>NC_069380.1:169959285-170560785 GCF_027475565.1 Acinonyx jubatus | reverse complement strand
TCTGTGACGCTGAGAGGTGCTCTCACTGACCTCTTACAATCCCAGCACCCTGTCCTGCAGCCATCTGCAGGGATCTGCCAGGACCCTTTGAGAGCCAGGAACAGGCCCCCATCATCTCCAGGTACCCCATGAAGTGCTTGAAAGGGGCCCAAGGTGTCAGCTAGGGCTGTAAAAGAGTGTCACCCCCAAGCCTTCAATTGCCACATCACCCTCTTCCCTAATCCTTTGGGCTCTGCCTTGGGAATCTCTGGTTCCTGTGGCAAATAAGGTAATAGTGGCTGGCAGTAATGGTCACCACTAGCATGAACTGAGCCTGCCAGGAAGGACTTCTGGGAAGTGGTGGGCCTTGATGAAAGGACAACGGGATGTGTTGCCCAGGGGGTGAGAGAGTCTACTTAATGATGGCCTTGAGTGCTGGGGCGGGGAAGGAACCAGGACTTGGCCTTGAGGTTAGGAGGGGCCATCAGCAGTTTGAAAGCTCCAGTGGGGTATTTCCCAGACCCCTGATAGAGGTAACCCTGACACATCCCACTGGACCCTACTGGCCCTCTAGCCCGGAGGCAGCGACCCAGAAAGGGGTGGGACAGCTGTTCATGGGTTTAAGCCCACAGGACTGCCCAGGTTTCTGGCAAGAAGCCTGGCATTAAGTAGACTTTTATGGGGGAAGTGCTGGAAGGCAAATTCACACTTCATAGGTCGGGGCGGGGGTGGGGGGGGTAGAACTGCGAGGTACTGGCTATCCGAGGTACTGGCTATCCGTGGCCCCAGGAGGCTCCCTAGTGGGCTGAAGCACAGACTGAGTTGAGGCAGGGAGAGGGGAGGTAGGAGGTTCCAGAGAGATCTCCAGAAGGCAGAAAGACCAGATGCAGAGACTGACAGCAAGACTGACTAGGGCAAGAAGAGAGAGCTGGCTCTATTGCATGCTTGGGAGGTTACAAGGGCAAGACAGCTGGGTGCCTCCTTCTTCATCTGCTACATGGTAACAAAAGCAGCTTACATTTATTGAACACCTAGTACTGTCACATACTAACAGTGAATCTTCCAACAACCTGTGGAGTGGAGTCTCAGATTATATGCATTTTACACATGAGAAAAAAGACAGGTTATGTAACTTGCCTCAAGCTGCTCAGTTAGTCAAGAGGCAGGGCCAGGTCTGACGCTGACCTTAAGGCTCCACTAGTAGGCTACCTCTGCTGGGTGTTGGGACCCAACTCAGAGGTCAGCCCACCTAGAACAACTTGCTACTCTCTGGCTGGGTCTGGGGCCTAGATCTCTCTTGCTTTCAGTTCAATCCAACAACCCCTTATAATGAGCATAGAAAAGGGACACCCTTGAAAGGAAGTGACTTACTCAAGGTCATGGTGAGTCAATAGAAGGGAAACCTGGTCCAGCCACTCCCTACCCACACATGCTGACTCCTGGGAGGTGTGGGCTGAGCCTGAGGTAGATAGAGGTCTTGGGGGTGGGCAGGAGCAGCTGGCGCTCAGGGAGGGGTGGGGAATTGAGGGTTGGGAATTTCCTTTCCTGATTGAGGAGGATAGGAAGCACAAGAGGGATAGAGCAGTGATCAGAGAGGTGGAGAGAGAAGCAGGAGAAAACCCTGGGAGTGGGGTGGGGTGGGGTGGCTAGAGAAGCAGGGAGGCCTGAGGATTCAAGGAGGGGAAAAGCCAGAGGGCTGGACACTGCAAGGGGTGGGGGTGAGTCAGCCTGAGGGCTCCAATGAGCGGCCCAACCCCCAAGTCTCAGACATTACCTCATCTCCCAGGCCTGGGCCCACAGCCAGCCCTAGCCCCTCCCTCCTCCCTGGGGTCAGGGGGGAGGGAGGGGCTGGCCTACCTCAGAAAAGACCACCCTACCCCACCACCCATCAGGGCCCAGGTCCAACTCCAGGGCTGGGCTCAGCTTGTGGCCCCACCCACAGCTGGGGCTGCTGACAAGGAACCTCAGGCCCAGAGTGCCCCCAACAGGCCACATCTTAAAGTCCATCCCTCAGGCTACTATGTTGCCTATCTCCACCAATGAAGAAACTGAGTCTCAGAGTCCAGCCTATGGCTCCCCAGCCACAGTGGTCAGCACTTTCCCGGAAAGGGAGATGTAGAATACGTTCTCAGGGTTGGCAAGAGTTGAAGATTGCATAGAGGTGGGTTTGTGTAGTTGGGGGGACCACTGCCGTAAGCTACCCAGGGGCAGGGCAGTTTCCAGGGGAACCCCATGGAAAGGTCCCTGGAAAGAACAGTGACCGCCTGCCTGCCCTGGCCACCAAGCCAACTCCCATAGACAAACTTGATCTTGGGGCCCTTCTCAGGCTGTGCAGTGCCTAGACAACCTTCTGGCCCCCACCAGGCTATGCTTGCCTTGGGCTTCCTGCCAACAGTTGCCTGCCCACTGGGCTCATGGGTGGGCCTCTCTGGACAGGCGATGTGGGGGCAGGAAGTCCCTACCCCCTCCTGACCCTCAGGCCACAGACACCAGCCCAAAGGCTGGCCTCATTCTCTCTGGGCACCCTCTTTGTGTCCCACAACTGACCCTACAGTTGGAGCCATGGCCTCATGGTCACCCACTGAGGGGTCCACCGATGGCATTTAGGGGTTCAGGCCTCAGCCAGCCTTTTTCACCTCTGCAGACTCCAGCCACCAGCTGGCCATCCCAGCGTGGGGCTGCATTCTTGGGCTTATAAGGCAATACCCCTGCCACAGGGAGGAGCCAGCCCCTCAGCTCCGCCCCTCACAGGGAAGGCCCTCAGGAGCTGAAGTTAGAACCCTAGAGCCCCATTCCACACCCTTGCTTCGGGTCAGAGGCCACTGCATCCTAAATAGCACCAGGGGATGAAGATAGAGAACCTCACAGAGGCTGGAGAGTGTCCTCCTCCCCACCAAACTGCAGACCATCCCAGTGCCTGAATTCAAATCCTTGCTTGCCAAGGAATCACTGAAAGGGCCCCTCCACCTCTCTGAGCCCTGAGTTCCATCATTTGGAAAAACAGGGTGACAATTGCTATTTCCCAGGTGGCAATGAGGTTGAAGTGAGATCCTGCAGTCAAGAGTGCTCTTCCTGAAGCCTGGCTCCAAACACTGCTCCCTCAAGCAGGTTAGATACTTCCTGGAGACCTCAGGCTCCCCTGCTGCAGAATGGGCATCCCCCAGGGGCCTCAGATTTGGCCCCAGTAGCTTTGTGGAATGGCATCAAGTACAAGACAGTGCTGGGGAACTGTGGGTGCTCCTCTCCCAGTACCCACCTGGTTGAGAGCCTTTGTGGTGGGTGCCCACCACATCTCTGGACCTAGATACCTCCTGCCCTACTGGACCTGGCTCACTCCTGCTCAGATTCTTCCCATCACCCACCACAGACTTGACACCCAAAGACCCCTGGGAATAGCACCTCCCACAACCTTGGCTCACCCGGGAGATGGAGAGGGGCACATTGAAGTCCTTGCCCCCCTGCAGCCGAAAGCCCCAAGGTGCAGGCCCCTCCAGCACCACCTTGAAGGAATCCATGGTGCCTGCTCCTGGGAGGAAAGAAAAGGTGAGTGGACAGCATGGTGGGTGTACAGGCAGGCCCAGCTCTGGATACCAACCTTGGACTGGTGCCAGGAAGGCACGAGCAGCCTCTGAACACACCCAGGGCACCAGCAGGCATTCATCTTGTCAGGTGTGGCTGGCAGACCTCACTTTGCAGAGGCAGGGGCAATCCCCGCCCCCCCCCCCCCCCCAGGGACTGGATGATGAGGGGATCCCTTCACTCAGTCTTGAGGTTCTTTTCATTCAGGAGTGGGCCGCAGAGCTAATTTGACATGGACTTCCCCCCAAGCCAGCCTTAACCCTCGGACCGACGGGTGAGTCAGGGGCCGGCACTCCTCTCCCCCGCCCCCAGGTCCCGACAGGCAGGCCTCGCAGAAGCCTGCTCGGACTATATAAGGCGTGTAAGCTGACACTGTGCGGAGCCAGCGGAGGGAGCACACGGGGGCTCGGGACGCGAGGGGGAGGGGTGGGGAAGGAGGCTGCTGGAGCGGGTCCTGGCCATTCCCAGACGGGTCGAGGCTGATGAGGACTCCCAGGCGCTGGGGGCGGCACAGAGGGGCCGTGGCCCCTATGGAAATCAGAGAAGGCTAGGACCCCAAAGCGTGGCCAGGTAGGGGGCTCATCCTGGAGTCCAATGGGCGTGGTGCCTCCCGCACAGGCCTACTACCATCCCGACATGACTCAGTTTCCCGTGTCCCCCACCCGGGCCCAAAGCATTGGCAGTCTCGGGCGCAGGAAGCAGCGCAGGCGCCAATCCGCCCTGCCGCAGCCGGCTTCGCCGCAGGAAGGCGGGGGCGGGGGCGGAGGCAGGGGCCCAGGCCCGCAAGAGGAAGCGCAACACTGGCCCCGACCCCAGCGCCCTCCGTGGTCCCCAGCAGGCTCCTGCCCTCAGCTTGGCCCAGCCCGAGACGCCCGCGCGGTCGCCAGTACCTGCTCGGCCCCGCCGAGGCGCTGCTCGGTGGCTGGCCCCACAGAACCGCGTTGGGATCGGCCACCCGTGTTCTGACCCCGCCCCCGCGGCCGCAGTCCGCTTTGAGCTCGCGGAAGGGGGCGGAGCCACAGGTCACGCCCCGTCAAAGCCACGCCTGCGAGCGGCCTCTCTACAACTGGGAAGCCCCACCCAATCCTTCCGCCCCGCCCAATCGCGAAGTCCCGTTTTACTTTGAGCTGGAAGGCCTGTGGCTGCCCGCGATCCCTTGATGGGGCGGAGTCTGGGCAGAGCCTGGGCGGGGCCTGGGCGGGGTCTGGTCTGCAGGTCGCCTAGTCCAGGGACCAGCTGGCAGCTCGAGCAGCCCCATGCGCCTCCCTCTGGCCGAGCCGAAAGAAAGCGGCCTTCGGTACCAAACAGACCTAGACATCCTGAATCTGTTTCCTACTCGGAAAAATGGGACAATAATACTCGCCTTGCAGGCCCATCGTGAGGATAGGCGTTGTTCCGCGGAAGGTGCAAGCCATCAGCGGCTCCAGAATTTCTAAACCGGAAGGACTTGCGGGTGTGGAGCACATGGAGGTGGGTTCAGATGATATGGGGACAGGGCACAGGTTTGTAGAACCCTCTACAGAAGGCTGAAGATAATGGCAGGAGCGGACAGAGTTGAAGGGAGCCCCTGGCTTGGCTCTCAGCCTGACCTGTGGGCCTTTCCATTCCCTGACCCCAGGCAGTCAACAGCCCTCTGCCCTGGGACAACCCCACACTGATGAAATGGGCTGTTGCCTGGTACCCCACTCCAGAGCGGTCAGCGCCTGTGGTGGGGGTGTAACAGGGTGACTCTAGCGGGGGTGGCAGAGTCCCCACTTTGTCCCCATGGGTCATCCCAGGCAGCCAGCGCAGGTGGCAGGGGAAATTGAGAGCCAGTGTGTGTGGGTAAGTGAATAGGCGTCCACCCCTTAGCTCATTCTAGGGCATGGCTGCTGCTGTTCTCCCCCTCTGCCATCATCACATTTCCCTCTTCTGCATCATTCCCGTCACTGAACAAACTACTGTAAGAGTTATCTTTAAAGAAATCCTCTTTTGACCCCATCTCCCCTCCAACTATTGCTCTTTTGTTCTATTCCCCTTGGGAATAGAATTTCTCACAGGAGTTATCTATAGCCTTGTCTGCACTTGCTTTCCTCCTGTTCTTGCTTTCCTTTTGCTCTTTCTTTTTTAAATGTTTATTTATTTACTTTGAGAAAGAGAGAGATAGAGAGCAAGTGAGGGAGGGGCAGATAGAGGGAAACAGAGAATCCTAAGCTGACTCCAGTCTGTCAGCGCAGAACCTGATGTGGGGCTCAAACTTAGAAATTGCAAGACCGTGACCTGAGCTGAAACCAAGAGTCAGACGCTTAACTGGCTGAGCCACCTCCTGCTCTTTCTTGAACTCACTTCAGTCAGGCCATTGTTTCCGCCAGTCCTCTAAACTGATTCCTCTTCTCAGGGTCTCCAATGACCTCCACGTCATCATGTCAATGGTGATTTCTCAGCCTTCCTCTTATCCTGCCAGGGAGCAGCACTGGTCCAGGTGCCTTCCCTCTTTCCCCTGGCTTTGTGCCTCCTCCTGCCCCACTGGCTGTTCCTTCTCCACTTCCTTTGGTGGCTTCTTATCTGCCTCTCAACATGGCCATAATATGTTTTCTGGCTACATTCATTCTCTGGGACCCCATCTTGTCCTGTGACTATCAATAACACCTATATGCCAAGGACTCCCAAGTTATATGTCCAGCCCTGACATCACCCCAAGAACTCCAGGCTCTAATATCCAACATCATGCTCAATCTCTGTTTGGAGGTTTACTAGATATCTCAACTCATCATATCCCAATTTGAACTTGTGATTTTCTGCCTAACTTTTTCCTCACCTTAGTAAATGGCATCACAGTTCATCCACCTGATCCTGTAAAAATATGGCATTATCCTTCCTTTCTGTTATACCACAGACTCTGCAAATTCCACCTTCAGAATATGTTCCATATCTGGTCACTGCTGCCAGTGTTGTCCTAGCCACTCATCTTGTGCCTGGACATCTTAACAGTCTAACAGATCTTCCCGCTTCCATCCTTACCTACTCCAGAGTCTCCGTGCAGCAGCCAAGGTGATATTTTAAGCAGAAATCACATCACATCATCCTCAGCTTTTAGCATTCCATTAGGTTCTTGTTGCACTTGAAATAACACTAAGGCCCTTAATATGTACATCGCATTAATAAGCTCAATCTACCTCTCACCACTCTCCTCCTTGCTCACTCTGCTCCAAGCATGCTGGCCTCCTTACTGTTCCTCCAACACATCAAGCATATTCCTGCCTCAGGGATTTTGCACTTGTAGCTCCTTCTGCTTGGAACAGTTTCCCCTGATATCTAAACGACCAGCTCTCTCACTTTGTTCAGGTCTCTGCTCAGCTGCTGCCACCTCCAAAGGGCCTTCCCTGATCACCCTATCTAAATAGCCTCCTAATGCCTCACTCGCATCAGGCACTTAGTCCCTTACCCTGCTTTATTTTTCCCCATAGTACTTACCACCATCTCACATTATATTAGGTGCTTGTTTCTTCATTGCCCTTTGTCCCCATTAGAATGTCAGTCCCATTAGAGCAGGGACTTGTCTGTCCTGTCCACCATTGCCCCAGTGTCTGTACACAGTAGATGTGAATGAACAGATGAAAGAAGGATTGAGAAAGTGAAACAGCAAATGAGTAAAGGAACAAGTGGCAGCCTGGGGGTCCTGGCAGCCCTCTAGCAGAGGACTCCAGGGTCCTATTCCTTAGATTGTGCAAGGCTCAGACCTGGATGATGCCACCAGTGTTCCCTGCATAGGCAGCCCAAGGGAAGGAACAGGCCTCAGGCTAGGACACAGTGCCCCCTAGTGTCTGGGACACCTGCAGTTCCGGGGTGAGGCCCTAGAATCCTGGAGATCTGCAAAGACATTCTCTTTTATAGACCATTTGGGACCTCACAAAAACTTTTTTGCCATAAAGCAAAGAGGCTTGGATTTGTAATGAAAAGCATGCCAGAACAGAGATCCAGAGTTCTGGGTTCCAGTTCTGGCCATCACCCTAATACTTTGAGTAACCTCCAGTGTGTCCTGGGATTTGCTGAGCTGCCAAGGGCTGGCTTGTCACAATGGGGTGAAGGGGTCTCTGCTGTAGCCAGAGTGACTGGGGATCCCCCTGGCCTTAGCTTGCCCTATGGCCGGCAACCTGAGCGATCATGGGAAGACTTTCCCTGTCATGGGTAAAGTCTTAGGAGGAGCTTCCATAAGTGGGAAGGAAATCTATCTCCCCATGATTTCAACATCCTTCCAGACTTTTCTGTCTGTGGCCAGCACTGCAAACAACCCCCCCTGCCCACAACCTCTTTTCACACATTGCGTTTGGAGATACTTTTCAGACATCCAGAAGTCTAGCGTGCAATTGGATTCTTAAATCTGTTGCTCAGGGGGACTGGTCTGTGCTGAAGATATATCTTTTGGAGTCATGAGCATTTAGATGGTCTTTGAAACTGGGAGACGGGTTTGGCTCACTTAGGGCAGTGGTTTTCCACCTTGGACTCACACTGAAATCACGCGGGACATTGAAAAAGCACACTGGTGCCCAGGCCCCACCCAGACTGATGGAATCTCAGGCCCTGGGTGCAGACCCAGGCATGGGCATTTTTAAAAAGGCTCCAGGTGGGCGCTTGTGTGGCTCAGTCGGTTAAGCATCTGACCCTTGATTTCAGCTCAGGTCATGATCTCATGGTTCATGATTTCATGAGCCCTGCATCAGGCTCTGTGCGGACAATGTGGAGCCTACTTGGGATTCTCTCTTTCCCTCTCACTCTGACCCTCCTCTGCTCATGCACGCTCGCTCCTACCACTCTTTCTCAAAAATAAGTAATTAAATATTTAAAAAAATAAAAAATAAAAAGGCTCCAGGTTATTCTGTGTGCAGCCAGAGTTGAGCTACACCATGTCTGAGGCCAGAGCACCAGGCAGAAGTCTGGCAGAGGAGGAGCCAGAAGAGGCTGGGAAGGAGAGATTTGTGAGGATGGAAGAAAACCAAGTGGAGTGTCAAATGCTGCTGAGGAGCCAGGGAGGCCAGGTTGCTTTTGTTTTGGGGAGCAAGGAAGTTGGTGACCCTGATAAGAGCGATGTAATGGAGCAGGGGGGACCACGGGGAGACTTGAATTGGCAAAAGGGAGAATAGGAGAAAGTGGAAATGAAAGTAATCAACAACTCTTTTGAGGAGTTTCGCTGTGAAGAGGAAAAGGGAATGGGGAAGGGTCTGAAGCAGAATGCAAGGTCAAGGGGTGCCTGGGTAGCTCAGTCGGTTGAGCACATGATTTTGGCTCAAGTCATAATCTCACAGTTTTTGGGTTTGCGCCTGTGTCAGGCTCTGTGCTGACAGCTCAGAGCCTGGAGCCTGCTTCAGATTCTGTCTCCCTCTGTCTCTGTCCCTCCCCTGCTTGTGCATGCGCTCTCTCAAAGATAAGTAAATGCAAACATTAAAAAAAAAAGAAAGAATGTGAGGTCAAAGGTTTTCTTTATTTTTATTTATTTTTTAAAGTTTATTTATTTTGAGAGAGAAAGAGAGAGAGCAAGCGTGCACAAGCAGGGGAGGAACAGAGAGAGAGGGAGAGAGAGAGAGAGAGAGAAAGAGAATCCCAAGCAGGCTCTGCACTGTCAGCACAGACCCTCACGAACCGTGAGATCATGACCTGAGCTGAAATCAAGAATTAATTGCTCAACCGCCTGAGCCCCCTAGGTGCCCCCAAGGGTTTCCTTCAAAGATGTTAAATTATGGAGCATGTTTACATGGTAGAATGGTAGAATTCTACATGAATGGTAGAATTCATTGGGCTGAGGAGAGGGGACAGCTCAGTGTGCTGAGCTGTGCAGTAAGGAGCTGGGGTTGGAGTGCGGGCTGGGGAACAGACATTTCTTCCATTGCAGGGGTGGAGGGACATGGTGCAGCTGCTGGGGCCCTTGTTGATGAAGTGGTGGAAGGACAATGGCGTTCACTTCTGTCAGCTGCTATTTCTCCAGGATATCTTTGAGATGAGAATGGGTAGGGATGAAGAGGAGAAGGTAGGAAGGTCTTGGGAGGAGGAAAGCATCTCTCCTGAGAATCTGTCTATCTGAGCTTCGAGATCACAACATGAGAGAAGGTGGTCAGCCTGGTTATGTAATTTCCGTGGCCATGGGCAGCTGCCAGGGTGCAGGCACAGAGGGGAATTGGGTTCATCTGAAGCTGGGTGCTTTGCCAGACAAATAAGATGGAAGGAGAGAGGAGCACAAGGGGGTCACTCCATTGGTGGAGCACAGAATCTAAGTTGGACAAGGATGCGGACAGTGACTGCACAGATGGTGAGGAAAGGGTCATGTAAGTCAATGAGGCTGAAGAGGAGCTTTATGGGCCATGCTTGAGGAAGAGGGCTGGAAGGAGAAAAGGAGGTGGCCAGAGGTGGATGCTTGGAAACAAGACTGTGCTGAGGGAGCATCAATGTCATGAAGAAGAGGTTCAGGATGTGCCAAGGGCATGGGCAGTTGAGGCGCAGTTGAGGTCAAGGGGCTGGGGGGGGGCAGGTTCTTGGGGGGCATGATGCTTTTGTGCATGGAAGCCCCAGGGTTAGTGACCAGAGTAGCATGAGGGCACTACAGTCTTCAAGAGGTTTGCTTATCTCCTTCTGGAACGTGGGCTTCTTGAGAACAGGACCTCACTGTCTTGAACATGGCTGTGTCCCCAGTGCCTGGCATAGAACAGGCACGTAAGTAAAACTCTAAGGAATGAATGCATGCCCTGTAGGTAATTTGAATTTTGTCCTTGATAGTTGAGGAGACTGAGGCCCAAGTTTCCCTAGAAGTGTCTGTACATTTTTAAGTCTCAGTGGAGCAGGCATTTTGGTTGTGCAGATCTTTGAAGTCCCTTTGACCCCCCCCCCGCTCCCCCCCCATTATTTCCTCCCCAGCTCAGGCTTCCTGGCCTCCAGTTGGACTCCCTCAAATTTGTTTTCCTGCTGCTCCTTTCTTTATCTGGCTGTGTCTCTCTGCTGAAGATGAGACCAAGCTCATTGCAGGATGGTCAGGCCTCTCATGCTCTGCCACCAACTCCCTATCAGCCTCTTGGAGCCCTCTGTGACCATGCTTTTCCCTTCATCTCAGGGCCAGTGCATACCTACACTCAGCCTGGAAAGCCCTGGGGCTAGCTGCCCATCTGGTAATGCCCTGCCTACCCTTCACACTTAATTCACACCTCACTCATCAGCAAGCCCAATTTCTCCTCCTGTCCTACTGTCCCAGCCATTTTTATTGCCCAGGACTATACGGGCCATAATTATCTGCACCCCATACATCTGCTCTAGTGGACTTGAGCCCACGGGTCGCAAAGTTTAAGTCTGGCTTATGTGTGTCCCCCAGAACCTAGTACAGGGCACTGGTGTTAGGTGCAGTACACGTGAGTGAGGGGCTGTGTGTCCATGTGGATCAGTGAGTGCCATTGCCAGGAGCTGAAGATTGGAGGTGCACAGTGTGGGCTATAAGGTGGGACCAAGAGCAGAGCTGGGAGGTTTTATTACCAGCAAATCTGTACACTATACATTGGGGGGCCCACAGGGCACATGAGGGGTCCTCCCCAAGCTGCCTGCCTTATATCCGCAGGCTAGAGTGGATGCAGGTGTGTGTCCCAGATGTCCATTGTTTGCCCGCCTTCCCGGCCCAGGGAGAGCAGAGCGCCTTTCTCTCCTGTCGCAGAGATCCATACAAGGCTTTCAGGGCCGGTCGCAGGGGGCTGGGCCCTTCCTCCGCTCACGGCTCAGCAGCGTCACTAGCTTGGCCTTGAAGCCTGAGTGAGCACTGGGGCGGCCAGAGCCCCCCACCTCATCACTGTCATCCAGCTCCAGTTCCAGCAGCCTCCGGTACTGGGCCTCCAGGCTGCTGTCGTGGGCAGGGCTAGGCCAACCCAAGTCCTCACTGTTATGGTAGATGGGGCTGGCCAGGGGGCTGCGGCGGCTGGGACCCTCCTGCTCCGGGTCCCTATCCCTGGGCAGCACAGGACCTGCCTCCAGCATGCACAGGTTCTCATAGAGGTGCTCAGCCTTGCCTGGGGGCACGCTGGCTCGCTTGCACACTGAGGCATAGAGCCCAGGTGCCGACTCATCATGGGGTGCCGGGCTCAGCAGTAGGGGTAGGCTCTGGGGCCCAGGCTCAACCAGGCACGCCCTCCGGGCGCTGGGTGGCTCGGGCCCCGGGGGCACCTCCCGTAGCTCTCCTGGTGGGTCCAGTGAAGGCAGGGAGGTGGCCCGAGGCAGGGGACAGGGCCGGGGCCCAGCCAGCTCTGGCAGCCGCTCCCGCTGGCGGCCAATGGCAGCAGCCACAGCCCTGCACAGGTCGAGGGCTTGAGGGCTGCTGAAGGCGAAGAGGCCCTCGCCAGAGTCACAGCGGCGGCCGGCTTCAAAGGAGAACACGCCCTGGACATGGGGGTGGGGGGTGGTTTGGGCGGATTAGAGGTGGAGGGACCCGGGGCACCCCTCCACTTGTCACCCTTCCCAGCAGGGCCAGTGGGGTGGGGTAGCTGCCCAGCACCTCACCTTGTCAGAGCCGAACTTGCGCAGGAAGCGATAGGGCCAGGTGTAGAGGGCCTGGGGGCTGGAGGGCTCCCTTAGCTGGATGGTGTCTTGGCCTAGCACCAGGAGGTAGGGCCCCTTCAGCTGGCAGCGGGTGGCAGCCTCCGTCCTCTGTACCACTACTGGAAACTCGCCCTCTGCAGGCAGGATGGTGGTGAGGCATCAGGTACAGCCCATATGGGTCCTCCAAAGGCCCCAGCCCCAAGTATAGGATGGCTGAGTCTGCACCTGCACCTCCCTGACTCACCTTCCTGCCAGGAGGAGTAGATGGAATTCTCCTCCATGGGGACCAGGCCCCTCTTGGGAGCCTCCACCTCCCCTGATCCTGAGGGATACTCTCCTGTGCCCTAAGGAATGAAAAAAGGCCAGAAGTTAGAGCCCTCACCCCCACTCCTCTTCCCACATCCTTTCCCTGGGCCAGTAAACCAGGACTCCAGGACAAGCAGGAGAACCTAGGGACTTGAGTGCCACTTCCAGCTTTGCCCCTGACCCACTGCATGACCTTGGGCACCCCTCTATTTTCCCACCTGCAACCCCCAGCTTCCCCCTTGAGGGTGCCGAGAGCTGTAAAGTAGTGACACACAAGAGGATGTCCCCATTGCACCTGCACTTGGCCAGGGACTGGGCCTGCCTGTATGTGTCCCTAACAGCTTGGAGTGACAAAGGGGCAGGAGCTTCAGGGATGGGACACATGAGTGAACTGGCTACTAGATCCTCCCCAAGCCCTCTTTCGCCAACTCCCCCTTCCAACTCCTCATCCCCTCAATTCCTCGGAGCTCTATCAGCACCTCCTCCACAACCACCTTGGCCCATAGTAGTATGGCCAGGGTCATATGCAACAGCTTCCTCACTGGTTTTCTTGCTCCTGTTCATTTTCTTCATTTGTTTGTTTTTAATTTAAAATATTGTGTTGAAATACACAACATAAAAGTTACCATTTCACCATTTTAAAGTGTATAATTCAGTGGTTTTGGTATAGTCACAAGATTGTGCAACGATCACCTTTATCTAATTCCAGAATTTGTTCATTGTTCCGAATGGAAACCCTGTACCCATAAGCAGTCACTCCCCGGTCCCCCTTCCCCCAGCCTCTGGCAACAACAAATATGCTGTCTGTCCCTATGGATTTGCCTATTCTTGGTGTTTCACATGAATAGAATCATACTAATATGTGGTCTTTTGTGTCTGGCTCCTTTTACTTAGCATGATGGTCTCCAGGTTCATTTATGGTATTAGCATATATCAGTACCTCATTCTTTTTTATATGGCCATGTAACATTCTGTTGTATGGATGGACTACATTTGGTTTATCCATTCATTGGTAATGGACATTGGGGTTGTCTGCACCTTTGAGCTATTGTGAATAACGCTGCTCTGAGTGTTCTCATACAAGTGCTATTTGAACACCTGTTTCAATTCTCTTGGGTATACACCTACTAGTGGAATTGCTAGGTCATATGGCAACTCTATGTTTAACTTTTTGAGGAACCTCCAGCCTCATTTCCTTTTGGTCTATCACAGACCCTGTGAAGCTTTAAAGCTCTCAGTCCCTGGCTCCCCAAAGACCCCCCACCCCCGCCAAAGGCTTCTCTCACTCAGAATAAAATTCCAAACTCTGCATGTGTCCTAAAGTAGTTTCAGCTGGTCCCACCATATTCTCCAGTTTTGCTCCCTCCTGGGTTCCTACCCATTCCTTACCCTCCAGCCACGCTGGCCTTTCTGCCCTTTTAACATACCAAACTTTTCCCTGCCTCAGGGCCTTTGCCCACTCTGCTCCCTCTGTTCAGGACGCTTCTCAGACCTTAGTGTCTGCATCACTCTTCCCTCAGATCTTTGCCTGGTGGGTCCTTATTTGTCTTTGAGGACTCAGTCTCACTGTCCCTTCCTGAGAGGCCTTCCCATCTAATGTCCTGCCATTCACCCCTGGTCCTACTCGGGCTTTCATGTTCTCCATAGCATGTATGGCCACTGGAGATTCATTCTGTGAGCTTCTGGGCTATTTCCCTAGGCTTATGGGTACTTGGCAGGTACTTGCTGAGTGATAGGATGTGAATGAGCATGGAGATGAACAAGGTGGGGGAGTCAGGTGGTCCACCTCTGGCCCCTGGCTGCTCTGCCCACCAGCCTTATGCTCACCTGGAAGGCCAGCTGACAGATGGGGCCCATCCACTCCTGGCGATGCTGTGCGGCCAGTAGATGACTGCGCTCTGTGGTGGTGAGCAGGAAGGCACCAGTGTCTCTGGGGCAGTTCTCACCATCAGCAGGCAGCACAGACACGCAGTCAGCCAGGCGGATGACCCGCCGTTCCCCACGTCGGCCAGGTCCCGCAGACCTGTCACCTGCTGGCCCCAGGCCACCATCCCGGACCTCCCAGCTTTCCAGCCGTGCCACACCTGATGGGCCTCCTGCATACAGCAGACCCCATACTTTTCGCCAGGACTTCTGTGGGAGATGAGGATGAGGGATAAGACCCTTGGGTAGCAGTTCTCCCCATAGCTCAGCTCTGCACAAGCTGCTTGGCAAATGCTCCTGACCATCCAGGCTGGCCTCTGCTTGCCCCAGAGGAGGAGGCCTTGCCAGGGCCGGCCCAGCAGGGGGAAGTCTGTGCTTGGGGCCAGTCATTTGTGGGTTCAAATCCACTCCACAAATTGCCTGTGACCACCCCCCGCCCCCCCCCCCCGGGCACTAGTGCCCTCATATCTCAAAAAGTTATGAGAACACAAGGTTGAGGCTTCTACTGGATCATGTCTCCGAAGTATCTAGCAGCTAAGCAGGTCACCTGACACTACCATTATGTTGGTACCCCCTAACACCCAAAGAAAAGATCACTTGGGCCAGAGGGACAAGGCCTGGGGCAGGAGGAAGGCCTCAGTCTCATGACGGCAAGGAAGGAAACATGCAAATAGCGTAAAGCAAAGGAAACAGACTGTTTATCTGACCAGGCAGCAGCTGCAGCTGAGCTGTGAGGGTGTAGGGCCTACCGCCTGGTGAGAAAGGTAAACTCCCCTATGTCCCTTAACAGAGCTGGGAGGAGCTGAGCCCTCTTCTGCAGGGTGGGGCTCCTCCAGCTCAGCCCCTGGCCTTCTCTCAAGGGGCCTAGGTGCCTCTACTACACAGGGCGGAAGGCTGTTGGGTTAGCTACCCTTGCAGCTCTGCTCTGCCCCAAGGTTTGGAGTCTTAGATCCTCCCCACACTTGGCTTCCCCATCCGTAAGCAAGGCAGAGTCTCAAAAAGGCCCACTCAGCCCAACCCACTCAGGCTGAGAATGGGGTTCTGTTCTACTCCCCAACACCTTGCTTGGGTCCCCCACCCTGACTCCCTTCCCCATTCTCCTAGGTCCTAGTAGGCTGAGGCTGGGGCAGAAGCCTACTGTCCTGGGCAGCTGCCTGCCAGCCAGGGTCCTCACCTTTCCAAACTTGACGTGCTGCTGGTAGAGGATGCCGTCCTTGATGGGAGTCTCCAGAGGCTCCATGGCCGCAGCCAGGCCCCAGGGCTGCCACTCCGACGGCCCGAGGAGACTGGTGACAGGCCAGAGGGGAACTCTTCACACTTCCCCTTCTGGCCACTTCCCCCTCCCTCTGTCCAGAGAGGCAGCTGCAGGGCTGGGGAGGGGGAGGGGAGCCTGTCTTCAGTAAAGGAGCTAGGAATGGGTAGGGGCATCACATATTTCTCCCTTGGGGTTCAGTTGGCCCAAGGTGCCCACATGTGCCTGGCCCTGGCAGGGGCCTCAGACCGCTGGATGGCAAATGACCTATGTCTGCACCTGGGTCAGCTGGCTGTGAGTCATAAGCTCCAACCTCTCCTCTGTGCAGGGTGGTTGTACACCCCAGCACCTGACATTCCCACAGCCCTGCCCCAGGACCCCCTCTCTAGCCAGACTGGCCAATTCCCTGCTTTCCCACTCTTGAGCCCTGATTGGTACCCTCTCAGTCCTACTCTGCTTGTCTTTATCTTGGAAATATTTCTAATATTCATTTGCTCCTGTCTTCACAGCCCCTGTCCATTGCCAGCCTCACATCTCCCCTTTGAACCACTGTCCCACAGGGCCCACCATGGTCCTTTCTATCAGCCCCAAACCAACCGGTCTCTCCCCTTCCCAAGCCTTTCCTGGTTTCCCACTGCCCTTGGGTCTAGCCTGGGCTCCTCAGTGCATCACTCAAGATGCTGTGTTCTGGCCTCTACCTCCCTTCAGCCCAATGCCTCCAGGGAACCCCCTATCACTGTGCCACTCCAGCGCCAGGCTGCCTCTTCCCCTGGGAGGTCCCCTTGACCACCCCACGCTGTCTGAGCACCAGGGCCCCACCAGTGAAGCTCAGTCCTCATGGCAAGGCCTGGTCATATGAGTGTGGGTGGTGTGCCCCCAGTAGGCCCCTAGAGAGTTCACATGTTCTTTTTTAAACTTTGCTTCTTGCTGGGCACTTTTTTTTTTTTTTTTTTTTTTGCCTCACCTTGCCAGAGGCTAATATCGGGGCTCTGAGTGTGTGTCTGAATTCTGGGGACAGACTCATGTCACTCATTCAATGCCACGTTTAGAAAGGAATGTGTAACCAGGCTAAGCAATACCGTTTGGGGTCACATATGGGGTGCGGGCAGGAAATCCTTCCAAGGGTCTTTCCAGCTGGCTTTGTATCCAGTGCAGTCCGGGCAGCCCCGAGCTCCAGTAGCTTGACACCATGTCCTTTGCATGCTCATTGCCATTTCAATGATGAGGAAATTGAGGCTCAGAAACATTAGGTAACTTGCCCCAAACCAAACACCAAGTGACAAACATGGCTTGAGCAACTGCTGTCCTGCTGGGATAAGCATGTGGTCTTGCACATGAAGTGCCGGGCACAGAGAAATCGTTGCCAGTGCTCTTCCTCTGCCTACCCCTTGCCAGATGCTGAAATCCTGTTCCATTTGCCAGCGGTCTCCTGACCGCCACCCCGTTATTCATTTCTCATCTGCCTCTGCCACTTACCTAGGAGCTTCCCAGCAGACGTCTATCTGGATTGCCTGGATCCTGAGCCCAACAGAGAGCTGGGCACGGAGTGAGGTAAGTGAGCACTAGTGGCTTGAGCAGCAGTCCTGTGGCATCTGCTTACCCCCTCGGTGAGGGGAACAGAGGGTTCCTACTGGGAGCCTGTGTGGGCCAGCAAGTGGGCAGGGGGCCTGAGGCAGGAAGTCGCCTCCCAAGGGGCCCCAAGAGCTTCATTCAGCTGACAGGAAGAGGGAGGCTGGGGCAAGGCTGGAGATTATAAAGAGCCAACCAGAGACCAGAAAACCCAACCATTTCCCCTTGGCCCACCAATGCGGTCTCTCGAGTCAGCAATCCAGCTAGCAGCAGAGGAGATAGCCATAGCCCCCAGAAGGGGACCCCAGCTACATGGCTGCTTCCACAACTAAGACCCAGCAGGCTGAGTGTTGGCGGTAGCAGTAGGAGATGCCAGTTCCCTGCCTCAGAGGGGCTATGGAAGTCAGAGGGTGAGGCCTACCCAGGAAGCAGGGGTCAGGTAAGACGAAACACAGAGGCGGGGCTGGGCTGAGACCAGAGAGGCTTGTGCTTTAATGACAACTGGGGTAAAGGGGAACAAAAATAGAATCCTGGGGGACACAGGGAGCAGGCAGCCAGGCCCAGCCTGGCCCAGCCCAGGCCAGCTGGGCCGAGGATGCTGGCTTTTTGTCCAAGGGGCTGGTGTGTATGTGGGAGGTGGCTAGAGACTGAGGCCTCTTGGAGACAAGGTATGATAGATGGCTTAGAAGTCCATGGAGCTGTGAGCCAGGTAATCCTTGCGGCCAATGTTGCTGACCTGCTTGGTCTGCATAGCCTCCAGTTTGGGGCAGTCCGTGATTCGATGGCCCAGGCCACCACAGAAGGCACAGCCACGCTCTCCTGGGGGCACAGGGGTGAGAGTCAGAATGATTGCAAGGCCAGGCTCCATATCCCAGACCTTGGCTCCCCCAGGACCTCCTGCCCCTGCCCTCTGATGTGCAGCACAAACTTGTTTTCTGGTGTTCCTGTCATGTCCCCCCCCACCCCCCCACTGGACCCCCACTCCTGCTCCACAGTCACCTCCAATGTCCAGCATGGACTCATCTCCACAGTGTAGCACTTGCAGCACGGGTGGTACCTTCTGCTTAGCCTCTAGCAGCAGGGCTTTGAGGTCCATCAGCACCGACTCATCTGTGGAGGTAAGGATGGAACCATCAGGACCAACCCTGGGCCCTGTAGCCAAGACCCATGTAGCCACAGGCAGATGACCCAGAGGACAGCTGAGGTGGCCCTGGTGGCAGACTTACCACAGGCCTTGTTGATGAAGGTCGTGGCAATACCTGTGTTTCCTGAGCGCCCGGTACGGCCGATACGGTGCACTGCAGAGAGAGGGAAAAGATCCTCTGGCCCACTGCCCATGGGTTGGGGTCTAGCCCGCACCGCTGACCCCCAAGCTCCCCACCGTAGTTCTCGATCTCCTCAGGCATGTCATAATTTATGACATGCTGGATGGCAGGGAAATCCAAGCCCTTGGAGGCTACGTCTGTGGCCACCAGGACATCCTTCTTGCCTTCCCGGAATGCCTCGATGGCCTTGGTCCGTTCCTCCTGGTCTGGGGAAGGTGAGGCAGGAGCCATCAGAGTGACAGCAGGAGTCTGGGAAGTAGTGCTAGGCTCACCAGGCAGGGAAAGGGTTTAGGTGAGGGGCTGCAATGGCAGCAGAATCCATGCCTATGCATGCACTACTCTGACCTTTGCCCCCATGGATGGCCACCGCTTCAACCCCCTTGAGCAGCAAGTACTCGTGGATGGCATCCACATCTGCCTTCTTCTCCGCAAAGATGAGCACCTGTCCAGAGGACCAACTCCAGTCATGAGGGTTGACTCCAACTGGGCATGCCCAACCTTCTCCAGCATACTACCCCTCACTGCCCTCTCCCCTTCATCCCAGAGGTCCAGGGTCAGCCTGGCTGGCTGCACTCACGGGTGGGGGTGTTTTCTGTAGGCACTCGAGCAGGTATACCATCTTGGCCTCTTCCTTCACATATTCGACCTCCTGCCACCACAGGGGCCAGGTCAGGTGGGCCTGCAAATGGGCTCACCAGCCATGACCCTGCCACAGAGCCTGGGCCCCCAATCCTGGCTGGGAGGGGACCAGAAGCCTATTGTCATCAAGGACTGGTCACCCTAAGAATGTCTGCTGCTAAGGGCTGAGGCTTAGATGAAACCCCCAGTGACCACAAGGTGGTCCCTCAACCCTACTCCAACAGCTTTGATGGAGCCTAGCCAGATCCAACCCTCACAAAAGAGACCCTAGAAGGTGTCCTCATCAGGAGTGCCTGCCTACCTGGATGACATCCAGGCTGGCGGCTCCAGCACGTCCCACGTTGATTGTGACAGGCTTTACCAGGGCACTCTTGGCAAAGTTCTGAATCTTCTTAGGCATGGTGGCACTGAAAAGTAGGGTCTGCCGCTGGCCCTGAGAAAGAGCAGGGTGGGAATGAGGGAATGGGAGGCCTGGGAAGACCAAGGAGCTGGGATGTAGCCCCCTGAATCAGGGCCGGTGGGTGTGCAGTGCAGGGCCTCAGGGCCTGCCACAGTTGAATGTGGCGTCCTGGGGAGGGTGGCCAGAAGCCCTGGCCAGGCAGGCATGGGCACCTTGAAGTAGGAGAAGATGGTGCGGATGTCGCCCTCGAAACCCATGTCAATCATGCGGTCAGCCTCGTCCAGAGCCAGGTAGCGACAGATGTCTAGGCTGACCATCTTCTTCTGCAGCAGATCCATGAGGCGCCCAGGGGTGGCCACCATCATATGCACACCACTGGAGATCAAGAAGAGACCCTGAGGTCAGGGCTACCTGCCCATCCTTGCACCTAAGGGCTGCCACTCTGCTCATTCTGCCCTCTGGCCTCTTTCCTGTCTCTCCTCATCTGTCCCCTCATCACTTCCGCCACCCTGCCCTACTTGCAAAACACATCTCTCCTGGAAGGGGCTACAGCTTTCTTGACCACTGCTCTGCTCCAGAGCTCCTACCCAGCCATGAGTCACCTCTGCTTGCATATCCTTCCCCCTTCTAGATCACTCACTCCCCTTGCCCCCAGGAGGGTTTATCTGAATCTCCAAATAGGCCTTAGTCTGTGCTCCTGTAACTCCCTTTGTAGGTGTTGACGGGCTCACTTTCCTGGTATGCGGAATTAATCTTTTCTGTATCTGAATCTTCCTTGAGACTGGGAATGCCTTGGAAAGAAGGGTCTAGGTCTGGCCGGTCTGTGACCCCAGAGCCTGGTCCAGGGCATCTGGCATTGTCTCCTAGGGACTGCGCTGTGTGGAAAGGCCATGGATCCAGCCCTGTCCTAGTGCCTCAGCTTCCATGATGGACCACACTGGATGGCTCTGACCTTCCTGGAAACCCTGGGTCCTCCACCTCTGTGCCTTCTGCCCAGAATGCCCTGACCCCCTGACCTCCCAAATGTCCCCATTCCATCTGTTGTCCTCCCACAGTACCTTACCACATCCCTCTGTCCCAACCCAACTGATCTCACCATCAGACAAAAAGCTTCTTGAGGACTAGGTCCACAGAAGGTTTCTGTAAGGGTATGTGGGGGTAGTTAAAGCAAAGGGCCCTTTGGCTTATCTAGGGGCTCTGGGGAGGCCCAGGGGGTGCTTATGCTCACTGTCGGATGGTTTCCATCTGCTCTTTGACAGACATGCCCCCAATGCAGAGAGCGCAGCGCAGGAGTGGGGAGCTATCCTCCTGTAGCAGGCGGCAATAATACTCCAGGATGCCGTGGGTCTGCCGGGCCAGCTCCCGCTGCAGGCACAGGGGCAGAGGTTAGCACCAGAAGGCAGGCCTGTCTCTGCCCTGCCCTCCAGCCTGGCTTACTTACTGAGGGACAGATGATGAGTCCATAGGGCCCTTCACGCTTGGAGAAAGGTAACCTCTTTTCTTGTTCCAGGCAGAACATGATGACAGGCAATGTGAACACCAATGTCTTGCCTGAACCCGTGAAGGCAATACCTATCATGTCACGGCCAGACAGGCTATTGGGAGAGAACAGGCCCGATGATCAGGTTCAGTAGAATGCAGGGAATGGGTCTCCAGATGGATACCTAGTGACGACTCCTTCCCATCACCACCCTCTTCAGGGCCCCCCATACTCACATGGTAGGGATGCCCTGGATCTGAATGGGTGTTGGGTGGTGGATGCCTTTCTTCTTCAGGCCTCTCAGGATGGCTATGGAAAACAACTTTAGCATCATCCTTGTGTCTCATGGATACTTTATCAGGCCCCCAAAGCTGTAAAATTAGCACTACCCTCTTTGAGTTACAAATGAGGCCCAGAGAAAGAGAGAGAGAAAAATAGACTTGTCCAAGACTTCTAGGCTGAGTGGAGGCAGGATTTGCACCCAGGTCCATTTAAGGCTAATGTCACTTGCCCACTGAAGCTCCCTAATGGCAGAGGACAGTAAATAGGGACAACTGGGGCAAATGTAATTCAAACCTAAAGAAACCCCTCCTCAAATCCCTCCATTCTCACTACCTGACTCATCGCTGAGATGCTAAGCTCAGGGGAGGCTGGGACACAGGCTCACAGTTGTTTGACCATCAAATTCCCAGTACCTGCAGGAAATTTCATTTCCTTGAAGCTCTTTATGGGTGGTGGGATACCATCTCCTTCCACCAGGATGTGATACTTCTTCCTCACGCGCTCATGCCGCTCTTCAGACATGCTCAGGACATAACGGGGAGGGGTCCAACTGTGAGTGGGTGGTGGGGGTCAAGAGAGGTCCCAGGCACAGCTGGCTCTGGGGTGTCCCTGCCAGGCTCAGCTACATACCATTCCAAGTAAAGATGACTGCTTTTCCACAGACTAGAAAGACATACCTGGTTTTGATTGGATCGTCATATGTGATTCCCTTGGCCATTTCCTTCACTGACATCAAAGCTGAGGAGACAGATCTGGCTCAGGGATGGCTCTTGCTTCCCAGAGGCCAGGACCTTCAGATATAACATGCCTGGGGCTAGGGAGGAGGCTTAGTCCACCTCTCCCCTTGCCTGACTACAACCATACCTCGGCCCTCTGCCACACTCTCCAGGATCTTTTCCTCTTCTTTCAGCTGCTTCTCCTTGGCAGACTCCTTGCGAGCTGAGAAAAGAAGCAGATGTCAGAGACATGCCAAAGCAGTGCACCAAATTGAGCCTCCCCGCTGCTTCCCAGCACACCTTCAGCCTTCTCTTTAAGGTGCTGGTGCTGATCCAGGAGGCTGACGTTGGACTGTGGGCCCAGAGGGATGTCGTCCTCATCTCCCCGGGGCTCGCTGCCGCTGTCCTGCAGCTCCTCCTCCGCAGCTCCTTTGCGCCTTCGTTGCAATAGCTTCTGGAGCTGAGGTTCCACCAGCGCCCCTCAGAGCCAAGCCCAAGACAAAGCGGAGTATCGGGCCCAGGGGGCCTGCGTCAGAATCTTGGCTTTTGGGAGAGGGTCCTGTGCCACGCGACATGGAGGTGCCCTACCCCTCAGATCAGACTGGCAGTCCCTGGTTTGCCTAGGGGCCACGGTCCCAACTACTGACAGCTCACTCCACTGGATGCCACCCTCCCTCCCACACCCTCATTTCTCTTCTGACCCGAGGCCCTCACCAACAGTTGCCGCCGCTGTCGCAAAGGCACGTAAGGCACGTAGTCTTCGTCGTCCTCATCCTCCGCCTCGGAGCGGCTTCCTGTGGCAGTCGCTTCATCTGTGCGAACACGCTACAGATCCACATGAATCAGGCCCAGGCCCCCGCTTTCACAGCTGCTCGCCACCCGCACCGACCCCTACCTCGCTCCCACCTTCCGTTCAGGTTCCGAGTCCTCCATCCTTTGCTGTACGCAGGCGCGCTACGGTAAAACCCCGCCTCAATTTTTGCGTGAGATCCAATCAGATGTGAAGAAGCGGAAGGTCGGCACCTAGCAACGACCTCTGAGTGCCGGATCGCGCAGAGGGACAAACTTTCCCGAGACACTGTCAGGCAGTGCAGCGTCAAAGTACCCTTGGGCGGCTGCGCATTTGTTGCCAGGGGCGAGGGCGAAGCGTCATACAATGCATTATGGGACGCTGGAGGACTTGGAGCATGCGCTAAAAGCTCAAACGAAGCCTGGTGGAAGGTCCCACGAGTGGAGATACAGAAGAGACCCGCCTACCGGAGGCCTAGCTTCGCCCATAGCCTGACGTCATCTGGCACGTTCCGGGACTGGGCCAACTGGGACCCCACCGGGGACTCCATCCCGGGCACGGGGCGCGGGTAACGAATCAACTTGCACTGCAGCTCTGACTGGCGTCCTTATCTATGTGACAACACGTATGTTCAGAGTGGTGAGGGATAAATAAAATACTGATGACAGTGTTTTCGCTGAGGGTCTGTACTTATGTACGAAGTTATTATTGCAAATGCTGTGATAGAGCTTAGAGTAACTCACTGCCTGGGGAACTAGAGGCTTCGAGGAGACCTAGATCTGAGCTTCCAGAAAAGTGTAGAATCTCAGAACAGGGAGGGGAGGAAAGGGAGAGAAGCCTTCTGAGGGAGGGCCCTGCAGGAGTGAAGGTCTGGCCTTGTGCAAGCACACAGATTCCTCAAGGAACAGACGGGTCACGTGGCCGGCTGCTGTAGGGATAGGAGTGGTCAGAGCTAAAGCTGGATAGGTAGACAGGGACCAGGGCATGCAGGGCCCTGTCAAAAGTAACTTCAACTTCACTGGGGACTTTTATTTGAGAAAGAATGAGCGTGAGGGCAGGAAAGGTGCAGAGAGAGGGAGAGAAAATTCCAAGCAGGCTCTGCGGTGTCATTGCCAAGCCTGAGCTCCGGGCTCCATCCCACCAACTGGGAGAACATCGCCTGAGCCAAAATCAAGAGTCAAGGCTCAACCAACTGAGCCACCCAGGCAAGCCCACTGGTGACTTTTGAAGAGGAGTGATGGGTCAGTACTATTCTTTCCTCCATTCATGTATTTAACATGAGCACGTGCTGGGTATTGTGCACAGTGCTGAAGCAAATGAAAGATGAAGACACAAACCTGACTTGTGAGTTTATGGATTAGTTGAGACAGAAATATAATGGATCTTGATATTCAGGAGAAATATTTTAAGACAGATAAGGTAGTACTTTCTGGAAGCATCACAAGGCAGGGCAAATTGATTCTCATTGTAAAATGGCCTTTCAGCTGGAATGTGAAGGATAAGCAGGAAATGATAAAGGAAAGGTAATCTAGGAAAAAGGAAATGTGTGAGCGAAAGTTGGGAGACCTGAGAGTGCCAGGCCTAGATGAAGACTGAGGTCATCTGGTATTGCTGAAGTGCTGGGAGGTGGGGGCTGGTTGTGGAAGCCTCTGAATGCCACCCACAGGTTTTTCTCTATATGTAAAGCAGCTCCTTGATCAGACCTGCAATTTTTGAATGATGAAGCAGAATTTTAGGTAATTATGCCAGTTCAGTTGCAGCATGGGAGCCTGGTGCAAGAGTTGAAAGGAAAGAAGAACAAAGGTAATACATATACAGACAGGTTTCACAGGGGAGTTTGCATACTTTCTTGGAGATTAGGAAAGTCCAGGGACCAGGAATTGTGAGCCTGTGAGTGATGGTTTTTAACATCTTTAGAAGAGGAAGCTGGCACTGACAGCCCGTGGTGGGATTCAACCTGGGAGGAATAGAAGGGGGAGGGAACAGTTTCTGATCCTGCTCCCACCTCTCCATAAAGGGCTCTTAGTGACTGAGTGGCCACAGCCTCCACTGCTTCCCACACAAGCTCAAGTTAAGTGTCAGTTTTAGAGAGAAAATGACATTGGGGACAAGGAATTGGAAACACAAGTGTGTACGAGAAAGCATTGTTTAACAAACCTATTATATTAAAATCTGAATTTAAGAACCAGATTTACTGTGGGGGGTGGTGGGGTAGGAATGAGGTAGTTTGCTTTACTTTACAGAAGGGTTCATTATCCTCAACAATCCAGTACTTAGGTTATAGGTCTCATTCCCATTGGAAAGTCAAATCCAATTTATAGGAACTTCATTTACTCCACTTCTCCTGACAATGTGAATCACCCACGTTACAGGTGTACAGTCCATAAAGGCCGTAAGCCTTTCCCAGACTCCATCTCACATCAGTTGCAAAGAGATCGAGTCTCACTCCTCCAACTCACTGGTTTTGCAGAGGGGGAAACAAACACAGTATGGGGAAACAGCTGCTCAAGTTTACATACCAGAGTCCTCCCAACAGGAGGAAAGAGCACAGATGCTGCTGTTATACAGGCCTATGCTCTAATCCTAGTCAGCCAGACTGAGTGCACTGAAGTCACTTGCCCGTCTTAGCTTTAGTTTCCTCATCTATAAATTGGGATAACAGTCCCATTTAGAACTGCTGTAAGAATTAAGAGGAAATTACTGAACTGCTGACACATAGTATGTGCTCAATGAGGTTAATGACTAAGGCAGAGCCCATGCTTCTGAGTACATTCCTCACCTCACCCCCATCCCAGACCAGCAAACCACCAACACACCGACTCTGTGTCCAAATGTTGCTTTATCTTTCGGCAGGAAAGATCTTCACAGTATCAAAAGTAAAGAATTGAAAAACAAGAACAAAAACAAAACCAAACACAAAGAGAGCAGTGTTGGGCCAGCAGTACCATCAGCCCCCAGCCCACAAGCCAGTCCAGCCCCCGGGCTCTGAGTGAGGAGGCTGCGTAGCACCAGGAAGCGGCTCTGCGGAGGTCCTGAGGGGCCCCAGCACGGCACAGCGTCCATTCAACTTTTGGTTGGTCCAGGATGGCGAGGAGCAGGGAGGATCTTGGGCAGGTGGATAGGGATGTGGAGGAAGAAACTGTAGACCTTCAGCTGGCAGTTGGGGTCTCAGGACACCCTGAAGAAGCTTGACCCGGCAGGGGCTGAGAAAACAGGAGAGCATGGCTGCACCGTGAGTGAGACCTTTGACTTAGCCTCCCCATGTTGGCTCTGGGTTTCCATGGGTCCCCATGGGTAGGAACAACTGCCTGCTATTTTTACTCCCTGGGCTGAAAATATTGAATAGACTTCCTTGATTACCTCCAGCAGAGGATGAAAGTTAAGACCCTGCCAGGGGACAGCTCCCCTGTCACACCTCTTTCCAAGTCAGGGTAGGGTAAGAGCCCAGCCTCTGGTCTTTGCTCTCCTACTGACAGGAAGGGGAGAGGCGGCATATGCATCCTGACTCCTGCCTCAGGCTCTGGGTACACAGCCCAGGCTAGGTCCCGAATCTGTGCCAGCACTGCTTTCTCATGCACTCTCAGGGCTCCCACTCTGAGGAGGGTGGAAAAAGCAGTGGAGAGCCCTTATGGTGGGAGTGGGACAGGAAGGGAACATCTCCAGTCTTGGGAAAGAAATCAACCAAAGAGGGAGTCCTTGAGAGAAGATGGCCGGATGAGGTTTCCTGGCTGACAAGGGCATTGGGCTGTGGGAGAAGATGTGCCCCTTTTACTCTCAGAAGAGGCAAAAGATGAAAGTGCCTGGGGTCCCCGTCACTCCTGGATCCTGTGGAGGTAGAAAAAAGAGACAGGAGGGCACCCTGGTCCTGGCAGAAGCTCCTGAGGGTGTGGACATTTCAGTTTGGCCAAAGACCAGGGAACCTAGCCCTTTCAGAGAGAGGGGCTAAGGTGAGTCTAAAGACAGTCCTGACTCCGGGCAGCCTGAGGCCAGCATCAAGGGTGGGGAATCCTGACCCCAAAAATGACAAAGGGACTCGGCTGAGGGTCCAGGAAGTCTGCTGCCCTGGCCCAGAGAGGCGTGTTCCTGGCACTGAAAAGAGAAGTACAGGTGAGGACACCCTCCCAGGGGTCCCTGAGTTCAGCCTACCTGCCTCAGTTTCCTGTTGCCTTAAGGGCAAGTTGTGTGATTGCCAGCCAGAAAAGGCCCGATCCCAGGGACAGAGCATGGAGTTAAGACAGGGCACTGCATAGCCATTAGGCTGCAAACCCAGCACCAAGGCCTGTCTGCTAGCCAGCCTTCTCTCCTACACTATGGTTCTCAGCCCTTCTTGGTCTTCTGTTTGCAGTCCAGAACATCATCTGATATGTTAGTATTGCAGGGGCACCTGGGTGGCTTAGTCGGTTGAGCATTCGACTTCAGCTCAGGTCATGATCTTGTAGTTCGTGAGTTCAAGCCCCTATCAGGCTTGCTGCTGTCAGTGCAGAGCCTGTTTCAGATCCTCTATCTTCCTCCCTCTGCCCTTCCTCACTCTCATTCTCTCAAAAATAAATAAAACATTAAAAAAATATATATGTCAATATTTCAGACAAAGGACCAGTGTAGGTGGCTCGGAGAGGAGGCCAGAGCCCAGCTCAGGGCCAGATCTCTTCTTCAGGAGGCAGCCCAGCTATCATTTCTTCATGGAGCTTGTCATATTTGTGGAGAGTGCTCACCAACTCCTCCATGCCTAAATGACCTCTCCAAGGTCTTGGTCTACCTCATCTGCCTTCTCACTGGTTCTTTGGGGCTGGCCCCTTCTTGTATGGTTTTAGCTGGGAAGCATCCTGGTAGCCTACCAGGCCAGGCAAATGAGATTCAACCCTGAGGCTAATAATGTCAGCGGTGGGGGCAGTCCTCTGGGGACTAAGGCTGCTTGAGAGGCAGATGGTAAGGGAAGCAGGGGCCTGGCAGAGATAGTCCAAGGATGGCAGTGCAGGAAGGACCCTTCAGGAGCACAGGCAAGAGGGAACACAGGAGGGTCTGGCCCAGGATATCTTCAGAGAGTGTAACTTGTGGTGCTGTTGCCGTGGAGGTACAGGGGCCAGGGCTGGCAAGCTGCTAGGCTAACTCCATGTGCCCCAGAGCATGAAATGGTCTGGCGGGGGCACAGAAGTGACAGAACTTGGGGAGAGGGAGTACGTGCAACACTTAGGGGTCTCCATACCTCACTGAACTGTGCTGGGAGTGGTTTTCTTGAGGCTGAAGTTGGTCCAGTTCACAGCAACTTTCTGACGAGTTTGCTTTGCAGAATCCAAACAGAACCTATTGGTTTTGAGAGACACCAAAAAAGCACAATTAGAGGTTCTCACTGCTAGACCCCCTTTCTAGACCTGTGTGTCCTGGTCAATAAAGGAACCAAGTCAGCTCTGTACAAGTCCTTTGGTTCCAGGGTATTGGGATCTAGCAGGTTATGTGAGCTCTGCTGGCTTTCTGGACAGAGTGCCCACAAGCCAAGGGAACAATGTGTTAAGAGACCAACACTGCCTCAGGATACAGGGTTGCTCCTCACACTGTATTTTTACTGCAGCTACACTGGGTTGCCTTCTGTTCCCCTAGGTACTGCATGTTGCTTTCAGCTTCAAACGTCTATACCTACTAGCTCCACTGTCACGAAGGCCCTGTTTTACCTTGCCCACTTATTCTTATTTCTCAGGTCTCAGCTTGGTTGCCACTTCTACTAGGAAGGCTGCCCTGGCCTCGCCTACGTTTCAGCTTCGCCTGTCGCCCCACTTCTAGCTGCCTCCCCCACGGCCCCATACCCTTACTCTTCCAACAGCACTCAACATTGTTTATGGCTCTCTCTCCCCACCTAAGCTGTGTTTGATTTGCCTCTACCGTAGAGCTCAGCCCAGGCAGAGCAGAGAAAGTGCAAATGAATAAACAAATGAATAAAGCTGGAGAAAGCCCTGGTTCTTGGGGCCTGACATGCCTCCTTCTCCCTGTCCCTTATACTTTTCCAGATGCCCTGTCCTGCCATGTGGCTACCTGGGTTCCAGGAGATATACTGGTGGGAGAGAGCTTGGAGAGGCTCTCCCTCTGAGGGAGTCGGGCTGAGGGAGAGCCTGAGTGTGGGTGGGCGAGAAGGCATCCCCACACCTACCTCTTGAAGTACTCCACCTCCCGGTCAGTCTCATCCATCTCCACCCCATCCATGTCCTTGGGCAGGAACACATCGTCTAGGAAGACACAGCCAGGAGGGCTTAGTGCCCATGGCCAGGCCTCTGGGGTCATGCTCTTAGGGCAGCACTGCCCACACGCAAGGATTACCCTCCACCCTCTGGCCTGGCTGGGGTGGGGGTGGGGGGTCAGCCACTCAATTCCTGGTGCACTCACCCAAGGAGGCGGCTGTCTTCTCCTGCTTGTTGCGGCTCCGGCGGCTGCGACCCTTGCCCTGTGGCAAGCTCTGTGGCCTTGCTGGGCCTGGGGGCTGCACAGACTCCTGCTCCAGAGGCCGTGCTTTGGCCTCACCTGGCCAGTTTCGCCAGGAGCTGCCCTTCTCGTCAGCTTTGGGGCCGGCAGCCCAGCCTGGTCCTGGCTGACTCCCCCGGCTCCCTTCTCCAGCCTCAGCACAGCTGCCCACTTTGGGAGGCTCTGTGGCCTTGCCTGGCTGCTTGGTGCTGGGGATCTGGCCCTTGGCATTGGGAACCTCGAGGCTGGCAGGGGACCGTGGGGCTGGGCTTGCCTCGATCTTCTTGGCCTGACTGCCCTGTCTCTTGCCCTTCCGCGGCTTCCCAGCTGAGACCACAGGCTCGGGCAGCTCCTGCTTGCAACTGGGAACTTCCTTTGGGCCTGGCTCCTCAGGGCTAGGGTTGCCTGGCTTGGGTGTCTTGACCCAGATCACCCGGGACAAGTTGGGCACGGCGTTGAGTCTCCTCACTAGCCCATTCTCAGGGATGATACCAGGAGGGGGCCCCCTCACCTCTGTCCATGGTGGGTGGGAGCCTCTCATTTCTGTCCATGGTGGGGCTGGCTCACCTGGAACTCGTAACGTGTGGTTCTGAGAGGAGCCCAAAGTCAAAGGGGACAGGTCAAGATTAATGTCAGGCCGTTGCTCTGAGGAACCATTGAGGTTTGAGGGGGATAGGCTCTGGGGCTCTGGCTCAGCAGCACCCTCCTTAGAGAATCCATTGCTGTCCATGTTGAGCTCACATACACTGAAGCTGGCACGGATAGAGTCCTTGACAGTGTTCTTGATCTCTTGCAGACGGCTGCTCAGGAAGCTATTTACTCGATCCAGCTCCTGGTCAGGCCACTCCAAGAGCCTCTCCCTGGCAGGCCTTGGCTCCTGGCTTCCAGAAACACTACGATTCACCTGCTTTAGAGCTTCTGCTGCCAAGTGGGCCTTCTCCTTTTCCTGCCAACATAAGACGCAATTTCAGCGGAGGCCAGGCAGCTACCAGGCACAGTGTGACACCTGACACATCAGCCTGGGGCCCGCCTTTGCGGCTAACTGGCTAGAGGCAGGGTGTTGCCATCCTGGCCTGCTCACCCACCCTGTGGGAGTGAGGATGAAATGCAGACAGGTGCATGTCCTGGGGATGGAGACAGACCCACAAAGGATAGGGTTTTTATAGCTTGTTCATCCAGAGCCCTGGTGTCGTAGGGCCTACGGACACTAGGACTCAAAGGGATAGGAATGCAGCTAATTGTACCTTGCCTTCCAGGCTTGAGCTTAAGCAGTTCAATCACTTGCTGAGTCTCCGTGGACTCATCTGCAAAAGGGGGGAACAATAATTCTGGAGTGAAGACAAAACTGGGGATGCATGTGAGGCAGATGGCTGCTACAGAAGCATTCTCTCCAATTCTGCTGGTGGTAGGGGAAAAAAGCTGTGGTATCATGGGGGGGGGGGGAGGGCTTTAAGAAGATGGGCTGTGAGACCACCATGGCCACCATGGTAGGTCAGACTGCTCTGGATGGCAGGAATGTGTGTATGGGCACTATGGAAGAGGGCGAAGTTCCCATACGAAGGCCACTCACCACTCAGCTGCCTCCAGTAATCAAGGCCATGCCTGAAATGTGCCTGATGGCATACAGTGGCAGCCACATGGGGCCCCACAACAAGATGTAAAAGCAGCCCCTCTACCTATGTGAGAACTTGGGGGCTGGACTGTTAGTGTCAACAGATCTCGTTCTGGAGAGTAAAAATGAGAGTCTTTGGGCTCTGAGTCACCCCATTCCTTTGCTCAACCTCAAGTGACCAGCAGGCCAACAGGCCTTTAGAGGGAGATGGGAGACAGATGTCAAAAGCCCACGGGAAGGAGGTGATGGTGGTGCTGGGCCAGGGGCTAGATGACTTCCACATTTCACGTATTTCTAGCTGATGTGGGAATGGAGGGGAGAAACAGGAAAACGAAACTGGGGAGAGAAAAGAGGGCTTGCGACCACTTCAGAGTCAACTTAAAGAGCGTGACTCTGTGCCCCAGCAAGCATCCATCTGTTTTAAATATGGCTCTGCAACTGACTAGCGCCACAACTGTGGGACCTTGGACAAATCACTTTCTCTGAATCTTATTGTCCCCCTTTGTAAATTCGGTAGAAAAACTACCTACCTATTCCTCATGGTGTTGCTAGGAGGACATCTGAGGGGGCATGCGTCCCTTTCCCTGGGTGCTGACAAGGCTGTGCCTTGGCACCATGGTGCTCATGTGAGGAAGCAGCTCAGTCTGGAGCAGTGTTTCCAGCCATGTGCCCTGAAGTTTAAGGCCATGAGGATGGACAAAGGAATGGAAGGCCTTTCAAATCACTCCTCCCCTGCACCAGCCAACTTTTTCTGTTAGGAATGGAAGTTCTATGGAGGATTTCAAATCTGAAAACGAGTTAGAGGGAGCGATGTGGGACCACGTATGGCTTGGTAGTGAGAGGAGGACAGAGCACAGAACACTAACTTTCTGTTACATGCCATGAGCCTGACCCTTCCCGCATGTCATCTCGTTTCACCCTCACAATGGCCCCTGGCAAACATTATCCTCAATTTGCAGATGAGGACATGTGACTTTGGAACGAATAAGGAACTGGCCCAAGGTTACATAGCTAGAAAGTGGCAGAGTTGGGACAGCACATCCAGGTGTGATCTGCAGTTCCTATGGCTTTCAATCCTGTTTGACAATCACTTCTTGACCATCAACTAGGAGGCACTGGGCTGGGCTCTGGGCAATTTAACTATGCATGAGAACTCTGCTGAGGGAGGCAGACATGCAAACAGGCTGTTTAATGCTGAGTAACAGGGAAGAAAGTACTATCGATACTCTGGGAACCCAGACCAGGCCATCAGAGGTGCTTTCCACAGAGGAGGCAGTATCTCCCTGGGCACTGGAGGGTGACTGGTATCGTCCTGGACAGAGACTAGCACTTTCTAGGCAGGAGGAGGAGCAAGTGCAAAGACTGGGAAATGGGCACACACAATCTTTAGGGAACGCAAACATTCATAGGGAGAGCTGGAGCCCCAATTTCTTTTAGGAGAGTGGTAGGGAGTGGTGGGCAGGAAGGCCAGAGGGGAGAGACTGAGAAAGAAAGCTGGCAAGCTAAGCAAGGACTGGATCCTTAAGAGCCCTGCAGGCCATGCTCAAGTCTGGGTTTGATCCCAAGGGCAATGTTCGGCCACTGAAGGCTTTTTAAGTAGTAGTAGTAGTACAGCGCAGAGAGAAGTGGATGGTCTGAGCTATTTGGGAGGTAGTGTGGCTGGGATTTGGTGGCAGGTGGGGAGAGAATGAGAGGAGTTACAAGAACACTGACAACCACTGGTGCTGCTGCAGCAGCTTCCCTGACCACACGTTTTGTCGAACCTTTCTGTGCATCACTCCATTTCATTCTTGCAACCATCTGAGTTAGGTTCTACTGTTATTCTCATTTTGTGGATGAAGAAACTGAGGCTTAGAGATGAAGTGATTTGCCCAAGGTCATCCAGCAAGTGTGGCAGAGCCAGGTTCCAAACTGAGGTCCGATTCCAAGGCCCGCTGCTCTCAATCACCATGATGTGTTCCTCCCAGAATGGCATCCTGGGTTCTGGTTCAGGCAACTGGGTAGATGGTGGTGGTGCCATTAACTAGACAGACAACGAAGAAGAAAAAGCAGGCCTCTTTGGGGAAAGATAACAAGCTCAGTTTTGGATGTGCTCAGTTTGAGTACTGGTATGACATTTGTGAGGAGGTGCCCAGTAGCAGCAGGTATCAGTGTGAAGGGCAGGGAGGAAACAGGTGGACATAACGAACCAGGAACAACACTATCTAGATGGCTTCTCTTTCTCAGAAAGATATCCTTTAGGGGGAGGGTCAGAGAGAGGAAGAGGAGTCCACAAAGGAGACAGAAGAGAGATCAGAGAAGGTGAGAAATCTGGAGAACACGGCATTCCCATTGTCCTTTCCCTGTCCCCGCCTGGCTGAAGACAGGGCCGAAGAAAGCAATATTTGAAAAGGACAACCAATACAAAATGTGAGATGCTGCCTAGCTGACAAAGAAGGTGGGCCAGGAGAGTGTGATTTGGCAACAAAGTTGTCACTGGTGGCTTGAGGGGGCGGGGGATAGTTTGTGAAGACCGTGCAAAGACAGTGAATGCAGATAACATTTTTCAAGAAATTTGCCAGGAAAGAGAAAGAGGTGAGGTGGGTGGGGGGGGGGGGGGGGGAGGGAGAGGGAGGGAGGGAGGCTGTACCCTCAAGGCACAATTTGCTTTCAAAAGAGAGAATACTGGGCATAGTGAAACACTGGGAGACAGCCCAGAGGAGAGACCAAAGCCAGAGCAGGAAGCTGAGGTTAGACTGAGGAGGCAGGAAAGGACTGTAAGGCCTTAGGCAGGAGAAGGGGTAAACTCTTCCCTCATGACAACAAGTCTGCAGGTGGAGTGGTAAGATGCTGAGAGAGTGCCTGTCTGCTGGCTTTTTTCCCTTGCTGAAACAGGAAGTGAGGTCATCTAACAAAAAAGAAAGGCTGGGTGGGGAAAGCCTGGAGGTTTGAGAAGAATCTGGAGGTCTGACAAAGAAGCTGTGGTAGACAGAAATGATGAAGAGCGTAGATCAGGGAGCTATGCCTGTTGGGCAATGTGAGGGCTCAAGCAAGCAGGAGACCAAGGGGCTTTGGTGCCACAGACAGATCTGATCTAGAGCTTTCCTTGAATTACAAAAGGGGAGAGGCAGGTAGGGGTCAAACCCAGGGCTGCGATTTTTCTGAGTGGGTGTAATGTAAGGGCAACAGGGCAAGGAATTGAGAGTATTGGTAAGACAGTGAGTCAATGATGGTCAGGGGATCTCTATGGCCTGGGTAGTGGAGGAAGGGGCTGGTGACAGCCTTTAATGGACGAATAGGAGTGGCTGAAAGGTTGCAGATGACAGAGCCAGGGTCAGTTTCAAAGGAGTAGGGGTTAGTACATGAGGGACAGACAGTCATGGGTCTGCAAATGATATAAGGGAGCAGAAAGACACTTAGCTTTATTGGTCTCCTGAGGTGGGAGAGAATGAGCAGTCTCCACTGGACGGCTCCCAGGGGAAGCTGTGTTTGTGATGGACAGCCAGACTGTGGTTAAGTCTGAGGGAGAGGAAGGACACTGGAGAGGAGGCTGATGTATAAACAGATAATGACCATGACTCCCTATCACATGACCTTGCAACTGCCTGGTGCTATGTTGTATTCTGGCCTCTAGACTGGGCTGGGCAGACAGTAGTTGTGCAGCAAGTTTCTGAATGAGTGAATAGAGGGTGATAAATGGCAGCCAAGGGAGACATGCAAGGTAGAGTGGCAGTACAGTAGCAGGAGTTACCTGAAGTCTGAGCTTGGAAGGAAGTTGTTGGAAGGAAAAGGAGGGGAGAAAAGAGACTGTTACTGGCGTTACCAGCAAAGGGGTAGGGATGTATGAGCACAGATTTACGGAAAGCACGCAGGCCTACGAACTTCAAGGTGTGCTCGCTGGGACCTAACTGGAAACCACTGCCTTAAGCGGCTAGGGAAGGCTAAAGAGACTGCTGTTGCCCACTAGACACTTCTGGCCAGGCAGCACTGGATGGGAGAAAGAAAGTGCTGACCATTTTCTGAAGGCAGCGGTGGAACCTCTTGGCTCACTACTTCAGGCTGCAGGGAAAGGGTCCTGGTTTGTCCTTTGGGCTGGAAAAAGATGTAGAACTGCTGCTTTCCAGAGCACCAGGGCCGTTTGACCACCCAGGACCTGGAGCAAGCTGGTTGTCAAACCCAACTCTTCGGCTGCTGGGCTCCCGAGTGTGGCACTGTGCAGACACAGCTGGGGGTGGGCAGGTGAAGAGGTAATGAGGCAGCAGGGGACGGGCCGTCAAGCCCTGGGGCTTGCCTGGGAGCAGGGCTGCCCAGAAATAGCTCACTGGGTTCTCTCCTCAGCCCTCTGAGGAGCTCACCCAGCCCATGGCTGGGTCCTTCCCATGGCTTCAATTACACCTCCAAGCTGGAAACTCCCAGTCCCACACCTCCATCTCCACTTGGAGGTGGCACAATTCTCCTGAGAATCTCCAAGTCAACGTGCCCCAACTGAATTTCCTGTCTTCTGCCAATCTCATCCTCGTTCAGTGAATGGAGGGCACACCATCCTGTCAGTCATCCAAGCAAACACCCGGGAGAAATCCTGACTCCTTCATCTCTGTTCTACAATCAGATTACCAAAGCTGGTCATGTCTGCTTCCCTTGCTCTAGCCCCAGCATCATTCAGCTCTCCCCTGGCCCTCGATATTCCTTCCTGGAGTGTCAACCCTCCAGGCTACCTTCCATATTGCTACACAGTCACAGTGGAATAAAGATCTGACCTAGCGCATCCTTTGATAAAAGTCCTGCAGGAACTCCCCTCAGCTACAGGATCAAGTCAAAGCTCTTTAGCAGGGCCTATGAGGCCCTTTCTCACCTCTACTAGCTGTCCTGCCTCTGCTCTATTTGAGCTCTGGTTACACCAAACTGCTGTGGATGTGCTATGCCTGCTGCCAGAACTCTCCTAAGGAATCTGAACTCACTCCCTACAACTCAGCTTTCAAGTCAGCCTCTTGGTAAGCCATTTCCAGCGTGCCCAGGCAAGATGGGGGGAGGGGGTTCCCTTATCCCAGTGCTTGACACATGCTAATGTGCTCGTCCAGTTTTGTGTCAGTCTCTCCACTGGACCGAGCTTCTCCAGGGAGAACTTAACTGCGTCATGCTTTGGCTCCCAGTATTTGTAGAAGTGTTTGCTGAATGAATACATGACTGACTGACTGAAGCAATTCTTGTGCTTTGAGGAATCCAGCAGTTTCTGAGGCCAGGACTCGTCTTTTCTCCAATCATTGGCCCCAGGCTCCCTGACCCTTATGCCTCCCAAACTCATACAGACCTTCCCATAACAGTGAGCTGTGCTAAGGCTTCTGGCAGCCAGCACTGTTTGTGCCCCTGAAGTCTTGGGGGATTGGGGCAAGGGATTCCTTAGGGAGGAGAGGTGGTACAGCTAGGCTCCCCCCCACACCCACCTTCTTTTTCAGCTTGTGCCGGGCCCGCTTGGCGGCCCTGGCGCTGTTGGGGACTTTGGGCTCCGTGCTGTTGATGAATTCCAGCAGCTCATCCACATCTCGGTGGTCCACGGCGGGCTCCCCAGGGATCCCGCCCAGGGTGCCCCCCTTCACGGGCAGCTCCTCTTTCCGCCTGGTCAGCCTCGAGCGGAGCTTCTCTCGGATCTCTGTATAATTCCGACTCGTCGGGGCAGCGGGTGGCTGGGGGAGGGGGAGGTGCTGACGTTACACACCCTGGGCCGGGGAAGCCCGGAGCACTCCCACCCGCTGGCACCGAACATGTGGTGAGAAGCGAGACAACTGTTCTTTCTACCACAGCCACAAAGGCCAAGTGGCTTCAGCCTCGGCCAGGCCCAGAGCTAAGGCAGCGGTGGGCGGAGGGAGTGGGAGGTATGCAACAGCATTGTGAGCCCACTGACTTGGGAGCCAGGAAAGCAAGTTTGAGCCCGGGCTTTGTCACTTGGAAGCTGTATGACCTTGGGCAGGTCACTTAGTCTTTGTGTGCCTCGATTTTGTCATCTTTGAAATGAGAATAATAACCCCTAGCTCAAAAGTGACTAACAATGTGATTACTTTCATTTCTTCTGTCCTCAACTGCTCTCCCCTAGCCGGCGGCCCTTTGCTCTGCACTTTCAGACTTCTGAACTGTTTTCGCTCTCTGTACAGACAGCACATACTCTGCCCTGAACCTTCTTCCTGGTGCCGCCTGTGCTTACGGCCTATCCCTCGCAGTCTCTCACACTTGGAGGACTGAGAGCCTTTGCTTCCACTCTGCCTTCATCACGCACAAGTGTTGTTCACTTCTCTGTGATTACACACATATACATACTCATCAGAAACATAGCTTTCTCTCTACCATTTCCTTTCCTTTTGCCTACGGAAAAAAAAAGTCAATCTTAAGGAGAAACCAGGAAAAGAGCAAAGGGAGCAAAGTGTTGAAAAATCCCTACCTCACAAATGTGCTGTAAGGGTTAAATGAGTGGACATAGGCTGCGAGAACTCAGAAGGTTCCAGTGTGGTTATAATCCCCCTGAGCAAGGGGAACTCTGGGGAGAGTAGGGTGCTCCTTTGGCTCACCTTAACTGGCCCTCAGCCCTCTCTGGCCTGGGCAGGCTCACTCACCGCATTGTGGCCGAAGAACTCACAGTAGCAGCAGTCACAGAACTTTCCATCTCTCTGGTGAGTGGAGGATGAGGTGCAGGAGCTGCGCTCTGAGCTGCTGTCCTCTTCCTCACCCAGGCCCTCATCTGCCTCGCAGGGCTGGGGAAGCTGGCAGGCCAGGCCACTGTGTGTAAACTTGTGCCCTTTACACCCAGGGTCTCTGCTGATGGGGGAGAAAGATAAGCCCACAGATGAGGGAGGGCATGGAAGGAGCAGGCTGTAGCAGGAGCCCGGGGAAGCATTCTCACCATTGCCATCCCAACTACCCTTCATGTGCCTCATCCCACAAAGGCCGAAGCAGTCAGATTGTTATCAGTGCCTCTCACAAAAACAGGGCCATCACCCTGTGGGCTGTGAGCTGATGGCTCTCCTGAAGCATCCAAAGGAGGTCAACAGGGTCAATTTCCTTTTACCCTTTAGGTCCTTAGACCAAATCTGCACCAGTGGGTGGAGCTGTCTTAGCTGTGGGGTCTTAAATCTGGGAAAGTCAATGTGCCTTGTGGGCCAGACTCTAAGAGCTACTGTACTGTTTGGGACAGGTACTATAGTTAGCATATTCTAAGCATCTCCCAGGTCCTGCAAAATAGATGTTGCAGTGGAGGTAACTTGCAGTGGAGGTAACTAAGGGAGGTAACTAAGGGTCAGAGTGCTTAACTGCTTTGCCCAAGGAGAGGCTAGGGCTCAGCCTGTGCCTGCCTGCCTGTGTGCAAAGCTCATGCTCTCCCACTGTACTGCTCTGTCTCTGGACTTCAGGAAGCACTGGGGGCATCACGTAACATAGACTATTTTTCCAGGATGAGAAAAAGACACTGGCCCACAAAGTCCCAAAACTGGAGCCAGAAGAACAAGAGCCCTGGCCTGGCCATCAGAAGCTGGAATGCCCTAGGGCTGGGGACATGGGGTGAGGCTGGGATGGTGGGAGCCAGGAGAAAGGGCAGGGCAAGGAGCAGTGAGAAGGCTTGGCTCCCAGGGCAGTCTGTTGTGCAAGGGGTAGAAAAGGAGGGGCAGGAACCATTATCAGTGGTGCTCAGAGAAGCTTAATCCAAAATGACCATTCTTCACCTACATTAGCAAAATTAAAATAACCCATGCTCCTGAGAATATGAAGAAGCTAGCACCCTAATATTGGTGGTTACATAAATTTGGAGAGACTTTTGGAAAGCAACTTTTCAATATGTATTAGGAACCCTTCTCAAAAAAGACCTTCTGACATCTTTTAAACGGAGAACTTTTTTCATTCTGAGGGACCTTTTCCAAGGAGAAAACCCCAAAAGAGGGAAACAGCTTTAGGCAAAGACATCTTTAGAGACATTATTTACAATGTTAAAATACTGGAATGATTTAAATCATTAGCAACTAGAGAACAGGGAAGTGCACTATGGAGAACATTCTCCACCCTTCAGCTGAGACCCAGAAGACCACATAGGAACCACACAATGAATGCTATGTGAAAGAGGACAACAAAAAACTGTGAACTGTATAGACACCACCACCACTGTGTGGGTAAGACCCGTAGGGAAAACTGCTAAAAGTGGTGGCATCGGGGTGGTGGGATTTTAGAATGGGAAAATTCAAATGCATAATAAACACAGCTCTGATTTCTAATACAAAAATACGTACCTTTCTCCTCCACAAAGAATTTTATCTTTCACATACATATTAATATAAACTTCTTCAGTACTTAGAATTACTTTAGGGAATCCTTAAGGCCATAATTCCTGACTCAAACACAGATTTGGGTACAAGAATGTTTATTACAGCCTTGTTTTTAATGGTTAAAAACTAGAAATACCCAAATGTCCACGAATAGGGGAATGATAAAATAATTTATGAATTATGCTACTGCTATGCAAGAAGACATTTTGAGACCACTGGAAACTTTTCTAAAGAATTTTAACTGGGGAAATGATCTATAATGTTAAAAAAAATAACTACACAAAAATATATAAACAGAGACCTAATTTATATACAGAGACATCAGGAAGAAAATATACCAGTGTTAAAGGTTTATCTTTAGGTTTTGAGGAAATTTTTTCTTCGTCAGACACCCTGAACTTTTCCAAGTTTTTAAAAGACAACAGTTACTTCTTTTAGGATTGTAAAAATGATACAAAAGACATAGAATCTATCATTCAATTTCTACCCCAAATGTATGCTCTGTAAAGTCTCTCAGAACTCAAAGTCGAAGTTAGCAGGGAGTATACCCTTTGTGCCACTCACTTACCTGTGAGTGCTAGGGAGCTGCTGAGAACTGGGAGGTGGGAGGAGAGGCCCGCTGCAGTGCCCGCCGCAGTGCCCACTACAGGGGTGGCTGCACCCTGAGAATGGTGGAGGCATCTTCAGGAGCGGCATGCTGGTGGAGGGCAGGTGGGGAGTCTGACATGCCCCTGGGGTGTGTGGGGCGGCAGCAGCGGCAACAGGGCATTCTGAAGCTTGGGCAGGGAAAGGCGCTGCCGGGGTAGCAGGTGGCAGGTGTGGATGGGGTGGTGAGCCAAAGGACCCGGGGTGAGATGGGATCGGCGACGCGGGCTGGGGGTGGTGGCCAGTGGGGCTGTTAGGTGGAGCAGTGAGGTCTGAGTGCCGGTGGTGCTCCGAGAGAGAGAAAACCTCACCTGTGGACGGATGGGGAAGAAAGGGGTCAGAGTGAGAGCCAAGACCCTGGGAAGGAAAGCCCAAGGGCTCACTGCTACAACATCCTGCTTACTATGACCAGAGGGAACCTGTCTGGGGATAGCCTCTCAGCACAGCGGACCCTGTGAGCTTTTGGGAAAGTCTAACAGTGCCTCGGACTGGAGAGTTTTTCCTTGCAGGCAGCAACTTGGGTAGACAGGCTCAAGGAGCCCAGACCTGAGAGAGAAGGCACCAGGAATGCCCGCCCCACAGAAGGTCCTAGCACCTCTGCTGTGGCACAAACAGGGGATATGTGTTCTGTCTCTCGGGGCCTCTCTAGGATTGCTTGTTCATAGGTATTCCTCAGGCCCAGGGAAGGGTCTACAGAAGCCAGTGGAGCAGCAGGCCAAAGCTCTGCCTCTGGGCCATGAGGACTGAGGCAGCCAGGGTGTACCAGACTCTCAGGTGGCTCTAGATTTCAGAGAAGTGGGAAAAGGCTTTGAGGATTCACTTTCACTTATGCATTAAAATAAGTGGAATTCTACTCATCTCTCACAATTCTGGGAGCAGCACCCCTCTAGAGAACTCAGGCCCTTAATTTAGTTATTATTATCTTTTATGTTAATTCCAGTATAATTAACATATGGTGTTACACCAGTTTCAGGCCCTCAATTTAGTAGCAGACAATAATTAGTATTTATATCATACCTCAATAACCCAAGACCTTTTCTTCGGGTCTCTAAGGGTTATCTCAGGATCTAAAGAAGGCTTATATATCTGTGAAGTTGGCTAATAATCCTGGCAGCTTGCACCAACTTCTTGTTGATAGAAGTGCAGTGCTTTTATATCTGTTCTTTAGGTGGAGAAAAAGAGGTCTGGGAAGACAAAAGCACTCAGGACCTCTGTGCTGCTGCAGGGGTCAGGTATTAGGTGACTGTAGTCCTAATTCCCTAAGGATACTCCCACACTCCACTTTCTGTTCAGCCAGTGTTCACCATGCCCCCTCCTGAATCTGATGGGAAAGCTATCGCAGCCAACGACAGTTATTTTTCAACTTCAGGGTTGTGGGGAAAGGGGTGCCACGGAGACAGTCAAGGGCTAGGTACCCCCTGCTTCCATTAGAACAGCTCCTTTTACTTCTTTTAATAACTGGCCTCCTGATTTGTTTAATAAAGTGGACAGGAAAATAGCTCTCTACATTTATGTGGCCTGGCTCTCTCCCGAGCTTGGAGACTCACCAGGGATGGTAGGAGGACTCCCGAGTGAGCTACCCGGCACGGCCCCACTGGAGTGCGGAGAGTTCCAGAGGCCCGAGAGCTTATGTGCTGACAGGAAGGAGCTGGGATCCCAGTCCCCTGAGTTCCCATGGCAGGAGGAGGAGGACGAGGACGATGAAGAGGAGGACGAAGAGGAATGAGAGTCACCCCCACAAGACTGTGATTTGCAGGATGTGTGTGACAAGGAGATCTGGAGAAGGGGGAAGAAAAAAGCTCATGGTAAAACAGCAAACATCAGAGCTGACCCTCTGTGGCCTTAACTTACCCAGGAGCACCTCCTCCTCCAGGTCCTGTGCCATGGTCAAAGCCCAAGTCCCACAACCCCAGGTGAAAGGGCCAACGTGGATCAGGCCTTTGTTGGGAGAGGCCGAGGTGCTCCCGATAAAGTGAAGTGTGTGGATACTGGTGACAGAGACTCTGGTAGGGATACAGACTGCCTGTCAACTGTGGGCCTTTGGGGAGTCCTGATAGCTGCCAAGGAAAGGAAGGGACTTTAAGTCAAAAGTCCTGAAACGGACATAACCCTGGGGAAAAGAAAGGGGCTGGAGGGGCATGAATGAGAAATGAGGCAAGTCTGACTGCTGTGATTCAGGAGATGCCAGTTAGATGGCTCTTGGGCATCTTGGAGGCCTTCTAACTGAGGCACATGGTAGATCCTCAAACCAGCCTTTGCTCTCTGTATCATACTGGTTGGCTTTCAAGCTGCCACAGAGCTGAAGGCAGCACGGTGACCAGTACCTACAAGCTGGCCCTCACACTGCAGAGACCCTCCTCAGGGGCAAGGGGGCTCCCTGAAGCCTCTCTGTTCTTGCCCCAATTGTGAACCCAACCCGCAGCCCCTAAGTGCTCGGGCGCAGGGTCTGCTGGAGAGCACCTGAGAGAACAGGGAAGGAACAGCTCAACAGCCTGATCTCTCTGGGCAGGCAGCCCTCCTGCATTCAGGGACCCCTCCTCAGCTGTTACCTACCGCCACTGCATGTTCTCGACCTGTCTGCCTTTCATCTTCCTCCATGCTCTTTCGGCAACTCTGGCAGACCCATAGAGGCATCTCGCCTAGGAGATTCTTGACGAGCTTTGGCATGAAGTCAGGGGGCAGCTTCTCACCCTGCAACACCAGTCCATTTTGGGAAGGGCCTTCTTCCCAGCCTTTGCGTTCCCGATGACATAGTAGGCAGCAAGTCTGCACAGACTGGGTGGATGTGGGGGGAACCTGTCCAATAGACAGAAACAGGGTTTCCCAGGAGGGGAAAGGTTTTGCTTAGAAATAATATCAACAAAACTAATACCTTCACTTATTATGTGCCAGGCACTGGGTTAGGCACTTTATTAGGCACTACATAATTTTAGTCCTAGTGATAGCTCTGCAGACTAGGTGTTATTTCCATTTTTTTTTTTTTTTTAAAGATGAAGAAACAATTTCAAGAAGTTAAGTAAGTTGCTCAAGGTCTTAGAGCCAGTGAATGGCTGAATTAGGAGTTGAGTCCCAGTGAGGTTGACTTCAAAGCTCATGCTCCAATGCCCTGATGTCTCCAAATCTTGAAGATTAAAGGAAGGTCCTCTTCCTTCTCTGGTATGTCTGGGAGAGCCCTCCATTCTTAGGCTGTCTGTGTAGTCCATAGACCAATTCCCATCTGGGGGTGGGGGATGCTCTCAGTTAATGCAGAGTTTGGGAGAATGTCAGGGTTTCCTGAAAGCTGCACAATTCCATTAGGATCACAGCAGAATTCTGGAGGCAGGGTTTTGCACAGCTCGTCAGAAAGCATTAATTCAATAAAAAACTGAGTTGGAGAAAAGGTAAGGCAGACCCTGGCGTTCTGAGAGGTAGTGAGGTATGGTGAAAAGAATCTGGGCTTTGTGGGTCAGACTGACACACATTCTAATGCCTCCCCGCTGAGCACACATTAGCTGGGTGACCTTGAGCAAGTTATTCAACTTCCCGAGCTCTGATTTCCTACCTACCTTGCAGAGTTGTTGTGAGACTCAGTGTATAAACAGGGAAAGTGCCTAGCCCTGTGCATGCTCAAAGCATAGACCCAATATACAGTAATTATTATTTGGACTTTCTTTTTTCCTTCTAGGACAAATGACATAGAAATATAAGTCTATAGGTTTTATGTCACATTGAGGGGTATGATTGGGAACCCGATTGCATTTAATGACCCCAATTAATGGCTTTCCTATATCCTGCAACTTTGGAAGGCAGCTTTGCTCACCACTACACCAATGCCACTGCTTCCAGGGCCATTCTGCAACTTTGTAGAACCCTCTCTCTCTGACACTTCATCATGTCACTTTCTTTGGCCAATGGGATGTTAGCAAATTTGCTGCCAGCATAAGCTTAAAAGTATGTATGCATTTCTACTTGCTTCTTTGCATGGCTGGGCTTGCTCGCTCTTGCACCTCTGCCTCCCACGAGAGCATGACTGGGCTAGCTGCTGGAGGGATGTTGAGAGACACGTGGAGAAATCTGAGTCTTCCTCGCTGACTGGCCAGTGGATCTGATAACATGAGTGAGCCCAGCTGAGATCAGTCAAGCCAACCCAATTGGCAGAAATACCCAGTCAACCCAGAGACTCATGAGAAATAATAAATGGTGTTGTTTTAAGCCACTAAGTTTTGGGGTGGTTTATTACATGCAATAGTTATATTAACTGATATACCTTCCAAACTTACCCACCACTAGGTAACAAGTGTTTGCAGAGGCCTAAGCAAAGGAATAAGGGTATCATCCTCATCCTACCAAGAAAATAAATGCCATCATCTTTCTCGAATAAAATCACTTTCTCACAATAAGTTGGCATTAGGGTATCCTTAAACCTGTAATGTTACAATTACACTGACCTGGGTCTCTGGTTTCTAGGAGGGGAAAAAAAAAAAAAAAAAAAAAAGAACCAAATAGTAGTACCAGAAGCATAATGAAACATTTGGGGCAGTACAAAGACCTTCGAAAAGAGTACCAGAGAAAGAGAAATCTTATATGTGGAACTCATGTGAGATACTACCTAAAAGGTTTCTGTCAAAGGCACATTTCAGTGGACAAGGCAACTGCTTAACTGTACCTGCATAAGGATATAGCTTCTAACCCACTGGTGGTGAGCATCTTATGGAAAGGGTGGGAGTCTGATGGAGGAGGATGGTATTCTGAGAAGTTAAGGCAGAGGAGGCCTTTCTGAGAAGTATCCCCAGGAAAATTTTCTTAGCTATCTATAAGGTGCCATAGTAACTCCAGAGGGAGCAGGTGAGGTCAACACCCAAGTCCCTTTTCCTGTACTGATGGTGACCATCCATATTCTTATGGAAAACACCAGGACATGTCATTTTACTACAACAGAGTTTCATTTCATTTGGGTATTAGGTTCTAAAGTTACTACATAAGAGGAAAATCTATGAGTAAAATTATTCTGAAATTCTTTGTATGCATTGTGAAGTATAGTATATATAGTTCTGGCACAACCAAGAATTCAAATGTATAACATATATGCGCAATGTTCAATAAGCGGTTTTTTTCCTTTTAAAAACAAATACAGAATTTTTGTAAGTTAAACACGTGATCAGTGTGACTATACTTAGTGCCAAAGTACTTGTGGGAGGCACTGGGTGTAGTGGAAATAACACTGGTTTTTGGCACTAATCTTGGGCCTCGAGCACTTACCAGCTGTATGATGTTGGGCAAGTCCTACTCTCTGTTTCTTCATCTGTAAAACGGGATTAAGTCCTAACTTGTAGGGTTGGCTGTGAATATTAAATGGACAAAGCACCATGCTCACTTTGGCAGCACATATACTAAAATGGACAAAGCACCTACTCCAGTGCCAGGCCCATAATACGTTGCTCAACATATGGTACTAATTATGAACATGATGGGAGTGATGGGAAACATTTAAAATCAGGCCTAAGCTTGAAAAATACAGAAAATATGTCACTCTACTTTTTAATACAAGCATCTCTAATGTGCAGTGAATTTAAGGTGACTTTTAGACATCTTAATCTCTGCCCTCTACCCCATGAAGTCATTCTTTAAGTTCCCCAAATACTTTCTATACTCTCCTACCTCTACCTTGTGTCTTTGCTAAAGGGGATCTTCTGTTTTAAATCCCCTTCCTTCCCAAGTTTATCAATAAGTAGTTGGGCAGGGCTTAAATCCAACTTCATCCAGTCTTTCCCAGAGGGTTCCTGTCATAATTTACCTCTCCTCTCCATATCTCCATAGCACATTATGCCTTGGTTACAGCATCTGTGCCTTCCACTTAATTTATTTACCTGCATTTTTTGTCCCTTCTACTGGAATGTGCTCCTAGAAGGCAAGCATCAGGTATAATTCTTGTCTGGATCTCTTACAATGTACCAAAGGGCATAGGATCAGCTGGGCACATAGTGGCTAACTCAAATTTATTAGATGTCACTATGGCAATACAGCTTAGTGAGACATTGCTTGAAATTCTGAAATTATTGCTTCTCACAGAGAAAGGCCATCCCCCTACCCTGGACCTTCATCTGAATGGTTCCAATCTCAAGCATGCAAGAGTGAAAGATCACAGTCCTTGGGGATTACAATCAGATGGCCTCATTTATGGAATAATGTGGCTCTCCCTAGAGCCAAACTGGTCCACATTATAAATGAGATTAGCCATCAATGGAAGTGAACTTACAGGACAGGCTGTCTTTCCAGTTAAAGAAAAGAAAACACAGGGCATAGAAAGTTAATTAGGTCCTAACTGAAGCAGGAATGATACCACCTACATTGCATAAGGTTGTCTAGACTAAGTGACATTAGAGATGCAAAGCTTATTAGCTCAAAGGAGCCATACAGTAGACACTCAATCTATCATCACCTAGGCCCTCTGGCTGTTCTGTTCTTAATAAATCTACATTGGAAACCAGTTATCCACTGTCATGAGCTTGGTATACTTTTCTTCTTTCTGGCCTGGCAGTTCTTGGGGCTATCTCCAAAGCTGTCTTAATCCTAAATCTTAGTGCCTGCCCCTGAATACGATGCATGGTGGAACCTGGGGACTTTTTTCTCTGACATTTTCATCTCTACTGCCAGAGGGTGGTGAGAATCCCAAGTCCTAGAGATGTTATATTCAGTCAGTACTACCACTGTTCCTGCAAATTTTTGCTTTGCTATAGAAAAGCTCTTGGTTCAGAATTCTCTTTGACTGCAATGTCCTGCCATTTTCAAATTCCCGTCAATCATTACCCCTTATGTCCTGAAGTCAACTCAGGCTTTTAAAGTAGCTGTTCTCAAGCTGCATTTTTTACACCAGGCACAGTATCCCCACACAAGAACACGAACAATAAATGTTTATAGAATGAATGAAACACCCAACCATTCTTCTTCATCATAATGGGTAGGGAACTGATCCTTAAACTCAGGAGCCCTGGACAATAATTATTCCTTCTTACTTCAGTTTAAATGTCAGAGCCTCTCCAGCTAAAGATCTGGAACTAGGAAAAAGATAGGGGAAGAGCTAGGAAAGGTTCTAGACTTGGGATCTGCTCAAAAAAGACTCCAAGATTAAATTCTGCTTCACTCTAGACAAAACCAGAATCTCTGGAGTGTGGGGTTACTCACACAAGGGTCCTGTTTTAGCATGCAAATTCCCAGAGCAGTCAAGGAGCCAGGTGAACCCTAGACTGTAGCCACTCCTTGCCCAGGGGGCAGGCATATGCAACTATATCTCTGCTCTCTCACCTGACCAGGTCCAAGACTTTTCTGTCTTGGCCTGAGAAACATTATGCTAGGGTATTCTAGATATTTCTGGATAAGAATAGTTAAATTCAAAGGAAAAGGAAGCCAATTTTTCTCATGGAACACCATTTTTACTTGAAGAATGACTGACAAACTCTGGTTATTCAGACTTGAAAAATGCCAGACATTTTCTCAAAAAATGAACAAAATGAACCCATCACTTCCAGGAAAACAACTTTTTACTTGTGGCCAATGACAAAATTCAAGCTTTCAGGCAAAATTCAGAATTTTGGAAATTTGGAAATTAGAATTTTGTATCCACCATCATGAAATCAAAAGCTTCCCAATCCTTAGACTTTTCTGGTGTAAATGGTGGTTATAGTGACAAATGTTATTTTTTGATATTGTAAAATGAAATGGGAAAACATTTGGAAGAGCTGCATAACTCAGTGAACCTATTTTCCAAATGAGCAAAGCATGATGTTTCAGGATCATGCATTGTTAAAAAAAATCCATTCAAAGTGCTAGATAAACCAACAGATTTTAATGTAATGAGTGCAAAGACTTCATTAAAATGGTCTCAGATTCCACACTGCAAAGAATTATCAGCAATCACCTGGAAAGGCTTTTAAAATACTCCTTCCTAGAGGCGCCTGGGTGGCTCAGTTGGCTGGGTATCTGACTTCAGCTCAGGTCATGATCTCCCAGTTGATAAGTTCGAGCCCTGCGTCAGGCTCTGTGCTGACAGCTCAGAGCCTGCAACCTGCTTCGGATTCTGTGTCTCCCTCTCTCTCTGCCCCTCCCCTGCTCATGCTCTGTCTCTCTTTCTCTCTCTCAGAAATAAATAAAGATTAAAAAAAATTTTTTTAAATACTCCTTCCTTTTCCAACAACATCTGTTTGAGGCTGGATTTTAAAAATATACTTCACAACAATGTACTGCAGCAGACGGAATACAAAACACATATGAGCATCCAGCTTCTTTCTATTAAGCCAGACAAACAAATTTGTGAAAATGAAAATGAGACCAGTCTTCTATTATTTTTTTGGAAAATGTATTTTCCATTAAAAAATTATGTATGTTAACATGACAGGTTTAATGTTGTTATTCTTAAATGATTTAGTAACTAAATATTTTTAAACTTTCTCAGCTTTAATACTTATTTTGGTAAATATGAACAGATAAAACCAACAAAAGAAAGCTCTTTTGGGTCCTCAATAATTTTTGGGAGTATAAAAGGTCCCTAAGACCAAATACTTTGAAAACTGCTAATGTAAAGTCTCTAATGGTATGGTGCCTGTAACCCAGTGGGTGCACAGTAAGCAATAGCGATTATTAACAATGATACAGTTCATGGCGTATCTGGATAGCTCTTTGGGGCATAAATTTCCCACCTCATCTTTCTGTCCACAATTTGGGAATTGCTGGAGAATAACCCAGGTCACCAGGCGAGGCAGCTATCAAGGTCTGCTCTGAGGCTGGATCTAACAGCCAGCACTAAACCTGTTCTCATTTCTCTCATGGATTCCTTTTAATCCCAAGAGTTTGTGTATGTTTGTAGAGGATTCCCCCAAGACATATGCTGTATTTAACCAGTGGTCCTGCAATAGCTTCCAAATTCTATTCTGAAATGGCCCGTTAGAGCATTCAACTCTCAAGGCACCCAACTCCAAGAGCCTCCCTGTCACCAAGGCAGAAGACAACAGTAGCAGCTAAAATTCCCTTCCAGAAGCAGAGAAAATTATTAATACCCAGCCTACCAAAAGTCACCAGCTCAGTCACTGCCACTTACTCTTCCATTCACCCACTCATTTCCTCCTTCAGTGAACATGCTCAGAGCCCATTCTCATTGTGCTAGGTAGTGGGAAACATCGAATAACATAGAATTTCTGCCTTAAGAACACATGCTTAAACCAGGCAGGTTCATGCATGGGGACATCAATACTCCCAAACTCCCAGATGCCTCATATTCATTTTGGAGAATCAGGCAGGGACACAAATTAAAATAACACACAATTAAAATTAATGTAACAAAATAATATACAAATTAAAACAACCAACCAACCAACCTGGGCACTGGGCTTCTCTGCTTCATGTAAGCTTATTATGTGCCTTCTCATGTACCTATCCAATTTGAGTATCTCCTTCTTTTAGCTCCTTTTCCCACCTTGGTCTCTCTTTAATCTCCTGGCATTCTGGTTGAGTTCACTACTGCAGCACTTTCTGGACCCCGTGTTTCATGACTTGGCCCCAGCTGACCTCTCCATGCTTCATTTCCAAGCTTAACATCTGAGAATCTTAGGTTCTATTCGTACTGCTCCTCCAGCAAATACACTGTGCCCTGGAAACCTCAGCATCTCAGTTCCACTCCCCAGCAAATTTGTACTCATGCCCTAAGATCTTCGTCAAAGGTCAAGCTTTTGCTGGACCAGGCTGAGTAGAACTAATTCTTTTACTATAGTACCTATCACACTGAGCCATAGACATATTCTGTCTGTCTCAAACCCCTGGTGGAATGAGGACTCTTTGGGGGCAGGGAGTGCATCGTGGTCATTTAAGTGTGCCCGGGAACCCAGGCTTGGCTTGGACCTGACACATAGCAGGCATTCACTGAATAAATGAATAAATGCTTAAAAGCCCACCTGGCTCACATTTTAGTTGCTCTATACAAAGGACAGAGTCTAAAGACAAGCTGAACTAGCCACTTCCTGGATATGCTATGCTAAAAGGCCTATCTTTGTGACTCTGGGCTACTGATGAGCGGCATCAGTGTGAAGAATCTCAGACCATTCTGAGGCTGGCAATCAGAGCTACATTTAATTCTTAACGAGGTGATATAAGTGCACCTCAGTGCCCTAGAGCTTTCACCCAAACTCCCACTCAGTCTGTTGTCTCAGTTCCTTCCTGGATGAACAGCTATTTCATATCAGCCAGTTTGTGGAGAATCTTTTCTGGTTGTACAAGCTCAGCCAAGGATAGGGTAACGAGTCTCTCTGACCCCAGTGGCCTTCCACCTGCCCAAGGCTAGCTCATCTGTTGAACCTGCTTTCTGGGTGCAGTCAGCCACAAGAAGGCCTAAACTGTTGCTTAATAACTTAGAACTTCAGGCAAATCATATAACCTACTCTGTCACCCGAGCATGGATTTCTCATGGGTGGAAGAGTATGAACTTTGGAGATAGACTGTTGTGAGTTCAAAACCCAGTTCTGCCATTTCAGTATTATCTTAATTACTCAATTTCTTTGAGCCTCAATTTCCTCATTTATGAAATGAGAATAAAACCATACTTCACAGAGTTGTGAGGACAGAAGGAAATAAATTATGTAAAGTACCTGGCCTGGGCCTGGCACACAGTAGGTGCTCAATACCCGTTAGTTTCTTTCCTCTTCTGTCCTGGAAGAAATGACAGGGAAACTTACTAAGTGAGACTTGCCCAATCCAAAGTTATTACTTGAAGCACAGGACAGAGGACTAGACAGGTGACCTTCAAGGCCCCTTTGAACCCCCCCATCCACGATCTCTGGCTACAACTTCCTAATAAGACCCTTCCATGTTTCAGGGTCCTTCTTACTATCTAGTTTCCCTATATCACTTTTCAGAGTAGATGAAGAACCTATTCATTTCAGAATGGAGAGAGAACCACAAAAGTTGCTGGAGAGCTGAGAGCCTTGAGGAGGGACTAAAAGGAGATGGCCTAGGACTGCAGCATGTTCATCCACCTACAGGTTGAAGGATGAGTGTGGGAGCAAGGGCACAGAACCAAAGGGTGTAAACAAAGGGCCCTTCCTGGGACACAAGACCTTCTCTCCTTAGTCCTTTTCTGTTCTGCACATCCTGCCAGGAAAAACCATTAACCACTTCTTTCCCCAATATCCATTCTTTCCCCAAATATATAAAGCACCACACCCTCACTGATGTTGTTCCCCTCTGCCTCTTCTTTTTTAGGCACAGTTAGGGTGTTACTTCCTTCTAAGTCCACAGGCAGAATTAACTGCTTTGCTCTGGGATGCCCTAATGCTTTGTTACATACCTCTTGAATAGAGCTTATCGTACGTGTCCCAGTTTTTGAGATCTGTCTTCTCCACAACACTGAGAACACTGAGGGCAGGACCTGTGTCCCATGACTCACTGCATCCTGATCATTCAGCAGAGATGACAGCATGTAATGGGCATGGTAAGAGTTTGGATACACAAGGGAAGATCAGCAGTTGGAGAATAACATTAATGGGGCAACAACTGGAAAACTGGGGAAAGCCTGTTTTTTTGTTTTTAAAACTAAGGCTGTTTCTATTCCTGCTTATGGAAAAGCTCCCCTCTCCGGAAGCCCTATTCTTTGAAGAATATCCTAGGCTTCCACAAAGCTCCTCATACCACCCTCAACTGAGCAGTTAGCAGACCCAGCCACATACCAGAATCACCTGGGGCAGTTTAACAACAAGATTCCTGGGCTCTGGACCTAGAGACTCTAATTCTGTAGGTCTGGGACAGAATCCAGCAAAACACGGAGGATCTGATGATTAGTTAGGCTAGGATGAGGAAGAGGTGGAATCAAGCAATCACAGCTACCTCTTCCACTGAGAATTACGTCCTCTCATGCTATCAGAGAACTTACCCAAGAACATGTTTATTTTCCTATTTAAAAGCTTTCATTGATTCCTCACTGCCTGCAGGATAAAGCCCAAACTTCTTGCTGTGGTTTTCTAGAACCCTGCTAACCTCTCCAGCCTGACCTCATGCTACTCTGCCTGAATTGGGCAATTCTCGCCTCTGGGTCTCTACATTGCTTTCTTTGTTTAGACACTTTCTCACCTTCTCTAAAGGAACTTCTACTCAACCTTGAAGCATCAGCTCTGAGAAATCTTCTATTGGTTATCATATTTGTGCATCTTCAGCACCAAATATCTATAATAATCATAGCTACCACTTGTGCTAAGTGCTTGACACGCAGCACTTGCTGCCCTAATGTGACTCTGGCATCACTGTCATACATGTGAGAAAACATGCTAACAGGGCTAAAACTCTTTGAAAGGCTGCATACTAGGATCTAGGATTTGAACCGTAACTCAGAGGAAGTGATGCTCTTCTAGCCTAACTACAATTAATACACACATGTGGGCAGGGACTGATTCACTTCTGTATCCTCAGCTAGCCTAGGGTCTGATACAGATCAGGTGTCCATTAGTATTTGCAGAATAAATGAACACCAGATCAGGTGAGAGGGAGACTGGGTGTGATGTGTGTATCACGGGCCTAAATGAATGAATGACTGCCAGCCTGGCCCAGCAGTAGAAGCTGGTAAGCACAAAGTGGAAGAAACCTAACTTTTACTTCTTTTATTTTCATTTGGTTTAACAGCCACTTATTGAGCACATGAGGACCGTACACACTAAATACCCCACAAATGAGTTAAATATAGCCCCTGCTCTTAAAACTTCTAGGTTCAGTATATAAAGTCGTTAGGATCTTAATAGTTTATCTGATATTAGATATTAAGATAATAGCTCTGGGGATATTTTAAGTAAATTAAAAATTAAAAAAATCTCAGCAGCTAAGTCTTCATCTTCAAAGGCCCTTTAACATTTCTACATAGTGAATCTCTACTGGCTTACAAAGAACCAGAGGTGGTAGGGATCCACCCCTTCTTGTATCGTTTCCTACTACTTGCAGTGAAAGTGGCCAGGCTGGGTGGGCAATGATTTTAAGGGGGAAGTTTCCTGGGTATAGGGACTATCTTATTTATCTTTGTGCCCAAAATAAAAGCCCTAGCACAGAGGTCATAATGCTTGCTCAGTGGATCAAACATAATGAGATGGTTTCAATAAAGATACTGACTAATCCTGTGCTCCAGTCTCTTGAGGGAGCAGGTTTAACTCTGAGCAGTGGGGAACCAGGTCTCTAGAGTCTCTTTAAACTGGGCCAGGCAGGTCTCAGCAGGTGCCGTAGAGATGAGAGATGGGAAACACCAGATGAGCTCAACCAGCACCAACTGCTGGTTTACAGTCTGGCAAGTCTCCTGAGGGTTTACTGAGTGTGCCCCTGGACTGCAGGCTGAGTGGTCCAAGAGAGATGGAAAGACAGAAGCAGAGCTGGCAGGCTTTGGATGGCCATCTGGCACAGTTCCCACTGTCTCCAACTCCTGCTCTAGCCTTGATGTACTAGGTGCTAGGTGGGTTGCTCCATTTTCTTGTGATGTTGCTGATGAGGCTCAGGGAGGGGAAAAAAACATGCCCAGGAACACAAAGCTAGAAAGAGACTGAGCTTGGAGTTCACCCCAAGTCTGGAACATTAAACACTTTCTCACTATTGCCTTATTCAGCTGCTTTGTAAGGTTTTTTGTTCTTTGCTAATAAGGTAGTAACAGTTTTAGTTTAGTGAATGAGGATTTCGATTGTTAGTGAACAGATCAATAAAGTTTAGTGACCTGAAACAATTCTAAATAAGGACTTTTGGGATCCCCAATAAGCTAGCTCAAGGTCCCACATTTAAATGTGCACAAGTAATGCAGGGTGCCTGGATGGCTCAGTCGGTTGAACATCGAACTTAGGCTCAGGTCATGATCTTACCATTCGTGGGTCCGAGCCCTGTGTTAGGCTCTGTGCTGACACTCAGAGCCTGGAGGCTGTTTCAGATTCTGTCTCCCTCTCTCTCTCTGCCCTTCCCTAGCTTGTGCATGTGCATGCTCTCCCTTTCTTTCTCTCTCAAAAATAAGTAGATAAACTTAAAAAAAAAAAAAAAAATTAAACGTGTACAAGTAACCAAAGTGAGCGAAAGGGTCTGGATGGAACCAGAGTGGCCTTTGAACCCGAATTCAGAGTAATCATGGCTCTTCCAGCCTACCTGTGATTACTATATACATGTTCTCTGAACCACGAGCCCTTTGTGGGCAGGGACCATGTCTGATTCACTTCTGCATTCCCAGCTAGCCCAGGGCCTGGCACAGATCAGGGTGTCCTTCATATAAGGGGCAGACACTACTCAAAACTTCATATTACTGCCTTGCAGAAATTGGGCTCAGTGGCACCAGATTTTTAGAGTTTTAAGACATGGCACAAATCCAGTTTGTAGGAATCTTTTGGCTTTTAAGAAATTGGCTTAAAACAAAACCAAAGCAATATGTGACCTGGGACATTAGAACCTATCTGTGGATTGGAAGTGGTCTTATTCGCTGTCTTTGGCATGCGACAGTGAGTTTCACCTTGCTGACCCACTCTGTGTACACAGAGTTTTAAGTGGCAGTGGGAGACAGAGATCCTCACCACAGGCACGCTAGGGGGCAGAACAATGACTCCAACCCTTTCAGCAGGTGCTTCTCACCAGGGCACAAAAGTCTGCTTCTGGCATTCAGAAACCCCCTCCCCAGCAAAAAAGTGGGGTACAATCAGAAAAGAGTTTGTCAGTTTGTTTTACCTCTTTGTGGCTATAATAAAAAAAAATGCCTTGTAAATCCCACATAGTACACAAGAGTGTCCTTTTTGGGGGGCCAGGAGGCACCTGTGACCTATAGTGGGAGTTATTTGGGCATATGTCATATGAGCATTTGTTTCTTCATCTGAAAAACAGTGTAATCGTATTTATATCCTTCAGTTTATTAATATTTGTTAATCACCAGGCATAGGGGTACAATGGTAACTGACGTGGTTCCTGCACTCTCAGAGTTTATGTAGCAAAAGTAGACTAATAATTAAACCAATAGTTAACTCATCACATTTGTACTAAATGCTGAGGAAAGAACAGGAGTGGTGGGAAGATTATTAGTATGGTATGTAAAGTGTCTGGCATGAATAAATTAATGAATTTGCAGGTCAGGCAGTGGAGTAGATAATGATGATTATAGCTCTTAGGAAAGCTGCGTCCTAAATAAAAATTAAATGATTAAGCCATTATCCAAAATTTTGGCCATGAATACTATAACCTAAGTGGCAGGGGACCCTAAAATATTGCTGGTCTGAATGGGAAGGAGAGAAAACAACAGCTCCCCTGGCTCTCCCTATCCCAACTCTCTCCTTTTGTTGGACTCCCAGGGTGGCCCAGAGAAGCAAAAGAGGAAAGCTAGAGGGGGGAAGCAGGTTCAGGGTCTAAAGTCAGACCAGGCAAGGGTGGGGTCCAACCTGGGGAGTTGCATCCTTTGGAACCAGTCTCAGCCCAGGGGAGGGGGTGGGGGTGAAGGTGGGGCTTCTGACACTCAATAAGTGGTGACATTTTCATTAATTAAAAATCTTACTGTGATCTGAAACACAAAGGAGACCAGCATCAAAACTAGGTTACAATAAGCACAGGTTCTCAACGGATTCATTCTCTCTCCCATTCACCTAGTTATTTCTACTCAGTGTCAGCAAGGCCCAGGGCTAGGCATGGAGAATCAGAGATAGATGACATAGTCTGTGCCCCTGCGGAGTTCACAGTGCAGTGCAGGGAACAGATACATCAACAGAATGTCTCACTGAAGAATGGGGAGTGCTACCAAAGGGAAGCACAGGGGGCTGTGGGCACAAAGGGGGCACCTCACGCAACTGGGAAAGTTAGGGAAGGCTTTCTGGCAATGGTACCCCAAATGACATCCCCACTCACATGCACAATTCCAGAGATTCTACTAGAAGGCTGTCAAGAGCCATGCCTTCTGGCTGCACCAGCCTCCCAGAGTCCCCTGCTGCCCGATGCAGTGTCTGCAGAGCCAAACGCATCTTCCGCCACGCCTCATCCTCATCCGGCGCTGCATCCGACCCTCCAAGACTCCTGCAGGAGCCTGCCTTCCTTGGCAGGCTCAGCCAAAAGACCAACTCAAAACTCTTTTGTCAGAGCAAGCTTAGGGCGAGCCACCCAGCCCCATGTGCCACAACCCTCCCGGAGCAACTGAGGCTCATGTCACCCCGGGCTCTCAGTGAACACTGGCAGGGTACCTCCCATTATCTCCTTTGCTCAAAAGAAAATGACCTTCTTCCAGGTGGCAAGCTGGAGTCTTTGCGGAATCCTGCTACTACTGCTCACTCTCAGCAGGATTCACCAAACCCAGGGATCTGAGGGTTGAGATGGGCCACCTTGTGGGTCAGGGGTATAGAGGGAAGAAAGGGAAGGCTTTGCTAGGTTTTCACTTCAGTGCAGGAGCCCCACTAAATAGTCTTCGGGGCTGCCTGACAGTCTGCTCCAACTGCTATGTTGGGCAGGGAGAGGAGGGAGGCCACAGGAGACATACGCTGGGGGCACACAGCTGCTGAGGGGGCAGTGGCTGCAGGCAGTGAAGGGAAAGGGTGGGGCCGTTCCCAGGGTGGGGGGAGAGGGAAGAGGCTATAGCCTTCCAGGCCACAGCGCCCCAGGCTGCTCTGTGGGTAGGTGGTGGAGCAGGTGGGCCCAGGGGGAGAAGGGCAGAGAGCTGGGCTGTGGCCTCAGGATCAGAGCCCAGTCCCAGTGTAGGTGGGTATGGGACCACAAAGTCTAGCCCCTGCTCCAGCCCGGAGGCGGCGGGAGAGGGCAGGCAGCCTGGTCACAGGACAGGACGGGCCATGCTCCGGCTTGGAGAGAAGGGTCCAGCCTCCACTCCCGCCTCGGGGGAGAAATCCTCAGCCCCAGCCGGTGGAAGATGGTTCATCCCCAAGCTCACCCCGGCCCCGCTCCCGGGAGGTGAAAGTGCCGGAGCGGCCGGACTCGCCTCGCTCGCTCCTACCTGTGGTCCGGGAGCCAACTTGGGCTCGTCCTCCTCCCTGGGGCCGTGGCTGTCCGGCTCCGCGGGCGCCTCCGGGGGCCCTGCACCCGCTCCAGCTTCCAGGCTCGGCGGCGGCGGGGGTTCGGGAGCCTGGGGCTTCTGTTGCCCCGCGGCTCGCACCCGCTCGCGCCGACCCGCGCCGCCGCTCGGCCTGCTCCGCCTCCGAGTCATGCCGCTGCTCGCGCCGATCCCTCGCTCCACACGCGTCGTCGCCGCCGCCGCCGCCGCCGCCGCTCCCCTCGCAGGACAACAGCCAATATGGCGGCGCCCGGCTCCCCCCTCTGCTGCTGCCAGCAGGTCATAGGGCGCGGCGGCCGCGCCGCCGCACTAGCCCCCGAGGCTGCCTGCGCCATTTTGAATAAGGTCACCACCTGAAGTTCTGTAAGAGTGAGAAACTGGTGGACTCCCGGGATGCGACCTGTGCCAGGGAAGGGTGGTTGCTGTGGTAACCGTGCTGTACCGCCCCGGGCCTGTAATAACTGCCTGCTAAATGGATGAGTGAATTAATTATTTTCTAGAGTACTTTCACACCCACCATCTGACTCCTTGCAGAGTCGCTCCTCACACGAGGAGGCAGGTATGGTCGTTCCCATTTTGCAGCGGAGAAAAATCGAGGCCAAAAAAGGCGAAGTGGCTGCTCAACATCAGCCAGCCGGAACTCATGGGCCCGTGGATAGTTTGAGGTGAAAGGGACGAGGGAATGGTCTGGGTCTTTTGTTTGCAACGTATGGTCAACTAGGAGTCCAGCGTTCGTTGCTTGGGATAGCAGAGCTCAGACCCCACTCCTGTCCCCAGTCTGGTGGGGAAAGTGGATAGTTAAATACACAGTTACAACCAGTGTGATGAGATGAAAATGACTGGGGCACATACTAGGTCAGTGTTTTCCCAAAAGTTGTGTGCAGGAGAGGATTTTGAGTGGTACACAAAGGAGCATTTAAAAATGTAATAATTATGTATTTAATTGTTAAAATGAGTTTTCCCTACTTTTTTGAATATATGAGATATGCACATGGTGCACATTTTTAGAAAAAGTTTTGAGTGCAATCTTTCTCATGCCAGGACCAGTGGTACCCTGCAACTATGTAGTGGTTATATGTAGAGTTGCTCTTGGTATCACTAAGAAGACGGAATAATGACATTAGCCTAATTAATGGGAGCAAGGGCTATCTTGAGAAGCAGTGCTACATGGCCTTGGAGCTTTCCTTAAGTGCCAGGAACCTAAACGAAAAATACTTCATCTTAGGTGGCCAGGTGGCTCAGTCATTTGAGCGTCTGACTCTTGATTTCTGCTCAGGTCACAGTCCCAGGGTCTGGATCAAGCCCCTGCCTCATGCTCTGCGCTGAACGTGGAGCCTGCTTGGGATTCTCTTTTTCTCTCCTTCTGCCCTTCTCCCTCACTCTCTGTCCCCAAAAAATGAAAAAGAAAAAAGAAAAATACTTCATCTCATTATGGGGATTAGTGCCATCATCAAAGATTTGAAGGATTTCAGGGTGATTCCCACTACATCAACATGACCTCTTAGTTTGGACAGAATAGAAGCTAGATACTCTTTTTCCCCCCCATTTATTTATTTTTATTGTGGCAAAATATGCCCAACATAAAACTTAACGATCTTAGCCATTAAAATTTTTTTTAAAGTGTTTTATTTTATTTTTGAGAGAGAGAGAGAGTGAGCAGGGGAGGGGCAGAGTGAGGGAGACATAGAATCTGAGGCATGCCGCAGGCTCTGAGCTGTCAGCACAGTGCCAGACACAGGGCTCGAACTCACTGATGGTGAGATCATGACCTGAACTGAAGTTGGACACTTAACCAACTGAGCCACCCAGACACCCCCTAATCTTAGCCATTTTTAAGCATATAGGTCAGTGGTATTAAGTACATTCATATTGTATGCAACCATTACCACCATCCATCTCCAGAACTCTTTTCATCTTGCAAAACTGAAACTCCATACTTGTTAAATAATTACTCCTTATTCTCCCCTCCCACAGCAGCCCCGGGAAACCACCATTCCACCTTAAAAAAAAAAAATCCCTTTTTCTCCACACCCCAGCCTCTGGTAACCACTATCCTACTTTCTGTTATGAGTTCAGCTTTTTTTTTTTTTTTTCTTAATACTCCACATATAAGTGAGATCATGCAATATTTGTCTTTTTGTGACTGGCTTATTTCACTTTGCAAAACGTCCTTCAGGTTCATCCATGTTGTTGCAAATGGTAGGATTTTCTCCTCTTCATCCTCCTCCTTCTTCTTTTTAAAGTTTATTTATTGACAGAGAGAGAGAGAGAGAGAGAGAGCACAGAGCCCGCTCTGGGGCTGGAACTCAGGAACCATGAGATCATGACCTGAGCCAAAATCAAGAGTTGGGTGCTTAATTGACTCAGACATCCTAGGATGTTTTTCTTTTTTAAGGTTGAATAATATTCCTTTATATATATATACATATATGTATATGTATATGCATATATGTATATACATATGTATATATGCATATATGTATATATACATATGTATATGTATATATGCATATACATATGTATATATGCATATATACATATGTATATACATATGTATATATACATATATATACACACATATATATGTATGTATGTCTTTTTATACTTTTTTACATGTATTTTTCATGTGCCACATTTTCCTTATTGATGGAGAAGATAGATTGTCTTGAAGAATTACAGAGCATTATGGCAAACTTATTCTGGTAAGGACTCCAGTTGCAGGCACTTTTTCAGAGTGGTCATTCTTGGATCATGTGGGTGCAGTTGTTGGCCTCTAATAGACAACTGTAGGTCTAGTAAGTGCTTTTTCTTCTATACCAAACCTCAGGAATAGTTTGTGTTCCTCTGGCAGGGGCAGCAGTAAACCTTTACTGTTTTGCTTCAGGAATATGTCACTTTCTGAACACACTTACTTTACAGGAATTTTTGACCAAATCACCATTCCATTGGCTATCAGGGTAATCTACTGTGACACTGATGACATCATTCTGATGGGCCTTGAGAACAGGAGGTAGGAGATACCCTAGATGACTTGGTAAGCATGATGTGTGTGCTAGAAGGCAGATAATAAATCTCACAAATATACAGTGGTCTGTCCACTCAGTGCACTATCCAGGGGTCTGGGGTGTGTTGAGATATTCCCTATAAAATTAAGGACAAGTTGCTGTACATCACACTCCCTATCACTAATAAAAGAGGTACTATACTTGGTGGGCTTCTTTAGACTTGTGTGGCAAAATATACTGTATTTAGGTATATTACTTTTACTTATTACTGGGTCACTTGAAAGCTGTCAACTTTAGGGGGGACCATACGAAGAGAGAAGGTTTTACTGGATCAGGTTGCAGAGTAAGTAGTTCTGCCTTTGGTTTTTATATTCAGGCATTGAATTTTGGAACAAAGTTATGCCCTCCTTTGGCAAGTAGCATCTCCTTTTGAGATGCTCCTGACTTGCTCCAGGAGTCTGGTGAAACTGGTTGTCTGACCGTGGCATACCAGGTTACCAGGTGACCTAAGGTACCATGTTATCTGATCTACCCAGGCATAAAGTCAGGGGTGGCCAGCAGTACTCTATTACCAAGAGGAGTGGCATATATGGCCTGGGTCCAAGCAAGCCCTAAAGGCACAAGTGCACAAGTGTCTGAGCAAATTGTTTACATTCCTCTCCTGTTACTGATATTCATGTCTCATGGGGAATTGTTTACGATATAAGTTGACTGAGGAAGAAAAATCTAAAGCCCATTTTATAGATGGCTCTGCACAGTGTGCTGGCTTCACCCAGACTTCCTCCAAGAGAGCCTAAGGGACCTAGGAAAGGGAAATGTGCCCGGAAGCCCTGAAATACAGATACACTGATTCCTGGGCATTGGATTATGGTTTAGTCTATTGGTCAGAAACTTGAATGGAAACAGACTGAAGGTTAGTGATAGTAAGTTTTGAGCAAGACAAATGTGCATAAACTACCCAGAGTGGCTTCAGAGCATTAAGTGATTTGTGTCTCAGGTGGACATTCACCAAAAGGGCCTCACTATGGAAGAACCTCTTTTACCTGGTGGGCAGTATGACACCTTCTGTGACTATCAGGCAGTCCCCCTTCCTAGCCATTTTGGGATTTTCTCAGTGGGTTTATGACAAAATTGGCCCAGCAACATGGACTGCTCCGTCCCACAGCTAGCCTCGCCACTATCAGTGCTGAGTCTGCCAGTCAAGAAACCAGCCTAAGCCCCTGGGGTGGAACCTTACTTTGAGAAGACTGGCTAGCTATCTTCTGGTAGAGACTGCGTTGGATTGTGTGTTAGTTAGGGTTGGCCTCTGGCTGTGACCAACAATCCCAACGTGTTAGGGGTTTAACACCATAATAATTTAGTTATTTTTCATGTTATAGTCCAATGCCAGTCAAAGGCGATTTGCTTCATGCACTTATTCAGGAATCCAGTCTCCTCCTATCTTGTGGCTGTCCCTTCATCTAGGTTCTCTCCATTCAACTAGAGGATGGGGAAGAAGACAGAGTGAGGGTTGCATGGGATGTTTTTATGAGCAATACCCAGAAATGACTATACATCATTTTCACTTCACGTTCCCTTGGTGAGATGTTAGCCATATGGCTCCACCTGATTCTAATCCATCCCCTCTTCCCAGGCAACCGCTGATCTGCTTTCTGTTTCTATGGATATTTTACATTTCATATAGTATGAATTGTTTTGCCTGAGTTCTCTTCCTCAGCATAATTACTTTGTGACTCATCTATGTTGTGGTGTGTAACCATAGCCCATCCATTCTTACTGCTGAGTGGTAGTCCACTGAGTGGAAGTACCATAGTTTGTTTATCCATTCAACAGAGATGAGCTGTCAGGACAAACATTTCTCATACATTAAATTAACTTTTTTGCCGGGCGCCTGGGTGGCTCAGTCAGTTAAGCATCCGACTTCGGCTCAGGTCATGATCTCGCAGTCCGTGAGTTCGAGCCCCGTGTCAGGCTCTGTGCTGACAGCTCAGAGCCTGGAGCCTGTTTCAGATTCTGTGTCTCCCTCTCTCTCTGACCTTCCCCCGTTCATGCTGTCTCTCCCTGTCTCAAAATTAAATAAACGTTAAAAAAAATTGAAATTAACTTTTTTGCTGCTCTGAGAACTGGAAGAAAATATTTTTTTATGTCATATTATATTATGTTATGTTATTTATTTATTTTTAATATAATTTATTGTCAAATTGGTTTCCATACAACACCCAGTGCTCATCCCAACAAGTGCCCTCCTCAATGCTCATCACGCACTTTCCCCTCTCCCCCAACCCCCATCAACCCTCAGTTTGTTCTCTGTATTTAAGAGTCTCTTATGGTTTGTCTCCCTCCCTCTCTGTAACTTTTTTCCCCCTTCCCCTTCCCCATGGTCTTCTGTTAAGTTTCTCAAGATCCACATGAGTGAAAACATATGGTATCTGTCTTTCTCTGATTGACTTATTTCACTTAGCATAATACCCTCCAGTTCCATCCATGTTGCTGCAAATGGCCAGATTTCATTCTTTCTCATTTCCAGGTAGCATTCTATTGTATATATAAACCACATCTTCTTTATCCATTCATCAGTTGATGGACATTTAAGCTCTTTCCATAATTTGGCTATTGTTGAGAGTGCTGCTATAAACATTGGGGTACAAGTGCCCCTATGCATCAGCACTCTTGTATCCCTTGGGTAAATTCCTAGCAGTGCTATTGCTGGGTCATAGGGTAGGTCTATTTTTAATTTGTTGAGGAACATCTACTCTGTCTTCCACATCGGCTGTACCAGTTTGCATTCCCCCATCAGTGTAAGAGGGTTCCCGTTTCCTCGCATCCTCGCCAGCATCTATAGTCCTGATTTGTTCATTTTAGCCACTCTGACTGGCATGAGGTGGTGTCTCAGTGTGGCTTTGATTTGTGTTTACTTGATGATGAGTGACATTGAGCATCATTTCATGTGTCTGTTGGCCACCTGGATGTCTTCTTTGGAGAAGTATCTATTCATGTCTTTTGCCCATTTTGGAAGAAAATATTTTTAAATCACGTATACAGTATACTGGAGCTACATCTTCTGCAACTGTGTATTTATATGTATATTTTTACATGCTAACTCAAAAGTGTATGAAAGCAGGACTAGCTTCCTAGATGCACAGCCTGTGTAGCCACTCAGGGCACCACCTTGAGAAGGGCTGTGAGCTTGGCTTAATGCCTTGCCTTTGTCTTCTTAAAATTTTTTAAAAATTAAGATTTTTAATTCCAGTATAGTTAACATACAGTGTTATATTAGTTTCAGTGTACAATATAGTGACTCAACAATTCTGTACATTACTCAGTGCTCATCATGATAAGTATACTCTTTAATTCCCTTGAACATCTTTTTTTCTTTTTAATGATTATTCATTTTTGAGAGACAGACAGAGCCATGAGTGGGGGAGGGGTAGAGAGAGGGGGAGACACAGAATGCGAAGCAGGCTCCAGGCTCTGAGCTGTCAGCACAAGAGCCTGATGCAGGGCTCAAACCCATGAACCATGAGATCATGACCTGGGCTGAAGTCAGACGCTTAACCAACTGAACCACCCAGACACCCCAATCCTCTTGAAATTCTTGATAAGATTTGAGTAAGGGACCTATGTTTTCATTTTGTGCTGGGTGTTACAATTTATTTTGCAGGTCCCATGCAAGAGAGTGTGTAATTTTTCAAACTGCTTTCAAACAGTCAAAAGTTTGAAGACCACTGGCTTCATCACTTAGGTCTGTAAGGGCTTGGGCATGGAATACAAAATCCAGGATAGTTTGCCAGTTTTACCTTGACTTACTTTCCTTCCCACCCAATGTGGTGGGTACAGAACTAATTGCTTGACTGGAGAGGGGGACAGGGGAAATTCTAAGGGCAGTGCAAAGTGGATTACCACCTTGGCATTGTTTCCATATGCACAGGTGATGTTGGGCATCAGTGGGCCTTCCACAGATGGGAAGCCAGCTTCAGCTTCATCCAGCCCCAATGCAGTTACTGAGCCTCACCCAGCACACCACCCTCATCCTGGCCAGCTTCTGGGAAGAAGTGATTCTACCAGAGGAAAGCGGATCAGGGCCCCTTCCTCCCCTTGAGTCCTGTAGTTGTACCTCAGGCTAACTAAGGACTTTCTTAGCACTTTTTGATGGAGGTAGCCAATTTTCCTTCCCTCTCCTTCAATTCAACTCCCTCTAAACTTGAGAATGGGCTTGTACCTTTGGGCAGGAGGGCCTGAGGCTGACTCTCCCCACTTCCCCCAAGAGGGAGAGGGGGGTTAGAGGAGAAGAAATAAGGTTGGAGAGGATGAGAGCTAGGGTCCAATGTGAAAGGTCTTGAAACCCAGGGTGAGATTTGGACCTTCTATGAGGGTGGTGGGGTCTAGGCACAAGGGAAGAATGAAAAAGGGCATCTAGATGAGGTGCTCTGGAAGGGGAAGTGTGTTGCTCTAACCTTTCTCAAGGCCTACAAGCCCCACTGGTTTTTTTTTTTAACGTTTCATTTATTTTTGAGACAGGGAGAGACAGAGCATGAACAGGGGAGGGTCAGAGAGAGGGAGACACAGAATCTGAAACAAGCTCCAGGCTCTGAGCTGTCAGCACAGAGCCCAACGTGGGGCTTGAACTCACGGACCGCGAGATCATGACCTGAGCTGAAGTCGGCTGCTTAACCGACTGAGCCACCCAGGCACCCCTACAAGCCCCACTGTTACAGTGACTCTAGTACAGACTGAATGGTACAATTCTAATATGTTTTTTTCTAGGTAGTAAATAGAAAAAGTCTTTAGGTAGGTTGCTTTATTAGAGCAATTGGTTATTGTTCCTAATCATTAATTGAGTGGGTAAGAACAGTTGAACCTATGTTACAGGGCCATGAGAGGAGACCATTAGGGGGAGGCAGGAGAACTTTGCAGACAGTATTGAAGAACCTGAACTAGCCTGGGGTGTTCAGGAAATAAATCTCTTAAATGGAGGAGAGACTTTCTCCTCCTCACCACCCCATCATCCATCTGACTTCCAAGTCTTGTTGATTCTGCCTTCAAAACATCTACTCCAGCAAGGAGGAATCTGTCCATAAATTCACCTGTGCAAGAAATATAATTAAAGTTTTCTTTTAACTCAACTTAATTTCTATTTTGAACTCCCATTCTGTTGGAGTGGCAGAAACTTAATCTCAGCTAATTGAGGGTTTTACCCCTTCCCTGGAGGTTGTTTTGGGGCCCTGGAAACTTATCTAATGTGTGTGTGTGTGTGTGTGTGTGTGTGTGTGTGTGTGTGTGCATGTGTTGGGGATCTAGTTCTCAATGTCATCTGTCTACATAGACATTCATGGAGATGTCATTGGTGCTGCTGGTTGCTGCTGAGACCTGCCTGTTCTCACTCACTCATCTGCTAGAGACCCCAGCTGTCTTCCAGCTGCAGGCCACTCTTGCCTGTGGGATTAGCTAGGTACTTTTTTGCCTAGATGTGCCTCGGAGCCATCTCTATGATAGGTGTTGCTGCTTCCCAGGGCAATGTTCCTCTCTGCCCCTGGGTTTTCTGCCCTGTACTCCAGCCCCTGTGTACTCTCATCACTTCCCTCCATCCTCCTCTTTTGCACTCCCTTTTCTCCAGACCTCAGAAGCCCTCGTTTTGGGGTCTCTGGAGGACCCTCAGTAGATGGCACTGTCTTCCTGACTAGGGTTCTAAACATACTACAAAATGAAGCAAAGGAGAGGTGGGTGAAGGCCAGGACATTGCCTAATTGCTGACAAAGACCAAGGTGGAGCATTTGCTCGGTGTGGGCAACTGAACCCCTGAGCTAGGCAGACACCTTCCTGTCCTCCAGTCATGGCAGTGCTCGACTGGGTGGGCCTCCCTCCCAGAGTCCCTGAAGGGGCAGTGGATGTGGCAGATCCTAAGAGGAAGAAAAGCAGAGCTGAGCAGAGCATGCACTGTATTCTTCCCAAATACATAAATCAGATGAGTTCTTCTCTCCCTCAGGCACAGAAGTATCCTATAGGCAGAGCCTCTTCTCCTGGGCCAATTCTCCCCACCTCCTCTTACTCATGAATTTCGCAGAACTTTTAAGCTAGGTCTGAGATTTCTCTCCTTGTCCCTAAGTCCTTTTTGAAACCAAATCCAGTAATACTTGAAAATTTTCAAATAAAACTAAAAAAAATGTAGACATATTTCTATAATGAATCCCTTGCAGCCATCATTCAGCTTCCACAGTTATTAACTCATGGCCAGTCTTGATTCATCTAAAACTGTCACCCCCACCCTCAACTCCTGTATTATTTGGAACATGTCCAATACATCATACCAGAAAGATTTGTTTCTGTCCTGTAACATCCCACTCCCGAGGGGCAATGATCACATCATGGACTAGCTATTTGAAAGGAGCTGGGGGATGAATTACCAGAAAAAAGAAAAACAAAGGGTCACATTATAAAAACATTATCTTGCCATAGCAGTAAGGCTGTTTTCATTTTTCTTACCACTGTTGGAGTCCAGGACTCATCATTTGTCTCTGGCAACAACCTCATAATTAGCCTCCTTGTTGCTTCTCTCCCTCTGGATTACTGGTGTTTCTTCAAGTGATGATTCACATCAGAATCACTTGGAAAATGTTAAAATGCAGATCCCTGGGCCTCTTTCCAGCCCTGTTGAATCACACTTTTTGAGTGTGGGTTCCAGGTGTGTTTTACAAGCAGCCTGGATGATTCTGATCCACACCCATGCTGAGAACTGCTGTTCCAATTCAGCCTCCATGCTGTCCCCAGATTGTCTTGAAATACCAAGTCTGACTATGTCTCCCCAGCTTAGGACCACCCAGGAGGCCCCGCCCCCCCTGCCACCCAGGGTAAGTTTCAAGTCCCCAAGCCTGGTATTTAAGGGCCCTCATGAGCTGGCCTTTGCTTGTAGCAGCCTCTATCCTCAGCACTGTTTTCCTTGAACCCTGGGTTTCAACCTTTCAAACCCATCTTACAACCTTATTGTGCTCAAACACTATATTCTCTCCTTTACTCCTCCTGGGTCTGATAAACTTATACTGACCATTCAATGGCCAGTCCAAGGGTGTCTTTTTCTTTGAATCCATCTGTGACTCACTCCTCTGTACATTGTAGGCTTGGGACTCAAACATTTAGATTTCAGTCCAAGCTCGACCACTTAATGGCTATGTGACCTCAGGAAAGGCCTTGATTTCTCTGGGACTCAGTCTTATCATATAGAGAATGGGGATAAAAGTAGTGTCCCATGGGATTGTGACATATAAACCAAGAACTTAGTACTCTAGGGAGGCAAAACTTTACCTCCATCCTCTTAGGGTCTCCAGCTGAGTCAGAGAACTAGATTGACCTGGGACATATTAATAGGAGAAAGTATATAGATTTTCACATGTGCATGGGAACCACCACAGGAAATTGAAGACCCACAGAGGTGGCCAGGCCTAAGTGTTTATATAGTAGGTTGAACAAAGAGGCAATTGTGGAAAAGTAACTAAAATGGCAAGACTAAAGATAAGAATTATTTTAACAAAATCTATTTGTACAGATTTCTCTTGGCCTCAGTTCCCTGTTTCTGGTGATAATAACATTTCTCTACTCCTGGTATAGGCAGACCATCTTTCACATGGGAGTTTTATCTCCTGCTTTCAGGAAGTAAAAGGGAGGTCAGAGTTCCTTTCTTGTACCTACTGTTTTTCAAGGGACTATAGCTCAATAATCCTTATGCCAAAGAGGCATATTTTTGGGGTGGCATATTCTGCTCCCTTCAGCACAGAGCCTGGCACATATAGTAAGATATTTGTAAACAAAAGTGTTCTAACAAGATCTTGGCCAAGAGAGAGTTAAAGGCTAGAGCATTCTGAAATACTGTGATAACTAATATAGCCTGCCCTGTCAGAAGTCAGCTAATACAGTGATTTATCATGGAAACAACAATGAAGTCATCACCATTATGTTGGCCAAAAATAGCTCCACTGCAGTGCATTCTGACTCTTAAGTTTGTCCCTCCATCCCCCTGCCACCCACTGCTCTAGAGAGAATTTTCTAATAGTATGATAATGTTGTAACTCCAGGTTTTAGTAATTTTTCCTAAGTGGCATTCCATGTCTGCACTTTTGACCAGTGTCATGGTTTTTAAATTCTCTGCAGACAGAAATAGTCAAACTGAAGTAATAAGAAGAATTCTTCTACCTCACCGGAAATGAGGAAGAGTCTCATCTGCACTCCTGAGAATACATAGTTGTGGTAGGAAATCATTCAGATTAGGGCAGAGTATGGATGGGGAGTCTTCAGGGGGCAGCCCACTCTCACACTCCCCAGTCCCACTATTATTTCTTGGCTTCAAGTGGGGCCAGTAGATGAGAGGACTAATAGTATGCAAGAGATGTGAGCTCCAATGGGCTTGGAGCCCACACCCAGGGACCTGAGTCTGTGGGGAGTAGGGATCCTACATTGCTCATATCCACAATGCCCATTACTTTGGCTTCTTGACAAGTAGTTAATTCAGGGTGGCTTCCGTGTAGCCACACATTGGGTATGTGATGAAAGCTTCTATTCAGGATGCAGGCAATAAGGGGTGTGTCTGCAGAGAATTTAAAAATAATAACACCAGTTAAAAGTTGGCCTGTAAGAAGGTGGCTTCTTCAGAGTAGTTAATTGGCAAGAGGGACTGTTTTAGTAACAAATTACACTAAAACTTAGTGGCTTAAAACAAAAATAGACATTATCTCACATCATTTCTCTGTGGGTCAGGAATTTGGAGCAGCTTATCTGGGTGTTCTGGCCCAGGGTCTATCATGAGGTGTAGTCAAGATGTCACTCAGGGCCACATCATATGAAGGCTTTGATGGGGCTGGAGGATCTTCTCCCAGGATGGAGCCAAGATAGCTCATCACATGGCTATTGGAAGGAGCTTTGGTTCCTCACCACGTGGGCCTCTCCACAAGGCTAGTGGAATGTCCTCCTGAGTTGGTGGCTGGTTTCCCTCAAGTAAGTGATCCAAGTGATAGCAAGGCAGAAATGCAATGCCTTTCTGACCCAGCCTTGGAAGTCACATGTTCTCATTTCTGCAGCATCCTATTGGTTGCACAGATCAATACTGTTCAGTGTGAGAAGGGACTACACGGGACCATGGATACCAGTAAGGAAGAACCATTAGGGGTCATCTTGGAAGCTGGCTGCCACAGGGCTGCTGTTTCATGCATCCTTGGATTACCAAGATGGAGGAGAAAAGAAGAGGTCCCCCCACTCCAAACACAAAGTATTATATGAAATGTAGATACATTGTTCAGCTTGAGAAAAAGGAAAATGCATCTTCAGGGTCAGGAGAAAGAGGCACATCATTGTAGCAAGTGAGCCTTGAAAGCCTGTGAGCAACAATGAGTGAATGAACTTTAGGAGATGGAGTGCATACATAACCTCATGATGCCATAAGATATATCCAGTCTCTGGGCAACAACTTAGTGCACAGCAACCTTCACCCACATGGTGTCATGCTGATCTATTAAATGAATGACATCATGGTGATAGGAATAGCTTAGATTCCTCCCCATTCAAAAAAAAAACCCCAACACATTGCATGTCTTTTAATGTTCCTGTTAACTGGGTTGGGGCCCTACTTACCATTCCAAGAATGTCTTCCTTCCCATGGTGGGTCCACAACTTTGTTGCCCTGGTCAGTCCTGGGTGAAGGTGTTTACAGGATAGGACCCTGGAAAGCTTGAAGAATCTCCAGAAGCACGTTGATTTCTCTGGATGTTGCTGCTTCCAGAACCCCACTGTATGGTGTGGGGAAGTCTGTTCTGGTGTAGCTGGAATGCCCTTAGGCCCTTAGGAAGCTGGGTCTCTGCCACCATCGCACAGACTGTTATTGCTTCTGTATATCAGTGGCTCTGGGAGGAAGAGAGCAGTGGGTCCAGGAATCTGGCTCACCCTGGCCATCTCCTTGAAGAAGGAAGCGGTTCTCTGTTAGAGCCTCCAGAGACTCTGATTTGGGCTGAACCACACTGGTGGCCTTGAATTTGAGGCACTTCTTTCCCTCTGTTCCAAAGCCCACTCTCATTTTCTATCCAAGAGGTGGTACATCCCCTGGGGAGATGAGAGGAAGCTAATGTGGCTACATTCTTTTCTGTAGATAAGTCTTTGCAGTTAGTTACAAGGATGACACCCTCCCTTCAGAAATCTTCTTGGAGAGCACCTTGTGTTAGAAATGTCCTATGCTTCTAGCCTGGTCCTCCAGGGCTGAGGATTTCCACATCCAAGGTAGCTTTTCACAGAGCTTGGGTTATGGAGGGGGCATTTTCTTTCTTCTTCTTCTTCTTCTTCTTCTTCTTCTTCTTCTTCTTCTTCTTCTTCTTCTTCTTAAAATGTTTATTTATTTTTAGAGAGGGAGGGAGAGAGAGAGAGAGAGAGAGAGCAGGTCAGAGAGAGAGGGAGGGAGAGAATCCCAAGCAGGCTCTGCACTGACAGCACAGGGCTTAAACCCATGAACTGTGAGATCATGACCTGAGCCAAAATCAAGAGTTGGATGCTCAACCAACTGAGCCATGCAGGCACCCCTATAGATAATTTTTTTAATTTATTTTTTAATTTACATCCAAGCTAGTTAGCATATAGTGCAACAATGATTTCAGGAGTAGATTCCTTAATGCCCCTTACCCATTTAGTCCATCCCCCCTCCCACAACCTCTCCAGTAACCCTCTGTTTGTTCTCCATATTTAAGAGTCTCTTATGCTTTGTCCCCCTCCCTGTTTGTATTTTTGTTTCCCTTATGTTCATCTGTTTTGTCTCTTAAAGTCCTCATATGAGTAAAGTTATATGATTTTTGTCTTTCTCTGACTAATTTCACTTAGCATAATACCTTCCAGTTCCATCCACATAGTTGCAAATGGCAAGATTTCATTCTTTTTGATTGCCGAGTAATACTCCATTGTATATATATACCACATCTTCTTTATCCATTCATCCATCGATGGACATTGGGCTATTTCCATACTTTGGCTGTTGTTGATAGTGCTGCTATAAACATTGGGGTGCATATGTCCCTTCAAAACAGCATACCTGTATCCCGTGGATAAATACCTAGTAGTGCTTTTTTTGAGGAACCTCCATACTGTTTTCCAGAGTGGCTGCACCAGCTTGCATTCCCACCAACAATGCAAAAGAGATCCTCTCTCTCCGCAGCCTCACCTACATCTGTTGTTGCCTGAGTTGTTAATGTTAGCCATTCTTACTGGTGTGAGGTGGTATCTCATTGTGGTTTTGATTTGTATTTCTCTGATGTCGAGTGATGTTGAGCATTTTTCCATGTGTCACTTGGCCATCTGGATGTCTTCTTTGGAGAAGTGTCTATTCATGTCTTTTGCCCATTTCTTCACTGGATTATTTGTTATTTGGGTGTTGAGTTTGATAAGTTCTTTATAGATTTTGGATACCAACCCTTTATCTGATATGTCATTTGCAATATATTCTCCCATTCTGTCAGTTGCATTTTAGTTTTGCTGATTGTTTCCTTCACTGTGCAGAAGCTTTTTATTTTGATGAGGTCCCAGTAGTTCATTTTTGCTTTTGTTTCCCTTGCCTCTGGAGACGTGTTGAGTAAGAATTTGCTCTGTCCAGGATCAGAGAGGTTTTTGCCTGCTTTCTCCTCGAGGATTTGGATGGCTTCCTGTCTTACATTGAGGTCTTTCATCCATTTTGAGTTTATTTCTGTTTATGGTGTAAGAAGGTTGTCCAGGTTCATTCTTCTGCATGTTGCTGTCCAGTTTTCCCAGCACCACTTGCTGAAGAGACTGTCTTTATTCCATTGGATATTCTTTCCTGCTTTGTCAAAGATTAGTTGGCCATATGTTTGTGGATCCATTTCTGGGTTCTCTATTCTGTTCCATTGATCTGAGTGTCTGTCCTTGTGCCAGTACCATACTGTCTTGATGATTACAGCTTTGTAGTATAGCTTGAAGTCCAGGATTGTGATGCCTCCTGTTTTGGTTTTCTTTTTCAAGATCGCTTTGGCTATTCAGGGTCTTTTCTGGTTCCATACAAATCTTAGGATTCTTTGTTCTAGCTCTGTGAAGAATGATGGTGTTATTTTGATAGGGATTGCATTGAATATGTAGATTGCTTTGGGTAGTATGGGCATTGTAACAATATTTGTTCTTCCCATCCAGGAGCATGGAATATTTTTCCATTTTTTTGTGTCTTCTTTAATTTCTTTCATAAGCTTTCTATAATTTTCAGTGTATAGATTTTGGTTAGATTTATTCCTAGGTATTTTATGTTTTTTGGTGCAATTGTAAATGGGATCAATTCCTTGATTTCTCTTTCTGTTGCTTTATTGTTGGTGAGTAGGAATGCAACTGATTTCTGTGCATGGATTTTATATCCTGCCACTTTGCTGAATTCATGAATCAGTTCTAGAAGTTTTTTGGTGGAATCTTTAGGGCTTTCCATATAGAGTATCATGTCATCTGCGAAGAGTGAAAGTTTGACCTCCTCCTGGCCAATTTGGATGTCTTTTATTTCTTTGTGTTGTCTGATTGATTGCAGAGGCTAAGACTTCCAATACTATGTTGAATAATAGTGGCGAGACTGGACATCCCTGTCTTGTTCCTGATCTTAGGGGGAAAGTTTTCAGTTTTTCCCCCATTGAGGATAATATTAGCATTGGGTCTTTCATATATGGCTTTTATGATCTCGAGGTATGATCCTCCTATCCCTACTTTCTTGAGGGTTTTTATCAATAAAGAATGCTGTATTTTGTCAAATGCCTTCTCTGCATCTACTGAGAGGATCATATGGTTCTTGTCCTTTCTTTTATTGATGTGATGAATCACATTAATTGTTTTGTGGATATTGAACCAGTCCTGCATCCCAGGTATAAATCCCACTTGGTCGTGGTGAATAATTTTTTCAATGTATTGTTGGACTCAGTTGGCTAATATCTTGTTGAGGATTTTTGCATCCATGTTCATCAGGGAAATTGGTCTATAGTTCACCTTTGTAGTGGGGTCTCTGTTGGTTTTGGAATCAAGGTAATTCTGGCCTCATAGAAATAGTTTGGAACTTTTCCTCCATTTCTGTTTTTTGGAACACCTTTAAGAGAATAGGTGTTAACTCTTCCTTAAATGTTTGGTAGAATTCCCCTGGAAAGCCATCTGGCCCTGGACTCTTGTTTTTTGGGAGATTTATGATTACTAATTTGATTTCTTTACTGGTTATAGGTCTGTTCAAATTTTCTATTTCTTCCTGTTTCAGTTTTGGTAATGTATATGTTTCTAGGAATTTGTCCATTTCTTCCAGATTGCCCATTTTATTGGCATATAATTGCTCATAATATTCTCTTATTATTGTTTTTATTTCTGCTATGTTTGTTGTGATCTCTCCTCTTTCATTCTTGATTTTATTTATTTGGGTCCTTTCCTTTTTCTTTTTGATCAAACTGGGTAGTGGTTTATCAATTTTGTTAATTCTTTCAAAGAATCAGCTTCTGGTTTCATTGATCTGTTCTACTGTTTTTTGTTTGTTTGTTTCAATAGCATTAATTTCTGCTCTAATCTTTATTATTTCCTGTCTTCTGCTCGTTTTGGGTTTTATTTGCTTTTCTTTTTCCAGCTCTTTAAGGCATAAGGTTAGGTTGTGTATCTGAGATCCTTCTTCCTTCTTTAGGAAGGCCTGGATTGCTATATACTTTCCCCTTATGACTGCCTTTGCTGTGTCCCAGAGGTTTTGTGTTGTGGTGTTATCATTTTCATTAGCTTCCATATACTTTTTAATTTTCTCTTTAACTTCTTTGTTGGCCCATTCATTCTTTAGTAGGATGCTCTTTAGTCTCCAAGTATTTGTTACCTTTCCAATTTTTTTCTTGTTGATTTCTAGTTTCATAGAGTTGTGGTCTGAAAATATGCATGATGATCTCTATCTTTTTGTACTTGTTGAGGGCTTATTTGTGTCCCAGTATGTGGTATATTCTGGAGAATGTTCCATGTGCACTGGAGAAGAATGTATATTCTGCTGCTTTAGGATGAAATGTTCTGAGTATATTTGTTACGACCATCTGGCCTAGTGTGTCATTCAAAGCCATTTTTCCTGTTGATTTTTTGATCAGATAATCTGTCCATTGCTGTGAGTGGGATGTTGAAATCTCCTACTATTATGGTATTACTATCAATGAGCTTCTTTATGTTTGTGATTAGTTGACTTATATATTTGGGTTCTTCCACATTTTGTGCATAAATGTTTACAATTGTTAGGTCTTCTTGGTGGATAGACCCCTTCTTCATCTCTTGATACAGGCTTTATTTTAAAGTCTAGAAAGTTTGATATAAATATGGCTACTCCGGCTTTCTTTTGTTGACCATTAGCGTGATAGATGGTTCTCCATCCCCTTACTTTCAATCTGAAGGTATCTTTAGGTCTACAGTGGGTCTCTTATAAACAGCATATAGATGGATCTTGTTTTCTTATCCATTCTGTTACCCTATGTCTTTTTATTGGAGTACTGAGTCCATTGACGTTTAGAGTGAGTACTGAAAGATATGAATTTATTGCCATTATGTTGCTTGTAGAGTTGGAGTTTCTGGTGGTATTCTCTGGTCTTTCTAATCTTTGTTGCTTTGGTATCTATCTATCTATCTATCTATCTATCTATCTATCTATCTATCTCTTCTCCCCTCGGAGAGTCCCCCTTAAAATTTCTTGCAGGGCTGGTTTAGTGGTCACAAACTCCTTTAATTTTTGTTTGCCGGGAAAACTTTTTATCTTTCCTTCTATTTTGAATGACAGCCTTGCTGGATAAAGAATTCTTGGCTGCATATTTTTCTGATTCAGCACATTGAATATATCCTGCCACTCCTTTCTGGCCTGCCAAGTTTCTGTGGATAGGTCTGCTGCAAACTTGATCTGTCTTCCTTTGTAGGTTAAGAACTTTTTTTCCCTTGCTGCTTTCATGATTCTCTCCTTGCCTGAGTATTTTGTGAATTTGACTATGATATGCCTGTTGATGGTTGGTTTTTGTTGAATCTAATGGGAGTCCTCTGTGCTTCCTGGATTTTGATGTCTGTGTCTTTCCCCAGGTTAGGAAAGTTTTCCACTATGATTTGCTCACATAACCCTTCTACCCCTATTTCTCTCTCTTCCTCTCTCTTCTGGGACCCCTATGGTTCTGATGTTGTTCCTTTTTAATGAGTCACTGGTTTCTCTAATTCTTAAATCATGCTGTCTTGCCTTAATCTCCCTCTTTTTTTCTGCTTCATTATTCTCCATAAGTTTGTCCTCTATATCACTGATTCTCTGTTCTGCCTCATCCATCCTTGCCACCACGGCATCCATTCGAGATTGCAGCTCAGTTATAGCATTTTTTATTTAATTCTGACTAGTTTTTACTTCTTTCATCTCTGCAGAAAGGAATTCTAATCTATTTTCAACTCCAGCTAGTATTCTTATTATCGTGATTCTAAATTCTTGTTCAGACATCTTGCTTGTATCTGTGTTGGTTAAGTCCCTGGCTGTTATTTCTTCCTGCTCTTTCTTTTGGGGTGAATTCCTTTGTTTTGTCATTTTGAATGGAGAAAAGGAATAAATGAGCTATAAAAAATTAAAAAAATTTTAAAAAATATTAAAGTTAAAAAATTAAAAACAAACACACAAAATAAAATAAATGATGCTAGATCCTAGGTGTGTTTTGGTCTGGGTGTTGAAAGTGGCTTGATAGATTAGAGAAAAAAGGGGGGAAAAAAGAAAAAAAAAGGAAATCGTTTGAAAATTTGAAAAAATGAATACACTGAAGTAGACTAAAATGAAATGATGGAAGCAAAATAGAATTTTAAAAAATTTATACAAAAGTAAAACATGTGGTAAAAAAACAAAGAAAAATATTTTTAATAAAAATTGAAAATAAATTGAATTTTTTTTCTTTTTGTATTCAAGAAAAAGAAACGAAAAAGAGAAAAAGAAGAAAGAAAGAAAGAAAATTGAATAGTTGGACCAGCTAACAGACTGAAATACAACTGAAATTACTTTGTTTCCCCTAGAAGTCAAACAATAAAGTGCTTTATAGTCCATAAACTAAGCAGGCAGTGAGACTTGTGTTCTTGAAGAGTGAGGTTGGCCCAGTTGGGCGGGGCTTAGTGTAATGGCTCCATTCTCCACTAGATGGCACTGCTAGCCTACTGGGGTGAATTGTTGTGGCGCTTGTAGGTGCATATGCACATGCGTGGCAGTGGTGAAATGGTGTCACCCAGCTACCCAGTCTCTAGTTTCAGAACTCTGTTCTCCCTGATCTGCAATCACGCACCCGTCCATCTTCGGCTTCTGTCCACTCCCCGCTTCCACACTGTCTGTGACCACGCCCCAGGCAGCACCTCCCTCCTGAGTTTTGTCTCAGATGTGGCTGACTTCCCCGGCCCCCCATTTCTGAGGCACTGCGGCTTTGACCTGCTCTGCCCCCTGCGGAGGATCTCACCAAGCAATGGCCCGGTGCCTGCCACACTCAGGAACACTTATGGGACCATGATGCTACTGATGCCCAGAGACTGCAGCCAGGTGCCAGCCCACCCCAGAAAAAGTTCGCGAGATAGTGTAGCAGCAGCACCTCAGGGATTATGGAAAATCACAACACACATCTGGCACCAGGCTTAACCCCCAACAATCTTGTTCCAGCACCAGCGAATGTGGCCATTCTCTGGGGTCTGCTGGGCCCAGGTGGCCTCACAGCCTCTACCAAATGTCCTTCCAGCAGTGGAACCACTTCTCCCCGTGTGGCCCAAGAACCTCCCGGACCCCACTCTGCTCCTGGGGATTCGCCCTTTCCACCAGAGCACCGCCAGGTATCGAGCTGCGAAGTTTCAGACTCTGTGTTCCCCCTGATTACAGTCTTAATGGAATTTAAACCCTCTCCTTTCTCCTTTGTCCTTTTTGCCTTTTTAGTTCAGTCCCTGTGGCTGTTTCCAATTTTCCACTTTCTCTCCAGCTGCTTTTGGGGATGGGTGCTTTTCCCATATTCTCCCCCAGTCTCCATCCTCTCTCTGCATGCAAAAGTGGCTCCCCACCCTCTGTGCCTTCTCTCTCCCCAAGTTCACCTCTCCATGCCACATACCTGCTGAATTCTGTGGTTCAGGTTGTGCAGATTGTTGTTAATTCTCAGATCAGTTTTCTAGGTGTGCAGGATGGTTTAGTGTATGGTATGGCTGTATTTCATTGATGGGAGACACACAAAAAACTTCTGTACTGTTCCACCATCTTGGCTCCTTCCCTCTACACTAAAATATTTTGGAGAGATGTTCTTCACTTGCTCCTTTATTTATCCTCTGTCTACGTCCCTGCCACCATGTTCTCCCCCCCCCCCCCTTGATTCTTTGCCTATTCATTTTGTGGTCAAATTCTTCTTGGATTAGCTGTTTGCACAAGGATGGGGTTGGGGAGAAGCCAAGGTATTTGTACTGTCTCATGGCGAAGACAGGTACATGTGCCTAAGGCTGCCAACCTCTTTTTTGCTGAGCTGATCAAGAGCTGCAGGTTTGGGGCTGTTACCTCCCCCAGACCCCTTTTCTGTTCCCCATGTTAGCCAATGTAGTGGTTTGCTGCTGTATGCAGTCTCTTATCTCTCTGAGCACCGTGTCTCCTTCCACTCTACTGTATCAAATGTGATTGTTTTGTTGTCCCCCCACCCCTGCCCCTGCTCCTAGGTGGGCCATCGACCTGTATGGGTTTGTCCTGTTCTGCCCCTGCCTTGAAGGTCTCCCTGGATGGCCTGGTGTTCTCTGCCCTTATCAGTCTTTCTAATTTATTTTAGAGTTTGGAGTTACAGGTTTTCCCTCTAACTCCACTTAATCAAAGATAGGGAGTTGCTGTTTTTTATTTGCTTTGCTGCTTTTGGTGGGTTTGGGGACGAGGCAGAAAGGAAATTATGAGGAGTCTTTTCTCATATGTTCTTCTGATGCGAGAACTCCCAAGAGCAAACACTTAAGAAGAAGTAATGAAAATTTGGACCTTCCAATCCGTCCCTGATTATAAAATGAAGGCAAAATTAAATATATGTAAATTTCTTGGATGCCTGGCTGACTTGGTTGAATGTCCGACTTTTGATTGCAGCTCAGGTCATAACTCATGGTTGTGGGATTGAGCCCCATGTTGTGCTCAGCACAGCACAAAGCCTGCTTGGGATTCTCTCTCTCCCTTGCTCTCTGCCCTTCCCCAGCTTGTGTGCATGCTTTCTCTCAAAATAAATAAATAAACTTAAAAAAATAAATACACGTAAATTTCTGAATTTAGCTCAAAATCTGTACAGGAGTACATACCTCTCCCATACATACTTCAGTTTATTATAGTAAAAATATATGAAATGCTCCAATGCCTTTAAAACTAAATTTCAAGTGTATTATATAGTTCATATTTTAAGTCAAACTATGCCAAACATTGCTTCTGAATGTGGAGAAAATCCAGCCATCTCCATAATGTGGTAGCAAATAGTTGCCTTATAGGAAGGCAGAAAAACCACTTTATATAAAGGAACAATTGGTGTAAAATACTTGGCTAACTGTTGCTCCCATTTGAAATCAACATTGGGGTTTTCTCTCTACCTCATCTTCTCAAATCATATCACAAACCTGTCCAGGTTGGATCTCTCTGGGGAAATGGAGATCTCCAACAGGACTGGGTCCTTAGAGGGTAACTGGGCCTCTTTCACCTGGTGTTGTGTTGGGCCCTTGCAGGGTCTGTGTCCACTTGCCTGTGATTTGGGCCTCTCTGGAGCATTATGACCTGGAAGGGTCCAGACTTCTTTATGAGGATACTGGAGGCTCATAATCCTTGAAGTCATGATCACCCAGGGCTCTCAGCCTTGGTGTTTTCCAACTGATCCTCTAAAGCCAGTTCACCAGGTCATCTGGCCTGTCTCCACTGTGCTTGGTGTTCTCCACCTCTCCCTACAGGCTACTGCTATCCTAAGGGCAGTCTTCACAGTCTTCCCTGGCCTAACTAAAACCTGGCTCCCTCCCTTGTTGACCCCCCAGTGTCCTTTGCCTAAGCCTGTAAAAGCCTGTAAAAGCTTCTGCCTGTAAAAGCCTTCCTTCCATTTTTGTGTAGCTCCCTAGAATTCCTTTCTGACTGCTACATGGGATGCTGTCCTATTCATGAATTGTTGAATAAAGCCAATTAGATTTTCAAATTTACTCAGGTGTTTAAAACAGCCTAAGCTGAGATTGGAATGTCTCGATGTTGTAGCCTCCTCCCTGCAATTTTGCCCTGATGTCCCTTTGAAATTCTCACTGTTTGGGCTCAGTACCCTCCCATGAGTGTATATCATGAGGATATTTCTCATCACTACCCTGGAAGCTCTGGATCTATGGCTCTTGGCTTCTGCTGTAGGTACAGGAGATTTTCAGAGCCTACTCTACTGTGAAGGGTTATCCCTGCACTTCCCCTGGATGCCCACAGCACATCATTTGCCCCCAGGCCCATATGGCCCTGATCTCTGGGCATAGTTCTGTTTATGCAAGTGTCTTTCCCACCCACTGGAAGCTCCTCTCCGAAAAGAGGGTCTTACTCATCTGTGTCCCATTGTCAAAGTTAGAGTCATGCCCTTGATCAGCTCTAGGTCTGTTTTAAGAATAAACACAAGACTGGAAGGCAGGCAGGCAGAGAAACAATCTCTGCTCTCCTCTGCTGTGCATCATGTCCCTGCCCCCACCTGGAAGTCTTTCTCCATCTGCCAGTTCCACAGGGCACTTCCTACCTCCTCCTTCCTTTCTCTGTAGCCCTCAACCACCAGGCCAAGTCTTCCTGGGCCTGCTTCCTGTTCTTTCTTCTGCTTAGATTAGGGGAGGTAGCTGGAGGCCTGAGCGACTGGTGCCTAGTAGAGGGCAGGCATCCTCCCATTTGGGCAAATTGTCCTTTCCCAGTGCCTGGCAAGCCAGGGAGGCACAGGTGAGATTAAGTAAGTGTGTGCTGGTGCTGAGCCCTTAGCCCTCTTGCTGTCTGTAGCCGGTGCCCTACTCAACAGCCTCCGCAGGGAAGGGTTTGACTACTGACATCCTGAGGAAGCCTCAGGTAGGACAGGGAAGGGATGAGGCTCCAGAGAAGGTGGGGTGACTTGACTATCCATTGATGAAAGGCTTTGGGGGCTGATGGAGGCCAAACAGGAGCATGGGAAGAGCTACAGACAGAGAGGTGGGAGGCCCAGGTTGGTAGTTCCCTCTGTGCGGGTGCTTGTTGCTGCCTGCTGTCCACTTTTCTGTTCCCAAGTATCACAGTTGTGCTTTGACTCATGTTGTTTCCTCTAAGTTAATCCACAAAGGGTGGCAGTTTGCTGGAGAGCTGCATAAAATTTGGAAGGCTTCATGAATTTACATGTCATTCTTGCACAGGGGCCATGCTAATCTTCTCTGTATTGTTCCAATTTTAGTATACATGCTGCCGAAGTGAGCACAGAAATCAGAATTTAGATGCATTAAGATAAGTGTAGGATGGGAAGGGGTGATCAGGGAGGGATTTTTTTCATGTTTAATTTTGAGAGAGAGAATGCATGTGCACATGTGTGTGAGTGGGGGAATGGGAAGGGGAGGGGAGATGGGGAGGACAGAGAGAGGGAATCCCAAGCAGGCTTCGTGCTGTCAGTGCAGAGCCCAATGCAGGGCTGAATTTCACTAACTGAACCATAAGATCATGACATAAGCCAAGATCAAGAGTCAGACACTTAACTGGCTGAACCACCTAGATGCCCCTAGGGAAGGATTAATATGAGAGTGAACAGTAGAGTCCTCCAGGATTAAAGCAGAGCCTGATGAGGACAGAAAATCAGGGAACCCAGAGTCCAGGCCCTGTGTATGCCCTTTGTTGGGGAGAAGCAAGAGCCACAGTAGGAGTGTGGGAAGATGGTGGAGCCATGTGCTATGGGTCTTAAAGGGAAGAGGCTTTTACCTCTGGGGATCAGGGAGAATGCACATCCCTCTCTAGGCCTGGGAATCCATGGATGTTGGGGGATGGGAAAGCCTAGCTTGAGAAGACACAGGGAAGAAGGGGCATTAGAGGAGTTCCATGTTGTGGTTCAGGCAGGGGTGGAGGGAAATGCATTGAAGAGGCTGAGAATGCAGAGATTTGTTTCCCATGAACCAGGGAATCCAGAGGCACAGTTGAGAGGTTGATGTGGAGAGCAGCTGAAGGAGATTGGATCAGGGTGGGGAAGGGACAGGTGCTGGATTGTATTGGGGTAGGGAAGAAGGTACCATGGAGATCCTGAGGCTGTGGTGAGGTCATGTAGTCCCAATAGTTTATTTTAGCTTTAATTTTCCTTGCTTTGGGAGACATATCTAGAAGTGTTGCTACGTCCCATGTCAGAGACATTACTGCCTGTGCTCTCTTCTAGGATTTTAATGGTGTCAGGTCTCACGTTTAGGTCTTTAATCCATTTTGAATTTATCTTTGTGTATGGTGTAAGAAAGTGTTCTAGTTTCATTCTTTTGCATGTAGCTGACCAGTTTTCCCAACATCATTTATTGAAGAGACTGTCTTTTTCCCATTGGATATTCTTTCTTGCCTCATCAAAGATTAATTGGCCGTATAATTGTGGGTTCATTTCTCGGTTTTCTATTCTGTTCTTTTGTTCTATTGATCTGTATGTCTATTTTTGTGCCAGTACCATACTGTTTTCATTACTACAGCTTTGTAATATAACTTGAAGTCTGGAATTGTGACATCTCCAGCTTTTCTTTTTTCTTTTCTTTTCTTTTCTTTTCTTTGTTTCTTTCTTTCTTTCAAAGTTTATTTATTTTTATTTTGAAAGAGAGAGAGAGAGAGAAAACTAGCAAGGGAGGGGCAGAGAGAAGGAGAGACAGAATCCCAAGCAGGTCCTGCACTGTCAGTGCAGAGCCCAATGTGTGGCTTGAACCCGTGAACCACGAGATCATGACCTGAGCCAAGATCAAGAGTTGGACGCCTAGTTGACTGAGCCACCCAGATGCCCCTCCAGCTCTGCTTTTCTTTTTCAAAATTGCTTTGGCTATTTGGAGTCTTTTGTGATTCCATAAAAATTTTAGGATGTTTTGGTTCTAGTTTTGTGAAAAATGCTGTTGGTATTTTGATAGAGATTGCATTAAGTGTGTAGTATAGACATTTTAACAATGTTCTTTCAGTTCATGAACACGCAGTGTCTTTTCATTTCTTTGTGTTGTCTTTAGCTTCTTTCATCAGTGTTTTATAGTTTTTGGAGTAAAGGTCTTTTACCTCTTTAGTTGGATTTATTCTTAGGTATCTTATTTTTGATGCAATTGTAAATGGAATTGTTTTCTTAATCTCTCTCTGCTGCTTCATTATTAGTGTATAGAAATGCAACAGGTTTCTGCACACTGATTTTGTATCCTGTGATTTTACTGATAATTCATTTATCAGTTCTAGTTTTTTGGTGGAGTCCTTGGGTTTTCTATATATAATATCATGTCATCTACAAACAGTGAAAGCTTTATTTCTTCCTTACCAATTTGGATACCTTTTATTTCTTTTTGTTGTCTAATTGCTGACCCTAGAACTTACTGTACTATGTTGAATAATAGTAGTGAGACCTTGTCTTGTTCCTGACCTTAGGAGGAAACCTCTCAGTTTTTTCTCACTGAGTATGATGTTAGCTGTGGGTTTTTCATATGTGGCTTTTTAAAAAAATTTTTTTTAACGTTTATTTATTTTTGAGACAGAGAGATACAGAGCATGAACGAGGGAGGGACAGAGAGAGAGGGAGACACAGAATCGGAAGCAGGCTCCAGGCTCTGAGCCATCAGCCCAGAGCCTGACGTGGGGCTTGAACTCACAGACTGCAAGATTGTGACCTGAGCTGAAGTCGGACGCTTAACCGACTGAGCCACCCAGGCGCCCCTTTATATGGCTTTTTTTATGTTGAGGCATGTTTCCTCTAAACCTACACTGTGGAGGGTTTTGTTTGTTTGTTTTTTTTTTTTATCATGAATGGTTGTACTTTGTTAAATCCTTTTTCTGCATTTATTGAAATGATCGTATGGTTTTTATCTTTTCTTTTACTGATATGATATGTCATGTTGATTGATTTGCAAATATTGAACCACCCTTGCTTTCTGGGAATAAATCCCACTTGATGTGGTGAATGATTTTTTTAGAGTATTGTTGGATTCTGTTTGCTAGTATTTTGTTGAGGATTTTTGCATCTATGTTCATCAGAGATATTGGCCTGTAGTTCTCTCTCTCTCTCTCTCTCTCTCTCTCTCTCTCTCGTGTGTGTGTGTGTGTGTGTGTGTGTGTGTGTGTGTGTGTGTGTGGTGTCTTTATCTGGTTTTGGTATCAGGGTGATGTTGGCCTCAGAGTGAATTTGGAAGTTTTCCTTCTTCTATTTTTGGAATAGTTTGAATAGGGTAGGTATTAATTCTTCTTTAAATGTTTGATAGGGGTGCCTGGGTGGTTCAGTTGGTTAAGCGACTGACTCTTTGTTTTGGTTCAGGTCATGATGTCATGGTTTGTGAGTTTGAGCCGTCCATAGAGTCTGTGCTGACAGCTCTGGAGCCTGCTTGGGATTCTTTCTCTCTCTTTGTCCCTCCCCTGCTTTCTCCTCTTTCTCTCTCTCCCTCTCTTTCTCAAAATAAATAAATAAAAACTTAAAAAATAAATGTTTGGTAGAATTCACCTGGGAAGCTATCTGGTCCTGGACTGTTGTTTGTGAGTTTTTTGATTACTGATTCAATCTCCTTGCTGATAATCCTTCTGTTCAAATTTTCTATTTCTTCCTGCTTCAGTTTTGGTAGGTTATATGTTTCTAGGAATTTATCCATTTCTTCAAGGTTGTCTAATTTGTTGCCGTATAGTTTTTCATAATATTCTCTTACGATCACTTGTATTTCTGTGGTGTTTGTTGTTATTTTTCCTCTTTCATTTGTGATTTTGTTTATTTGAGTCATTTCTCTCTCTTTCTCTCTCTTTCTCTCTCTCTCTTTAATGAGTCTGGCTATAGGTTTATCAATTTGGTTGATCTTTTCAAAGAAAAAACTCCTGGTTTCATTTATCTATTGTTTTTTAGTTTCTATATCATTTATTTCTGCTCTAATCTTTATTATTTCATTCCTTCTGCTGGTTTGGGGTTTTGTTTGTTATTCTTTTTCTAGATCCTTTAGGTATAAAGTTAGGTTGTTTATTTGAGATATTTCTTCTTCTTGTGGTAAGCCTGTATTGCTATAAACTTCACTTTTAGAACTGCTTTTGCTGCATCCCAAAGGTTTTGTACCCTTGTGTTTTGTTTTTGTTTGTTTTCATGTACTTTTTGTTCTTTGATTTCTTGGTTGACCCATTCATTGTTTAGAAGCATGTTATTTAACCTCCATGCATTTGTGGTCTTCCCAGATTTTTTTCTTGTGGTTGATTTCTAGTTTCATAGCTTGGTGGATGCATGGTATGACTTCAGTCTTTTTGAATTTGTTGAGGCTTGGTTTGTGGCCTAATATGTGATATATTTTGGAGAATGTTCCATATGCACTTGAAAAGAATGTGTATTCTGCTGTTTTAGGATAGAATGTTCTGAATATATCTGTTAAATCCATCTAGTCCAGTGTGTCATTCAAAGCTACTCTTTCCTTGTTGATTTTCTGTTTGGATGGGATGTTAAAGTCCTATACTATTATGGATAAGTTCCTCTATGTTTGTTATTAACTGTTTTATGTATTTGAGTGCTTTCATGTTGGGTGTATATATATTTACAATTGTTATATCTTCTTGTTGGATTATTACCTTTATTATTATACAGTGTCTTTCTTTATCTCTTCTTACAGACTTTGTTTTATTTTTTTTCAGACTTTGTTTTAAAGTCTTTCTTGTCTGATAAAAATATTGCTACTCTAGCTTTCTTTTGACATCCATTTGCATTATAAATGTTTCTCTATCCCCTCACTTTCGATCTGCAAGTGTCTTTAGATCTGAAATGATTCTCTTGTAGTAAGCATATAGAGGGGTTTTGCTTTTTTATCTACTTTGTCACCCTATGTCTTTTGATTGGAGCATTTAGTCTATTTACATTCAAAGTAATTGTTGATATATATATATATATTTATTGCCATCTTGTAACTTGTTTGTGTCTTGTTTTGTGGTTGTTTTGTAGTTTTTCTGTGATCCTTCTCTTTTTCTCTTTTCTGGTTTGCTGGTTTTCTTTGGTGATATACTTGGATATTCCTTACTCCTTATTTTTTTGTGTATCTATTACTGTTTTTTTTTTTAATTTGTGGTTGCCATTCAGTTTATATATACAATCTTCTGCATATAGCAGTTTATATTAAGCTGATCACTTACTTTTGAACCCATTCTTTACTTCTCTCCACTCCCTCCATGTTTGAGATATTTGCTATCATTTTTTACATTCTTTTATTCTGTGCTCATCTTGGTGGATTTTTACAGATACACTTACTTCCACTGTTTTTGTGCTTCCTATTTTTCTTACTCTTATGGTTTTTGTTTTCCACTCACAGAGTCCCCCTTAACATTTCTTGTAGGGCTGGTTCAGTATTCATGAATTCTTTTAACTTTCGTTTGTCTGGGAAACCCTTTACCTCTCCTATTCTGAAGATAGCCTTGCTGGATAGAGTATTCTTGGCTACAGACTTTTCCCTTTCAGCACTTTGAATACACCATGCCATTTCCTTCTGGCCTGCAAAGTTTCTGCTGAAAAATCATCTTGCTTTAGGGCTTCTTTATGTGCTCTTTCTTCTGGCCAGAATAGTCTTCCTTCAGCTAACTCCTATTATTAGTCATAGTTCTAAAAAAGCAGCTTTCTCTGACCATCTAGATTAGGCTAGGACTCCTGTCATGTCACCCCTGGCTTCTGCCCTTCTCAGAAATATGATCACCCTTATGTCTTGTTCAACCTCCTGCCTCATTTGGTGTCAGACCTCACGCTCTGTGGGCAAGAATGTGCCTATCTGGGTCACTGTGTTTCCCCAGTAGTGGAGAGTAGAGCACCCCAATTTCAGCTTTAGGTGAAGGAAATGGACCCTAAGGTCACATTCTCTGATCAGAGTTTACTTTCCCATGGTTTCCACCACTCTATTCCACCCAGCTTCAATTAAATCCCATTGATACTTTCAGAGACCAATTGTAGCCAGACCCACAAATAAGCAGCATCCCCGAGGTTTGCAGTCATCCCTCAATAGTATCCCAGGAGAAGGTGAGTCTATTTCAGGAGCCAAGAGGTGAGGGATGTCATGGCTCACCCTCTTCATGTGGAGTCTCCCTTTAATGACATCCTTGGCTTTGACAATTTGGACTTGATTTTGTTGAAGATGCCAACCAGTGAATTTCCTTATAACATAAAATGTCAAATTCAAATAAGAGATGATTATATTCCAAAAGGGCAACCAGCACAAGGCTTGGTAACATGTGGGTGAGATCAGGCAGAAGCAATGGGGGCATGGGTGCCTGGTTATCACCTGTGTGCACATGTAAAGATTGAGTTACAGGGCATGCTGAATATGATGGAAACAGTGACTTAGAACCATATAAAAGCAAACATCTCCTGAAAAAATTTAACCAATGACATCATAGAGACCCAGATTGACTGAAAACTAGTAGGAAAACCAACATGCTCATGTGATCTCCTGGAAAAACCCAGAAGTCAGGGTGATTGGAATGGAATAGCACATGAACCTGACTGGAACTCAAAGAGAGGCATAAGATCATCACAAGCACTCAGGTTATCCAAAATATGAGCCCAAATTGGCCTTTTCTGGAAAGAGCTCTCCACATGTTGTGAAGGCTTCTGGGGTGCATCTCTTCACCCCAACCAATTTGAGATCAGTCCCCCACCAATGCATGCAGGGTTTCATGTTAATATCTGGTTAGACACAGAAAACACCAGAATGAATTGCAGAGTAGGAGGCAATAAACGTTTAGGTTAGAAAGTCTGCAGTTTATTTTCACTCTTATTTCTCCTTCTTGGGATAGTTCATCCATCCTGTTTAACCCCTTCCTGCTTAGCATGATGAATCACAAAGGAATCCACATCTTCTCTTATCCAAGCATCTCCAACTGGAAACCCATTCTCTCCCCAGTGCTGGCCAAGAAATGAGTTCTGTTCCCCTCCAAATAGCAAGGAAACCTTGTGGGGTTGGGAGTGGTGGGGAAAGCCAAGAGATAGACCAGGCCAGGCCATTTCCCACCAACCAGCAGAGGGTGGTGAGTGGATGCTAGGTCTCTTGGACCCATCTACACAAGCTTCTTGGCTTTAAGGAAGCTCTTGAGGTACTGTATCTGCCAGATGCCAATGGCCACAAGGATTAAGGTCCATAGAATGGACCACAATGGCACCCACTGATTGGTGCTCTTGCTGGCCTGCCAGAAGCGCTCCTCTTGCCTGTGGTAAGGGAGAAGGGAGAAGGTGCCTGGCTAGACTGAATTTCTCCCCTCTCTCAAGAGGTGGAAGACTTACTCCCTGGGAGGTTACACATCCCTCCTCCCAACTGGGCCAGCTGAGCCCCTCACCCTCCAGTAGTCCTGCTTCTTCTGGATCTGCTTCGTCTACTCCACCTGCTCCACCAGCTGCTGCATGCACAGATGCTGCCAAGTTAGCTTGTTGTTGGCCCCAAATTCTGCATAGTCATTGGTATGTCCACCCAACTGCATGTCCAAGTGAGTGACCTGGGGAACAGGGAAGCCGAAGGTGGGGGTCAGGGACCTTGGCTCTACATAGAACCTGAATAGAGCTTGCCAGAAACCCAGCTCCCATGCCCCAGTGTTGGCCTGAACAGGCAGTTCAGTTCCTTACACTCACTGACTTAGGGACTGGCCCTGCTCCAGGTGCTGAACACCAGATCAGGACTTGCCTGCATAGAGTTCCATGTTCAAATGACAGAAGGGATGGGACAACATATTCAGAGAAGTAGAGGTATGACTCAAGTGTTTGAGACAGACTGTTACTAGAAGTACTGTGTTGGTGAGAGGTGACCACGGAGAGCCTGGGAGCGCTGAGATACAGAACAGCTCTGAGTTTCACATTATGAAGCTTGGTCTTTATCCTAGGGATGGCAGGGAAACAAGGGATGATTTTAGGTCACAATGATTCCCTCACAGGGTACCCTCTCATCTTCATCCCCTCTCTGTATGCTTACTTTCTGTATCCCCTTACTTCCTGTATCCCCTTGTTTCCCCAGCCCCCATCCAGGCACCACCTGCTGCACCCTTCTTACCCCAGGGATGGAGATGTTGAGCCCATGAAATGGTCAGCCTCTTGCCTGCTGCACTCACCAGCTTGCCAACATAGAGGAGGGTGAAGTGGATGGACTGAAGATGAAGGCAGATTTGGTGCTCTTGGGGAGGCTGGGAGGTAGGTGATGGTGAAGCTTCCCTGAAGGCCATACTGATGGACCAGAAGTTTCTAGAGGACTCAGCTTCCAGTGAGCATATGTACCTGCTTCCAGGAGAGGAAATCTGAGGGTCTAGGTCCTAGACCCCCATCGGCCAGACCAGAGGGGAAGGTATGAGGGAAATGGCATTAGTTTGGGCTGGAAAGTCTCAGATCCCAGCATCGCCAATACACAGTATTCTGCAGTTTGCAAAGAGCATGATCCTCCTTGAGCTTTCCTGCCTGTGAGGAGACAGGCCCTCCTCTGAGAAATGGAGGACTAGGCATTGATGCTGAAGGCTGGTGTGGCTTCAAGGAGTCAAAGCCCGCCTTACCCTGTTCTCAGTGTCCTTCACAAACATGAACAAATTGATCTACTGTGAAGAGGGCTGCTACTTTTCTATAAGGGATCTTATAGTTACTTAATGGAAAAACAGTATGGAGGCTCCTCAAGAAATTAAAAATAGAACTACCATATGATCCAGCTTTCCCTCTTCTGGGTATATATTAAAAGGAAATGGAACCATTATCTGTACTTCCATGTTGATTGCAGCATTATTCACGATAGACAAGGTATGGAAGAAGCTAAGTGCCTGTCAATGGATGAATAGATCAAGAAAATGTGATACATATATTATGTCTCTATATAATAGATATTATTCATCCTTAAAAAAGAAGTAAATCCTGTAATTTGCTACAACGTGGATGAAACTGGAGGGCATTAAACTAAGTGAAATAAGCCAGACAGAGAAAGACAAATACTGCATAGTAAAAAAAAAAAAAAAAGGTCAAACTTATTGAAACAGAGTAGAAGAATTGTTGCTAGAGGCTGTGGGGTGGGAGAAACAGGAATACTTGGGAGAGGAAGAAGTCAGGTACTAATATGCCTGTGAGTTGCTAAAAAGAAGCCCTGAGTCCTGCTGTCCTAGAAGAGAAAAAAACACAAACTCTGCATGGTTTGGGAGATCCTAGAACAGAATGACATGTGCTGCTTCCCCAGGTGGAGCTCCAGAGAGGCAGCCCAGGAAAAATGGTGGTGTTATGTGCCTAGGCAGGTGGGGCTCAGTGTGGTGTAGAGCAGCAGGAGAGACCCAGAATCAACACTTATATACCAGACCTGAAGCTGTCTTGAAGCTGGGAACAAGCAATGAAAGACTCAGATATGACCTATGTTATTTGACAGCCAAGGATCAGAAACTCTTTCCCACACTTCCTGATGACTTGACACCCTTTAAATCCCCGAGAATTTAGAAGCAAGCCTAGGGATGGACTAGGGGACCCCTAAATTAACGGAGATTAGGTTAATTAGAGAGAAATTAAGTCCACGCATCTGTGGAATGAAATCTGTTCTTACCACCTGAGGTTTAAGTAATTGTAAAATTTCTTCCAGCTCTATCATTTGTTATATACAGAATTATATATACATCCAAAAATACATATTTTGCTAATACTCTATGTATCTAGTTAGTAATCAGCTTAAAATGTGTATTAATATGTTAGCCACAAGGTGGTACCAGAAAGCTATCTTTGGCTTTTGGTCCTCGGCTTTGAAAGTTGCTGATTTTACTATACAACTGTAAACTACTGTAATAATGGCACGAATCATAATAAAAGTTGAGATGGAAGTAGTTGGGTTCATGTGACGCAGTGTTTGTATTTAAAAATCATAAAAACAGGCTCTCTAGAAGATGCTGCCAACTAGTTTGTACTCTTCCTCTTCCTTACCCACTGTCATGTCATCATAGAATAACCCGATCATTACCCAAAGCACCAAACACTAATATATTCAGTAGTCATACAGAAAATGTAAATAGACACACTCTCTTAAGACTTAGAGTTTAACATTTAAATGGATATTTTTATAAGATGTGCCTCAAAACCATCTGGAACACCCTTTAGCCGTCTTCCAAACAATAAAAAGCTCAGCCCCCAAATGTGAACACAATAGGTTGGCAAATGCATCCTGTAACTTCTGGAGCCCTTGCTCTCATACTATGAATGACTAAGAGGAGGGAAAGCTCCTTTTCCTGGTTTATTTCTCTTTCTCTTTTTTTGGTCTTTGCTATTTTTTTCTTAAATTTCTCACATTAGTGAAATCATATGGTATTTGTCTTTCTCTGCTTGGCTTATTTCCCTTAGCATTGTACTCTCTAGATCCATCCATGGTGTTGCAAATGCAAGATTTCATTCTTTTTTATGGCTAATATTCCATTGTATATATACATATACTACATCTTCTTTATCGGGCTCCTAACTATAGAAAACAAACAGGTGGTTACCAGAGGGGAGGTGGGAGGGAGAATGGGTGAAATAGGTGAAGAGGATTAAGAGTACACTTATCTTGATGAGCACTGAGTAAAATATGGAACTGCTGAACCACTGCATTGTACACCTGAAACTAATATAAACTATATGCTGACTGGAATTAAAGTAAAAAAAAAAAAAAGTAAAATATACCTCTTTCAGTCAGTCTTGCTAGGTTCCCTTCTCCTATCTAGTAAATGTAATTTGTTTTTTTTTTTAAGTTTATTTATTTATTTTGAGAGAGAGCACAAGCAGGGAAGGGGCAGAGAGAGAGGGAGAGACAGGATCCCAAGCAGGCTCTGCGCTTACTGCAGAGCCTGATGTGGGGCTCAAACTCACAAACCATGAGATCATGACCTGAGCAGAGAGCAAGAGTTGGACGCTTAACCGACTGAACCACCCAGGTGCCCCACCAGTAAGTGTAGTTTTAAAGGGATGTACAGTAAAGGGGAAAGAAGAAGTTTGGAAAAGGTCACAGGAATAACTTTCTGATTATAGGGTTGGTAAAGAAGAGAAAGTACCATGTCACAACACTGAAGATCACTCACTGGGAACATGAAGAGGTATCTGGAAGGAAGCAAGAAAGAAAGCAGTGACCCAATGTAAGCCATGGGAGTCTAGTCTGTGGTCTGGTAGCAGAGAAAATTTACTTTCCTTGGAATTGGAACCACTTTATGGATTTAAAGATGGAAGTGACATACATATGTCCTTGTAGAATGTCAAGGAAACCATGCTGTTAGGATGCTAGTCAAAGGTAGGCTCTAAAAATCAAGTGTGGAAATTATGACACTTTAGGGATTTAACTGTGTTTGTAAAAAGAATCAGATGGGGATCTATAAGAGGATGCAGTAGGGTTGGAGGAGTGATGTCCCTAGGTTTCTCTTTCAGGAGACTGCTAAGATGGACTTGGATATGAAAAAGGGAAGTCTGTCTGTCCATGGATCCTTCTCCTGGGAATCCCTTCCTGGGGCCCTCTGAAGAGAAGAAAACATAAAAAACCTGCTGAAAGAAAAAAGGTTTATCCCTGAATATTGAATGTTTCCATTTTATTAAACACTCTAGTTTTTATTTTTTATTGAGTTTTTAATTTTACTTCTAGTATAGGTAAACATACAGTGCTATATTACTTTCATGTGTGCAATGTAATGGTTCAGTACTTCCGTACATCATCCAGTGCTCATCATGAGGAGTACACTCCTTAATCCCCATCATCTATTTAACACGTGCCCCCACCCGCCTCTCCTCTGGTAACCATCAGTTTTTTCTCTACAGTTAAGAATTTGTTTCTTGGTTTCTCTCTCTTTTTTTTTTCCTCTGCTCATTTGTTGTTAAAGAATCCAGTTTTATTTATTTATGTATTTATTTTAAAAAGTTTATTTCCCTTATTTTTGAGAGAGAGAGAGAGAGAGAAAGGGAGCGAGTGAGGGGCAGAGAGAGAGAGAGAGAGAGAGAGAGAGAGAGAGAGAGAGAGAGAGATAATCCCACACAGGCTCTGCACTTTCAGTGTGGAGCCCAAATCAGTGCTTGAGCTCACCCGATGCGGGACTTGAACTCACAAAGAGTGAGATCATGACCTGAGCAGAAATTGGATGCTTAACCGAGTCACCCAGGTGCCCCAAGGATCCAGTTTTTAAAGCTTAGGTCAGATTTACCCTTGCATGTGGTTGAGGAAGAATTAGACACATTCTCCTGTAGCTCAATAGTGTATTTATATCCCACAAAATAATGAGTTTATTTCCCCCATGGCACATTTAGTACTTTGTAGATATAATGCTTTGTCTCTCACTGGCATTTTCCTTTAAAATCTTCACAGGCAATCACTGAATCTGAGTGGTGAATATATGGATGCTCTTTGTACTGCTCTCTTTTTACTTTGGAGTATGTTTGAAACTTGATAATTAAAAAATAAATCATTAAAAGTCTTTCCAACTTTTTCAATACCTAGCACGTTGGTAAACCTATTTCTCATGTGGGATAGGTCAAGAGGGAGGTTTCTTTAGGAAATGCAACCACCTTGTCTGGTTGGGTCTTCTAAAAGTAGTCAGAAAACTTCTTGGGGTCTGAGAAGTGCTCTGGATTCATGTAAAAATAGCACCAGCCTGGTAGTCTCTGGGAGAGGAATAATGTTTAAGAATATTCCCTTGCCAGGGACATTTCTTTCATGCCTGATTTGGCAAATTGACTCATGGCTAACACTGGAAGGGAAGGGGGGCATGTGATTAAAAGGAGATTGTATTAGTCAGCTCAGGCTGCTGTGCCAAAATACCCACCGGCTGGGTGGCTTAAACAACCAAAGTTTATTTTCTCACAGTTCTGGAGGTTGGAAAGTCCCAGATCAATGGCTGGCAGCATCCAGTTCTGGAGAGAGCTCTCTTCTTGGCTTATAGATGGCTGCCTTCTTGCTGTGTGTTCATATGAACTTTCTTTGGAGTGTGTGTGTGGCCAAGGGGGAGAGAGCAAGCTCTTTTGTGTCTCCTCTAATAAGGCACTAATCCCATCATGGGGACTCTCATAGCCTCATCTAGCCCTAATTACCTCTCAAAGGCCCCGTCTCCAAATACTATCACATTGGGGCTTAGGGTTTCAACATGTAGATTTTGTGGGTGGTGTGGAGACACAAACATTCAGTACTTAACACAGATGTAAGGAACTTTGGAATCATGTGCTAAAATTCACATGGACTGCTACTGATTCAAGTCCCCTCAAACTATTCCCCAACCTTAATCCTTTTGTATTTCATTTCCTGCAACAACTGGTCTATTCCTTGGGGTGGTGGAGTCCAAGTGCACTAGACTCACATCAGTGCCTTCACACTCTTCTTCAGTCCCTTCTCCTACTGCCCACAAGACCTATTTATCTAATGGACTATTTCTGCAAAGTTTTAAATGAGTGCTAAGGGCTGAGTAGTCTTCCAGGGGCATTTCCATTTTAATAGGGATTCTTAAAAAGAACCTCCAAAATTCAAAGAAAAAAAATCTCTTCTAGTTTAGTTTCAGGAAATGCTATAGCTAGTGAGGAGTTTGCAAACTTGGGATTTCATCTCCTTATGCTCTAAATCACCACAAAGTAGTCACTATTCTCTCTGCTTGTGAGACTGACCCTTGTCAAGAAATAGGTGACACATGAGCCAAGGGCAATTCTACCTTACTGATAACTTGCCAATAATGGATGAATGAAACCTTTTGGCAAATAAACAATGGAATTTTAGAAATATCAGCCAGATCATGTTACAGATGAGGAAATGAAAGTATAGCTTAGCTGGGTGGATTGCCCAATATTGCATAGTAACTTGAAGATCCAAGATTAGAACACCTTTCTACTATACCATTTCATATTAGTGCTCCAGTTCTGTCTCAGATCATTAGACATCAAGACCAGCCTCTGGCAGCACACCCTCTCTCTGGGCCTGTTAATGAGGAGGTAGATGAGGGGGCCATTTCCTCATCAGCAAGCCTTTAATTTCATAGCCCTGAGCACGTAATTCTGTGAGTTTCATGCTGTGTTAGGCCTCAAAGATTAGTTTGCGATTTCCTGTTAAAGCAAACCACACATGTTGAATTGCCAGCTGTTGCCACCTCACCTACTCTATTCATAATTCAGAATGTCTGGCACTTTCCAGGTAGACACAAGTCTTGTTGCCTTAATTATCAATGCAGTGAAATAACAAGCATGAGTCTCTTCTATCTTTACAGGTTCCTGGGAAGATCTGACATCACAGAGCCCTGTGGGTTGGAGACGTACTGGATTTAATACATGTTTCAGACACAAAGCCACCATCTCTATCTCTTATATTCCTTCTAAATCTGGCATGACCAGAACCTGGTGTGACTATGGCAGATAGGCTGCTCCTGGACCATCTGGTCTATAGCAACTTCAGGACTTGGCTGTTGGGAGCAGCCAGAAATGTGGAAACAGTCAATTCATTGCTTCCATGTTGGTGAGAGGTTATGGAGAAAAGGCAATATTAGCCTTTGGATAGATTAATAACAAGGAGGAGTGTTAAAGACATTTTGAGGCATTGTGGAAAAATTTCACATACAAAGTAAATAGAGTATAATGAATCCCCATGTACCCATCACACAGCTTCATTCTTTTTTCTTTTTTTTTAGGGATTTTTAATGTTTATTTATTTATTTTGAGAGAGAGAGAGAGAGAGAGAGAGAGAGAGAGAGAGAGAGAATCCCAAGCAGGCTTCATCCTCAGCATGAGGCCTGATGTGGGGCTTGAACTCATGAACTATGAGAATGTGATCTAATGGACTGAGTCACCCAGGTGCCCCAACAATCTGCCATTCTTGATCCATCTGTACCTTTACACACTTCCTACTCTTAATTATTGTCATTTTAAAAATTAAAATATATGTACATTGAAATGCACAATTTTTAGCTATATAATTTGGAAATGGATATACTCATGTAATCCATACCCCTGTCATCTTCTTTTGGCACATTTAAAATATATAAGTTGGTAGATAAGGTAATAGTTGGTATGTTTTAGCTTTTCTCATTTTCAAATCATGAAACATTGCTGTGGATGTTCCTCATTCTGGGGATTCTTCCCTTTGCTCCTGCCCTCCCATTTCAACACTGCAAGATCAACCCTTCCTCCTTCACCCTTATGTCTCACACTGTTTGCCTCTGCACATTGGCTTTGGATTTCTGCCTCATTCCTTGGATTTGAAGATCCAAATGATATTTCTAGTAATTTCTTCATTGGCTCCACCTATCTCAGATAAGAAGCCTGTTCCAATCCCTTCCCAGAACCCAACAGCCTAGCTCACTCTTGATTATTTTGCCTGCTAGGAGAGAGAAATGGAGGAATCCAGCCTTCTTTGTCCACCCATGTCACCAACTGGAAGGGAAAAGGGGCATAGAAGGAACAGAAATAAGGTGCGTTCTTCTTGATCACCCCAAGTCTAATGAATACAGGATGAATGAAATGGAAAGGAGTAAGAGAGATGCCTCAAGCTATTCATGATCAAAAGAAAGGAAAGCAAAAGTAAGGCTTCTAGGCTGAGTGTCAGGGTGATAATTCTAAATTTAAGTATATTCCCCCTAAGGCAGTATATTTTAGCCAGATACACAACCAGATACACACTCACTTTATGCTATACCCCAGAAAAACATACATTCACAAATGAAAAAGTTTTCTGAAGCTATATATATATATATATATATATATATAGCTTCAGAAAACTTATGTAATATATTTCTCTAGCTCATTAAAAAAAAAAGCTTGTCACCATCCACTAAAATGATTTTGTAACCCTTAGATAGGATATAGACCTGCAGTTTTAAAACTATGCCTAAAGTCTTTGAGATATTGGGTTGATGCCCCTCTCTCTGGGGTTCTTGGACTCACCATTTCCTTCACTGGCGGCCAGTTTGATCCCTCACAGAGTATGGTTGCTCAGCTTGAATCCAGGATACCCAGACTCCTTACAGGAAATGATATTTAGCTAGGGATTATTTAAATCCAATCAATACTGAGTACCTGCTACATAGAAGGCTCCTCTTCACAGCCTGCCAAAGTCACCACAGTTGGGGTGGAAGCAGCTGGGGAGTCAGCCATCATCTGAGGTAGCCATGCAAATGCTCAGCCTGCCCCTCAATTTCCTGTTGTGTTTGTCATACCCTTCAGCTGCAAGAAGAAATGCAAGCCTCTCACTGTGTGCTGTGTGTGCAAAGAAAGTACCAGGCCCATTTTAGAGAAATCTGAATCTAAATCCTATATAGCTGACTTCCTATATCTGAACCCAGAAGGAAAAATATGGAAAAGGAAAAATATGGAAATATATGAAAAATAAGGAAAAATATGAAAAAGAAAAGGTCTGATATCAGCTACCCAACAATAAACATCTTAGATATATTATGATGCATAGCCTGATCCAGATTTTTTTAATTTTTTTTTTATTATTGAAGTATAGTTGACATACGATGTTAAATTGGTTTCAGGTGTACAACATAGTGATTTGACAATTCTATACATTGCATTATTACATTACATTATTCAATATTCACCACGAGAAGTATAGTCACCATCTGTCACCATACAACATTATCACGATATTGTTGACTATATTCTCTGTACTTTTCATCTCTGTGCCTTACTTATTTTATAACTGGACTTGTGTACCTCTTAATTCCCTTTACCTATTTCATGCATTCCTCTACTGTCTCCTCTGGCAACTACCAATTTGTTTTCCGAATTTATGAGTCTAATCTAAAAAGCAAAATCAATGAACAAACAGAAATAGTTCTTTGATTTTTAGATTACACATATAAGTGAAATCAATTTATCCTTCTCTGTCTGACTTATTTCACTTAGCATAATACCCTCTAGGTCCATCCATGTTTTCACAAATGTCAAGATCTCATTCTTTGTTGTGGTTGAGTAATATTCTATTGTGTATATACACCACGTCTTCTTTATCCATTCATCTATCAATAAACACTTGGTTTGCTTCCATATCTTTGCTATTGCAAACAATGCTGCAATAAACATAGAAGTACATATATCTTTTTTGAATTAGTGTTTTTATTTTCCACCCACTGGTCATACTACATACTGTACCACAAAAAGCTGCTGGAAAGAGTAGAACAGCCCCCTAGAAGCACAGCTAATTTGTCATCTTGAAGGTGATACTTTATGAGGATGGTGAACCACCTTCCAGGGCTCAGTATATATGTTGAATCAAAGACTTCATATAGTGCTGCATCCCCAATAAGAGGTTTCCATGGGTCTAGAAACCAAAAGGTAGAAGCAGGAATGACCACACTTGCCTCAACTCACTATTGGGAAATTATCCAATTGGGAAATTTGTGCCTCTTGTCCCCAAAGCTTTTGCCTCTGCAGGGTTACGAGGTCTGTTCTCCAATGGAAGACCACTTCCATCAAGGGATACAAACAGCAGCAGGCAAGAAGAGTCATTATCTTGGCTGAGGTAATTGACACTGATCATCAAGAAGAGGCAGTGCTACAATTACATAATAGAGGCAAAGAGGAATAGGTTTATACCTCTTTGTTCTCCCTTCAGTTTAACAGTAAATGAACAAGTGCAGCAATCAGAGATGAGAATCTGGGTTGTGTCACCCAGTAAACAGCCTAGGCCAGCTCTTGAGGGTGAGATCTGACTTGCTAGTGGAGGAAGGGGACAATGAGTAGCATTTGGGACCCTAGGACCTAAAGCAGTGGTGGCTATTATAATTTTCCCACTAAACTTCCTCTTCTAAGATTCCCCCTGAAAGAGAGGCTCACCAGAATCTTGGAGGAGAGGCTCCCCAAATATATATGAAGGAGTAGATCCAATGGCTCAAGAAGTGACCTGTGATGAAAAAGGGAATGTACCACACAGTTCTCCCTTCAAGAAAGGACTTGTTGGGGCACCTGGGTGGCTCAGTCAGGTAAGTGTCTGACTCTGAATCTTGGCTTGGGTCATGATCTCACAGTTCATGAGTTCGAGCCCTGTGTCGGGCTCTGTGCTGGCAGTGCAGATCCTGCTTGGGATTCTGTCTCTCCCTCTCCCTCTTCCCCTCCCCCTACCAAACAAACAAACAAATAAATAATAAATAAATAAATAAATAAATAAATAAATAAATAAATAAAAATTTTAAAAAAAAGAAAGAAAGGACTTATTGCCCAGCTTCTAAGAGTACTGTCAGAAAACAACCTTCAGCTGTCAGTCCATCGGGAACTGACTCTTTACTTGGGCACACTGCTATTAATTTTTTGGATTTACTCCTCTTCACTTACCTCCCTCCACCCCATAAATAGGGATGATAAGTACTTTCCTCCACTCTATAGCATTAAATAAGGTATTTAAACATTTAAATCAGTACTTACTGATTTGTGATAAGGGCTCAATAAATGTTCATTGAGCTCCCTCAACTCTACCTTACTGTTTTCTCTCAGGAATTTACAACCTCATTTATTAATAAATAATTGGTAATGTGGGTAGGGAAGGCAAATCACCATTAAACTATATGATTCTGTCCTCAAAATGTGTGCTTCAAGCTAAGAGAGCTCTGGGACATCATTGTGACGTGGGGAAGTAAAGGAAGGCGTTTTGAGGGATATAGGAACTTAGCTGGGCATATAAAAACACCTTAGAGAGAGAAGGGTGGGTAGAGGGCACCAGGGCAGGTGTGTGAGTGTGTCCTCATTCCAACTCTAACATGTGGTCCTACTTTAGGTAAAGAGAATTTGGAATGGCAAGCACCAGGTAATCAAGTTTTCACAACTCTGCAATGGTTTTATTTGTTATAACTGGTAACTTTGGACATAAAGGACAGTATGTCTTATAATATACATGGTGTATTTTGAAATGTATGACATAAATGTGAAGTGTTATTATAACCAAAAGGAATCTGAGAAGAAAAAAAAAACTGGATAAGGACGATGTTGAGCTATGTACTCATCTTGGATAAATACATAAAACCTTTGGAATTATGACATAACCAGTACTGTTAGATTTATGGCCATGGGTATTGCTCTCATTCCAAGCTCCTACTTTACATTTATCATCTTTATATTCATCTGGCATCTCTATTTTCAATGTCTTACAAATTTCTCTCTCTCCTAGTAACCTTTTCAGCTGAAATTTCATATGCTTCATATTAGCTCAGAAGCAAATTCTTTTCTGGAAGGTTGAACCTATCTGTTCAGCCATTTCTGAATTACCCAAGCATGAGCATAATGTTGCTTAAGAAATTTGTCAAGATCCACTTTTTTGTATGTTCAGATTTAATTCAAGATGGTTTAAATTTAAACCTCCAGAGCTGTCATGCACATATTCTCCCAGGAGAAAAACATTCTTTGCTTTGAAATATAATTGGTTGAGGTTTACACTCTACTTTCTGTAAAAATGAAGTGTGGTTATAAAGAGATCTACTCAAATCCTGGAAAATCCTTTGGTTTCCAGACCCTCCATACATGTGTATTTAGAAAAATGCCCTTTTTTTTTTCTTTTCTTTGTTTTTTTTGTTTTTTTGTTTTTTTTGTTTTTTGCCCCCAAACCATCAATTGTATAGGAGGATTTGAGGGTAACAACTCCTGTCTGGCTGTATTCTCAGACAGTAATAAAAGTTTTATTCTGTGAAAAATGAGAAAAAGATTCTAAATATTCATTTATTTTTTAGAAACTTGAACACTGGTCCTTGCTCTATTGTAGACAGGAGTATTTGTGTTGAGAGTAGCATCTTTTAGCAAATACTGTTGGATATACTGACAGAATTTTTCTAAGATGACATTTTATTCAATGTACAAATTATAAGTGCCCTGAAGTCCTGGGAACTTAACAGAATTAAAAAGAACTGAAGTCGGATGGAGTGGATGGGGCACAGAAGGGCGAAAAGAGAGCAAAAACAGTTTCCTTCTGACCTGGCCAGACAATTCCAAGACATATGGATATCTTCTGGTTCTATTGCTGCATGACAAATGACCTTAAAACTTTGTGGCTTAAAACCACAACAATCCTTTAATTATTGCCATCTTATCTCTGGGGGTTGTCAGGGCTCAGTTGGACAGTGTTTGCTCAGGGTCTCTAATGCAGTTTCAGTGTCTAGGTCTAGCATCATCTGAAGGCTCTCTCATTCACTTGTGTCTGGCACCTGGGCTGAGAAGACTGGAACGTCCTAGGGTCCTTGGACATCTCTTTCTGTCTTTACACGGTCTCTCCAGCATGGAAGCTTAGTGTGGACAAATTTCTTTCAGGGCAGTTCAGGGCTTCCAAGGTCCCTGTCCCAAGTGAGGGAGCCAAATGGAATCTGTAGTGTCTTTTCTAAACCAGCCTCAGAAGTCAAGAGAATCACAAAGGCCCACCCAGGTTCAAGGGAAGGCAAACAGTCTCCACCTCCTGATGAGAGGTGCACCAAAGAATCTGCAGATGTGTTTTAAAACTACCACAGGAATTCTCAGACCTCTGGCAGAAAGTCTGGGACAGAATAATGAGTCATTCCCTAAACCACAAATTGGTTCATTGTGGTTCCTTTTCTGCTGTGGTGGAAGGATAACTGTCGTGTTTAAGGCCTCCTGCTCTGGAGTTAGACTGCCTGTCTGGGCTTGCCTCTGCCCTGACACTTACTAAGCCTGGAACCTTAAAGCAAGTCTGGGTGCCTTGGTTTTCTTATCTGTAAATTGGGGATAATGAGAGCTAACAGTTATTAAGTGCTTAGTAGGTATCAAAATATACTATCTTATTTTGTAATCAAGATACTATATGAAGTAGTTACCTACCTCCTAAAACACAGGGTTGATAATAAAGAGATATCTTTCAGGTGTGTAGTGTGGGTCAAATGAGACCATCTATTATGTTCGCTCTTGATGTTATTAAAACTATTGGGGCAAATTCTAGTGACGTCAGGTCAGGAGCTGTTTCCAGAAATGGACCAAACGTTCACAATGCCACACAGGAGAGCAGATTATTTCCAGTATAGTGTTGACGATCAGCCGGAGTTAAGGAGGGTCAGATTTCTTGACAGGTGTTAAAAATGCACAAAACCGTAGACATTAAAGGGTCTCATCTGGGGCTATGGGTTCAGAATCCAGCGCAGTCTTGCAGCCTGGGACTAGAAGAACCGCTCTGAGTTGGCAAAACGGGAGTGTTTATCTTTTTCCTGAAAAGAAATCCACGACTCTGGGCGGTTGGAGGAGTTCCGCCGGCAGCACACTCCCTTCTGCTGGAGTCCCCAAGTGTCAAGGGCCCGCGTCGAGGTTGGATGCACGGAGTTGACACCCTTCCAGGAGACCTCCTGTGTACTCTGCCCCCCCTCGCGTCCCCTCGCGTCCCCTCGCCATCCCTGGCTCCCCGACTCCACGATCCACCTTCCCCTCCTCCCTCTCCGCTGAGGTGCCTACTCCCGCGATTGCAGGGCGCCCATCTTTCCAGCCCGGGCAAAACCCGGAGAGCTGGAATCCCGCGCCGGGAGCGCCCCGGCGGCCACTGGGCATGCTCCGTTGTCAGGCAGGTTCGGGGCTGCGAGCCGCTTTTGCGCCTCGCGGATTCCTCCTGCGGCCGCGCGTCCTCCTCTTCCCGAGCAGGCAGCGGGCGCATGATGGCGGCGGCGGGGAGCGCCAGCGGCGGTGGCAGCAGCGGCGGAGGCGGCGGCAGCAGCAGCAGCGACACATCCAGCACTGGCGAGGAGGAGCGGATGCGGCGCCTCTTCCAGACTTGCGACGGCGACGGCGACGGATACATTAGCAGGTACTCGGGGAGGTACGCGGAACGGGCTGGGGCGCGCGACCAGCCTCTCCGACCCTTCCTCTGCCCCCTCTCCCCAACTTCCAGCAAGTTGCTCAGAAGCTCACGGGGAAAGTTGGCGGCGACTCAGAGAGCGCATCGCTGGCTCGGCCACTGAAGCCTAGGGGCTGATCCGCTCGCCTTCTGGTGGTGCTAGTTGGTCCAACTTTTCCCAGCGCTGTCTTTGTCTGGGCGTCGGGAGACATCTCTTTAGGATGCAAGTCCTTTCCGGGTCGTGGAGCGTTCGTGTCTGTGGGGAGGAGTTCTGGCCGCTTGTCCCAGGTCAGAGGGGTTGCTCGGCAGTCTCGGGCTCCTGGGTGTCAAGATGCTTTGGCACCAGGGAGCGATCAGTCCGGCTCCTCAGTGGACAGCCCTGGGGCCAGACCAGGATAGGGATGTGCTCCCAGTGACAGCTTTGGACGTGAAAACAAGCTGCGAAGAACTTTCGGGTGCTGCAGAGCCTCTGTGTTCCAAACTGGGGAACCCACAGAATGGACATAGCTTGCCACTCAGTACTGATTTAAACCTGTTAGCCTGAGGGGAACCAAGTGCGTAGGCACAAATTGGGGGGTTTAGAGGTGAGTCTGTAATATAGACCCGACTCCGTACCTCAGCTCCAGAAGCTAACCAGGTGAGTGGGGTGTCAGGACACCTCTGAGTGTCCACTCATAACCCTCCCTGTGTTTGCTTCTAGATTCCGTATAGAAGCCGTGTTGAGGCTTCAAGCCGCAGGGCTTGGCGAAATGATTACTTCTGCCCACATTTTTTTTATCACTTATCATACAATGATGGTGAAGAAGGCAGTGTAATGTCTTGTGGTATGCTTCTTTGAAAGGTTGACATAAGGCACTGAAGACCTTTCATGCTGAAATTTGAATTGCCTTCTAGGAAGAAGTCCACCTAAGTTGTATATGACATGTTAGTTTAGCCTTTGTCTTGGTAATAGTAAAGATCTCTAAAAAGCCCGGCTGCCTCCTGCTGATTATCCTTGCCTACTTAGAGAAAAAAAGAGTGGGGAATTTCCACCCCAACCCCCCAATTTTTATAAGATCTCTGAATCAGGTAATTTGACATGTAAGATTTTGGCAATTAAAAACATAGTTTATTTGGGACTCCATTCAATTATGATAATTCTTGGCTGAATTTTATTACTTTTCTAGAGTTTCATTAGGAACCATTGAGAAAGATACCAGAAAACTTTGTGGAGTAATTCTATTCTGAAATGGGGGAAAAAATGTAATTGCAGTTAATCCCACATAGATTTTCATCTGGAAGTCTTTCCCTGTTTTGGTTCTGTGATAAAAAATTTCATCATAGAGTGTAGATTTTTTTCCTACTTGAAAAGCCTACTTGAATTTCCTACTCAAATGGCCATTGTGTTATTTACAATAATAAAAAACAGTCTACATTCTTCACATTAGGATGCACAAAGAGTTTAATTTCACATGGGCAAGGGTGTATGTAGAACACTAGTAGAATTCTCTCCTTCCCTTCCTTTGATTTGGCCTATTAGTATGTTGCTTTATCTGAACTACGCTTTTTGTACAAATGTTCATTTAAAAAAAAATTTTTAATGTTTGATTTTGAGGGGGATGGGGTACAGAGAGAAAGGGAGACACAGAATCTGAAGCAGGCTCCAGGCTCTGAGCTGTCAGCACAGAGCCCAATGCAGGGCTTGAACCCACACACTGTGAGTTCATGACCTAAGCCGAAGTCGGTCGCTTAACCGACTGAGCCACCCAGGTGCCCCTGTTCATATTATTTTAAATGGTGGCTGTCTCTACCCCAAAAGATAATGAATTCTGGAGGCATAATTTAATTTGAGGATTTTGTTTTGGAGGATGAGGCATTGTATGTAAGGGGGTAGTAAAGAGGAGATTTCATATTAAAGTAGAAACCTACTAAGGCAAAAGTGGAAAAAACTGTATCATTCCTTGAGTCATATCATTTTAATATATCTGCTTGAAAGATGAAAGGTGTGTGCAATAATGAACCCTAAGCCATAATTTTGCCTGTGGGCAGAGTTGCTCTTGAAGTTATTTTATGCTATGACAAAATTCCCATTTAAGAGGAGTTCAGGGATGGCAATCTCATTGAAATGAGGCACCAAGAACCTTCTCTAGAAGTATGTTTACATAGCAAGCACAGTTTTACCTGGAATATATGTTTATTTGATGTGGCATGGGAAATGGGGTTAATGAAGTTAGGTGGCATTAAATGACTCCCTCTCTGAAGTTGCTCCTTTGTGCTCCCTTTGTTTAATGACCTTTACTGACCACTCAACAGTAGGTGATAAGGAGTGGAATGCTGTGAATTTTCTCTTTTATAAACATGAGAGTTGGACTTTCTACATTAAGACCTTAAAAATCTTGGATTCTTTAAAAGATGTTAAGTTTATGTTCGTAGTACACCACTGTATCTGTTAGGATTTCAGTTGGCTGTATATAATGGAAAACGAACTATAGTCAAATAAGTACAGACTTTCTTACCTAGAGGTCCGGAGGTGGTTCATTCAGGCTGGGACAGCCATTCCACAATGGCATTAATGCCCAGCTTCCTTCTATCTCTCTACATCGCTTTCTTGATATAAAATATTCATCCTCATGGTTATCTCATAGTCTTAAAAAATGATTGCCCTGTCTCCAGCCTCATGTCCAGGTTCCAGGCAGGAAGGTACAAAAGGAAGATGAAATGAGTAGAGCATATATCATTAAGGCAGAGCTTTCTCAAATCCCTTAATTGAAATCTTATTGGTCAAACTATATCACCTTACCATGGTGACTTTCAGTAGAGTTCAAGGAAGCATCTAATTTGGTTAGTCACATTGCCTCCTAAACAAAATCTGAGTTCTGTTAGTAAGAGCAGGGAATGGATATTGAGTAGGCAAGAAGCAACCAAAACATATAATAAAACTTCCATGGTAACCCTCATTCAACTATATTGGCTTTGGTCCTTTGCTTAACTCTCATTCTCAAACAGAAGTGGGCTGGAGGTCTCATGTTTAGAGGAAGGCTAGTGGAAGATAGATTGAGACCAGGAGGGGAAATGTCAGGGCACACCACCTCAGGAAGAGGGAAGTAAAGGGTAGGGCTTTGAATCTTCAATATTCTCTTGGCCCAAGCTTCCTTAGCAGGCTGACAAAAAAGGCACCAGCTAACTGGAGATTCCTGGAATTGCTGCCTCTGCCCAGGAACTTCCAGCCTGCCACCAGGACCCAGAATAATCCCCATGGATAGTTAAGCTGGAACTGACAACTACTGTTAGGTGGAGCCAAATTGCAGCTTGGACAGGGTAGGATTGGGACTGTATAGTGTCATTTCATTAACTACGATGACTTAATCCCACATTTTATGGTATTGAATTTTTTGGACCCTATTTATCGTGGTATAGGAGGTGGTGGGGTTACTCTATTTGTTGAGATTAATTTCCCTTTGGAATTGTAAAGCTTCTTATTTTTACCTTTAAGTTTTAAGAAACCATTTGAACATTTGACAAATATTAAAAACCACCATTTACCTTTGTATCTAGTTGCCAAGCCTCAGCTGAAATGTTGGTGTCTTAGAGAGAGCTTTCCTGACCACTGTATCAAAGGTTAGCTCTTCCCCACCAATATCCTCTGTCATAGTACCAAGGGCTTTCTTCCAAAGTACTCTTTACAACTTGTAATTGCATTTCTATTTCCTACATTGTTTGCCTGTTCATTGTCAGTCTCCCACTAGTTGTAGCTTCATGAGGGTAGGAATTATGCTTATTTTGTTTAAATAGTACACTCAGGGGGTGCCTGGGTGGCTCAGTCAGTTGAGTGTCCGACTTCAGCTCAGGTCATGATCTTACAGTTCGTGGGTTCAAGCCCCGTGTCAGGCTCTTTGCTGACAGCTCAGAGCCTGGAGCCTGCTTCAGATTCTGTGTCTCTCTCTCTCTCTCTGCCCCATCCCACTCATGCTCCGTCTCTCTCTCTCTCAAAAATAAATAAACTTTGAAAAAAAAACCCAGTACACTTAGGATCTAGTGCAGTATTTGCCATACAGCATACAATCAGTAAATTCTGATGAAGAAATGACCAAGAATAAAGATTAGTATGTTCATGAATTTTGAAAAATCTTCCAAGCATTTTCATTTCCAAGCATATTCCATGTTTATAAAGTACTTTAAATGTAAGTGTATTTTATTAAAGAATATTTTCCTTTAAAAATAACTTTTTTCTGGTTATATAAAAGATATTCTTTGTTGACAAATGGGAAAATACAGAAATGTTTAAAAATAAAATAAAAATTATCCATTATCCCATAACCAAGGAATATCATTTCTATTTTCCTGGTGACATAGCTACATCATATTATTCCTCTAGTACATTAAAAAGGATTGGATAAAAGGAAAGACATCCCATGTTCACAGATAGGAAGATTTAATATTGTTATGATGTCAGTGCTTCCCCAAGCTGATCTACAGATTTAATGCAACTGTTTTCAAAATCCAAGCTGCCATTTTATGCAGAAACTGACAATTTGATCCTAAAATTCATATGGAAATTCAAGTGACCCAGAATAGTCAAAACAACCTTGAAAAAGAAGAACCAAGGTGGAGGATTCACACTTCTCAATTTCAAAACTTACTGCAAAGCAACAATAATCAAGACAGTGTGGTAGTAGCAAAAGGATAAACCTATAGATCAATGAAATAGAACTGGGAGTCCAGAAACAAACCATGTGTCTATAGTGAATTTACTTTTATTTTATTTTATTTTTTTAAAGTAGACTCCATGTCCAGCATAGAGCTGAATGTGGGGCTTGAACTCATGACCCTGAGATCAAGACTTGAGCTGAGATCAAGAGTTGGATGCCTAACCAATTGGGCCACCCAGGCACCCCACTATAGTGAATTTATTTTTAACAGGAGTGTGAAGATAAGGGTTTCAAATTCAGGGGTGAAATAGGGAAAGAATAGACTTTTTGACAAATGGTGCTGGGGCAACTGGTAGCCATATGTGAAAGAATGAGCTTGGACACTTTCTTCACATACAAAAGTGTATATATTCCTCATATACAAAATGTATATAGTCCTCACATACCTCACATGCAAAAATGAACTCAAAATGGATCAAAAACTTAAATGCTAAGAGCTAAAACCATTAAACTCTTTGAAGAAAGCATAGAACAAAATCTTTGTCACCTTGGATTTGGTAATGGATTCTTATATATGATACCAAAACACAGGCTACAAAAGAAAAAATAGATAAATTGGGGTTAATTAAAATTTTTAAAACTGGTGCTTTACAAGGCACTCTCAGAAAAGTGAAAGATAACCCAAGGAATGGGAGAAAATATTTACAAATCATATATTTGGCAAGGAATTTGTATATAGATTATATAAAGAACTCTTATAACTCAATAATAAAAAGATAAATAACCCAATTAAAAATGGACAAAGGGTCTGAATAGACTTTTCTCCAAAGAAGATATGCAGATGGCCAATAAACACATGAAAAGGTGCTCAACATCATTAGCCACTTGGGAAATGCAAATCAAAGCTACAATGAGTCACTAGTCTGTATCCAGTAGGATGGCCATATCAAAAAGTCAGATAATAACATGTGTTAGCAAGGATGTGGAGAAACCAGAATGCTCATACACTGTTGGTAGGAATGTAAAAAGGTGCAGTCACTTTGGAAAATAGTCTAGTAGTTCCTCATAAACTTAAACATAGAATTCCCATATATATATTCCAGCAATTCTACTCCTAGGTATATATGCAAGAGAACTGAAGACATATGTCCTCACACAAACTTATGCATGAATGTTCACAGAAACATTATTTATAATAGTCAAAAGATGTAATCAACCCAAATGCCTATCAACTGATGAATGAACAGGCAAGATGTGATCTATCCATACAGTGGAATATTACACCGTCATAGAAAGGAATGAACTACTGACACCTGCTACAACATGGATGAACCTTTTTTCTAAATTTTTTTAAAATGTATTTTTGAGAGAGAAAGGGAGAGACAGAGGGTGAACTGGGGAGGGGCAGAGAGAGAGGGAGACACAGAATCTGAAGCAGGTTCCAGGCTCTGAGCTATCAGCACAGAGCCTGATGTGGGGCTCAAACTCACAGACTGCAAGAGCACGACCTGAGCTGAAGTCGGATGCTTAACCGACTGAGCCATCATGGTGCCCCAACATGGATGAACTTTGAAAGTGTTATGCTAAGTGAAAGGGTCCATTCCCAAGGACCATATAATATATGATTCCATTTATATGAAATGTCCAGAATATACACATTTATAGAAACAGAAAGTAGATTAGTGATTGCTTTAGGGCTGGGGGAGGACGATAGCTAAAGAGTGCGGGATTTCTTTTTGAAATGATGAAAATCTTCTGAAGTTGGTTGTAGTGATAATTCCACAATTCTATGAATATACTAAAAACGATTGGATTGTACACTTTACATGGGTGAATTTTATGGTAAGTGGATTATATCTCAATGACGCTATCATCAAAATAAAAAAGATTGGAAAATGTGATTTGTAATGATAATATCCCATTATTTATTTACTCAATTTATTTGATTATCCTTCAATTGTTGGACATTTAGATTGTTTCCAGTTATTTGCTTTGGAATTTTGTTAAATCTAAGATGCTACAGGTTGGAACACACATTGTTTTCTGTATCAGTCACACTATGATAAGATACAGATCATTGAATAGATTTTAAATTTTATTTATATTGGAAGTTCTGCCTTAAACTTCTTTAGTCATAGATTTTATATTTTACTGTTGTGCATACATAAAAAAAGGAGAATAGGCTATCATATTGTTCAAAATGATCCTAAAACTTCTTCCCAATTAAAATGCAAGTCTTCCAAATCACTTTTTGGTTCAGAGTATTGATGTTGGGTTTTAATATCCAGTATCAGCCTCAGTGGCATCAAAACATTCAGGGATGCAGCATTTCTTTAAAGGAGGCCCCACTGTTTGCTACAGGATTGTCATTTAAGATGCTGACACCTTTTGGGGCACCTGGATGGCTCAGTCAGTTAAGTGTCCGACTTTGGCTCAGGTCATGATCTCGTTGGTCATGAGTTTGAGGCCCACACTGGGCCTGTGCTGACACCTCAAAGCCTGGAGCCTGCTTCTGATTCTGTGTCTCCCTCTCTCTCTGCCCCTCGCCTGCTCACACTCTTTCTCTTTCTCAAAAATAAACATTAAAAAAAAAAAAGATGCTGACACCTTTTTGCAATTACTGACATTGGTATTTCTGGACTTACCAGAAGGTGTCAATGGAAGTAGCCAGGACTTGAATTCTTAAGGAAGCATGAGAGTTATGCTTCCTTAAGAATTCTTATTGTCTTATGCTAGTCATGTTACCGGGAATAACAACATGATTCACACTACACAAGCAATCATAACTGTGTCAGCGCCAGGCCAACAGAATTATAAGAAACATTTAGATTTCACAATATTAAACTATGCATCTTAGAAGTTTGAAATACAGTATTTTATATAATGCTAGAATAAACACCTTCATGTTCCATGTACTGTATTACTAAAGAATGAGTCAAAAGTGGAATTATCAGTGAAATGTATGAACTAGAATTGCTTTGCAAACATTTTGCTTCATCTTCTATGAACAATAACAGCAACTACAACAAGAGGTTTTCAGGTCAAATGGAGACTACTGTAATGTTTAAAGAACCACAGACTTGCAAATTAAACAGACTCTATTATTCTTCCCCCGGACAGTTAGCAGAAATATGGTTTAGGGAGGGTAGAGAGGAGTCATTTGGCTTTAAAAGTTACAGGAGACACTTAAACAGAAGGTAAATGGGGTAGAAAGACTATGCCTTCTAGATTCCTTATGTCATGGCCAGGTAGATCCCATGACATAAGGATTATTCTTAAAGGTGATAACTCTGGAACACAATTTTTTAAAAGTTTTATTTATTTATTTATTTATTTTGAGAGAGAGAGAGAGAGAGAGAGGGAGCGAGCACCAAGTAGGCGGGGCAGGGGAAGAGAAAGGGAGAGGGAGAGAATCCCAAGCAGACTCCAAGCTTAGCAGGTAGCCTGAGGCAGGGCTTGATCCCACAACCGTGAGATTCTGACCTGAGCCCATATCAAGTCAGATGCTCCACCAGGTGACCTGCTCCCACAATTTTAAAAAGAGAGTCTTTGGTGATATTCAAAGAACAGTATAACCAAAGCCAAACTTTGAAGAAACTGAATAATATTGAAAGCTTCAAAACTATAATCAAACCATAACGTCACTCGGAAAGGCACAAACTGAACCTAAGTGAGGGAAAAAAGGAAATCCATTATAACTAATATGAGGGAGAAAATTTTGAGTGGGACAAATTTTGTACCCAGTCATCCAGAAGAACCAACTCTGATACGCAGTATTTCCTGAATCACAATTTTTTCACATGTAAAGATTCTTAAGAATCATGTCACCTAGAACTTCCCAAACTTGAGTCATTTGTCTACCACATTTATGATCTTTCCATATCACTGGCCACAACCTCTTCCTTGAATTTAAGACAGGAATATGCAGTAACTGCATATTTGACTTACATGTCAGAAGACATCTCAAACTCAGCATGTACAAAACAAAATTCTTGACTCCCCTCCCCAACTCTTCCTCCCTCTGTTTTCTTGATTACAGTAAATGTCTTTTCCCTTGCTAGTTGCTCAAGTCAGAAAATAAAGTCATCCTGCATTCTTCTCTTTTCTATCAGTACATTCAGTCCATCAACTAACCCACCAATTCTGCTTTTAAAATATAGCTTCTTGGGGGCACCTGGGTGGTTCAGCTGGTTAAGTGTCTGACTTAGGCTCAGGTCATGATCTCACAGTTTTTGAGCTTGAGTCCTGCATTGGGCTCTGTGCTGACAGTGTGGAGCCTCCTTGGGATTCTCTCTTTCCCTCTCTTTCTGCCCCTCCCCTTTCTCTCTCTCTCTCAAGAATAAATATATAAAAAATATATGTATAGCTTCACCGTGACAGTTTTTCATCACCTTCCTACTTAGGTACAAAATATCACCCATCTCACACTGAGATTAGTACAACAGGCTCCTCCTTCTGCCCTTGCCCCCTCCACCCTCCACACATTCAGATTATGCATACTGCAGCCAGGTGACTTATTGTCAGTCAGATGATGTTATTCCTCTGCAACATAGTGGAAAGGGCCCTGGATCTGAGTCAGGAAAGTTGGGTTCACCCCAGGCTCTGCTACTAAGTAATTATGTGACTTGGTACGAGTCCCTGCCTCTGTCTTAGTTTCCTTACCTATAAAGTGAGATGATACAACACTCATCTGTATTTTCTCTTGCTTGGGGTTTGTTGAAATTCTTGAGTCTGTAGATTTAATTTTCATCTAACTTGGAAATTAACCAGCCATTATTTTTTTCAAACATTTTTTCTGTCCCTTCTCTAATTTCTTTTTAGGACTCCAATTATGCACATATCAGATTGCTTGATATTTGCCCCCTTCTCATTGAGGTTCTGTTAATTTTTTCCCCTTTTTTCTTTCTGTGTTTCCTTTCGGATAGTGTCTATTGCTATATCTTCAAATTTTCTGATATTTTCTTCTGCAGTGTCTAAGCTGCTATTAATCCCATTCATATTTCATTGTATTTTTCATTTCTAGGAGCCCCATTTAAATATATGGAGACTATTTATAATAGCTACTTTAACTTCCTTATCTATTAATTCAATCATTTCTGTCATTTCTGGGTCTGTTTCTTTTTAAAAATAATTTATTTATTCTTTGGGAGAGCACAAGCCAGGGAGGGACAGAGAGAGGGGGACAGAGGATCTGAAGTGGGCTCTGCGCTGACAGGCTGACAGCAGTGAGCCCATGTGGGTCTTGAACCCATGAACCACAAGATCATGACCTGAGCTGAAGTCAGACGCTCAACCGACTAAGCCACCCAAGTGCCCCTCTGGGTCTATTTCTATTGATTAATTTTTTTACTGCCTATGGGACATATTTCTGTTTCTTTGTATACCTGATAATTTTTGGTTGGAGATAGGACATTATAACTTGTTGAGTTCTGGCTTTTGTTGTGTTCCTTTACCTTGTTCTGACATGCTGTTGACTTTGGATCTTTTGGGAGCTTGCCTTTAAGCTTTGTTAGGCAGTATCAGAATAGCCTTTAGTCTAGGGTTAATTTGGCCTCTCCAGATCTCTGGAGCTCTCTTTCTGAGACATTCCCTCATCTTCCCTCTGTACCACAAGTTCTATCCACCTTGGATTTCCTGAACTTTGTTCTTTATCTTCTCAACTCAGTGGGACCACTGGGTGATGGATTCCCTCTCCTGTTCTGCAGCCTGTAAATTGCCCCCAGGCAGTAAGTTGGTATAATTGTAGACTCATCTTGCTGGTTTACCTTTACTCAGGGATTGTAGTCTTGTGCTGTAATATAATGTCTGGAAATTATTATTTCTTATATTTTGTCTGGATTTCTAGTTGTTTAGGTAGGAAAGTAAGTCCAGTCTCTGTGATTATCTAAAGACCTGAAGTGGAGTTGTGATTTTTCTTTTTGAGTGTCTTAAAGTGGGCCTGCCTATTTGGAAGCACTCTGTTTATTAAGTTTACATATAAATAATTTTATATAACATTTACAACAATATGTTACTATTTTTAAGTTACTACCTACAGGCCCACATATCTTTTTTTTTTTTTTTTAAACAGCTAACATTATTGAGTGCTTCCCATGTGCTAGGCTGTATGCTAAATCAGCACTTTGTATATGTGACCTCAATTACTATTCATAATAGCCCCTTTGAAAAAAGAATTATTATTACATGCAATTTAAAGATGAGAAAAACAGGCTCAGGGATATATATTGCTATTTGCTCAAGATTCCACACTAGCAAGACCCGAAATTCAACTGATATCTCTGGTTCTCAAATGAGGGCTTTGACCACTATTCCGTGCTGCTTTTCACATGTGTGTCTTTCAGATATTTTCTAACAGCTTTATTGAGCTATACCTTGCATGCTGTACAATTTGCCCATTTAAAGTGTACAATTCAAGGGGCGCCTGGGTGGCTCAATCCACTGAGCGTCTGACTTCAGCTCAGGTCATGATCTCGCAGTCCGTGAGTTTGAGCCCCGCATCGGGCTCTGTGCTGACAGCTCGGAGCCTTGGATTCTGTGTCTCCCTCTCTCTCTGCCCCTCCCCCACTCATGCTCTGTCTGTCTGTCTGTCTCTCTGTCCAAAATAAATAAACATTAAAATTTTTAAGTGTACAATTCAATGTGGTTTTTTGGTATATTGATAGTTATACAACCATCATCATAATCAATTTTAGAACATTTTTATCACTCCGAAAGGAGCCCTGTATCGTTTAGCAGTATTCCTCCATCTTCCCCCCGATCTTCCCAGCCCTAAGCAACCATTAATCTACTTTCTGCCTCTAAAGATTTGCCTACTATGGACATTTCATACAAATGGAATCATACATTATGTGACCTTTTGTTGCTTGGGTTTTGGTGACATATCCAAGGAGACTTTGCAATCCCAGGTCACCTATGTTTTCTTCTAAGAGTTTTATAGTTTTAGTTCCCACATTTAGGTCTATGATCCATTTGAGTTAATATTTGTAGGTGGTGTGAAAAGATGTCCAGGTTCATTCTTTTGCATGTGGATATCCAACTGTCCCAGCACCATTTGTTGAAAAGACTACTCTTTTCTCGTTTTCTTGACACTCTTGTCAAAAATCAATTGAGCATATATGTAACAGTTTATTTCTGCACTTTCAGTTCTTTTTGATTGATATTGATACCTATTCTTGTACCAGTACTACACTGTCTTGGTTACAGTTGCTCTGTCATTAAGTTCTGAAATCAGAAAGTTTGAATCCTTCCAACTGTTTATTCTGTTTTTCTGGATTGTTTGGCTATTCTTAGGCCCTTGAGTTCCCACACAAATTTTAGGAGCAGCTTGTCAATTTCTTCAACCCAAGCAGCTGGGATTTTTGATAGAGATTGTATTGAATCTATAGATCAAATCTGTTCACATGCATTTTTAGCAACTTTATCTTTTCAGGGTATTTTTGGTTTTTTTCCTCTAGCCCACATTTTTATTTTACAGTCTTTTTATTTTGGTCAGTCAGTATATTAGTAAATGTCTAAATAACAGGGGCGCCTGGGTGGCTCGGTCGGTTGAGCGTCCGACTTCGGCTCAGGTCATGATCTCGCAGTCCGTGAGTTCGAGCCCCGCGTCGGGCTCCGTGCTGACAGCTCAGAGCCTGGAGCCTGTTTCGGATTCTGTGTCTCCCTCTCTCTCTGCCCCTCCCCTGTTCATGCTCTGTCTCTCTCTGTCTCAAAAACAAATAAAACATTAAATAATAGCATAATTTATGGAAGACTTTATAGTTTATAATCAGTTAGTCCACACTTTATCTCATGTAATCCTTGCAATAGGAAGTCACATCTCTATTTTAAGACAAGGGGCTATGATAACAAAGCCTCTGGGGGAAGGATGAATCTGTGGCCCTACTTGAGGGCCTTTTCCATCATACATGCTGCCAGGCTAACACAAGAAAATGTATTTTCCCCAAAGCTTTAAATTTCTTTACTGTTTAATTTACCCAAGATCTATGGTGAGGATGAATTTTCATTTTATAACTGGCTTCTTAGCATAAGAGGGAATGGCATTTAAATACTTGGTACAGAAGGTGAGACATTTGCATGCTAAATGAAGTTCCATGGGAGTCTCAGCTGGGGAGACTCTTCTGTTGTTCCGCAGATTGAAAAACCCCTTGAAGTGTTAGTCCCAGAGTAGAAACCATATGGAGAGAAAGGGCATTTCCTTAGAGAACGGTTAATTGTCAGCTTCTCATTGTCGTTTCAAAATGTCAGTTTAAATATGCAAATGAGTAATTACTCAGTTCATGCCATTGATTATTGCTGACTTTACCTGATGGGAGAAAAAAAGGTGGGTAAGCATGCCTGGGTAAAGAATCCTGGACCTAGTCATTTTTCAAACATTTGGATTCCTAATGAGGTGACAATGTAAATGGAACACGTTTTGGGATTGACCAATAAGCATTACATGTGTCTGTCTGATGGGACAGGTGTTAGTTGAGTTTAAGTGTAGCCTCAGTTGAATATGTAGTTGTGAAATTTGTGCTCCAAAAATTCTAGATAGATGAACTTTGTGTTCATTACTATTATTATTTTTACATTCGCAACAGCTAATATAAATGTAGAAAATACTTGAAAACACATTTTATTTTAGACTTGGTGTTAATTAAGCATCTCTTCAACATAATGGCAAGTGCCTTTGGTTATACCTGTTGTCTATTGTTTAAAACATCAGCGTATGCAAATATGAAAGAATGATACAGATGAAAGAATTAAGAAAATAGGTGGGGTAAAGGGCGGTATTTTTGTAAAAATGTGGCTGCGTTTCCTTAAAATGTCAGATTTTTTCACTTATTTACAAAAATTTAGAACTTCTGCCCTTGAAATAACAAGCTTAACAGAACATTCTACATTTGAGGTTAATGCCTTTAGGTAATGGCATTACCATGACAATTTTATGTATTATAGATTCTTAACCTGAGTTTATTTCATGATATTAAATAGGATGAAAATCAATGTGAGAATATTGTTGGGAAAGTATTTATTCTTCTAAAAAATGTGTTGGCAGTTTTATATGTATTATAAGCAAAATGCCACTCAAAGTGACATCAGTGCCACTCATCCTCCTCCACCTTCTTGGTTCCCAAGTTCCTTCATTCCTGATCACAGTTATTGTCCTAGTGTTCTAACCTGTAGGCTCAGCCTGTCCAGGCCTCTCTATATGGACACGAAAGTCATTTTTCTCTAACATTTTTCTATAACTGAGCAGGAAGCCCTTCTTAAAATCCCTCAACAGTTGCCCATTCCTTATAGATGAGTTCAGACTCCTTCTAGGGGCATTTAATTTAAGGCCCTTGGCCATCTGGCACAGTGACTATATCTTTGTTCAGCATGGCCTGCCACAGTCCACCTTCCAGCATGCCTGCCCAGCTGTTCCAAGGATCATGCTTAGCGCACACAGCTCCTTCTGTAAGTGTCCTTCTCTCTTCCTTGTCTACTTAATGAGCACCTTCTTATTTTTTTCTAGACTCAGTTTTTATGTAGCTCTTTCTCTGGAGAGTTCCCTGATGCCTCAGGATCTTACACACACTACTAGGCCAGCACTGCTCACATTTCATATTTTCACTGTTTCCATTTCCTTCCTCTCGATACTTAACATGCTTAAGGCAGAGACTGTATTTTTCTTGTTTTTTGTCTTTGTAACCATAGTGCCCAACATTTAATAGCAACTTACTAAATAAATAAATAAATAAATAAATAAATAAATAAATAAATAAAAGTGTTCATTGGGTAATAGTAATTTTAAACACTTAAGACTTTTTAGAAAAAAGATTAAAAAAATTTTTAAATGTTTATTTATTATGGAGAGACAGAGAGAGAGAGAGACAGAGACAGAGCATGAGCATGGGAGGGGCAGAGACAGGAGAAGACACAGAATCCGAAGCAGGCTCCAGGCTCTGAGCTGTCAGCACAGAGCCTGACGCGGGACTCAAACTCACAAACTGCGAGATCATGACCTGAGCTGAAGTCAGATGCTTAACTGACTGAGCCACCCAGGCTCCCCTAGAAAAAGATTTTTCAGGATTTGTCCAGTTCAGAAGAAACTGAGGAATTTATATTTGAAAATGCATATCATGCGCATTTTACCATACATATTCTTGCATTAATCTAACATACCAGTGTGATGGGAATTCAGCACCCCTGCTTCTAACTAGTTATGAGATGTTAGGCAAGTCACACAATCAGTTTCTAATCAGTTTCTTCTTCTGTAAAATAATTTTAACATCTTTTCCAGGACTGAAACATCTTCATTTTGTAGACTAAAGGTCCCAGTTAATAGAATTTTAGTGGTAGCATATTCATGCTGCTTAAATTTGTCTCTGTTGGGCAACTGGTGTTTGCTTATCAACTAGCCCTGATGAATCCATAGTTTCTCTACATTAATAGCTGTTTTCATCCAATAGCCTTTAATACCATCTAGTAAGTAGTATTTTCAAAAAAATGAACTGTTGGTTAGGTTTTTTTGTCCATCCCTAAGTACAGGTTATGAGATGAAGTGAACCTAAAACCTATTCTTACTTTTGTTTCCTAGCTACTAAAAAGTTGATGGACAGTTGTCCACATGGTACTATCCTGACTCTTTCAGGGTATATAAATGTTTAGAAAGAGAAGATTTTCAAATTAATATTTATAGCTCACTTTTCTTAGGCTATTCCTCTCTGGTTACTGGGTATTCACAGTAAACTAACATTTTAAAATAATGATAGAGGGGCACCTGGGTGCTCAGTTGGTTAAGCGTCCGTCTTCGGCTCAGGTCATGATCTCATGGTTTGTGAGTTTGAGCCCCACATCGGGCTCCGTGCTGACAGCTCAGAGCCTGGAGCCTGCTTCGGATTCTGTCTGTCTGTCTGTCTGTCTCTGAACCCAACCCCCTAACTTGCACTCTGTGTTTCTCTCTTTCAAAAATAAACATTAATGATAGACTAAAAATAAGGGAATTTGCCCAATCCTAACTTGTATTATAGTAATTGCAATTTAACTCTGCTTGCCTACTAGATTGTAAGCTTCATGAATATAGCAATCGAGCCTTTGTATCTCTCACACCACCCAACGCCATCCCTTTGTATATAGATGCCATATGTACATAGATGCTTAGTCAATGTTGAATGAATGAACTGATGGATTATTACTACTTTAAGATAAAAATATGTTGCTGCTGCCACACTCACAAGATAGGATTTTGGTTTTTTTCATTCCTAAAATAGAGAAACGCTCCTATGCCCATGTTAACCTAACTGTATGCTTCCATGCTTCCAGTGTTACCATCTGTGAAATAACATGGGATAAGAAAATCACAGAAGATTTTGTCTTTTGATCTTGTAAGCTAATTTGTTACAGCCCCCTCCCTGTTTTGATATAAAACGCAGGTTTCCTTAAAGGAATGATTACTATTCACAATGGTTTGTCACTTTCTAGATTTCCTTGTGACTCTTCAGTACTCATAGTCTCTGAGAACTAGCATAGGAGAGTGAATTTAAGAATACTGATTTTTAGGGGCTCCTGGGTGGCTCAGTTGGTTGAGCGTCTGACTCTTGATTTTGGCTCAGGTCCGATCCCAGGGTGGTGGGATTGAGTCCTGCGCCAGGCTCATGCTGAGTGTGGAGACTGCTTAAGATCCTCTCTCTCTAGGGTGCCTGGGTGGCTCAGTCAGTTAAGCATACAACTCTTGATTTCGGCTCAGGTCATGATCTCATGGTTGGTGAGTTGGATGCTCGCCCCCTCAACCTTGTGCACATACATGTGCGCTCTCTCTCAAAATACATAAATAGGCTTGAAAAAAAAAAAAGATTCTCTGCCCCTCTCCCCCATTTGTGCTCTCTCTCTCTCTCAAATATATTATATATCATATATATGATATATGATATATAATATATAATATACGTATATATATATTTTTTTTCATTTTTAGACATTCATTGAATGTCCGCTGTATGCATGGAGGAATACAAAGATGGGTGTGTTATAATTCCTGCCCTTAAGGAGTATTTGGTCTTATGTAGTAAGTACATACATGACCAGAAACAAGGAAAAGTACAATGTGCTTAGGAAGTTTCCAGAAAGGAGAAAAACAACCAATTGGGCTTTATAGGAGGATAATGTTCTAGTCAAGGCTGAGTTTGTTGCAAAGAATATGGAGAAGGCCCTGAATGTCCACTTACCTTCATTTTCCCTTCTAGATCATGGCCCCTTTCTTTACTTCAGCCAGGGTGGCTCTAGTGATTGCTCACATTGTTCCCTGCTTCCCTTCTCCCTCCCCAGACCAAAGAGCCCTCTGCATCACTGACATGAGGGGAGACCACCATGCAGAGGCCCTGGCTTCCTTTGTGCTGCCTGGAAGAGTCAGGTGCACATCCCTGTATTATGGAGGTCACACCCTGAGGGGCAGCAATGATGAGAGAGAGGAGATGGGAGGAACCAGTTGATAAGTTACTCCTCCTTCTCCCTGAGAAACTATTCTGAAAGCAGTAGCTTTCTCTGGCCTCTCTGGAGACTTTGTGTAAGACCAAATAACCAGCTGTTTCAAAGCTATGGCCAACTTGGTTGTGCACCTTCATGTGTTGGTTCTCCCAGCTTTGTTTCCTCACTTACCGAAATTTTCCCCTCACTCTTGCTTCCCTGTGATTGCATCCCCAGTAAAATATAAGCATGTAAGCTTAACATAGAACTCATATAAACAGCTCATGGAAAGGAGATTATTGTTTAAATACATTGGGCTGCATATGCCCTGAGCCTCACTGAAAAAAAAAATTCAGGGGCGCCTGGGTGGCTCGGTTAAGCATCCGACTTCGGCTCAGGTCTTGATCTCATAGTTCGTGGGTTCGAGCCCCGAATCGGGCTCTGTGCTGAAAGCTCAGAGCCTGGACCCTGTTTCAGATTCTGTGTCTCCCTCTCTTTCTGCCCCTACCCTGCTCACGCTCTGTCTCTGTCTCAAAAATAAATACACATTAAAAAAATTTAAAAAACTTATTCACTAAGGAAAAATAAAAAGAAAATGAGATTATTCTTAATTTCATCCACTCAAAATAGTAAACACATAAAGAGATACACACACAAATGTGATGTAGTGCCCATTATTAGCTGCCCCCATGCCTTCTATCCTCACTTTTCTTCTTCCCAACAGATCCCTAAATAGAAGTTCAGGCAGCCACTCCCCCTACAAGAAACCCTGGTATTGCAGGGTTCCACTTCCAAATGTAAGGGGAAGCCTGATTGATCTAAGGTAATCCCAGCCTCTTAGCAACAGTTGTGTTAGGATTGGGCATCTGATGCGACTTGGACTAATGAGTCTCTAGAAAGTTTGCTGGAGATTTCTGGAAAAGTTTTCCACATCCTTCTGGTAGAGTTTCTGGAAGCAACTCCTTTTCTTCTCCCTTCCAAGTGGGACATGGACATGAAGAGGGTACAAGTGCCCTTGATTGTTGGTAGCAGCCACCCACAAATCCAAAGGGAAGTTAATACTAGGATAAAAACCACACTTTGAAAGGAGAGAACAGCATAGAAAAAGCTAGAGCCTTGATTGTGATTGAACCACTGAAACCCACCCTGAGTCTAGCTTCCCTATTGTATAAGCCAATACATTTCTTTATTTTTTCTTTATTTAAAAACATTTTAATGTTTATTTATTTTTGAGAGAGAGAGACAGAGTGTGAGCGGGGGAGGGGCAGAGACAGAGAGGGAGACATAGAATCCGAAGCAGGCTCCAGGCTCTGAGCTGTCAGCATAGACCCTGGTGCGGGACTCGAACTCATGAACGGTAAGATCATGACCTGAGCCGAAGTTGGACGCTTAACCGACTGAGCCACCCAGGCGCCCCTCAATACATTTCTTTATTAAAGACTGCGTGAGTTATGTCTTTTTGACTTAAACCCCAAAGCATCCTAGAACACTCATGTGTTTATGTAAATGAGATTTTACTATGCATGCTATTTCTTAATCTGTTTTTTTCATAAACTATATCATATAAACTTTCTATGTAAATATAGATATATCACCATTTTAAATTAATTATTCTATGGTGTGTGTATTGTGTATCTAAAACTTGATATATTATGCTAGTTATCTCTCTATAGAAATTTAATTTTACTTTCTGTCTTAGTTATTTGCTGCTTACCCCAAAACTCAGTGGCTTAAAACAACACATATTTATCATCTCAGTTTCATGGGTCTTGAATCCAAGCACAGCGTAGCCGGGTCCTTTGTTCTAGGGACTCTCATGAGGCCGCAGTCAAGGGTTGAAGAGTCACACTTCTCTAGGCATTTGTGCCTCATCTCTCCTGTTCCAGCTTCAGCTGTCATTGTAGATGCCAGTGATTCCCCCAGTAAATGTCCAGCTCAGACTTCCCTTCTGAGTCTCAGACCTACATAACCAAGGAACTCAACTGCCTATCTCAACTGCCTGTATATCATCTCCCACCAGGTATTTCTAAAACATCTCAAATTCTACAGATCCACTATTGGGTTCATGGTCTCTCACCACAAAATCTAGCCTTCCAGTTTTGCTGTCTCAGTGAATGAGACCACTGTACACTTATATACACAAACTGGAAGAAATCTTGGCATCACTCTTGACATCCTTTTCATCTCCCATATTCATTTCATCACCAAGTCCTATTATTTTCCGTCTTTATTACTACCACCCTAATTCTCTCACTTAGAGTACTGAATACCACTTGCTGCTGACGTCTTGTGTCTCCTTAGGAACTCCTCCAATCCAGTCTCCACACTGTAGCCAGAGAGTTCTTCCTGAAATGCCAGTCTGCTCATATAGCCCCTGCTTAAATCCCTCCAAATGAGGCAAAATCCTCAACTTGGCCAACAAAGGCCCTAAGAGGTTCCACCTCTTCCCTCCTCTTCTGCCTTATCTTGTTCTGTCTCCTCCTGGCTCTCTGTCCACAAACCACCCTATTGAATGTCAGTTTCTCCAGTGTGTTCTGGTTCTCAATTCCCAGCAGATTCCCATGCAGCTGGATATATCCAGCTATTCCTGAACTTGTGTGCTCAGCTTGAGGTACTGTCTTTCAGCCTTCTTTGGGCCTCTCATCTTCTTTGCCTTCAGAGCACTTATTTCAGTTTGTAATGATATGTTTATTTGTGGGAATTCTTGATTAACGTCTTTCTGGCCCTCTCAACCACGAGCTCCGAGAGAACAGGGACTGTGTCTGTTTTTGTTCACCGCTGAATGCTCAGTCCTAGCTCAGTAACCTGGCACATTGTAGGTATTTAGTAAATATTTGTGGAAAGAAGTCAATGTAACCCCTTTTGCTTAGAATTATACCAAAAAGGTACATTTTTTGTATAACTAGCCACCAGTACATTTATTTTTATTTGCATAAGCAATTTATTTCCATAAACATAAAAAGTACTCTTTTTGAGAAGTTTCTCAAAACTCTAGCAACTCTGGAGCTGCTAGAGAAGATCTGCTGTAGCTGCCCTTTATCCTCTGTGTGTACCGCCTAGGCTCAGGATTGAGTAAATGCAAAGAGTCTGTGCTGATAGTTATCCAACACTGTTAATGCTATTTCCAGATATGTTAAAGATATTGTTTTGACTCAGGCGAAATCCACTTTCTGGAGACTTCAGGAAATGATTGCAGCCTGCAGTGCTTTTCCCAGTTTCTGCTGAGGACTGCTCTGGACACTGTGAGACAGGCAGCCAGGAAAACCCAAGTCTGCCCAAATTTGAGATCAGAGCTGTGAGGTGTTTTAAAAGGAGGCAAGGCCCAGAAGTCGAAAGTGGGTGAATGGCTGGGTCACCTGCAGTCACATCCCCACATGGACAGTTCCAGAAGGCCAGAGGCCCAGCTCCGTGGATGGTCCGCAACTAGTTTTAAAGTATTTTGACCTGACTTTGACAAGCCAAGAAAACTACCAATTTTTAAATCTTATTTACTTCTCTCAGTTTCTAATGCCTTGTGTAGGCATTAGCAGGGGAAAGTTCTCATGCATGTGGGTTAAACTTTTTTACTTTACTATTCAGACTGAACTTCGTTATAAAAAACATTTTTAAATGTATCACTAAAATGTAATCATTTTTGTTATTTAATTGTATGCCCTCTGTTTAGTAAGCTGTCACTCCTGCTTATCTTGGATGCCTGATTGTCTTTTTTTTTTTTTTTAGAAGGGAAAAGTAAAACTATGTTATTCTTAGATGACATGATCACTTAGGGTAGAAATTCCAAAATAATTGACAAAGAAAATTTGAAATTAGTATGCATTTACAGCAAAGTTGTAGGATATGTGTTTAATATATATTCATCAAGTGCTTCCATATGAACTAGTATTGAACAAGTGGGATGTGAAATAAATAACACTATATCATTTACATTAGCACCTAAAAATGGAAATGCTTAGGTATAAATTGAATGTAATACGTGTAAGATATATATAAGGAAAACTACAACACTCTAATGAATGAGCTCAAGGAAAAAGTAAATCAAGAGTTATTCCATATTTATGAACAAGAAGACTCTCTTCCTCTCTTCTTTTTTAAATTTAAATTCAAGGGGCGCCTGGGTGGTTCAGTCGGTTAGGTGTCCGACTTTGGCTCAGGTCATGATCTCGCTTCGTGGGTTTGAGCCCCATGTGGTGCTCTTTGCTGACAGCTCAGAGCCTACAGCCTGCTTCGGATTCTGTGTCTCCCTCTTTCTCTGACCCTCGCCCCCACCTCTCTCTCTCAAAAATAAATAGACATTAAAAAAAAATTAAATTTAAATTAGTTAATGTGTAGTGTAGTATTGGTGGATGCCTGATTGTCTAATGGAAAGAAGCTTTTTGCTTCTTGCAGCCCTTCCTGAATTAAAAATCATTTTGGAGCAAAGAATCTCTCTGGGATTCTAGTATAATTTGTAGCTTCTAGAATAGTTGCTATTTTAAACACCTGTGGGTATTTTTTTCTGATGCAAAGTGTTTATTCTTTAATATCTGTTCTAATTATTTCTTGTATGTCTCCAAGAGGCAGGCAGCCTATGTCATAGGATTATGACATTCAGAATGGATTCTGGAGTTCTAATCCCAACTCCATCATATACCAGCTGTGTGACCTTAGGCAACTACTTAACACTTTCATGCCCAGGCTTCCTGATCTGTAAAATGGGGGTATAATAGTACCTATCTAGTTTACTATTATAAATGGAGTTGTTCAGAATGGAAAATGAGTTACTTTTCGAAAGAGTGAGTTACTGTTTTTAAGAGTGCTTGGCTTAATTATGGAAAGAGCCTAAATGTCCATCAACTGATGAATGGATAATGAAATTGTGATTTATATATACAATGGAATACTACTTGGCAATGAGAAAGAATGAAATATGGCCTTTTGTAGCAATGTGGATGGAACTGGAGAGTGTTACGCTAAGTGAAATAAGTCATACAGAGAAAGACAGATACCATATGTTTTCACTCTTATGTGGATCCTGAGAAACTTAACAGAAGACCATGGAGGAGGGGAAGGGGAAAAAAAAAGTTAGAGAGGGAGGGAGGCAAACCATAAGAGACTCTTAAAAACTGAGAATAATCTGAGGGTTGATGGGGGCGGGAGGGAGGGGAAAGTGGGTGATGGGCATTGAGGAGGGCACCTGTTGGGATGAGCACTGGGTGTTGTATGGAAACCAATTTGACAATAACTTTCATATAAAAAAAAAGTGCTTGGCTTGCAATAGTTACTATGTTTCTTAAATAGGATAAATGTGCTAAAGTTCCAGAAACCAGTACTTGTTAAATTTCAGTGTGCATAGAAATCATTTGGGGAGATTGTTAAACCGCAGACTCTGGCTCTGCAGTTCTGGTGTGGGACCTGAGATTTGGCATTTCTTTCTTTTATTAAGTTTATTTATTTATTTTGAGAGAAAGAGCCCCCGCACGCGCATGCATGCACTAATGAGGGGGAGGGGCAGAGAAAGAATCCCAAGCAGGCTCTGGGCTATCCATGCGGAGCCCAATGCGGGGCTCAGTCTCACAAACCGGGAGATCATGATCTGAGCGGAAATCGAGAGTCTGCCGTTTAACCCACTGAGCTGTGCAGGAGCCTCGCAGGCGCCCCAAGATTTGGCATTTCTAACAAGCTCCCGGGTGTTGCAGATGTTTCAGGTCCAGAAGCCCCACGTGTGGGGTAGCAGCAGCCAAATGTAAGGCATTGAGCTCTGTCTCCAAAATTTTGCTCGGAGGTGACAAGCTACATTTATGAGAAGCAGGGGCTTAAAAAGGATCCTTTCTTTTGCAGCTCTGGGCACACTGCACACAGTGTAGAGCGGGGGGCTGTTAGAGGGTCCTGGAGCAGCGTGCAGCCTCCCACAGTCCTCTCACAGGTCTTAATGGGGTGAAGCCATCATCCTTGTCGCTGGAAGTTAGCTCTGCGAACCACCAGGGGTGAGCTGCTGACACAGTGTGTGTGTTATGTGTTTCAGGGGGAAGAGAAGGAAAAGAGGAAAGAATGCTGATGAGAAAATTCACAGGAAAAGAGACTCCGATGCAAATATTAGTTGATTCAAAAATGAGCACACCCCTGTAGAGTTCCTGTGCCTCTTCCCTTGGGGGAACCACACTGACAGGTGCCTCGGACGATGTGTCAGAGGCCTCAGTCTTGCCTCTTACCTGCCTCCAGATTGTAAGAATTTCCAATGGAAAGAAGGTTCCCTTCCCTGAAGATACTCTTCAAATCTACCTGTGGCAATAATGAAAGGCTAGAAATAACTTAAGCTACAAACACTTGGGAGGCTTCTTTTTTTTCCCCTTTTATTCTTTCTTTATCATTGAGGTATAAACACTGTGTCTGGTTTCATGCAAAGGACTCTTAGGTAACTTGCTTAATCTCTCTGGCTTTAGTTATTTTCCCTTTTTTTCTCAGCCTTCCCAAATATCCTGTGAACAGGAGCACATGTTTCCAGTTCCCTGGCCCAGGATGTGTAGCTCTGCTTTGTCTGTACCCACAGATTAGAACCAAGGTGGATGTGTGCTTGTGTGTGTGCGTGTACAGGCGTGTTTCCCGTAGTGATTCTGAGTTTTGTTTTGTTTTGTTTTTTTTTTTGAGTAGATGTCTGAGTCCTCCAGTTTTGTTTGAAGCACGTCTGCCTTTTGACTTCCAGATTAGTGATTGCCTTGCGGTAGCTAAGGTTGAATGGTCAACAGCAACACAGGTTTCTGAGGTAGCCCATGATTACCAGATACTTCTACAAAAGGTGCTTCAAAATCCTCCCCACCAGAGAGCAGAAGAATGTAGGTCAAACAAGTTTCTGCGAACACAGAATTCTGATTTTTTTTCAAAAGATTTATTTTTCTGGAATCTTCATTCATACACACACACACACACACACAACACAGCACACACAGCCCTGGTCTTGGACCTCTCAGCTTGCCCGAATCTTCTTGAGCAAGCTATCTGGGACCCGCTGGTATCTGACAACTTTGGGATGTTTGTTTTCAGGATGAGGGGCTGTGAATCAGTAATTTTCTCACAAAGGCAGTTCCATTTTGCTGAAATGAAAGCTCTGTCATCCTCTAAACTTTGATGTAGGTGAGTTGAAGATTCCTCTGGTCAATTCCTGTGCACAGGCCCCTGAAAGTGAGATCTTATTAAGCCGGGCCACTTTGGGTTTGTCTGTGGATAACCACACCAGGCCCTCACTGGTCAGGGCTGACACTCTTTCTTTGGGTAACCCCTAGAGCCTTCCTCTCTAATTCCTTCTAATTGGCCCAGCAGCTTAGATCAAGGAACAGTCCTGGCTCCCGGTATGCTGGCCTACTTGAGCAGCACATATCAATCTGTTCTGGTCTCGCAAATCATTAGATATTTACCTGCGGTGCCTTGTAAAAACCCTCGTTCATTTATACCTCAAATTGCATCATTTTTACATCTTGGAAGCAGTATGATTTTGTTCCCTCCCTTCTTCATGGGTCCCTTGATATTATAAAAAGGACTTAATTTCCCTGTTGTGATCTCCTGGCCCCACCCGAGAACATGACATTCAAAACCATTAAAATTCAGCCTGTGTAACAGCCGTATAAATAACTCAGCCTTAGGTTGCCCAGGGGTGCTGTGCCCAAGGGAGGTGGTAGTTAAGATCAGGATTCATCTTTGTAAGTTGGGTAGCAGGTTAATTTTCATTTTGTTATTTTAATTATTAGGCATTAATTTACATGTATCACTTGTATTATTTTGTGTGTATCAAATACTACATCATTTAACCTTTTTACAAATTTTAAGTGTAGGGTTCTGGAGTTGGGCATTGAATTCTAGTTTATTAGCTGTATGATTTGGGACAAGTTATTTAACCCTTCTGTGGCTGTTTCTTCATTTCTAAAATATATAGGGACCATTGAGCAGCTCCTACTCCTCTATTAGTATTTCTGAAATCTAAAAAGCTCTAAAACTGACGACTTTTTCATAAGGTTACTGCAAACTCATTAGGAAGCAAAACTTAACCTGAACTGACCAGAGTCTATTTATTGTCCTTATTTATATCACTTAGTGTGATTATTCATATGTGTATGAATATCATTCTGATTGTTTGTAGGTGATTATGTATGTATGAGTATCAGTGCTGGCCAAATCTCTGGGGCTATTATATATACTCTTCAACACAACATACTGCCTTTCTAAAATTCAAAACTTTCTGAAATTGAAACCATATCTAACTCTAAGAGATTTGGAAAAAGGCCTTCAGAGTTGTACTTTCTGCCTCAGAGGGCTGCTGTGAGGATTAAATGTATTGTAAATGCCTATCATATACATTATGTTAGTTGTAACAGACCCCTGACATATGACCTTATTTACTAAATAATATCTATCTATCTATCTATCTATCTATCTATCTACCTATCTATCTTTTATTAATGGTTACTTATTTCTGAGAGAGAGACAGAGCGTGAGCAGGAGAGGGTCAGAGAGAGAGGGAGACACAGAATCTGAAACAGGCTCCAGGCTCTGAGCTGTCTGCACAGAGCTCGATGCGAGGCTTCAACCCATGAACTATGAGATCATGACCTGACCTGAAGTCGGACACTTAACCAACTAAACCACCCAGTCACTCTTGCTAAATAATATTTATTGAATTCTTACCATGTGCCAAGTGTGGGTGGAGGGTGATGGTGGTGATGACAAGGCAGGATAAAAGATGCCACCTCTGTCCTCGAGGAATCTGGTCCACTGAAGGACAAACATGCAGGGTGAGGAAAGCGAGGCAGGATGGCAGGTGGCCTTGCAGGCTTGGCTTGTTAAGGAGGGACCTGGAGTCTTCTAGCATGGGGTGTCAGCTGAGCCAAGTGCTGGGCACAAAGAAGGCTTTTCTGAGTAGAGGATAAAGGATACCAGAGAGTGGGGTTGCGGTGCTCTTGGGGACTGCAAGAAGTCATGTAGGACTGGAGCCGTGGGAGTGTGGAGAGGAGGCAAATGGGTGGAAAGCAGGGGGCAACATGAAATACTTGGTTTGTGTAGTGAAAAGGGTTTGGATTTTACTCTGGAGGCCATGGACACATAGTGAAGGATGAGTGACAACTCTGAGTGTGTATATGTCTACATCCTCAGGATGTAATTTATTTCAGTCAGTTATTATTTGCTTCATATTATTCAGTGTATAAATCTATGTGTGTGTGCATATTATTTCCTCTCCCAGATTAATACTTTTCATATATTCTGTGTAACAGCATATCTGTCCCTCTCATACAGCAAATTTCAGTATTTCCAGTTGATGAGGATGGTGTAGGAGCATCTTTTGAATTTATATGCTCTTATAATTTTGTTGATGATCCTCTCTTTGAAGTCAGTTGATATAGTTAAAGTAAATTAAAATGTTGGGGCACCTGGGTGGCTCAGTCAGTTAAGCGTCTGACTTCGGCTCAGGTCATGATCTCACGGTTTTTGGGTTTGGGCCCCACGTTGGGCTCTGCGCTGGCGGCTCAGAGCCTGGAGCTTGCTTAGGATTTGGTGTCTCCCTCTCTCTCTGCCCCTCCCCTGCTCACACTCTGTCTCACTCTGTCTCTCAAAAAGAAATAAATGTAAAAAAATTTTTTTAATTTTATTTTTTATTTTTTTAAATTTATATCCAAATTAGTTAGCATATAGTGCAACAATGATTTCAGGAGTAGATTCCTTAGTGCCCCTTACCCATTTAGCCCATCCCCCCTTCCACAACCCCTCCAGTAACCCTCAGTTTGTTCTCCATATTTATGCGTTTCTTCTGTTTTGTCCCCCCCTCCCTGTTTTTATATCACTTTGTTTCCCTTCCCTTATGTTCATCTGTTTTGTCTCTTAAAGTCCTCATATGAGTGAAGTCATATGATTTTTGTCTTTCTCTGACTAATTTCCCTTAGCATAATACCCTCCAGTTCCATCCACGTAGTTGCAAATGGCAAGATTTCATTCTTTTTGATTGCCAAGTAATATTCCATTGTATATATATATACACCACATCTTCTTTATCCATTCATCCATCAGTGGACATTGGGGCTCTTTCCATACTTTGGCTATTGTTGATAGTGCTGCTATAAACATGGGGGTGCATGTGTCCCTTCGAAACAGCATACCTGTATCCCATGGATAAATACCTAGTAGTGCAATGGCTGGGTTGTAGGGTAGTTCTATTTTTAGTTTTTTGAGGAACCTCCATACTGTTTTGCAGAGTGGCTGCACCAGCTTGCATTCCCCCCCACCAAATTTTTTAAAAATGTTTAGCTCAGTTAGTCTTCCTTAAGGTTTTATTATGACTGATATCTAGCTAGAAGAATGACATATTATCAAGGAAACCACCCATCTGCCTTGGGCCCTGGATTCTGCTACAAAATCTACTGAATTACATGAAAACAGAAACAAACAAAGCAATCCTTTTTATTTATTTGTTTGTTTGTTTGTTTGTTTATTTTTGTAATCCTTTTTAAGTAAGGAGGGATATGAACAGCTTTTTAGGTTGTTCTTTAAAAAATATTCTTCATTTTATATTTAGTGCTTACTGCTTTAATAATTCTTAAATTAGTCCCTGCACCACCCCTACCCCAGAGATCGTCTCTTCTGTGTCTTTCTTCTTGTCCCATCCAGTTTAACTGTGGAGACACATAAAACACCTGGGAGGCAACTGTAAATTTCATTATATATATATATATATATATATATATATATATATATATATATATAATTCTTTTTAATTTTTAAATGCTTTTGAAAATTTATTTATTTTGAGAGAGAGAGCATGTGAGTAGAGGAGGGACAGAGAGAGAGACACACACACACACAGAATCTGAAGTAAGCACCAGGCTCTGAGCTGTCAGCACAGAGCCTGATGTGGGGCTTGAACCCACGATCCATGAGATCATAACCTGAGCTGAAGTCAGACACTAACTGACTGAACCACCTAGGTGCCCCTGTAAATTCCCTTATAAATCAGGCCTGCTTTCACACAAGAGGAAAACACCTTTTGTGATGGTTCATAAAAACAGAAAGGGCATCGTCAGGATTGCCCTTGGCTAAGGAGGTGGAAGAACCACAACCACCGCTGCTTGGTGACTGCTTGTGAAGCACCAGTTGTGACAGACTGTGGCACTCCATGGTGGCTCTGGTTACTTCCCAAGCTTTGTGAAAATCTTAGGGAAAAAGTGTCAACTTTAATTTTCACCTATTTAAACTAGCTGTTCTATAGCATTTTTAATAATTGAACTGTGTGCATTGTGTGTGTGTGTGTGCACAGGTGCGTGCAGGACTGGGACAAGTGGGTGTGTTAGGTGAGTTAGACACTGGAGGAGTGTCATGCCTAAAAGAATCTCAGCTGTGACAGTGTGTCTGTCAAAGGAGAGGGTTTGATGGGATGACTGCTAAATGTGTCTAGAAGCTAGAAAATTCAATAAGGCCATGAGTCAGTCACATAGACAACCTTCTTCCCTTGATTTGTGCTGCCAAGTGGCTCTTTGTCATTAACATTCATCAGCGAGTAGCCATTGTTCGGCCAGTTGTTTGTCACTGAGAACATTAACATTTGGCACATTAAGTCAAATCAACAGACAATTACATATGGGCCTTGTTTAATCTCTGCCTTCCAGATAAATGACATATAAAGGCATAGTTGCAATGATGCCAGGACCACCTGAGAGCAAGTGGGGAACTACTCCCCTGCACGTGTGTATGGGTCTGTAATGAAACCATAACCCTAGACTTGAACATAATGGCATCCTTACTGATCTTTCTGAGTCCCAGCTATGCCCCTCACAGTGTGGTAAGTTGTCTGCAAACATAGCTGCCCATGATTCTTCCCATTCCTGTGCATGCATGTGGCTTCTGTCTCAACAGACTGAGTCCACTTCCTTCCCCTTGAATCTGGTTGGCCGTGGCTTGCTTTGACCAGTAGAAGGCAGTGGCAGTGATTCTGTGTGACTTCTAAGCCTACCCTTAAGGGACCTGACAGGTTCCATTTTTGTCCCTCTTGAGTCCTGCCATGTAAAGAAGTCTGGGCTATCCTGTTAGAGAGACTGTGAAAAAAGAGATCTTGGAAGAGAAGAGGCCAAGTGGAAGAGAACTGAGGTGCCCTGCCAATGGCCAGCCATGACAGTGAGGCCATCTCAATTTTTCCAGCCTCAGCCAACCTCCCAGTTGATGCTTTGTGGAGCAGAAGAACTGCCAAGCCAACCTGGTTGACCCACGGAGTCATGAGTAATTATAAATTGATTTTTAAGCCACGACATTCTGGGGTAGTTTGTCACATAGTAGTAGATAACTGAAACACTTGGTATGTAGCTTGAGCAAATGCTTTGACAGTTACAAACCTCAATTTTCTTAATCTGTAAAATGGACATTACATAGGTGATACCTGCCTCACAGGGTTGTCACAGTGACTGGTAAGATAACATAAGTAAATGTTCTGGATAAATTATAAATTGAATTTAAAAAGCTAGTTGTTGAATTGTTACTCTTTTTCATCTCCTGAAGAATCCCTTGTTTTACCTTAGGGCCTTTTGTTATAGTACAGAGGGAAGGAAAGACCCTGTGGAGGGTCTACATGTAAAGAAATACAACCTCAGTTAAGATATTTTAAACATTTTTCTTGGTGTTACTTTTCTCTACCTTTAGCCTTTTTTCTTTTGACATTTTGATATGTATATATGTCTGTATGTGTTTACTTATTTGAAAATATAGGAACATGTCAGTGTTTGGTTGGGAAGAGGCTTGCCTCTAAATTTCTTCATGCAGGTCATACAAATGACAGGGTTTGGACGTGGAGCATAGTCAGTTTTCTGCTTTGAAGTATGCAGCTGAAAAAGTATTAAAGTATTGAACTTTACATAAATGGAAAGCATGTAGAACAGTGTTTGGAACACAGTAAGTGTTTCATAAGTGTTAGCTGTTATTATTATAATAAATGCATATTCCCTCACTCTAATCTCTCCACCCACACTCGAAGCCCTCCACAGACACTTTGGCTTCATCTCAGGGGTCTGTAGAAGAGGTGGAAGGGCATCAGATGGTCAGAAGAATGCCACCAGCTAGGAGTTCTTATTTTACTTCCTCTGTGGCAGCATGTGCTGGCCTACGTCATAGGTAGGAAAGAAGAATATACAATTGTGGACAAGGAAAGATGCACGAGAATAAAAACGGCAGAGAGGATGTAGGGCAGAGAGAATGGAGGAGAAAAAACAAAAAAAAGCTTAAGTGCTGTCCTCAGAAAGGATGAATCACAACCTACAAGGCCCTTCTGTTAATACATTTTGATTGCTAAGAATGAAGACGAACTGTCCTCCTGAAGAGAAAGATGAGTGTTTGTAAAAGTACTTCAGGAATTTGCATTGTGTAGACTTCATCAAAGATGCTGATGGTGCATTACAGAAATGCTGCCTCTCGAGGCTGACATTCTCTCTGGCGTGTGTGTAGAGGTGTACTATGGGTCAGTTTAAGGGGAATGTGTTTCAAAATGCTTAGGAAAAGAATTTCAAAATCATCTTTAGAGAGAGTTGTGGAAATTCTGAACCACCTTATAAGCACTTCTTAATGTAGCATATGCTATGAGAACATCTGTTAAGTGGCTTCAGAAGCAGTGCTAGGTCCCATATGGGTCATGATAAGTAAATGATCCTAGCCAAAGTGCTTTATCTCCTGGGGTTTGCAGACATCTCTGTTCATGATGTTGCCGGTTTGGGGGCACCATGTCAGTCAAAGACCATTTGTTATATTTGCCAAAAGAACTGTCTCAGGCTGCGGGGTCCCCAGCAGGGCCAGGCCCACAACTGACCCCATGGTAGCATGGAGTCATGCTACCTCCATGGAGGCCTTCTCCCAGAGACCCCTCAGGACCCTGAACACCTCTGTGGCCTCTCAAGTTCTTAGAGGCAGGCAGTTTTTCAGGCTTAAATTAATAAACTAATTCAAAGTAAGGTATTAATAACAGGGTAATATTTAATGTTATTTCTTCCTGACCCAATATTTGATTTTAACTATGAACTTTAACTCAAGGAAAGAGTCTAATGAAAGAATTTCATTCTTGGGGACCTGTGGGAGGGTGTATACAGGGAGAGACCCTTCTAATGTGTGTAAAATCGTATTTTAAACAAATTCACTAAAATATTGGCAGTGCATTCCTTAAATTGTACATAATGAGCATGTGTTCCTTTTATGAAGGAAAAAGTAAACTTTTTTGTAATAGAAATAAGTCATACTGCAAAGGCAGCCATATTCTCTACCTACATGTGAGACCACCCAGGCCTCCCCATCCAAACAAAGGTGATCTTTTTTTTTTGTCCCATGCAGAACTATAAATTTTTAAAAGTTTCTACTCTGGAAATACATACATTTTAATATCATAATTTATTTGTTGTGATTTGCAGATACTTCTTGGATCAGTTTAGACGTATGTGACCAAAGAGATAAGCTCATGGCTAGTTTTTGTCTTCTTCCATCTCCCAGATCCACATGTAGCCTGTCCTGGGGCTTAGCACTTGTAACCCATGGGCAGTTTCACCTCAGAGCCTACTCACTGACTGTTCCAAGCTTGAATACTGCTCTTTTCCTATTTCACTTTACCCTGCTCTGCTTCCCTTAAAAAGAAAATACGAATCTTAAATAAGCTAACTCCCAATTTGTCTTTAAAGTCCAGAGAAATCATCACAGGAAAGGGCTACTGGCCTCTGCTGAGGCAGGTATCTTGTTGACAGTACATACCTAGTGCACACTGTGGAAGGAAGTGGGGGAGGGTGGGGAAGGGAGGAAGGGAAGAAAGAAAGAAGAAAGGAAGGAAGGAAGTCAGGGAAGAAGGAAACAACTCTTTCTCAGTTTCTGGTTACAGTGTTGAATCCCTGACATCATTATATTGGTCTCATTTTACTCTTGTTCTTTCTTCCTTGCCTCAATCATCTTTTCTACTTTTCACATATGCAGGAATATCTTTATTAGAACATTTTTCAGCTATGTCTTTTCCAGGCTAAGTAACTTGTTTCTTTTAGCTTTCCTCATAGGTCCTATTCTCTAGCTTTTACAATTAGCTGTTTTTCTCTCACTTAAATCCCTGGTCCTGAGGGATATCAAACTGGCTTTTTGTTAAGTATCCTCCCTGACCTGAAAGTAATTACACAATTTATTAGTTCATGAACCATTTGTGCTATTTCATTCCCAGTAAGCAGGCGAGCTGGCCCTTTGTAGGATTTTCCTGGTGATTGTTAGAGATCAGGCTGGCAGTGATGAATGGTTGGACATTAATAGCAAATTAGAGCATGGGACAAACAGTATTAACTTTTATTTGTTACATGCAATATATGTGACATACTATATATAATATATATATATATTTAATCTATATTGCAAGCCTTCTTCATTTTTTTTCAAGTTTATTTATTTTGAGAGAGAGAGTGAGTGTACAGGCATGTGTGAGCTGGGGAGGGGCAAAAGAGAGAAGGAGAGAGAGAAACCCAAGCAGACTCCATGCTTTCAGCATGGGGCTTGAGAGATCATGACTTGAGCTGAAATCAAGAATTGGACACTTAACCAACTGAGCTGGCCAGGTACCCCAAACCTTCTTTATTGGAGAGGAAAAAATCAAATATGAGTGACAAGATCAGAATCAAATGTTATACCTTTATTTGTGTAGTTGCATTGGAGAATTCTTTGAAGATCATCCCTCCTTGTTTTAAAATACCTTCTCTTTCCCCATTGGCATTGAAATCTCAGGACTTTATAGTACTGACGGTTTTGTTTTTGTTTTTGTTTTGAGAGAGAGAGAGAGAGAGAGCGTGTGCACACGTGAGCTGGGGAGAGGGGCAGAGGTAGAGGGAGAGAGAATACTAAGCAGGCTCCATGCTCAGCATGGAGCCCAGTGCAGGGCTCAATTCCATGACCCTGGGATCATGACCTGGGCTGAAATCAAGAGTCAGCTGCTCCACTGACTGAGTTACCCAGGCGCCCCAGTATTGATGTTTTTAAGGTGACAATTTTATAATGCCAGGGAAAAAAGTATTAAAGAAGAAATTCTTAATATACAAAAACAGAGTATTTATTCCTAATATCGGTATAAAGGCTATTTTTTTTATGTTTATTTATTTTTGAGAGAGAGAGAGAGAAGAGGGGAAGGGCAGAGAGGGGCAGGGAAAGAGGATCTGAAGCAAGCTCTGTGCTGACAGCAGAGAGCCCAATATTGGGCTCAAACTCACGAATCATGAGATCATGACCTGAGCCAAAGTCGAATGCTTAACCGACTCAGCCACCCAGGTGCCCCTAATGGCTAATTAAAAAAAAAAGGGGGCGCCTGGGTGGCTCAGTTGGTTGAGCGTCTGACTTCGGCTCAGGTCGTGATCTCGCAGCTTGTGAGTTCGAGCCCCGCATCAGGCTCTGTACTGTCAGCTCGGAGCCTGGAGCCTGCTTCGGATTCTGTGTCTCCCTCTCTCTCTCTGCCCCTCCCCCCTCTCACACTTTGTCTCTCTCTCTCAAAAATAAATAAATAAACATTAAAAAAAAAAAAAAGCTGGGTCTGTATGCATTACAGATGAAGGCAGTGTATCAAATCTGAAAACCAAAAGACCGTAGGGGGTCACTGGACCTAAAGCTGCCATTCTGTGTCAGTAGGGTTTGTCAGTCTGGTGAAACATGTATTAATTCCCTTTCACTTGAGGACTTTGCTGCCTTTCTTTGTTATTAAGACTGTATTCTTGTGTCTGGCTTTACTTAAGATTAATATTTAAACAAAATGTTTACCCTGGAACGATTGTTCTGATGTAAAGCCAGTTGTGTCTGGAACTATGATATTTTCACGAGTTATGTGTCCTTACCAGACTCAAAGCTCTTCCACATATGTTCCTCCTTCAGAGATTATGCACCAAAAGGAGAGGAGAGGCAAGACTGACTGACTGACCGCACTGACAGAACAGCCTCCACCCCTGCCCCGGGGGTGCTCCATCTCTCAAAAAAGGGCTCTCTGTCTTGGCATAATTAAAAAATTTTGGAAATTGAAAAGAGGCAGATGATGGAAATGGGATGTGATTCTGTCCTATTGTGAGATGTCATACGTGTTCCTTATTTTATTTATGGTGGTGGTAACATTCACATTTCGAATGTATTGTTTTCAAGACAGATTTCATTTTCCTTTTTCCTCCTCCTATTCCCTTTGAATAGGCCCTGCCATCTCTCCCCAAATAATGGCCAGATTCCAGCCCCATAAGACTCCTGAAGAAGGTCCACAAACCACAACTATGTGCTGGCTCTCTTCCAGAGATTCCCCCGGAATGAGGCAGCTGGCCCTCTGTCTCAAAATGCTCTCCCTCGGTGGGCTGCCCCTTGGCAGTTCCAGACACTGCTGGACTTTTGGCATGAGCACAGAGGCCCCATGTGTTGAACAGTCTCAGAGGTAGCGCCTTCCATCTCTGAGAAAGCCGATCTGGAGAGAGAGAATGTGGGGAGGACGTGTTTATTTGAACTCTAGCCAATTTAATAGTGTCTCCAGTTAAAAAAGAAAGATATATCTTTTAAAAAAATCCTTGGGGGATGAGCCAACTATAAGTGAATGTCAAAATGTATTCACATTGAACATGTGTTCTTCCTCATCTGTCAAAAGAGGTGGTTGGACTAGGTATTTCTAAGACCTCTTCTAGCTCTAAATTCAGCTGTTGAAAAATCAAAGTGGGATCTTAATGTACACAGATACCTGCAAACCCCCAGGGAGAGAGGTTTAATCAGAGCTGAGGAAAGGTGGATGCAGAGAGGGCTGGACCAGTTACTACAAATTATAGGAATGTCATGTTCCCAAGACTCTCCAGACTTGGTACCTGGAAACCGATTTAGCTCTCAGACAAAGAAAGCTGCTCCAGCCTTCCTGGAAAGTGGAGATGGAAAGTCAGACAGGGGACTATATTCCATGATAAAGAGAGTTGAAGTGCCTGGGCTGGATCTGAGTTACAGATTTGTGATCATTCAGGGAGACTGATCTAAGATGAAGAGACTGTATTGTGTTATGTTTAAGCATACAGCTCGGCCCTTCGCTGGCTCTGAGCTTGAATAAGTTACTTATATTCTTTTAACCTCAGCTTTCTCCTCTACAGCAGTTACTTCCTTCATAGGGTTATTTTAGGGATAAGTGACCTAAAACAATGTAAAGCCCATTTTACATTACTATTGTTATTATCATTGGGTCATTGGCCCAGAAACTGATTCAATACAGAGAATTAGAATACTAAATGAGCCACTAACCTAAAAGAGCTGTAATAATTGATGAACAATAAAAGCCTTTTCCATTAACATAACCAACAGAGCCAGGAGTCAGTAGCAGCAGTAAGAAGGAGACAGATGGCCTTTTAATCCCAGTAATGAAACCAGACGTTGGCTTGAGGGCCAAACCCCATCCTTCCTTGATTGTCTTCAAGGACAATGGCTACCCACCCTTCGCTTGGTTGTCTTCAGGGTTGTATGGTCTGGATCTGGACTATACAATTGTTACCCAAATAAATGTGGTGTCCACATGACCCAGTCTTGCTTCCTTCTTGCTTGCTTCAAAGAAAACTCAATCCAGTAACTCTTGAGAATAGCAACGGACATCCAATTCATAACCTACAAATGTAATTTTAATAATCCCAATATCTCTTTATCTTTTTCCTTGTAGCTACCTAGTATCTCTCTTCTCATCTCTTGCTTTCAACTTTCAACTGAAACCTTTTCCAGGTTTTCAAGCTGTTTTGGTTTTTTTTACCCTGCTTTCCAGGGATGGGCAAACTATGGCCTGTCAGCCAAATTTGTTCTATAACCTACTTTTGTATAGTTCTCAAGCTAAAAGTGGTTTTTGTTTTTAAAGTGTACAACAACTAAAGAATTTGCGACAGAGACCACATTCAAACCTCAGAGCATTAAATATTTACTATCTGTCTCTTTATAAAAAATGTTATGAACACCTGTTCTACACCATTCTCTACTGCAAATATAACTTTTTTTTTTCTAATTCCCTCTCTATCTTTGTTGGCTATTCATCTGCCCTATTAACCTAATCTGCAAATACACAGTGGGGATGGAGGTAGAGAGGGGAAGAAGTTATGAACTCTTATACATTAACAATTAACAGTTTTTGTCCCAGTCACACCGTGGTTGCAGCAATAATCTAAAAAATCAGGTGGTGTCTTTCATTATCAACCAGAGCAGTTATATGTCATTTTCTAACTTCTGATATATCCCCTATTTCTTTCTTCCTCTTTTCTCTTTCCTGTTCCCTCTTGTTCCTCCTCTGTCTTCATTTGCTGATTTGCTGAAAAATTTACTAGAAATGAGTTTCTTACAGTTCTCTTAAAGGATCTAGGCTTCATCCATTTCTTCCTTCCTTCCTTCCTTCCTTCCTCCCTCCCTCCCTCCCTCCTTCCCTCCCTTTCCCTTTCTTTCTTTCCATTTCTTTCCTACTTTCTTGCTTCTTTCCTTCTTTTCATTATACAAGTCTCTATTGAGGACCTATAAACCACTGCACTGGGACTCCAGGGACAAATAAGATGTGATATTTGCCATGGAAACACTTTGTTGGGGAGACAGATAAGTAAATGAACAACTACACTGCAGAGTGTTATGTGCCCATGGTAAAAATGAGATCAAGGTGTTGTGGTCTGATTGGGGATGAGGTAAAGAGGGAAGCCAGGGAAGGCTGAAATGAAGACACAGCCAGGCAGAAAAGGGGGGACGAGGCAATCTAGACAGTGTTGACAACACATGGAAAGTCTCAGAGATGAGAGATGTGGAGAATGTAGTTCAAATATAATATCTGAGAGTCAGGAGAGAATAGCAAGAACCAGATGCTGAAGGGCTGGAGGTTCCAAAGAAATCTGTGGGAATCTATTTAGGAATTTGAAGCAGAGGAATAAAATATCCAGACTTGGGAGCACCTGGGTGGCTCAGTCAGTTGGGCATCCAACTCTTGATTTCAGCTTAGATCATGATCTCAAGTTCCATGGGATAGAGCCCCTGTTGGGCTCTGTGCTGACAGTGCAGAACCTGCTTGGGATTCTCTCCCTCTCCCTCTCTCTCTCTGCCCCTCTCCCTACTTGTACTTTCTCTCTCTCAAAAATAAATAAACATTAAAAAATAAAATTCATTCAAAGTAAAATTTTTTAAATATTTATTTTTGAGAGAGAGACAGAGTATGAGTGGGGAAGGGGCAGAGAGAGGGAGACACAGAATCTGAAGCATTAAACATTAAAGAATTATTTTAAAAATATTCAGATTTGTCTTTAAATTAAAAAAAATTGGGGGCGCCTGGGTGGCTCAGTCAGTTAGGCGTCTGGCTTCGGCTCAGGTCATGATCTCACGGTTCATGAGTTCAAGCCCTGCATCGGGCTCTGTACTAGTATCTCAGAGCCTGGAGCCTGCTTTGGATTCTGTGTCTCCTTCTCTCTCTGCCCCTCCTCCATGCACGCTCTCTCTCTCTCTCTCTCAAAAATGAATAAACATTAAAAAAAAGAAAAGGGAGCGCCTGGTTGGCTCAGTTGGTTAAGCGTCTGACTTCGGTTCAGGTCATGATCTCACAGTTTGTGAGTTCGAGCCCCACATCGGGCTCTGTGCTGACAGCTCAGAGCCTGGAGCCTGCTTCGGATTCTGTGTCTCCCTCTCTCTGCTCCTCCCCCACTCATTAAAAACGTTTCTTTATTTCTGAGAGAGAGAGAGAGAGAGACAGAGAGAGAGAGAGACAGCACAAACAGGGGAGGGAAGAGAAAGAGGGAGACACAGAATCAGAAGCTGGCTCTAGACTCTAATCTGTCTGCACAGAGCCTGACACGGGACTCGAACTCACAAACCGTGAGATCATGACCTGAGCCCAAGTTGGATGCTTAACTGACTGAGCCCCTCAGTTGCCCCCAGATTTGTCTTTAATAAAAGAACACCGAGGCTCCATTGAGGAGAAGTGCCAGACTGGAGATAAAGAGACCAGTCAGGGGGCTGTCACAGCAACAGCGTGAGGAAAGATGAGGGGATGCATGAAGGCAGCATCAGCAGCTAAGGCCCAGAGGTAATAAAATGACCATTAATAATAATAACAACAGCCAGCACTAGCTAAGCACCTACTGTGTGCTAGCCTTTTGCTCAGCATTATCCATCATTGTTTATTGAGTCCTTGCAATAATCCTACAGGGTAGATATGTCACTGGCCCTATGTTACAAATGTGGATACTGAGGCTCAAGGAGATTGAATGAGATGATTGATTACCTGTGGCCCCAGCGTGGGATTTTGCTTCTGCATCTATCATCAATGGCAGGGATCTCTAACAGAAAATGTGTTACTGACCATTGGATTTTTCTTCCTAGTCCTGTCAGTTGTGAGGTGTCCAGGGCACTGAGAGACCTTGTGAGGGTACCTGCCATGTTATATTCACCCCTATCTCCCCTGGGGTAATTTTCCTATAATAAGGGTTTGTTCTTTACTATATCTCTCTGTGATTTATTCAGATACTGTTTCTCTTTCCTATTCGATCTATATACGGCTACCTGACTCCTCCCCTTATTTCAAGCCTGCTGTCTCCTCATCTCCATATGAGCCTCCATCTGCCCCTTGTGAGCCACTTTCAATGCATCAGCATGCCTTCACAGTCAAGTCTAGGACTTGGCCAAAATTTTACTCTGAGCCTCTTATTTACCGCCAGTCTCACACCTGCACCCCCTGGGTCTGGTCTGCTCTTTACGACTTCTCCAAATTGAACTTTGGTTCCCATTTCTCCATCTGATCCTTTGTGTTTTTCAACTTGCTTTTTTTTATTGTTTCCTTAGCTCAGACCTTGGCCCTGCATTGCGGAATGTCTACCCAGAGTGATCCTTGACCCCTAACAATTATGTCTGTGGTATCTGTTCCTTGGTTTCAGGAACTGTGTTCTGAGAAGACACTGCCCCCACACTCAGGGGATGAGGCAGCTCTTACACCTTCCCAGGCAACCCCTGCTCTCTGATTCCTGTCTTCTCTCCTTAAGATTAAGGAAATTTGTTATAAAATTAGCACTTCTCCATCTACTTAAGTTTAATGTTTTCATATTATAACATTCATATATATTCTAGTGATTTCCCCACCTAAATGTAAAAATTTCTTAAAAGATTAGGCCATACCTCATCTTTTTTTTTTTTTTTAGCTTCCCCACAGTGCCTAATAGTGTTGAGAAAAGTGCTCAATAGATACTTGAAACTTACTTGTTTACCTGGTCCCTTCTAAAATGCTCTTAAGGTATATATAAATGTCATTTTGTACATAACTTGGGCCCAATATAGTCTAATAGCTCTGGTTTAGACCATTATGACATAATGCAGTCCCAGGATAATAAGAGATAATTTTCTGGGAGTTACCACATGTAACCCTCACAATAACTGTGTGAAGTGCATCCCCATTTCACAGATGATATCCCGAGAAGGATGTAAATTACTTTCCAAACATCATCCTGCTAATAAGAAGGAGCCACTGGGGTTCAAAACCAGATTTATCTGCTCCATATCTGGTGTTCTTAACCTGACTCAGCTCATGGGCCTTACCATGTGGCAGATGGGGCCCTGAGAATGCAGCTCATTCGCTATGGAATCACAAAGTGTTAGATGTGGAAAGAACATTAAGAATTTCTAGTGAAAATACTTTTTTTTCCCCTAAGGGAGAAGAGGTACAAATCTCTTGCTTAAGATCACAAAATAAGTTGTCAGAGCTCTTGGAATAGGAGTCAGGTCTCCTTTTATGCATTCCACATAGGATACCTGTCTTCCTGTCCAGATCCTGAGAGTTCTGCTTGCTCTGTCACTAGGTTTTATGGACTGGTGATGGCCAACAGCTTTCGTGTTGATTTTAGGACACCTTCATCAACTGTGGGATGGTTTCCACAGGGAATCCCACAAGGCACTGAAGGATCAGACGTTCAGCATGAAAGCAGCAAAAGTTGAGGGGTTTCTTGTCCCTCGCTGCCCCCCACTCCACCACACCAAAATTTACAGAGTATATATACCCATTCGTTCTATACCCAAGAGCAACCTAATCAATAATAAAATGCCTTAGTCAGGGTTCTGGAATAGTTCTATTACTCTGGAAAGTAGATAAGGAACCCTTTGTACTGAAAGCATCTAAAGAATCAAAGCAGGACAAAAATTGGGTGGGGGAGACTGGGGAGTTGAATTTTGAAGTTTGGCTCAGGGAATTTTGAGCAAAAACAGATATCATCTGAGTGCTGAACTATTTCTGCTTTATCTCCAAGTGTTGTGAGTGTATATGTCTACATGTGAGCCTGTGTGTGTGTCATCTGTTGCCCAGATTTTTGTGAAATGCAAATATTCAATGATCCCATCAATTTAGAATTTTAGGGGTGATGTTCCTGCATAATCTTAAGGAAATTACTTGTATTCTGTGTGACTACCTCATACCTCCCTGTCTTTATCCTTGGACCACATAGAACACAAAGAAGATAAAGGAGTAATAACAAAGAATGGGCTTCCCCCTCTCCCCTCCTGGGCCACAGTTGGTTGGTTCAGCCAGTGTTTATTCAGCACACGGCTGTTTGAGGCTCTGTGCTGAGGGCAGCCAGGGGACACAGATGAGAAAGCCCAGTTTGCAAGAAGCTGGCGTCCTTGATGCTCTCTTTTGTTTGCCTCTGCTTGTCTTTCCCTATTTCCTCTGTAAGATAACAGCATTGGGACCAAAATAAAATTGTCTTAGCTGTTTTATTCCTAAGGGTAAACATAACATTGGATGTTTGTCATTGTAGACAGCAATAAAGATAAACTTTTAAAGAAGGCTTGAAAAATATTTTTAAAGCATTAAGCTGACAGAAAGGCTGGAAATCTCTTACCCCATATATGCTTCTTTCAATATTATCTTGGATTCTCAGGGGTAGCACAGAGACTGGAGAAAGTGGGAGGGAAGAGAAGAAGAAATAGAAGCCAATCTAACCTCTGGTTTATTCAATTTTTATTTTCTTATCTCAGTACTCTCTCTCCTATTGAAAGTGTAGTGGTAATGTTTTAGAAAGAGAATATGGAAATTTTATTTCCATTTCTAATTCTTCTGTATTCTTGATCCTTCTTTTTGTAACTGATATTATAACTACTTCTTCTCTGTCATACTCCCCAGAAAAAAACTTGCTAAACTAAGGAAAGGGTTTTCTTTTTCTTTTTCGCTCATATACTTTTTTATTTAAATGCTAATATCAACTTAATGGGAAGCAATAGAACAGAATTGTTATGAGCATGAAGTTTTGATTTCTGTATGTTGTTATTACACGCATGATCCTGGGCAAGTTAGTCAACCAGGATGAGTCTCGGTTTCTTCATCTATAAAATGAGAATAATAATGTTAGGTGTGCTATTTATTAATGCGTTTAGTTCTCAACCCTATGGGACAGGTCTTTTATAAATAGGAGATTGGGAAAAAGTCAGTTTTAACATCTTGCCTCCCCCTGGTCACATGGTAAATAAGTGGCAGAGTTGAGCTTAAAACCGTCATGCTCCAGAGCTCACATTCTTAATTTCTGAGCTGTTGCTTCCAAGTGTACCCCTTGAAGACCATATCATCATGGATTGTTGCTGCTGAGTGCAGGAAGAATTCAGAGTCAGTGCCCAGGTGTCTTCGAATAGCACCTCTGTTTCCAGCTTTCCAGTGCCTCAGAAAGCCCTTCATCCACTGTCACGACTTGAATTGTTGCCCTCCCTCCCAAGTTTATATGTTGAAGTTCTAACCCCCAGTACTTCAGAACATGACCTTATTTGGAAATAGGGTCATTGCACCTGTAATTATTTAGGACAAGATCATGTTGGAGTAGGCTGAGCACCTAATCCACTAACACCGGTGTCCTTGTAAAAAGGAGAAATTTGGACCCAGACACACACACAGGAGAGACTGCCATGTGAAGTTAAGAGTTACACAGCTGTGAGTCAGGTAACTACTAGCAGCAAAGACAGAGGCCTGGAACAGGTCCTTCTCTAGCGCCTTTAAAGGGAGCATGGTCCTGGGGCACCTAGGTGGCTCAGTCGGTTAAGCATCCAACTCTTGGTTTCAGCTCTGGTCATATCTCACAGTTTGTGAGTTTGAGCCCTGCATCAGGCTCTGCCCTGACAGCGTGGAGCCTGCTTGGGATTCTCTCTCTCTCTCTCTCTCTCTCTCTCTCTCTCTCTCTCTCTCTCTCCCTCTCTCTATGCCCCTCCCCTGCTCGCTCATGCTCACATGCTCGCTCAATCTCTCTCAAAAATAAATAAACTTAAAAAAATATTATAAAGAGAGCACAGTCCTGTCTACACCTTGATTTTGGACTTCTAGCCCCTAGAACAGTGAGGCAATAAATTTCCATTGTTGAAGCCATTCTGTTTGTGGTACTTTGTTACGGTGGCCCCAGCAAGCACCAACCATATATTGCTGCCGTGGTTGGTCCCTTACCACCACTCAGTCAGCCTGCTTTTCACCTCTTCTCAACTCTGCATCTTAACCCACTGCACTGCTTTCCCCCATCCTTTCACCACCTTGGACTCATCCCCTTCCTTCATGTGTCCACAGAAGATTGCACTTTCTACTCCCTTGAGGCCGTAGCTGCCTCTTGTGAGACCTTCCCCCTTCCCTCATCCTCCTTGGGCTGTTGCGCTTCCCACCACACACATGTTAGCTTTCCATGGCTTGGTTCCTGTCCTTCTCTCTCTCCGCGTGTTCCGCTCATATTCATTTCCATAATTTCCAATATCGGCCTTGCTCCCTTAACTCTGAAGCTTATTCCTGTAACCCAGCTTGTCTCCAGAGCCCATGGCTCTCGTTTACAGCTGCCTGGTGGTCAGCCCCACCTGCAGCCTCTTCTGTCCTGACCGCCCTCGCCCTGTAAACATGGCAAGTCATCTGACCTCTATGGCAGCTTCTCTCTTCTCTCGTTTCCACAGTCAACCAGACCCCAAACGTTCTTTCCCATGCCCTCCTGCCAACAAAGTTGCCAAGACATGGCCAAGACATGTTGATTCTCTTTGCAGTGTCTTCCATGGGCATGCTTCCAATTTCACTTGACTGTTTTACATCCCCCCCCTGAGCAAGTGCACCAGCTTGCCTACTGTCCTTCTTGTCTACTCGCGCTAGCTTCCAGCCTGTCATTCATACGCTGCCAGACATACAGTTATGCTCACATCACTGCCGTACAGGGTTAGGCCCTGGCTGCATACAAAAGAAAGGCCTATCTTAAATTTGTCATTCAGGGCACTTCTTTTTTTTTTTTTTAACCATTATTTATTTTTGAAAGAGAGACAGCATATGAGCAGGGGAAGAGCAGAGAGAGGGAAACACAGAATCCGAGGCAGGCTCCAGGCTCTGAGCTGTCAGCACAGAGCCTGATGTGGGGCTCGAACTCACAGACCGTGAGATCATGACCTGAGCCGAAGTCGGACGCTCAACCGACTGAGCCACCCAGGTGCCCCACTTCTTTTTTTTTTTTTTTAACTTTTTTTTTAATGTTTATTTTTGAGAGAGAGAGAGGGAGAGAGAGAGAAACAGAGCATGAGAAGGGGAGGGGCAGACAGAGAGCAAGACACAGAATCTGAAGCAGGTTCCAGGTTCTGAGCTGTCAGCACAGAGCCCGATGCGGGGCTCAAATTCATGGACTGCAAAATCATGACCTGAGCTGAAGTCAGACGCTTAACCGACTGAGCCACCCAGGTGCCCCAAGGCCCTTCTTTAATAGGGTCCCAGCTTACCTCAATATTGTCCCCTAAAATAACCAACGAAGACCAATAGCCCAACAGGAAGAGCTTTACTTAGACCATCTGTTAATAGAAACTTATGGTGTGAAACTAGATTTTATCATTCTGTCAGAGGTGACCTGGCTCAGCTGAGTTAGTTCACATTAACAAAATTCATGAAGGACATAGCGTCTGTTGTGATTGTGTTTCATATCTGAGTATACAAAGATGTGGCCTTGATTGGATTTTAGTGTTTCCCTAACCACATGATTGTCTCACAATCCTGTTACTTTTGTAGGTTGCTAACCTCATTTATAGTGTTGGTTCCTTTGTTCATTCATTTGTTTATGTTTTCTAATTTAGATAAGAAACAGTCTTATCTTCAAATTCTAAGGGCTCCTTACTATTGAGCTCCTCAGAATTTCTCTGAATAAGTTTTAGGCTACCACTTAGCAGTCTCTGAAATCCTGAAAAGAACAACACCAGCTGGTCCAGCCAGGGCAAGAAAATAAAAATGTATGGTATTATTGGGGCACCTGGGTGGCTCAGTCTTTTAAGCCGCCTACTCTTGATTTTGGCTCAGGTCATGATCTCATGGGTCATGAGTTCAAGCCCCGTGTTGGACTCTGCACTGACAGTTTGGAGCCTGCTTGGGATTCTCTCTCCCCCTGTCCTCTCTCTGCTCCTCCCCCACTCACTCTTTCAAAATAAATAAACTTAAAAAAATGTACAGCATTCATGAGTTAAGGGCACTGACACTGAATGAGGAGGGGGAAAAAGGAACTGAAGAAAAGAAGTTGAGAGAAAGGAGAGAAGCAGAGCTGAAAGGGAAAACAAGTGGTGCCTTTGTGAGGACTAGCACCATGCTGTAGTTTACTCATCTTACATGCCCCTCACCCCCTGGAGGATCTTCACCATAACAAAAGACCATAGGTTGAGTAGCTTAAATAACAGAAATTCACTTTCTCACACTTCTGGATGCCAGCAAATCCAAGATCAAGGTGCCAGCTGATTTGGTTCCTGGTGAGAGCTCCCTTCCTGGCTTGCAGATGGCCACCTTCTTGGTGTGCTCTCATATGGCAAAGAAAGAAATGTCTCTCCTTCTCCCTCTTCTTAGAAGGCCTATTGGATTAAGCCCCCACTTTTATGGCCTTATTTAACCTTAATTACCTCCTAAAGACCCTCTTTCCAGATACAATTACATTGGGGGTTAGGGCTTTGACATATGAATTTGTTGGGGGGCGGGGGACAATTCAGTCCATAACACTCTCCCTCACAAAAAGTATGTGTAAAGGTTTTTGTCCCCCCATTGCTTTAGTGAGGGAGAGCAACTGGATAGTGGGATACTCAGGTATTGTGTGATTAGGAATACAATAAGTTCTGACCAACAGAACTGCCTAAGGGATCTAGGTTATTAGCCAGACCAGGAAGCAACTCAGCTTGATACCACCTGTTATGTTAAGATAAGTGAGCCTGGGGGCTTCAAAGGCAGTTCTTCTATTGGGAGGTCTAAATTGTATTTAATATATTTTCGACTATGAAGGATCAAACCCGTAATCTAGAAAGTTCAACTGAGTTTGGTTGGAATTAATTTATTTCTTTACAGAAAGCCAAACTATGCAGATAGATTCCTCTTAAGTCCTTCTTTGAGTTTGGGTTCTTCAGGTAAGGATATCATAGTTCTGGTTTCCCAGGAAACAGACTTGGATGGGGATTTGGGTGCAGAAGGCTTGCTGGGGAGCACTCTGGGGTCACCACCTGTGAGGGAGTCCCAGGAAGCAGGATTAGGCAGATAGAAAAGTTGAACTGTGACACATTTACAAGAGATGTCTCAGCTGATCTTATGGGAAGCTCTGGAAGTAAGATGGCCCTTTAGCACCTCTATGAGTTGAAGAAAGGGGGTCAGGCCTTTGCACCCCCTTGTCAACCAGTCATGAGATATTGGCTGCCTCTGGGGAAGGGGTATAACTTTGGGCAAGGTGACCGCCTTTTGCAGAGGGCATTTCCCAGAAAAGGACTTGGTCATGAGCCTTCAGCAGGTAACATTCCTCACAGCTTTAGCCCATAAAGAGGGCATCTGGTATTGTATCACTGCATCCACTCCACAGGATAGGAGCTAAGGCCAAGGAGCCCTTAGTTATGCATTAAAACTGTTGATAGGGGCACCTGGGTAGTTCAGTCGGTTAAGTGTCTGACTCTTGATCTCCGTTCAGGTCATGATCTCAAAGTTCACGGGATTGAGCTTGGCATTGGGCCCTGCACTGACGGAGCAGAGCCTGCTTGGGATTCACTCTCTCCCTCTGTCTCTCTCTGCCTCTCCCCCACTTGCACAGGTGCTTTCTTTCTCTCAATATAAATAAACTTTAAAAAATGTTTAAAAAAATCTGTTGTATATTCCTGTAGTTGGGATTCAATGTGTGTGTGTGTGTGTGTGTGTGTGTGTGTTCGCACGCGTGTGTGGTTAAAAGATCACCCTTGTGCTAGAGGCTACAGATTTTGTATGTAGAAGCCCTCTGAAAATGCTGGTTCTGGCCAGCTAAGAGTAGTAATTAATTGTAAAACTAAAATGCACAATAATTCCAGTCATGTCATTACAAGCATAAGGGAGGGAGGAGCTAGAACTAGTTGTGCACTTAACTGAAAATAACTGATAGAGGATGTGACGAGGAGCAAGTTCTAGACAAGCCTGGACATTTATTTTGAAGGAGCTCATTTCTGCAGAGGTACATGTGGTTTCAGTAACCTTCCTGGACTTTTTTTTTTTTCTGAGAGTGTTTATGTTCATTTGCTAGAATTAGCAGAGGAGTTATGAATATGGAATATGGCTCAGTGCTGTATAAGTGTTCCTCAACACTTGACTGTTAATTAGTGTGGTTAGGTTTAATGAACTCATTTAATAACAATATTCCTGCTGAGAATTTTATTGGGTACTAAATTCTTAAATTTAATAATGCAAAACATATTTTTGGAGTGTTAATAATGGTTGCAGGACTTTCAGAGAATGAAATAATGGAAGGTTAAGTGTAATGGATTAATTAAATAAGAAAGCCCAAACTACCTTTCAAAGTGACTCCATAATGCTATTCGCTTTGTTTTAATGAATAAAGCAGGCCATATCAAATGCCATTTGTGTGCATTTATTTCAAAGCAGCATTCAAAGCTAGCAAATTTAGATCAGAGGAAACTCAAACACAGCAAAATATTCTGCTTGGCAAACAGAGTTTTGTTTTCTGTACTGATCCATTAAATTGAATAACTTGATTTTCTTGCAAGATGGCAACAATATGTTTCTTCCATGTAGAGAAATCAGTGGGAACTTTCCAACCAACTCCTCAACAGCAGCAGCTTGTATCAGTGGTGGTCCACATAAGCATTTGGGAAATGTTTTTAATTGCTTTAATTGCATTTCAGTGAAGTGACACAAACTTCTTATACCCCTTTCAAAATCAGCAATACATTTAAATTGCCTAAGAAGTTTTAAACTGGTTATAAATGTCCTTCATGTGATATATTCAAGATTATTTTTAGCAAACTTTTCAGGATAAGTGTCTTTTGTAATTCATTATCCTAATGAATTGTTTGGACCTGGAGAAGGTGTGCCCCTCAGTTTTCCCATCTGCACAAAATAATGCCAATTAGGATGTGATAAGGCAATGTGTGATTAAGTGTGCACACTTTGAGTTCTCCATAGTCCTCAAGGGCAATTTTATTTGAGGATGAGTTTTGTGGATTTTGTTTGTGGAAAGGTAATTACTCCAGACAGGAGTCCTGGGGGGAGAATATTGAACTCATTTTCTACTCCTAGTAGATCATACAGGAGTAAATTTTGAGTTTCTGAAATATTACAAAACCCTAAAAATTGTGGTTTCCAGTCAAATCCATTCCCATCATATTGGGAAGGCACACCAGTTAGGAATGTGTTCAGGCGCCAAGAATTTTGGGGTAGGTGGCTCAATTATGCCTTTGTTGACTTCCTTCCTTTCTCTTCCTTCCTTCCTTCCTTCCTTCCTTCCTTCCTTCCTTCCTTCCTTCCTTCCTTCCTTCCTTCCTTCCTTCCTTTTCTTATCTATCTATCTATCTATCTATCTATCTATCTACTTACCTACCTACCTACCTAATCTGTCTTTCTGCTTGCCATCCTCAGAATGCTTGTTGCTGCAGGGTTGCAAGATTCCCTGCCCATTTTCAGGTACCATATTGCAGGCATCAAGAGGATAGAAAGAGGAATAGGACATGGTGGCACCTATATCAAGAAAGAAAAGCTTAGCCTGGAAATTTTAACATTTGTTTCATTGGCTGCATACCATTTCATTGTATGGATGAAGCACAATTTAACTAGTCCTGAGGTTAGGTTTTGGGGGTGCTTTGTATGGCACCCAGTTGGGGAATAACAGACATTTTAAAGGAAGACAACGATCTGTAGCTCTCAGATCTAGTAGCTGTTGTTGACTTTGTATTTGTCAGGCCACACAGGTTTCTAGTTTTGCTTCCTTTGTTGCTCTCATCTTCCACTCAGCCTGATCCCAGTTCTGAGCTCAGGCAAGATGGAGATAAAGAGTGAGCCCCGAGTACTCTGGGCCTCAGCATCTGCTCACGTTGGCTGCCAGACAGGCTCCAATGTGGTGTCCCAGTTCTGATACCCAAGTCCCCACATTACCTTGTTTCCTGGGCCTGACTCGCTGCCTTGAAAACCCAGCAACTCTCAGTCCTCTCACTGGAGGACCTGGCCTGCCTAGATCTCACTTGTTTCCCTCTAGGGAGAGATATTCTATCTTTGAGCTTCTGCCTAATGGCTAGGGATCTGCCGCTGCTGACAAACTCACTTAATGATGCCTCGGGCTTCAGAACATTGCCAGGCTCCCATGACACCACATCCCTGGCTTGGCCTCCACCTACCAGTCCACCACCACCACCACCACACATGTATGCATATACACATATTTGATCGAAGTTATCATGGTTTAAAAAGTCAGATAGACATTCGGGGCACCTGGGTGGCTCAGTCGGTTAAACATCTGACTCTTGATTTCAGCTCAGGTCATGATTTCGGTTCATGAGATTGAGCCCTGAGTCAGACTCTGTGACAACAGTATGGGATTCTGTCTCTGCCTCTCTCTCCGCCCCTCCTCCACTCGTGCTCACTCTCTCTTTCTAAAAATAAATAAACACTTTAAAAAAAGAAAAAGAAAAAAGAAAAAATCAGATAGATATTCAAGATTCATAATGAGAAACGGCACTGTTTTGTCCACCCCTTCCTACTTCTAGTTCCTTTCTGTTTAACAATTTAACACTTTTAGCTGTTTCTTCTCATTTCCCTCTATAATTATGATTTGTTTATATTGCTTTTCTTCCATTGTTATATTGCTATTTACTTCAATTTTAGATATTATGTACTGATTTTCTACAAGGAATATGTGAATCTGGTGCCCTCTCCAAATACACACCCACTTCCACTTTGCCTGTTCTCCTAATCATAAATTTTGGTTAGGTCAATATTCAGATTTCTTGTTACATAAGAGGAGAATCAACTGTCTTGCTTATGCCGCTTTTACTTGGTCATCGCTTCTGTGCAACCAAAGCCATATACCACGTTTCTGTCTTTCTTGTGAACAGCCTGTTTTTGGTGTATCCTTCCTCTAGTAGCTTCCTGAGAAAGCATCCATGACAGCTCAGTGTTTTGAGAAACATCTTAGTTCTGCCTTTGCATTTTATTGATAGTTTGGGCATAGAATTTGAAGCTGGAAAGTATTTTTCTCTAGGGATTTTGAAATGATTGTCCCAGTATCTTTCAGTACCCAGAACTGCTAGTGAAAAAGTAAGTGCTATTACAATTCCCAGTCTCTTGCATGAGACCTGTTGTTGTTTCTCTTTTTCTTTCCTGCAAGCTTTTAGACTCCTCTTTGCCTGTGTTCTGAAATTTCATGTTGATGTGTCTTGTATAGGTGTAGGTCTTTCTTTTATGATTTTTTTAATTTTATTTTTTTAAATTTACATCCAAATTAGTTGGCATATAGTGCAACAATGATTTCAGGAGTAGATTCCTTAGTGACCCTTACCCATTAAGCTCATCCCCCCTCCCACAACCCCTCCAGCAATCCTCAGTTTGTTCTCCATATTTATGAGTTTCTTCTGTTTTGTCCCCCTCCCTGTTTGTATATTATTTTTGTTTCCCTTCCCTTATGTTCATCTGTTTTGTCTCTTAAAGTCCTCATATGAGTGAAGTCATATGATTTTTGTCTTTCTCTGACTGACTAATTTCCCTTAGCATAATACCCTCCAGTTCCATCCATGTAGTTGCAAATGGCAAGATTTCATTCTTTTTGATTGCCGAGTAATGCTCCATTGTATATATATACACCACATTTTCTTTATCCATTCATCCATCAATGGACATTTGGGCTCCTTCCATACTTTGGCTATTGTTGATAGTGCTGCTATAAACATGGGGGTGCATGTGTCTCTTCAAAACAGCACACCTGTGTCCTGTGGATAAATACCTAGTAGTGCAATTCCTGGGTCGTAGGGTAGTTCTATTTTTAGTTCTATTGAGGTAGTTCTATTGAGGAGCCTCCATACTGTTTTCCAGAATGGCTGCACCGGCTTGCATTGCCACCAACAATGCAAAAGAGATCCTCTTTCTCCACATCCTCGCCAACATCTGTTGTTGCCTGAGTTGTTCATGTTAGCCATTCTGACAGGTGTAAGGTGGTATCTCATTGTGGTTTTGATTTGTATTTCCCTGATGATGAGTGATGTTGAGCATTTTTTCATGTGTCAGTTGGCCATCTAGATGTTTTCCATGGAGAAGTGTCTATTCATGTCTTTTGCCCATTTCTTCACTGGATTGTTTGTTTTTTGGGTGTTGAGTTTGATAAGTTCTTTATAGATTTTGGATGCTAACCCTTTATCTGATATGTCATTTGCAAATATCTTCTCTCATTCTGTCAGTTGCTTTTAGCTTTGCTGATTGTTTCCTTCACTGTGCAGAAGTTTTTATTTTGATGAGGTCCCAGTAGTTCATTTTTGCTTTTGTTTCCTTTGCCTCCGGAGACATGGTGAGTAAGAAGTTGCTGCGGGCAAGATCAAAGAGGTTTTTGCCTGCTTTCTCCTTGAGGATTTTGATGGCTTCCTGTCTTACATTGCGGTCTTTCATCCATTTTGAGTTTATTTTGTGTATGGTGTAAGAAAGTGGTCCAGGTTCATTCTTCTGCATGTCGCTGTCCAGTTTTCCCAGCACTACTTGCTGAAGAGACTGTCTTTATTCCATTGGATATTCTTTCCTGATTTGTCAAAGATTAGTTGGCCATACGTTTGTGGGTCCATTTCTGGGTTCTCTATTCTGTTCCATTGATCTGAGTATCTGTTCTTGTACCATTTTTTTAAAATCTGTTATGTTGGTACCATGAAGGACCCTCTCCTATGGAAACAGATAACCTTAAGTTCTAGGAAATTAAAAAAAAATGTATATCAATGATAGTTTCCTCCCACCCATCTTTTCTGTCATATTTTGGGAACTCCTATAATTTGGATATTAAATATCTCCTCATAATTTTACTTTGTCTCTCATATTCTCTACTTCTTTTTACTGTTAATGTTGCTATTCTATTTTCTGGGAGATTTACTCAACTTTACCTTTTAATTTTTTAATTAAAATTTAATTTCTGCTTTTAATTTCCCAAGGTTTTTTATGTTGTTTGTCTCTGAGTGTTCTTTTTTTTTTTAATGTTTATTTTTGACACAGAGAGAGAGACAGAACGTGAGTGGGGGAGGGGCAGAGACAGAGGGAGACAGAATCCAAAGCAGGCTCCTGGCTCTGAGCCGTCAGCACTGAGCCCAACACGGGGCTTGAACCACCCCCCATGAGATTATGGCCTGAGCCGAAGTCAGATGCCCATCCGACTGAGCCACCCAGGTGCCCCTCTGAGTGTTCTTTTAAAAATTTTCCTGTTTTGAGGAGGGCACCTGTTTGGATGAGCACTGGGTGTTGTATGGAAACCAATTTGACAATAAATTTCATATTAAAAAAAAAGACATTTATCAATACATTAAAAAAATTTCCTGTTCTTGTTCCATGAATATTATACCATTGTTTAACTCTCTGTGGGTACCCATGATAATTTTGTAGAAATTTTCTTGAGGCCTCTAGGTGGTTAAGTCAATTAAACGTCTGACTCTTGGTCTCAGCTCAGATTATGATCTTGTGGTTTGTGAGATTGAGCCCCACGGTCAGGCTTTGCTCTGACAACACAAAGTCTGCTTGGGATTCTGCCTTTCCCTTTCTCTGTCCCTCTCCCCTCCCCCAACCCCTCAAAATAAAGAAATAAACTTAAAAAAAATTAGAAAATTTTGTTTTTTTATGTTCCAGCATTTTTTCTCCGTTTCATCTGAGTTGTTTTTCCCTTTTTTGTTATTTGTTTTTGTCTCTCCCTTTTATGTTAGATACTCTTTTCAAATATGTAGTTGTTATTATATATCTCTTCATATTTAAGAGTAAGGCACAACAAAACTAATTAGAAGGTATGGGTGTGTGTGTGTGTGTGTGTGTGTGTGTGTGTGTGTGTGTGTGTGTTTAGGTGAGGAGGACTGTTTGGTCAGTGGGCTTCACTATAGGATGATCTTAGAGGGCTGTTTCATTGGGTGATCCATACCTCCCCTGCCCAATATATACAGGTATTTTCCTTTGGCCCAGGTAGTATCTCTAGAGAGACATCCTTCAGTCTCCTGCCTGGATGTTATAAAGCTAGTAGCAAGGGTTCTCAGAGCTGAGTGGGGGAAAAGGAGCCAATGGTTTTATCATTCAACATGTGGGCTTTCCCTTAACTCCCCAATTTCAGGCCCAGAATCGAGAATCAATTTGGAATCAACTACTGTAGAGGATAAACCTCTGGTTTTCTTCCTGGGTTGGGAAGACTTGACTGTGCTGGGTTTCAACTAATCCACCGTTTTGAGCTGAATGTGTACTCTCTGGCTCCCTAGTTTTTGAGCCGGTCCAAGGTGTTGCTTCACTCTTTCTCTGCTGTGCTAAATCTACTCATTTGTATGCTTTGCAGCTTCTGAAATTTCGTTCTGATCTTCCCTTCTGTTCTTGCCATTGTAGAATAGCTGTCATTATTTGCAATAATTATGTTCTATGAAGTTGCTTCAAATACTAATTAATTAACACTGAACCATTGCTCCAAGGAAATGCAGGGTTAGGTACCTGCAAGCCTCATCAACTAATCAATACATAACCTGTTATTATGTGTATTTCTTTCAAGAAACCTTATGTAAAACACATTATTGATTCATTAATATCAAAGGCATGGCCCACAGTACTGGAGCTCACGCCTGAGTGAAGCTTATCCAGCACATACATTTTCTCCATAAGGTGCATCACAGCTTTCTTGCGCTCAGGAACACTAGACTGCTTCTGCACCGTGCTCAGGGAACAATTTTAACAGCAAAATCACCAGCAAAAAGCACAAAAAATACAAAAAACATGCCACTAAATAGACTATGAAAAGGATGTTTGTTTACAGTGTGAGAGCTGAAACAAGAAGTTAGAGGGTGGCCACGTTCAACCTCAGGAACAGGAGCATCAGGAGTCTCAAATTTTTCACCGCTTTGAGCATGTCCACAATGACTGTGGAAACACTGTCAGTATTGATTTTGGAATAGAAATGAGTTTTAGAGAATAGGCAATTTCACAGACATAGAATGTGTAGGTAATGAGGATCAACTGTAGTTTTATGCTTTTTAAAATTCCTTTATCTGTTTAGGATGGCTTCAGGAAGGATCGAAAAGAAATGAGATAAATAAGCATATTAAATCCACCATATTTAGCTAGAAGTCTCTGTCATCCTCCTTATTTTGTATGGGACCCCCTGATACCTACTTGTCTACAGTGACCTCTCAGATTTCTTCTGGCTCAGTCTGTCTCTTCCATCCTTATGTATCCCCACTGGGCTCATCTAGGCCTGGACCCCAATGCTCCTCAGGTGACGCAGGCCTCTCCAACAAGCCTGGCTGTGCCCAACCATGCCACAAAATACTGATATAATGTATAGGTTTTTAAAATATCCCAGGATCGGTGGTGTGCTGGAGCTGGCTCATACTGGCTAACAAAAACCAACTGCGAAATTTTTAGGAATTTTGTCAGGCCATTGTTAAACATAAGCACGGTTAAAAACTAAATCACATAAACTTGCAATCAAATATATTATATTAACAGCATAGGTAATGAATACTCAAAACGTGTCACTTCCTAGTGACTATACCCATGTTCTTGAGGTTATTTGTGTCTCTTGGATCTTGGTGTGTTATTGCGTGCCTCTCTTCCAAATTCACATTCGGTGATATGACAGTGATGGTTTAAAATCAGCAGTGGCAGAGGTATTTATACTATGGAAATCAGCAAATGCTTCAAATCTGGGCTTCTTCTCCCCAGAGAGCCCATTGTGAAACATTCACCAGCACACCCCTGTAGCCTGAAAATTTGTGTGGAACTGAGTAAAAATAGAGATTAACTGACAGAGGCAATGGGGAAGGAGAGAGTAGTTAGAACCAAAGACCCAAAGGTATGTATTAGCTACCTGGATTTTATTAGGCAGAAATAAAGAAGGAAATGAAATGAAGATAGAACTGAGTCACAGAAAAAAAAAATCTGGGCCCTTCTAGCAATGTATTATGAAGGGTATGACCAAGCTGAGCCAAAGGATCTTGGATATGTAAGCTTGAAAAAGCTAAAGCTTCTATAATTAAGAGATGGAGATTAAAAATTATTGATACCAAGTTGGAATAACACTGCACAGGAAACCTATAATATGTTTGAATAAGAGATGATCGACCTGTATGACATGTTCTTTCTCTGACCAGTTACTACTGTTGTGAAATTAAAGAGTTGTGTTTGCCCTGAGCAGTAGCTCAAGGGCAGTTTGTTGAAATAGTTATTCCAGAAAAACCCGGGAGTAAAAAAAAAATCATATTTAAAATTCTTTTACAAAATTTCTACTAATTGTAGATCTTTGGAAGTTCAGGTTACTGACTTATAATGGAAAGTCAGTAATTATTTTTAGGAGACTTAAAATGTGTTAGATTTAAGTTTAGTGCTTAGATGGTGCTTTAACTTTAGGTGGATTCCCAAAGAACAAAAAGATCTGACTGATATATGTCTGGAAAGACAGTGGAGGGAGAAAACCTCGACATAGGAGGTAAAAATAGAAAATAGTAGGCTACTGTCCCCCATTACTATCATTGCCATGAAAAAACTGCTTATATTTAAAAAATAAAACATTCCTCTTCAGAGTCACAAGAATATTAGTGTGCAGTGGAAGGTGCACCTCTGGGCCTCACATCACACTCATTCTTTGTTTTTGTTCCAAACTCTGGTTTGGGGACCCTGTAGTGTCCTGTCTTTGGTGGAGGAAGAATTGCTGTCCGGTTTATATATTAAAATTTGCTTCACAGAGAAGTGTTAGCCCTTGAAATGAACTGAAAGACTTCATAAAGTTGCTCAGGAGATGAGGCAAAAATGTTTTCCAGGGTTGTTGGGTATAATCTTAATATAACAGAGATTTTACAAGTAGTCCCATCAGATGACTTTTTTCCTTTCTTTTCACTGTTACTAGTTTGTGTTTAACTTGGTTTTGGTGGTGTTGTTTCCTCTGCTTTCTTCCCTTTCATTGACAACATGAAATCATTCTTTTATTTATTTTAAGTTTATTTATTTATTTTGAGAGAGAGAGAGCACACAAGCCGGGGAGGGACAGAGAAAAGGAGAGACAGAATCCGAAGCAGGCTCCACGCCATCAGCGCAGAGCTGGATTCGGGGCTTGAACTCATGAACTGTGAGATCCTGACCTCAGCCGAAACCAAGAATCAGATGCTTAATGGACTGAGCCCATGAAATCATTCTTTGAATCTTAAATATGGGTAGCCTGTGGCACAATCCACGACTTTTCCCCACTTTTCCCCAATTGAGATATAATTCATATAATATACAATTTACTATTTTAAAGTGTACAATTCAGTGGTTTTTAATATATTCACTCTGTTGTGCACCTATCACCACTATCTAATTCTGGAACATTTCTTTCCATCACCTCCAAAAGAATCCCCATACCTCTTAGCAGGTATGTTTTCAGTTCTCGTGGACATACACCTAGGGTGGAATTGCTGGCTCACGTGGTAATTCTGTGTTTGACGTTTTGGGGAAATGCCAAACGGCTTCCCAGTGGCTTCATTTTGGTTAGTCGCTTACTCTTATGACCTTCATTGTTCAGTTCTCTGACAATGTGCATCCCTCTCTGGTCAGTTGTGCCAGCTGGGATGTTCTGTGGGAGACATGATACAGCTGACTTCCATGATGAGGTGCTGCCTGGTGTCACTTGTGGAATAGCTGCGTTCATTTTGCTCTGTTTGCTACTTGTAGGGAAATATTTATTTAAAGACCCTCATAGTCCCAGGACCGTGGTGTGTAGATTCCTTTGTGGTTTCTGTGTCTATTCTGCCTTCACCTTGATAAATGGCTGCATTCTTGTGTTCATCTGCTTGAGGAGGATGATGGTGGTGGTGATGGTGATGACATCACAGCTTATTGGGTGCTTTCCCTGTGTAAGGCAAGTACCAAGAGCTTTAGGGACATTATTTTATTTAGACCTCACAATACACCTCCGAGATGGATATTTCAAATCCCCTTTTCACTTACCCAGACCAACATTTAAATTGATAATGATGTTTCACGTGACTGGAGCTTGGCAGAAGGGCGAGAAGGTGCTGCTGTGCCGGGGCCTCCCACTTCTTGGAAGGGTTAACATGTGTCTGCTCAAATGTGGTTCTTTTGATTCTAGTTTGCCCTACTGTACTTGCAAACAGACATCACACCTGAAGCCTATATCAAATAGAAAAGAAAACGGAAGGCCCTAGACAAAACCACCATGTGGTGGGGTCCCTGGGTGATTCAGTTGGTTCAGTGTCTGACTTTGGCTCAGGTCATGATCTCATGGTTCATGAATTCGAATGAGTTCTTCACTGTCAGTGAGAAGCCTACTTCAGATCCTCTGTCTCCCTCTCTTCCCCTCCCCCACTTGTCCTCTCTCCCTCTCTCCCTCCTTTTCTCTCTCTCTCTCTCTCTCTCAAAAAAAAAAAAAATTAGAAAAAAAAAAACCTGACAGCCCACCATGTGGTTTCAAATCCTGTATCTGAAAAAATACGTGAGAGATGGAATGACCACAGAAGCAGCATGCAATCACCTTGTAAATTCTGTAATTTTTTTTAATGTTTATTTATTTTTGACAGAGAGAGAGACAGAGACAGAGCATGAGTGGGGGAGGGGCAGAAAGAGAGGGAGACACAGAATCCAAAGCAGGCTCCAGGCGCTGAGCTGGCAGCACAGAGTCTGACACGGGGCTCGAACTCATGAAGCGTGAGATCATGACCTGAGCTGAAGTCGGCCACTCAACTGACTGAGCCACCCAGGCGCCCTGGTAAATCTTGTAATTTTTAAGTCTACTATCCTTCGTAAGTGCCACTAGGGAGATTATTTCTTATTTTCACTTTGGTGTGGTATTTTACACATACACATCATAAACCTAGAAAAGTGTACACTAATCATTATTGGCTTTCGATCCCCAAGATGAAAGTTCTTTCTTTCCAACATTCATCATGGTTGTAGCTTTTCATATGTGGAAACTGTCTTGTGCCTCAGTGGACCTGCTTTACTGTACTGGTGCTGAGGGAAATCACTGCTTTCTTAGTGAAGCACAGTACGAGCTGTAACAGCATTTCCCTAAATGAGAGCGTGGCCCCTCATAGTGTCGTAACAAACAGCTCTGCTTTATGAAATCTAGATGTTCCTAAAATGCTTGTAGATTTAAAATCTGTTACCGGATTTTAGAAAGCATCTTAGGCAAGAGTGTATAAAGGTAATTCACTAGATAAGAGATAGAAATGGCCAATAGGTGAATAAAAATCTAGCCAACCTCTAGTTCAATAAAATATAAATCAAAATGAGATATAAGTTCTACCTATGTACTTATTCATTATTGAACAGGAATATGCACATGGTAAAAAATCCTAGAATACAAAATTATGTGCAACAAAAAGTAAATTTTTCCTCCCATGCTGTTCTCCAGCTACCACATTCTCCTCCCCAAAGACAATTACCATTACCATTTTGGGGGGCCTCCTTTGTGGTTGTCTGGGAACACTGGTATACACACATATATTTTTGTATCTGTATATATATGTGTGTGTGTATATATGTATATTTATATATACACACACACACACATATTTATATAACACTACAACACTGTTTTTCTACACCTTTCTTTCTTCTTATAACAGTTATTTTTGAAAATATTTCCATATAATACATATAAGCAGTCTTTTCTTTATTCTCCTAACACATTTATTTATTTATTTATTTATTAAAAAATTTTTAATGTTTATTCATTTTGAGAGACAGAGAGAGACAGAGTGTGAGCAGGGTAGGGGCAGAGAGGGAGACACAGTATCCAAAGCAGGCTCCAGGCTCCCAGCTGTCAGCACAGAATCTGACGCAGGGCTCGAACTCATGAATTGCATGATCATGACCTGAGCCGAAGTCGGATGCTTAACCGACTGAGCTACTCAGGCCCCCCTATTTATTTATTTTTAAATGTTTATTTATTTTTGAGAAAGACAGAGAGTGTGAGCAAGGGAGGGGCAGAGAGAAGGGGACAGAGGATCTAAAGCAGGCTCCACGCTGACATCAGCGAGCCTAATACAGGGCCCGAAATCAGGAACCCCAAGGTCATGACCTGAGCTGAAGTCAAATACTCAACTGACTGAGCCACCCAGACGTCCCTCCCCTAACATTTTTAAAGTAAAAATTTCCAAGCATACAGTAAAGTTGGGACATGACTCTTTTGAACAGTTTCATAGTATTTCATTATGTAGACACCACAATTTCTTTTTACCGCTCCTGTAATGACAAATATCTAAATTGTTTCCTATCGTTTGTCTTTAGAAAATAATGCTGCATTTAAATCTTTATGCATAGGTAATTTGGCATATCTGAGAATATATCAGCAGAAGAATGCTCTAAAAGCAGAATTGTTAGGTCAGGGGAGTGTGTATTTTTTAATTTCATAGATATTGCCAAATTTTCTCCATAGAGATTGTAGCAATTTACACTTACACTAACAATGTATGAAATTGGCTGTTACTCCACAGTCACCAAAAATGTTATCAGAAGTTTGATTTTTGTCAACAGTAATGGATGAAAACCAAGAGACTACCTTTTTCCTATTGTTTTGGAAAATATTTTAGAATATGAGAATACTCAGTGTTGGTGTAGGTGTGATTTTTTTACATATTGGTAAAAGTAGTATCAATTCAGCCTTTCCGTAGGGCTGTGAAAGTCCTTACTAAGTATACTTTTTTTTGAGCCCATCCCATTTCTACCAGTCCTACCTGTAACCTAAGGAAGTAATCAAATACTCAAGGATGTCCATCACAGCATTTTTATAAGAGAAAAATTATGGAAACAACCAATGAAATAGATTTTTAAAACATATTATTATGCTATATCTATACAATGGATACCAGGCAGGTAGGTATTTAATTTAAAATTTATTTTTTTAATAAAGTTTATTTATTTATTTTTGAGAGAGAGAGAGACAGAAATAGCATGAGTGGGGCATGGGCAGCGAGAGGGAGAGAGAGAATCTCAAGCAGGCACCACACTGCCAGAGCAGAATCCGATGTGGGACTCGTACTCACAAAGTGCAAGATCATGACTTAAGCTGAAACCAAGAGCTGGACACTTAATCAACTGAGCCACCCAAGCGCCCCCATGCAGGTACTTTAAAGATATGTTGTGCCACATATATATTATCATGGAAAGATGTTCCTGATTTTTTGTTTCATGAATACACAGATTATAAAACAGTACATTTAGCATTATTCCATTTAGTGGGAAGATATGGAGAGGTAGAAACATAGATGTGTGATTTGAGAAATAAATATCATTGCATAGATGATACAATCACATAAATGAAGATCTACATATCTATATCTATGTGTAGATATACCTGAGCAATGTCTGTAAGAATGCACAAATTTGTAATGGGAAGTATGATCATAGCATACTACCAAAAATACAGATAATTTTTCTTTGCTTTTATTATTTTCCATATTAAAACACTGTATGTAGCAAGCATATTGTTTATTTTTTATGACAAAATAATAGAATGGAAAGAAACTTTCATGTGCAATCCATAGCACCAAATATAACTGTTAAATATGTTAAAATAATTTATTCAGGTGACATTTATTAAGTGCCTGCTCCACGTGAACCTTTGGTCTAAGTGTTGGGGAAGGGACAGAGACCAGTTAAATATCCCTATCCTCCCAATATGATGTACACGTTTTGAGTTTTGGAGTGGGGCAGGATTGAGTGAGTAGCACAGGATTCTTACGTTTCTTTAAAATTACTGAATCTCAATTGGTAAGAATTATCTTAATGATTTAGATGTAATGCGCAAGTATTTAACTCTGTTAATAGAATTTGGGTTTTGCATTTCCATTGTCCCTGAAAAGAGGGCTTTGTGGCAAGACTTAACTTATCTTGGGGCACCTGGCTGACTCAGTCAGTGCAGCATGTGACTCTTGATCCCGGGATTGTGAGTTTGAGCCCCACATTGGTTGTAGAGATTACTTAAAACTAAAATCTTAAAAAAAAAAAAAAAAAGACTTATAAGGAGGCTTGGAAATGAAGATCAGAGCCCAGGTCCAGAAATGCCTCTTCTAGTTAGCCACATTCCAGACAAGTGCAAATACACATTTTTAAATTCTCAAGTGCAGAAGAAGGGTAACTACAGGGTTATGCGGTGAGAATTTCGATCCCTGTTTTGCTGTGCGGACTCCATGTGCTGCCATTCCAGCCTAAGCCATCAAAGGACCCCTTGACTAATTAGCAGGCACTACAATTGATCTAGGTCCTGAACTCCTTAAAATCCTGAAGCTCCTTAATAGTGAGCTTCAAACTTTTGTTTAAGCTGTGAAAACTTGCATTCAAATAAAGTCTTAATCTGTAGCCTAATATACAAAACAGACAAGCACAGTGATGACAGGGTGGATATTTGCCCTGAAACCTGGCACACTTTCATCCATCTCCTGCTCCCTTGTTCCTTCAGGTGAGAGGAGAGGTTTGAAGGCACTGGCCCAAGGGAACCCCCCCAAAACAACCAGTATTCATGATAAAACAGCCTTCATGGTTTGCCTAGATTAGTGGTTATCAGACTTCAGCTCTCACCAGAATCCCCTGGCAGAATTGGTAAGACACCCCAAGAGCTTCTAATTCCATGGGTCTGGGTTTGGACCTGGCAGTTCACATTTCTAACCAGGTCCCAGGTGATGCTGGTGGTCTGGGGACCACATTTTGAGAACCTCAGGTCTGGGTATATGGTATGGAACATTTGTTTCATACCTAGTGGGCCATTGTCAGGTTAAGATTGGAAAATGTTAGGTTAAGAAGATTAAACAGGTTTCTTCTAAATTTGTAGTGTTTAGTGATACAGTACATTTTACATCCCTAAGAGAAAGATCTAGTATTTTTACCACAGAACACCCTCCCTCTTTTTTCTTTTAAAAATAGAGTAAACATGGTAAATAATATAGTATGTCAAAGGTGGAATTTAGAAAAATTGGAACACAATCAGGGCAAAACTATACTTGAGGTTTACTTTTGTTGCCCCAGAATTTGCCTTCTATGTCTTAGACCACTGTCCTAGGTATAACTTTTACGTTAAGAAACCAACCTAATGGAAGAGTTGGGAGTGAGCATTTCTCTGTCCAAGGCATATTTCTTTCAGATAGACCTGAGGTTGTTTGCTAGAGTCATGTTAGGAGTTTGTGTTACTACATCTCCATTTCCTTTTCCTCTGCTCCCCTCTCCTAGCCAGGCCTCTTGATGAACTGGAAAGGGCACTGGACTGGGAGTTAGGAGACCTACTTAAGATCTGCCTTTAACTAGCCACAAACTCAGCTCTGGCCTCAGATTTCTAATCTGTTAACTGAGGAGGTTTAACCAGTTGTATGCAGCGCTCACAATCCTCATATTCTATAGCTTGCAGGTGATGTTGGCCAAGTGAATAATGTAATGTGCAGAATGGATCGAATGTAAGGACCCTGCTGCAGGGGAGGCCCTGGACTCACCACTTTCTCAGATTTTATCCTGAATAGAAAGTGGCTATAGAGACTGACAGAGTTCCTTAACAAAGTCACACAGCTAGTATTAGTAGGATCTCAATCTATCTCTGAGTCTAAAGAATGCTTTTCACTCTGTTTGCTGCCATAATACTCGTATTGCTTAGCTTTTCCTTAAACAGTTTTCTTTTTAAACATTTCCTGTGTGTCCTTTGAAACCAGGTAGATTTTGGCCAAAATCCCAGCTAACAAGTTACTCAACCTGCATGATCCTTAGTCTCCTTCAGTTTAAAAAGAAGATAATAATATCTTCTTTGCACCTTTATCATGAGGATTATGTCAAGTGCTGAGCACAAAGTATGGCTCAATACTTAATAATTATATTAATTTATTCTGGAGTTATAGTACTTGTGGGTAAACTTTTGTATTCTGCCTTTTTCTCTTGTACAGCTTATTATAAGCATTTCTTACGTTGCCCAGGATCTTCATATTTGTATTTAGAGGCTGCATCTGTTTTCACTAAGTGGAGAAGTAGTATTTACTCATCTATCCTGCTGCAGTTGATATTTAGGTCCTATTGCTTGTTTTATTACAGTGGATGAATACAGACCTTAAGAATCAGATGTAGCTGAATTAAAAAATTTTTTAAGTTTATTTATTTTGAGAGAGAGTGTGTGTGTGCACAAGTTGGGGAGGAGCAGAGAGAAGGAGAGACAGAATCTCAAGCAGGCTCTGCACTGTCAACCAAGAGCCCAACGTGGGGCTCCAACTCACAAACCGTGAAATCAAGACCTGAACCAAAATCAAAAGTCAGACACTTAATTGAATGAACCACCCAGGTGTCCCCAAGTTTCTTTATTTTTTAAAAGTTTATTTATTTATTTATTTTGAGATAGAGAAGGAGAGAGAATTCCAAGCAGGCTCCGCACTGTCAGCACAGAGCTAAAGCGGGGCTCGATCCCATGAACCATGAGATTATGACCTAACGTGAAACCAAGAGTCAGACACTTAACTGAGTGAGCCACCCAGGGGACCCTGAGTTAAAATTTCTAATTCTACTGCTCTTTGGTTTTGGATTAGTTGCTTGAATTTTCTGGCAATAATAAAACTTACTTTGCAGCATTGTTGTGAAGATTAAGTAAGGCAAGCAAGAGCTATAAAACTCTTAACACTTTGCCAGGTGCATCATGCACTCTCAAGAAATGCTAGTTCTTTCTCCCCTTCACCAGATGGGCAAGGCTCAAGGTGGCTTTTCAGCAGACCTAATGATGGCATTTGCCCCCATCTGTGGAAGCTCTATTCATGGATCCGTGCAAACCTCACTGAGATTCTCTGCAGGCAGGTCATCTCCTTGAACCTGCTGGTAGGATAGCAGGGATACTCAATTCTCTATGTAAGATGCATGACCTCAAATTTAAAAATAATCTTTACTTCTTTGGGTGCCTGGATGGCTCAGTCGGTTAAGCATCCGACTTCGGCTCAGGTCATGATCTGACGGCTGGTGGGTTCGAGCCCCACGTTGGACTCTGTGCTGACAACACAGAGCCTGGAGCCTCCTTTGGATTCTGTGTCTCCCTCTCTCTCTCTGCTCCACCCCCTCTCACACTCTGTCTCTTGCTCTCTCTCAAAAATAAATAAACATTAAAAAAAATTTTTTTAAATAAAAATAATCTTTACTTCTTAATTTGTTTCTTATTTTCTTTTCTGTGAATGAGTTATTTTCAAATATTATTCTGAATGAATATCCAGCTATATGTAGACGATTTAAAAATGTGGTTTAATTATGCTTTCACTAGTGGGTACAGATGTAGACTACCAATGAGATTGTAGAGGATTATTTTTATTACTGGTTCAGAAGAGAGGTCAAAGGACCATGATAGAGTTTCAGCTTGAGGAGACTTTACATTACATTTACATAGGCCAGGGTTTATTATGTCCTAGCAGAATGGGTCTGATTTGGGTAGTTTTAGAAAATTCCCCAGTGGGACTAGAGTCATCACTCCATGGTGCAAGTGAATTTGTGATTCCTCTGATTTTTTTGATGAAAATCAGATATGCACATGAAGAATGATCTTAAGGTGGCAACTCCTTTCCTTCATTTGGAAGGAAAAAAAAAAACGGCATAGAGCTGGATTCTAAAATGTAAACTGCAGGGAAGATATCTGTAATTAACTTAGAAAGTACTGTTTGTGTTTAACTTCACCATAATTTTTCAGGATGAACAAATTGCACATTAGTGCAGGCAAGAAGTAAGGCTTTTAACAAGTGTAAATGTTTTTTTTTTTTCCAGTCTCAGTTTCTAAGATGAACCTATGAACTTGTAATTTATACATTGGTTTGGAGTAATTAGCCCATGAATTGTCTAGCTTTTGAGACGTAATTGTTTAGAAAAGAGGTGGACCATGAAAGCATCCTGATTTTCTGGAATCTTCAGAAGAAAAATGATACCCTTCACTGAAAATCATACAATGATGCTTAAAAGGAAAATATAGCATAGTCATGTAGACTTTGCTATATACTTGAAATATTTATACTTTTTTTTTTTTTGCAAAATTTTGTATGGCTCTTTTCCCCCTAAATCACTTTGCTGGGTAGGTTTTGAGCACTTTTTTGTTTTTATCTTTACAAAGTTTGGAGAGTGAGAAGAATTCAAATCCTCCCCAACTCCCAAGTAATTAAATCTTTTAAAAATATCTTATATATTGTTGTCCATATTACATAAGTCACCTACCAAAGATTAACTAATGAGTTTTGGACAATCGAAGTGAACTATTGTCAAGGCCAAGTGTGAATTGCAAGCCGCTAAAATCTCTTGGCAGGATAATAACTGGAATAACCTGTAAGCTGATACATCACAAGGAGGCATCTGATTTTCCTCTTGGCAAGGCGCTGGATGCCAAAGCTAATCTTGGCTCACTTTTCTCTGACACTGCTCTTCAGATACCAGGATTCTGTCATTGTAGACCTGTTATGTAGCTTGAAAAAAAAAAGCCTTGTATGTGTACATGAATAAAAATTCACAATGTGCCAAAAAAGGGCAGGTGGCAGAATCAGTTTCTGTCCCACCCCTGTTCTCCAGATAACGGTGCCACCTGCCAGATGCAGTCCCTGGTAACAGTTTCTTAGATATCCTTCCAGAGATAAGCTGTGCATATCATGGGCACACGGACACACATTCTACTTCTTCTTTTAAACATGTGGTCATATAACATATAGACTGATCTGCATCTGCCCTTTTTAAAACTTGATATATTTTGGAGATTATGCCCTCATTATATAGAGCTGCCTCATTCTTTTTATTTTTATTTATTTTTAATCAATTAATTTGTTTTGAAAGAGAGAGAGAGAGAGCACGGAGGAGAGGCAGGAGAGAGGGAAAGAGAAAATCTCAAGCAGGTTCTGTGCTGACAGCACAGAGCTCAACGTGGGTCTTGATCCCACAAACTATGAGGTCATGATCTGAGCCAAAATCAGGAGTCAGATGCTTAACCGACTTAGCCATCCAAGCACCCCTTTAAAGTCTGTTTAGTATTAATTTAATTGTATGATGGACTTTATTTTATTTACCACACCCCCGCTGGTGGATGTTTATATGATTTTCAGTCTTTTGCAAATACAAACGGTGCTGCATTGAATGACTCTGTACATTCATTGCTTTGTGTACATCAGCATATCTATGGGGTGGATATTTCTAGAAGTAAAATTGCTGGTCAAATGATATATGCATTTTTTATTTTGACAGATGCTGCTAAACTGCAGTACACCTTGTATAAGTTATACGCCCACTGGCAGAGTATGAGAGGGGTATGCTCTTTTTAAATCCTAAACCTGACCTTTGTCACTGAAGGTTGTATTTTTCTGAACCTGGTCACAGTCCAGAGCTTCTGGCCTTACTCATGTTACATTAGTGACTTTCTGTCTGTGATCAGTGCTCATTTTCCAACACTCCAAGACACTGTATTTTTTTCCAACCATTTGAGGGCATTGCTTACGGCCTTAATAGGAAGTAGACATATTTCTCTATGTTTCCTCATAGATGAGGGAATTAGGGAAGGTGCTGATGCTTGAGAACCCCTGAGTTTTGGTAATGTGGAGGCATTGGAGAGGTTGGTTTCTTTTTCTTGATTTGAAAATCACCCTAGGAGGTGAATCAGCCCAACCTTCAGTAAAAGAAACAAACAAGTTTTCACCTTTAAAACTAAAGTGTTGGTTTTACAGTTACCACTTCACCACTGAGCCACTGTCTCTGCTAACCAGACATCACATGCTCACTCCAGGGTCTGCCTCCCTACCACCTCAGGGAGTGGGGTGTTGGGGGGCTATATCCTTGTCCCTCTGCTACTTCCTTCCTTCCTCTTCCTCACCTGCCCATCTCCTCTCCTCCTTCTTATCCAAACAACTTTCTATGACTCCTGTTGGGACTTTAGCACCTCACCCTAAGCCATTATCATTACATAGCAGGTCCAGGCACAAACCAGGAGGAGCTCTCTTTGATTTTTAGATCTATAGATCTCCCTCCTGGGCTTGCTATTTTATAATCTGTGATATAGTTTGTATGCCAAACTTCTAAAACATAAAGAACCTTTTTGTACAGTTCACAGCACTATATTTTAATATTTATATTTTTAAATATAAATATAAATATAAATATAAATATAAATGTTTTTTAGAACTGTGGTTCTGTACACAATTTGAGTAAATTTAATTCAACAAACCAACCCTAAATGCTTGAATTCAGTCAAGTAAGTATAGTTTTTTTCTTCTTTTCCTTTTTTTTTAATGTTTATTTATTTTTGACAGAGAGACAGACAGAGCATGAGTGTGGGGGGCGGTGGGGGGGCACAGATTGAGAGGGAGACACAGAATCCGAAGCAGGCTCCAGGCTCTGAGCTGCCAGCACAGAGCCCGACGTGGGGCTCGAACTCATGGACCATGAGATCATGACCTGAGCCCAAGTCGGATGCTCAACCGACTGAGCCACCCAGACGCCCCTCTTCTTTTCTTTTTTTAAATCTACCTTCTGATTCCAAGCAGCAAAAAAAAAAAAAAAGTATTTTAACTTAAATATAACTATAAGATTATGATGGCTTTTCTGTGGGTTATTTCCCCAATATGGTGTTTACTAATCCTGAATATAGACTTACATGTTGTTGCACTGTATACTTGCTTTCCTTAGAATGATCTGTCCAAGTGAACAAAATGGAGAGCTATGAAGGATCCTGGTGTTATTGCTGTTCGGTACCATTGCTTCCGACATCCGTTTCTAGGGACTAAGGAATTGCTTTAGCCACATGCACAATACCTCGGACAGTGTTACTCAAAGAATGGCCCACAGACTAAGTGTTTTTCTTACCTGACTGCAATAAAGTAAGTACAAGAATTGGAAATAAGTACAGGAATTGGAAATTTTAAAAAGTTCAGAAACTTTTATATCAATTTGGAAGAATTGAATCTAATTTTTAAAATTGAGCTTATATTTTTTATAGGTCCTTTTAAAATCTTTTTTTTCCTGAAAACTCATTTTATTTTATTCTACCAAATGTCAATCTATCACAGATTAGATTTTCTACAATAGTCTAGAAAATTCCTCAAATTTCCATGACTCTCTCGCTTATAAGGCAGATGCATTGCTCTAAAAGTTGTTGACCTGGCTTGCTTTCATAGTGTGACAAGTGATATATACCCGTGTAAAACTTCAGGAAATGAGACACAATGACAAAATTCCTCGCCTGCGGCTGCCGCGCACACCAAGATTAAATCTTTCCCTTCTCATTTCTGTCATCAGACTACAAGGCCTCGTCTGCTTTTCATGTTAAGATATTTTAATTAGAATCTGAGAGAGTGAGTGGAATAAGAGAAAATTAGTCATGAAAAGAACATTGCATTTTTTTTTTACCCTTCAAAGAAAAGTGTAATAACATTTCCTCCCATATTATTTCTACTTTAGTGCCATTTTCTAAAAGTAAAGTACTCTGGAAGATATTTAGGAGAACTTTAACATGATGGGTTTGCACTCAGAAATGTTTTTAAATGCTGGTGAAGAGTATATAAATAATAAAATTTGGGGACATTAGCAAGAGTCACAGTGTCAGCCTCAGGGAGAGGTTTGGGTTTCTGTCCCAGCCAAAGTACAACCACAGAGCCAGAGTAAACATTGACAACACCGCCTTGTTCTGAGTGGCAACATTTGTCTAGGCAGCAGGCATTAGTAGTGAGAGCAGGGTTGATAGGGATTAGGGGGTCAGGCGTACAGGTCTAAGTTACGGGTGAAGCAAGAAGAACTGAGAGGGATATTATATGGTAGAAAGAAAGAGACCAAAAGAGAACTGAAAAGGATGGGGATAGGTGGGAGGCTTCCAGGCTGGCTGGGCTTTGAGGCTCCTGGTGACAGGCTTGGTGGGTGGACCACTTACATTTATAAAGGCCAGGGATCAGGTATACGTTTGGAGCCTAGCATAAAAAATTTTATTAGCCTTGGTTATTCAACTGAAGAGCACTTGATGAAAATTTCTGCTTTATCTTCTGTTATCGCTTCTAGCTACTCCTCTTTTACATTGGAAAAAATAAATACAATTACAAGTTTATCATTCACAGTAGGTTATGAGGTCTTTTATATGTCAAAAACATGTTGTAATATGAATCTTTTTGCCTTGGTGAAAAAATGTGGGTGCAATTATCTTTTTATAATTATGGTGTTATGTGTGTGCTGTAATTTCCCCATAAAAGTGTGACCTAAAATGATCTGAAAGGATAACTATTCTGGAAGTGTTGTTAAAATACACTTAAAATCATCTTTAAAAAGTGGAACATTTCCCCAAATCGTTTTTGCCTCCACACTGAAATCCCTCCAGTCTTTTCCCAGTACCCTTTCATTCTATTATCTTTCAGATATGACTGCCTTGCGTAATTTTGGGGTCTGGGAGGACCATTTATATATTAGGAACCACTTATCTATTTGTCATACTGACCATTATTGCTGAGTGCTTACTGCAAGGTTCTAGGTCTATTGCTGGGATTACAAAAGAGGTGCCCTCTGTTCCTTCATTCATCCACCAACCTGTTTAAATACCTGCTGTGCCAGGAATTTGAGGCAGGTACCTCTTATAAGGAACTGATATACTCTGTAAAATGGAGAGAATACCTTTTAAAGGTATTATGAGGATTAAATGAAATTATATTTCTAAAGCACCTGAAACAGGTACTCTGAATGAGTATTTTCCCCCAGGAATGGCAGAGATTGAATGGCAGTTTTTGCAGGTCATTGAGAAGATAAGCTGAATCTTGCATAATATCTAATGTTAGGGGCACCTGGGTGGCACAGTCGTTTGAGTGTCCAACTTGGGCTCAGGTCATGATCTCGCAGTCTGTGGGTTCAAGCCCCGCATTGGGCTCTGTGCTGACAGCACAGAGCCTGGGGCCTGCTTCAGATTCTGTCTCCCTCTCTATCTGCCCTTCCCCTGCTCACACTCTGTCTCTCTCTCTCTCAAAAATAAATAAACATTAAAAAAAATTTGAATGTTAATTTGCTGATCAGGAGCACCTGTGTGGCTCAGTCAGTTAAGCCTCTGACTTTTGATTTCAGCTCAGGTCATGATCTCATGGTTCATGGGACTGAGCCCCATTTGGGGCCCTGCGTTGACAGTGTGGAGCCTGCTTGGGATTCTCTCTTTCTCTGTCTCTACCCCTGCCCTGCTCATACACGTGCTCACTCTCTCTTAAAATAAATAAATTAACATTAAAAAAAATAATCCAAAGAAAAAATACATTAAAATATTTTCTTCTATTGGGGTGCCTGAGTGGCTCATTCATTTAAGCATCTGACTCTTGATTTCGGCTCAGGTGTGACCTCACAGTTCATGGGATCAAGCCCCATGTGGGGCTCTGCACTGACAGTGAGGAGCCTGCTTGGGATTCTTGATTCTCTCTTTCCCTCTCTCTGCTCCTTCCCCCCCTCTCTTTTTCTCTCTTTCAAAATAAATAAATATAAAAAGTATATTATAAAACATTTTTTAAAGTATATTTTCTTCTTTTGGAATATCAATAGGAAACACCAAATTGATAGATTGCCAAAACATTGAAGAGTAAAAGTATTAGAAAACAGTCACATGGAAAGGAATTATAGAAGAGCTTTTTAAAAATATGTAAAAGTAATACTTTAGTTGTCTGCAGATGCTTTCTTCTTGAATGTTGACTTTTAGTCACTCTTGACATTTTACCTGGAGAAAGGGAGACCATCGTGTCAGTGACTGATCTTGGCTATTCATCATTTCCGTGAACTCTCAGGAAGTTCAGTCTGAACATCAGAAAGAATTAATATCACAGTAACTCAAGTCTAAGAAGACAAAGCTGGTGCTTCCTCTGGAAACACATCCTTCCACCTGCTCCCTGAAGTCTGATAAATCTTTCAACTCCAGTTTTGTGTGTGTGTGTGTGTGTGTGTGTGTGCGCGCGCGCGTGTGTGAGTGGTAGTGTATTGGACATGAATTTGAATCTGATCAGATTTCCTTATGTAAAAAGTGGGCATTTTTGTGTGTGTCTTCCAAATAGGGGTAATTCCAAAATTGGAAAATCAGCTGCAAAGAAAACCAACAGATTTATGATACGATGGTTTTTCCCCCCTATATTCAGGGGAAATGCCTCCAGTTTCATTGTTCTTTCTTTACCTAGAAGTAATAACTGACATTTGTAACAATTTCCTTGCTTGACTAATACTATTGCCTGAAGATTTTTAAGAATATTGTAATCCTAATGCTATTCAATAGAACTTTTTGCTATGACAGAAATGTTCTATATCTGTACAGGGCAGGGTGGTAACCACTAGACACATGTGGCTTTTGAACATTTGAAATGTGGCCATTAAGCTTGCACAACTGAGAAAATGAATTTTTAATTGTATTTAATTTTAATTAATTTAAATGTAAACTTAAAACAGCCACCTGTGTGTAGTGACTACCCTATTGAACAGCACAATGCAAGACCATAAGTATTAATTCACAAGAGTTAAAACAGGTTTCAGCATAGACAATATTGAGAAGGTTAGTAGTTGGAGATTCTGGTTTTACAAAAAGTTTTATCTCAATGTTCCACTGGGTGTGGAATTTATAAAAAAATGATCTCTATAATATAAATTAGATAATAAAGTGTTGTTTCTTCTTTCAATCTCAACTTTTATGTTGTCTTTTCTATTTTTTCATATTTATTTTCAATTTGGTAACTTCAACCAAAAGCATTTTTCAGATATAATAAAAATTAGGTCAACAGCTTTATCATTTCTAGCTGTATGTTTTTATGAGAGAGAGAGACAGGCAGACAGGCAAGGAGAGGGAGAGAGAGTGAATATGTTAAACTTTGAGCCAGTCTCAGATGTTTATTACTTTTGCTGACTTGGCTTTAAGACCATAGTGGGAGGTCCAAGATGATTTCAGTTAATTTCTTAGGATGCGTGTCGTATGGTGTTTTGTTTGTTATGGCATTTCTCTTTCTTTCATGTCTTTTCATAATCTCATTCCATGTGTTTGCGAACTACAGCTGACCTTTTCAAAAATTTTTAATTAAGACCATATTTTTTAATTAATTTTTTTTTATTTTAAAGAGAGAGAAAGAGAGAGATTGCATGAATGGGGGAGAGAGGCAGAGGGAGATAGAGAGAACTTCAAGCAGGCTCCACGCTCAGTGTGGAGCCCAACCTGGGGCTCGATCCCACAACCATGGGATCATGACCTGAGCCAAAATCAAGAGTCAGATGCTCAACTGATTGAGCCACCCAGGCGCTCCCCCAAAATATTTTTAATTGAAATGTAATTAACATACAGTGTTATATTAGTTTCAGGTGTAAAATATAGTGATTCAACAATTCTGTACATTACTCAGTGTTATCACAATAAATGTACTCTTAATCTTCTTCACCTATTTCACCCATTCCCCTCCCACCTCCCCTCTGGAAATCACCAGTATGTTCTCTGTATTTACGTCTGTTTTTGTCTGTTTGTCTTTTTTCCCTTAGTTTGTTCATTTGTTTTATTTCTTAAATTCCACTTATGAGTGAAATCATATGGTATTTGTCTTTCTCTGTTTCACTTAGCATTATATATTTTAGGTCCATCCATGTTGTTGCAAATAGCAAGATCTCATTCCTTCTTATGGCCAAGTAATAGCCATATGCATGTGGTATATATATCTATAATGGAATACCGTTCAGCCATGCGAAAGAAGGAATCCTGCCATTTGTGACACCATCATCTTCTTTATCCATTCATCTATCAGTGGATACTTGGGTTGCTTCCATAATTTGGCTATTGTAAGTAATGCTGTAGAAAACATAGGGGTACATATATCTTTTCAGATTAGTGTTTTTGTTTTCGTTGTGTAAATACCCAGTAATGGAATTACTGGATCATATGTATTTCTATTTCTATTTCTATTTTATTAATTAATTAATTAATTAATTAATTTAAGATTTTATTTTTAAGTAATTGCTACACCCAACATGAGGCTCAAACTTAAAACCCCAAGATCAAGAGTCATAGTCTTTTCCAACTGAGCCAGGTAGATGCCCCTGATATTTCTTTCTTTCTTTCTTTTTGTCTTTCTTTCTCTTTTTCTTTCTTTCTTTCTTTCTTTCTTTCTTTCTTTCTTTCTTTCTTTCTTTCTCTTTCTTTCTTTCTTTCTTTCTTTCTTTCTTTCTTTCTTTTCCTTTCTCTCTCTCTCTCTTTCTTTCTTTCTTTCATTCTTTCTTTTTTAATGTTTATTATTTGAGAGAGAGGGAGAGAGAGACAGAGAAACAGAGAGCAAGCAGGGGAGGGGTAGAGAGAGAGGGAGACACAGAATCAGAAACATGCTCCAGGCTCTGAGCTGCCAGCACAGAGCCCGACGCGAGGCTCGAACCCATAGACCACGAGATCATGAGCTGAGCTGAAGTGGGCCGTTCAACCAAGTGAGCCACCCAGGCGCCCCTGGATGCCCCTGATATTTCTATTTTTAATTGTTTGAGGAACCTCCATACTGTTTTCCACAGTGGCTCCCCCAATTTGCATTCCCACTAACAGTGTACAAGGGTTTCTTTTTCTCCACATCCTCACCAACACTTGTTATTTCTTGTCTTTTTGATTCTAGTCGTTCTGACAGGTATAAGGTCATATGTCATTGTGGTTTTGATTTGCATTTCCATTTCCCTAATGATTAGTGATGTTGAGCATCATTTCCCATATCTGTTGGCCATCTGTATGTCTTCTTTGAAAAAATGTCTATTCAGGTCCTCTGCCCATTTTTTAATTGGATTGCTTGTATTACTGACCTTTTTTAAAAAATAAGGATTGAATTTTTAAAAGGAGCTGGGATACATTTATCCATAGCAGTTTGTCTTTGCCTTCCCCAAAGCACCATTTTAAATTGTAGAACATTGGGGCACCTGGCTAGCTCAGTTGGAAGAGTGTGTGGCTCTTGATCATCAGGGTTGTGAGTTCAAGCCCCACATTGGGTATAGAGATTATTTGAATAAATAAACTTTAAAAAATTATAGAATGTGATTGTGACTCTAAAGAAAGTTGTCTGTTGAATAACTGGAGACTGTATTTGCCAATTTGCCTTCATATGTGTGTATATATATATATATATATATATATATATATATATATATATGTAATTTATATGTATGCAATATATGCAATATTATATGTAATACATATTATATGTACATATACATATTATATATTGTACATATACATATATGTATATATGTTGTATATATACATATATGTATATATGTTGTATATATACGTATACATATTATATATAATACATATAAAATATGTAATATATGTATAAAATATATGTAATATATATATAATTTCAATTAAGTGGAATATTTCCAACTAGGGGCTTCTGGTTGATCAAAAGTAAAATGAAAAAAATAATTCATACACTCATCATTTATTTATGATAACCTGTCATATCCCAGGTAATGTTCTCAATATTGGGAATACAACAGTGAACAAAACAGATAAAATTCTCCATCCTCATGGAGCTTAAATTCTAGCAGAATCCTTTTTGTTCCACTTCCATAGATAATCTTTTGAAAATATCTATTTCCCTTCATCCTGCAAGTACATGAATTATCACAACCTAGTGTGTTTGGTTGATTTCGATTACTAAGATTTCTGGGTTGCCTTAAAGCCCTCATTCCTTAGTACTATTGGTGTAGAACCAAAGTTCTACTCTGAATCACTTAGGAAGCCTTTTAGTGAATACTGATGCTGCCCAAACCTGCCCCATCCTGATTTAGTTTGTCATGGGGCACGAGTATCAATATGTTTTAATCACTCCAGGTAATTATGCATGCTGCCTGAGTTGAGTGCTACTAGCATAGAAAGGCTTAAGGGATATGGAGCCAGCATATATACAAGAAGATGTTTTTAAATCTAATGATATCAACTTATTTTGTTTTGATTTGTGATTGCAAATTGAGATTTACAAGAAGCAAAGGAGAAATGGGATTGAAGCTTCTTTTTACTTAAAATTTAACATTTTATTTATCTACTTATTTATTTATTTAGCACTTATTATATTCCAGGTGTTAGGGATTGGAAGATGAACAAAGAATGAGCCCTATCCTCTACAAATTTATAATCTAGTAGGGGAGTTCACAAACTTTTTCTGGAAAGTAAATATTTTTGGTTTTATGAGCCATATAGTCTCTGTTATAACTATTAAATTCTGTTGTAGTGAGAGAGTAGCCATAGGCAATATCTAGACAAATGGGTATAACTACATTCCAATAAACTTGATTTACAAAAACAGGCAATGGTCTGGATTCGGCTGCAGGCCTTAGTTGCCAACCTCTGGTCTGGTAGAAGAAAGAGAAAATAAATAATTACTGTAGAGTAGAGTATGTGATCAAAGTGAGCACAGGTGACACAAGATAAGGGCCATCAGTACCTGAGAGACTTAGGGAAGATTCTGAAGGAGATGCTGTTCAAGTGGATTATGAAGCACGGGTTGGAGTTTGGAGAAAGGAAAAGGAAAGGATGCTCTAAGCAGAGGGACAAACGTGCAAAGCATGGGCATGTAAAACAACACTGCCTCTTCTAGAAACTAAAAGCAATCCAGTGGGGCTAGAATGCAGGTTGCCTACTTGGGCAGAAGGATGGGGCTAGAGAGGCTGGGCCATATTCTGATGGGCCTTGGTTAGGAAGTGAGAAGCATGGGTGTGGAGCTAACAGTCTTGGGAGGAGCAAATAAAGGATTTTAAGCAGGGAAGAGTAATTCATTGGCTGCCCGTTGGAGAGGAGGAGATGCAGTCATTGTACTACTGTGGTAAACCAGACGGAAAATGGTTGAGTGGCAAGCATGACCAGGATGGGATTCATGTGAGCACTGTTTAGACTACAGAATCTCTCGTCTTGGTGACTGCTTGCACATGGGGATAAATGAGAATGAAACATCTTAGACACCTTCTAGATTTCTGGCTTGGGTGACTGGGTGATGTAATTTATGTAGACAGGAGAAATAAACCTGGGGAGGGGTAGAAGATGATGAATTTGTTCAGGAGTTTGAGTTCAGGATAAATACATGGCACTGAAGTGTAGCTCCCCAATAGAAAACGGATTGCTACTAAAGTGGACGTGGAGATTCGGGAGTCAGTGTGCCCAGTGATAGATAAGGCCACACATTTAGATTAGGTCACCCACAGAGAGCCTGTAAGGTGTCAAAATAGACAGGACAGCAGTGGAGAAAACCTTGGGTAATATGCATATATGGAACCAGAATTCTGAAGGAGCAGTCAAATCGAGGTGGGAGGGAACTGGAAGACAGGGCTGTTACCCAGGCTGAAGGGAAGAGTTTCAAGACGGCAGCAGTCAGTGCTGAGAAAAGTGTCTCTGGGGTTCTGTGGTATGGATACCTTTGCAGAGAAGAAAAGCAAGGCCTTAGAGATCGGAATGAGACTATGCTCCCCAGAAACTTAGCTGAAGTATGGGCATCTCAGACACTGCTGGTGGAGCTATAAATTGGTAGATGTTTCTCAACAGATGTTTGGAAAACTGTATTGAGAGATACCACCATTTAAAAACAAGTAATTTCACTCTTAGAAAATCGTGCCAGGAACATAATCATATGCTCTGTAGTCGGTAACAGTGAACAAAAGTTCCAAAATGACATTTTGGATCATTTAATTTGATCAATTCCAAGAAACATGCCCTGTAAGTGCTTACTGATACAAATGACATAGTAACTGTTTTACCCTTTAACCATGGCCTCAGACCAAATTTGTTTTGTTTGCATTAGCTTTTATATATTAGAGCTTTTAAATTAAGAAATATTTAAAATACTGACCATTAGAGTATACAAGGAACATGCATGTACCCATTACCCAGATTGAAAAGATGTTAACATTGTACCATATCTGCCTATGATTTTTTAATATATTACAAATCCATGTTAAATCCCCTTTATACCCTTCCCCAATCCTATTCTCCTCCCTCCCTCCCCACTTTACAGTTGATATTTATGCTTCCTGGCTTTTTTTTTAATAACTTGCTTGTGTGTAAACTCATATATAATTTATAGTGTTGTTTTGCATATTTTTAAACTTTAAATAAGTGCTATCCTACTATTCATATTATTCTTCAATTTGAGGTTTTTACTCGTCACTGTTTTTGAGATTTATTTATGATCATATATGGTACCTATATTTCTTTCAAAAACTTCATTCTGTAGTATTCTGTTACCTGACAAAACCTCAATTTATATATTCATTCTGTTGGCAGGCACCCGGACTAGTTCCTGCACACCTCTGTTCTTTGAACTCCTCAGTTATTAAATGGAGCTAGTAATAGTATCAATCTCGTAGGAGGTTTGAGGATTACAGTAATTAATATATGTAAAACACTAGTCAGGCCTTGAAACACAATAATCATCCAATGCACATTAGCTATTCTTATCAGTATGACCAATAATATTATTATTAAGTTCTTTCCAAATCTTTGCTGTCACATTCTGATATGACATGCTCACATATTGTGAAATGTTGTGTTTCTTTCCTTATATCTATGCATAAGTTTCTTTATCATATATAACTAAAAGTCAAATTTCTGGTGTGTTTAACACCAGAACACCAAATCTGTGTCTAACCCTACCATTATAAATGTTGCATACATCCTTTCTAAAGATGTGGTACCAATCCTTCTTCCACCTACGACACATGAAAGTTTCTGCTTCCTTGTCAACACTTGTTATTGTCAGACAATCATTTTTGCCAATCCTTGGTGTTGAAATGGTATCCCATTTTTTAATATTTATTTATTTGTTTGCTTGTTTATTTATTTATTTATTTATTTAAGAGAATGAGCAGGGGAGAGGGACAGAGAGAGAGAGAGAGAGAGAGAGAGAGAGAGAGAGAGAATCCCAAGCAAGCTCCATACTCAGTGTGGAGCCCAACATGGGGGTTGATCCCATGACCCTGGGATCATGATTTGGGATCATGACACTCAAACAACTCAGCCACTCAGGCACTCTAGCCCCCATTGTTTGCTTTAATTTGCATTTTCCTTGTGTGTAGTGAGGTTGAGAATCTTTGCACATCTTTTTTGACCATTCAGGTTTTCTTTTATGTTAATTTTTTGCCCATTTTTCAGTGGGGTTGTTATCTTTTTCTTATTGCGTTGTAGGAATTCATTTTATATTTAAATACTAATCTTTTGTCTCTCATATCTCAAATTAAATTAATGACTTATTTGGTTTTTTAAAATTTGAAAACATGACTTATCAAAGCACTTCATGCACGTGGTAAAAAAAACAAAATAAAATGGTACAGAAGAGCTTGTGACAAAATGCAAGTCTTCTGCCCTCCCTCCCTCCCCACGCCGACACCACTCCCTAGGGTAGTTTCTTTCTACCAATTGTGCTTTTAGTTCTCCTGATCATTTTCTCCATAAGTACTTATACCTTGTATCCTGATATATCAACGTGAACAATATCTCTGTATTCCATGCTATGAAAGGTAAGGCCACCCCCTGTACACAGCTCTAAATATTACCATTCATCATCCTGGCTAGCTGCTCCCATCTCTCTTACATGTTGCTGGAATTTGTTGAAATCCCTTATCTTTGATAAGCTCTTCTGTTTTTATCTTAACTATGGGTTTGTTTCCTTATTTCCCTATTTGTTTTGTTCATCACTTTAATTATTTCACTTGGGAGCAATGATGAAAGGCAGATGTATTCATTCCATCCAACAGCTATCCCCAGAAATTACCAACAGTAGCCCAGAGCCTGGCTTTTTTTATGTCTTATTTATGATTTTTCACACTTTGAATATTTATAGAACTGAAATTAGAGTCTTGTAAATTACATTTTTTTTGTGTGACTCCAATTGAACAGTTAGGGGCAAAGTGAACTTTCAGACTTTTTTTTAGTTCTTTCATAAGCAACTCCTTCTGGCCTACCTACAAAGGTGTCTGCTGAGAATTATGAATAGAGGCATCTACCTCTTACTCAAAGTAATGATTGCTTTTGCTCAGCCTTCATTCCAACTGGGCTTGGGATTTAGTATCATTATGGGGAAGAATAATGTTTTTCTCTGCCTCTGAGCCTCTGTAGATGTAAGCCCATCTTTTCCATTAGCTATTCCTGATGTTAGGCTGTGAATTTCCCTGAATGATAAATAGCTTCATTGAATTTCCACTTCCTACTCAATTTCTTTATAAGTTAAAGGAAGAAGAATAGCCAAGAGACAAAAAGGCTTTTATATATAAAGTAATAGCTGTACATTGCAAAAACATGCAGTTTTGAGCTAGAGTCATCGGTCTTCAGTCATATTTTAATTTTGCTGCCTGGTGACTGGTGTTCTCTACAGAACTAAATATTATCTGACTTGCCAGTTCCTCTTTTATAAACTGGAATCCTTTCTTGCTCATGGTAACATCTTCTGAAGATAAGATATGCATACATGAATATGAATAAATATGAAAAACCTTGTAGAAATGATGAAAGTAAAAAACGGGTTTAGAGGACATTTATTTATTTAGAAGAACTTTAGAGGTAGAAATGTTCACCAAAATTTTGTGAAATTAACCAAAATGTTCACTGTGGTTATTGCTGGGTAGAGTGACTGCATGTAATTCGTATTTTCTTCTTTTTGCTTGTCTACATTTTCTATAATGAATGAATGTATTTTCTGAAATAATGTACAAAATTTTGGTTGAGTTTTGGATTGAATGCAAGTGTCTTCTGTGAGATGTTGCTGCTACTGAAATAGTACTTCACTAAATGATCTTGGTCTGGGACAAGTGCTGTTTAGTATCTCTTCCTTTGAGACATGTTCCTGGCCTAGAGCAAAGAAACTGTCATGCTGCTCTGTCACTAAGGCTACAGGGCTGTTGTTTTTATGGTGCCCATTGGTCATTCATACTTACTGAGCATCCGTGTGCTGCCTTATGTGAGAAAATACCAGGAGAGGTATATGTGGGGAAATATCAAATAAATTGGGAACTCCCTTCCAAAGAGTCATCATTTTTAACTCCTGAGAATTTTATAAATCAGTCCATCAAAACAAATGTCATGGAGCTCTGCCATGTATAGGGCAATGTCCTAGGTGCGGCACAGATCTTAAGGGAGATTGATGCATGGCCCACACTGGCGTCCAGGACCTTGTGGTCACATTGGGAAGGTTAGACTCGAGCATGTGAAAATAATAACAAGAGAGGGAGAGAAATGCAAGTTTCCAAAATTGCATCCAAAAGTTGTCATGCAACTGTGTATAGGCCCTGAGTGAATGGTGCAGGGGCTAACTGCTGTTAGAAGGAAGAGCTCACCTGTGGGCCTGAGTGGGCTACAGGATTGCCTGGATTGGACGGACTTGTGCTGAAAGTGGAAGCTACAAGGCTTCCTAAGGCCTGTATTCAGCAATCCTGAAATATTCTTTCTGGCACATGCCATTGGTCCAAGTAAGTCACAAAGCCAACGCAGATTCAAGGGCAGGGAAATCGCCTCTGCCTGTTGAAGGGAGGGATAGTCAAGGCACATTGTAGAGGCGCACAGTCACAGGAGAGTATAATTCACTGAGAGCCATTTTAAACAACCTAGCACAATGGCTCATGGTAAAACTCTGTGATCCAAGTTCTGTAGGCTTAGCTCCTGGTATGTAAAGGAGAGCTTTGGCAATTTTTTTTCTTCTCGTGTAACTTAGTTTTCTCATCATGTTGATAACAAAAAGTAATTTATTATTCCATCCATATTTAACATAGTAGGTAATAATGTATAGGTATATATAGTCTTTATGGTTTAATATAAAAGTATTATTAATTAATGATATTGAATCAAGCTGTCCTCACTTGTGTTCACCTGCCAAAATTTAGGTATCGCTGACATTCAAGATGGTGGATGATAGAAGGGAAAGGGTAAGAGCATTGGAATCAGACTGATTCCAGATTTAGGTTCTTGGCTCTGCCACATAATAGTGCTGTGCCTCTTTCAGCCTTCACATCCTTACCTGTGAAATGGGGATAATAGCACTGCCTCTGCAGGCATGTTGGCCGTTATTGCTAGTTCTGAAGAACTAGCTGAAAGAATTTAGCTTTCATTTAGTTTTTAGAAACTCATACTTCTGGGGCACCTGGGTGGCTCAGTCGGTTGAGCCTCCAACTTCGGCTCAGGGCATGATCTTGCAGTCTGTGAGTTCGAGCCCCACATCGGGCTCTATGCTGACAGCTCAGAGCCTGGAGCCTGCTTCAGATTCTGTGTCTCCCTCTCTCTCTGCCCCTCCCCTATTCACGCTCTGTCTTCTCTCTGTCTCAAAAATAAATAAAAACATTTTAAAAAATTTAAAAAAAAGAAAGAAACTCGTATTTCTATTTAAAGATTACAATTTGACTATATTTAGTTGAGGGCAATGTATTTTGTTTTTGATCTTTTAGATGAGCCTCTCAGCGGCCCCGTTTTAAAATAAAAGTGTATCATTACGCACTCTCTTCAGAGGTGGCTTTTCTAGAACACAAATTCTTTATTTAAGCCACTTTTTGTAGACTGGAGCTTCACAAGTCTGGACAGAATTGGGTTTCTCACCAGGGTGCGCCCATAAGTGTGCCACAGGCAGAGGAAAGGCATCCTCTGCAGACAGATGTCTCCACTTAGTGAGGTAGTCAGTTAGCACTTGTTTTCCCCTGAGCAGTTTGTGCTTAATTACTAAAGACTTAATCACGAAACTGGGGCATTGTGAAAGATGTGCGATCAATAGTTATAACGTAATCATTAATGGATACTATTTATTGAGTACTTAATATATGCCAGGAACTGTTAAGTGCTTTACATGCATTATGTCATTTATTCTCAGAAAACTGCTCTGAGATAGGTGCTTTTATTATTCTCAGGTTTTTTTAATGTTTATTTATTTTTGAGAGAGAGAGAGAGAGAGACAGAGTGTGAGTGGGGGAGGGGCCGAGAGACAGGGAGACACAGAATCTGAAGCAGGCTCCAGGCCCTGAGCTGTCAGCACAGAGCCCAACACAGAGCTCTAACCCAGGAACCGTGGGATGGTGACCTGAGCTGAAGTTGGACTCTTAACCGACTGAGCCACCCAGGTGCCCCTATTATTCTCATTTTTAAAACCTGAAAAATGACACAGGAATTTATGAAAGTGGTGGAGTATGTTATAGAAAGTTACAAAATACAGATAGGCAAACATAAGAGTGAAGACACCATTTTCCTACCATTCAGAAAATGTTAGTGACATCTTTTTACGTCAACTTCTGGAATTTAGAAAACCTCTTTATTTCCTACCAAGCCTAACTGTTAAGACTATTATCTGAAAATATAAAAAAGAAATTTCTATATTAGAACATTGACCCTTGCCTTCTATTTGGATTACTGCTTTAGCGATCCTAACATCCTGAAGTCTTGGATGAATCCAGCTGAGTATTAGGTTGTATTCAGGGAAGGGAAAAAAAGATAAGCATATGAATGCACTAAAACAAAACAAAACACTGTTCCAGTGTTAGTTATTGCTGGGGAGGAATCACAAAATCTCACTGGCAGAAACAAGAACTTATCCTTGATCACACATCTTGGGGTCAGCTGAAGTGGCTCTTTTTAGGCTACGGGTCTACAGGTTGGCTGAAGTGGGGTCCAAATTAGAGGGTTAATGGCTACTGTGGTTTGTTCTTTTCACAATGAAGGGAAAAATGGCCGGGGACAAGCCCAACTGCATAAATATATATATGCTAACATCCCAGGGAACCAAAGCAAGTTTGATGTCAAGCCTAAAGTTAAGGGAAAAGGAAAGACATACCTACCATGAGTGTCCTTAGCCCTGAGGTCAAGGCAAGGATATGGATGTATAGCACTACTCCAGGGGAATGAAAAATTAAGACTAATAATTTAATCTGCCATTCCTACTTTTATGTGTATGTTTATTTATTCATCTACCCATCCATCTACCCTCCAAATAGATACAATTAAATGTACATAGGCATATACATAATACACATATGTACACACACATACACACAAGATAAAATAAAACATGTAGCTATGTGTAAAAATATTTCTAAAACATGAAGATGGAATGACATATGGGAGCAGGGTGATTGGCCAGAGAAACTAGTGTAATATAGCAGAAAACCCCAATTAAGAGTAAATATAAAAGCATTCCAAGGACAGGAGCAACAGAAATTTGACAATAAACTGGACACTGGGAACCAGGGAGGGGGAAATTAAGGGTAAGATGGAGTGAAGGAGAAGAAATTAAAATTATCTATCATTCCGTGAGCGTCGGGAAGGTGGGGAAACTGTAGTAGTACTGACCAGGAGCAGCAGTGGTGAAGGGTGGCTGGAAGACAGCAATTGGTCTTACTTTGCATGGTTAGGTTTCAGATATCAGCAAACATCAAATTGGCCATGTCCTCAAAATAATTGAGCTTTGGTGGTGTGTTGAGACAGGAGCACAAGTTAGCTTTGTTTGTGACCATGGACGAGTTTCTTATGTCTCTTCCAGCTCTTAAATTCTGTAATCCTTTGACCTTCATTGAGACTTCTAGTTGGAGCAATATGAACAATATGTTTCCCCAAGGAATGCAGATAGAAAAGAACAAGACTTATGTGTCAGGGGTCAAATGATGTCCTCTAGATAAGTGCTCTTGGCCAGCATCATGTTGTTGTTCTTATTGTTCCTTTTTAATTAGTTTTATTTTTGATTTTTAAATTTGAGAACATACAGGCTGGGTATCCTTCTCTAGTCCAGCCCCAGACTCGACCAGCCCCTCTTGTCTTAGATCCATCCACTTCTCACATTTACATAATGTCCTAGTCCTGGAAGATGTGTGGGATTTTGACTCCTGCTCTAAGTCTTAGGGCTAGTTGCTGGTGAGAAGATGGAAAATACTCAAAGAAGATTAAGAAAAACCAGAGGTAGGCCAGCAGTGGGTCATGCAAGTTGAGATTAAATAGTCTTTGAAAGAAGTGCTGAAGTTTGCTGAAGTTTGGTTCAGAACAAGCTTGTTAAAATCTTTGTTGTTCTTTTAGAACTGGACTAGATTTTAAACTCTGCCAAAGGGAGAAACAATGTCTTTTCTATGTTCTGAAACTTTATCTTGTAGTGAGATTACAGGGCTGCACTCTACAGGTGCTCCATCAATTTCAAAAGAAAGACAGGGAGGAAGAGGCCTGGAGACAGGAGGGAAAAGAGAACCAAAAGATTCTAAGTTGCTCCACTCTTCCAAATAATTTTTTGGGTTTTTTTTGAGGAGAGAGAGAGAGCAAGTGAACACAAGTGAGTGAAGGGCAGAGAGAGAGAGAGAGAGAGAAAAGCAGGGCTCACCTGAAGCAGGGCTTGTGTTTTTACCCAAAGCAGGGGTTGTGCTCACCTGATGTGGGACTGAACTCATGAACTGTGAGATCATGACCTGAGCTGAAGTCAGATGCTTAACAACTGAGCTACCCAGGCACCACACTCTTCCAAATAATTAAATAGAGTTCTTGTCTAGAATCACCCAGATGAAACAGATCTTTTTGCACACTTACCACTTTTCTAGAAGCAATGAGGAAGTTGGAAATAGGTTTCCTGTGTGTGGATATGTTCAAGAAATGCTCTTTCCACCCCTCCCCCACCCCCATTGACCACGTTCTCCAGCTCAAATGTCTCTCCTAACGAGTTTTCTTCTGTCCAACCCTCCTGTAGAAATGACTTATTGATGGTCTGCCGCCAACTGAATATGGAAGAGTCTGTGGCTGAGATCATGAACCAGTTGGGCGCAGATGAACATGGGAAGATTTCCTTTCAGGATTTTACAAGGTGCCGCATGCAGCTCGTTCGAGAAATTAGGAAGGAGGAAGTAGGTCTTTCTGAGAAGTCAGACAACTCCTGTAAAAAGAAGAAGCTGAGGGATAGAATTGCGTCCTGGCCCACGAGCAGCGACAACAGTTTGGGTAGGTACAACCAGGTGACAGTTTGGTAGTGCTGCACTAGCCCTGCTTGGTGACCTCTGTAGATGAGAGTAGCCTGCCCAGCCTGCTGCTGGCTCATCCGCAGGCTGTCTTCTTGGCCACACTTTCCCTGGGTGAATGTTCCCTACTTCCCCCAATTCTGTCTTACAGTTTCAGTTCTGAGCTTAGTGCATTCTTTATTTTAGTTCTTCCATTTTCCAAGCGTAATAATGCATAGCTATTTAGCTGTTGGAGAAGAAGGGGGCACATTGGATGGGAAAGGTGGTGACTGCACCAGTAGGCCTCAGAAGCTATTTGGGGACTCCTTCAAAGTTTAGTGCAGCTCTGTGCAGTGCAGTTTTAAAAAACCCATCTCTTGTTTGCTTAATCTTTAAAATTTTTTCTACAGAGTTTTCCTGTTCATAAGTATTATTGTTTCCTACTAGTGCAAGATAAGCAATTAGAAAGAAAGGCCCCACAAATGTTGATAATTATTGAAGCTGGGTGATGGGAGCATGGGGTTTATAGTACATTTTTTTGAGCACTCAAATGTTTACGTATTGTTAGTATATTTGTAATTTTTCACAATTTTTACAAGATTTAAAGGGAAAAACAAGAGGCATCTGAAAGGGTAGCCTGAACAAAGGGCCAGAGGAAAGTATCTGAATTTTCTATTATATTTAAAGGAATTAAAAAAAAAATTTCCTTGAAAATGTCTCCTGGATCTCTCTGTTTCTCTGTTTCTTTTTCTCCGAGGTAGATCTAGTGGCAGGAAACAAAGCTCCATGTTAATTGTCCATCATTTGTTAAATATATACTAATTAGCATAGATAATTATGTAGTGCCCCACAACACACACACACACACACACACACACACACACACACACACATCCTGAACAGTGCTCTTGGCAGTGAAATCATTTGGAACATTATTATTGAGTAATTGAAATAATAAACGTGTCCTCATATCCCCTATGCCTTACTATCTTAATGGATTCCATTTTAGCTTCAAATCAGATGTCTGGTAATGCATGTGCTCTCAGCATAATAGGTAGAAATATTTAATTTTTGAAGTAACGTTTTTCCGAGTATTAAAGTAATATATGTTCATTATAGAAAAATAAGGGGGGAAAGGCAATCAGAAGAAAATAAAAATCATCCTTAATATCTCACATCCAGAAATAATAGCTACTGTTTAGATTTCTCTCTCTCTCTTTCTCATGTGTGTATATGTGATTTAATTGTTTTTTACTATTTTTTCACATACTTTCTATAGTTTTGTATCCTGAAATTCTTCCTTTGCATTTTCCTCATGCTTTTTAAAATGTTTATTTATTTATTTTGAGAGAGAGAGAGAGAGTGAAAGAGAGCATGTGTGTGTGTGTGTGTGTATGTGTGTGTACATGCATGTGGTGGGGGGCAGAGAAAGAGGAGAGAGAGAGAGAGAGAGAGAGAGAGAGAGAGAGAGAGAATCCCAAGCAGGCTCTGTGCTATCAGCACAGAGCCCGACATGGGGCTCGATCCTATGAACGTGAGATCACGACCTGAGTCGAAATCAAGAGTTGGACACTTAACCAACTGAGCCACCCAGGTGCCCCTCCTCATGCTTTTAAATAGCATTTGAAAGTATGATTTGTAATACTTGCATGACCTAAAATGCACACACAGTAATGTGTATTAAATGAAAGAATGAGTGGAATTCTTTTTGTAAGCTGTATTTTCTAATTTTTCTGCCAAGAACATGGCCATCTTACATAAATTAATAAGCACACACACAGACACATTTGAAGTAAACTGTGGTATATCCCAATTAGTGAATCCCATGTGGTCACTGAAGTAATATTTACTGTGTATATAGGAGGAATGCTTGTATGGAAAACAACCTATACAGTCAAAATTTTTATTTTAATGTGTAGTTTATAAATATTCTAAAAGGGACAGTTTTGATAGAATTGCTGCCCACATCTAATTGAACAGTCCATTTCATAGGATTGCCCTAACTAGAGAAAGAGTTGAAAAACAATTCCTTTCAACCTTTGTAACTGTATGACTTGGAGAAAAAAGAGGTAATTGAGGGCTGGTGAGTCATAAAACAGTTTGTGAACTGAGGAAATGCCAGCAGATGTGCAACCCTGTGCTAGTTTATCCTGGTAGTTAAAGCTTCAAAGTCAGGTCATTTGAGTGTGAATCCTGGTTCTGTCACTTCCTGCCTCCATGACATCAGACAAGTTACTTAACTCTCCATATCTCAGTTTCCTCATCAAGTGTAGTGTGAGAACAATAATTGTTATTTAGAGGAATTTAGATGTTAAATATACATATGAAAAGCACATAAAACAGTGCCTATCACATAATTAGCCCTATATACAAGTTAATATTATCGTTACTGCCACTCAGTTTCATTTCCTATTGATTGTCACAGTTGCAACTCGTATGTTGGAGAACAGTCTCCTATTCAATCCAATGTGAGACAAATACATTTAAAACTCTACAATAATTAAACAATGAGTTATGAGTCCCTCTCTTTTCCACATTGCAATCTTCCCTTCTGACTCTATGTAGGTAGAGTCTAGTACTTCCCATCTTGGGGTCAGGGGAGCCCTTTCCTGGCTCCGCGTCCCTTCCAGCTCCTGTCCCACTTCTATGCTCCTCTTCTCAGCAGAACTTTATGAAGAGTTTGTCTACACTGAGTGTTTACCAGTCCTCACCTCTGCCTTCAACCCACTCTTCCCAGCTTTGGTCATCACTGCTCCAATGAACCCGCTCCGATTGCCTCCATGTTGACCAACTTGATGGGTCCTCTTCTGGATCTTTGCCATTTTGCTCAGCTGACTACTCCCTCACTCCAGCTGCACTTTATTCTTTTGGACTTCTCAACACCGCATTCTCCTGGGTTTCTGCCTGCCATTTTGGCTTCCCTTTCTCAGTCTTGGTCTCTAGGGTGCCTTGGAGTTACGATCTCTCCCAGGATGATTTAGTGCCCATGACTTCAAATAATGTTTTTTGTACCAGCGACTCCAATGTATGTATCTAGCCCTGCTTTTTCCCATGAGCTGCCAAATCAGGTAAAAATGACACATATTCCTGGGTGTCTTATAGACCTCTCACCTTTAACACGGTCAAAAGGATTCTTGACCCCCTTCCTTAGTCTTCCTCTCAGGGTCACTGATCTCCCAGATATCCCCATATTGCCAATATCACCACCCTCTCATTTGCTCAAGCCAGCAAGTCCTGTTGTCTCTTTTGTCAAAACACACCCAGAATCTGTCTACTCTCCTTTGCTCCCTTGCCACCACCCTTGCCTAAATCACCATCATGTCTTGCCTTGATTACTAAGATAGCTTATAACTGGCATCCCTGATGCCTACCTTGACCCCCTGTATTCCATTATTTATCCTGCAGTCAGAGTGGTCTTCTTAACATTATGGAAACATGCTTAGCTCATTCCCATGTCTGCAGCATTCCATGGCTTCCATATCATCTAAAATGACGTCCAAATTCCATACTGCAGTCTTGCTCATACCCACCACTGTAAGTGTTATCATGCTGATTGTCCTGACCTATTATGCTTGTTCTAGCCACACTGACCTTCCTGTTTTCCTCTAACTTAGAAAATTGAGCCAGCCTTCAGCCTTTGCCCTGGCCCTTTCCTCTTGTCTAGAACACTCTTCTTTCTGACCTCATTTTCGGTTATTCAGATTTCATCTTAAATATTCCTTCATTAGAGGCCTTTTCTTTTTAAAAAAAAAAATTTTAGCATTTATTTTTGAGAAACAGAGTGAGCAGGGGAGGGATAGAGAGAGAGGGAGACACAGAGTCTGAAGTAGGCTCCAGGCTCTGAGCTGTTGGCACAGAGCCCGACGCGAGGCTCAAACTCATGAACCGTGAGATCATGACCTGAGCCAAAGTCGGACGCTTAACCGGCTGAGCCACCCAGGCGCCCCTAGAGGCCTTTTCACATGCCCTGTTGCTTCATACCACTTATTCTTATCTGACATTACATTATGTACTTATTCTAAGACTCATTTATGTATCTCCCCTAGTACAATGAAAGTTCCACTAAAGTACTGACAGCCTTACAGGGGTACTACTATACCCCAGCACCTGGAACAGAGCTTGGCATATTAGAGATGTTTAGTGTATATTTGTTGCATTTGCTGAATGGGCAGTGCACAGTGTTCATGCTTTTTCAGGGATAAATGGCAGCACAATGCATGGGTCCAGACACCAAGGAACTTATAATTTAAATGTGAAGTTATAATCACATGGCAATTTAAGTAGCAATAAAATTTAAGTTAGAGTCAACAGAGGTTTAGAAGCAACTGAATGGTGCAGAAGATAAGAAAGACTGTGAGCAGGAGTTTCAGGCAAGTTTTACCTGTGGTTGCAATATGGACAGAAGTAGAAAGAATGTTGTACTGCTGTAAGAAAAGCCTGAGAAAAAGTTAGGTTTAACAGTAAAGTGTCAGAAAGATTTTATTGTCAGTCCTGACATTTCACACCACATCCACAGCAGGGAGTTGAGTTGGCAGAAAAAGAAGAGTTATCAAAACATTACATGCTCAAGTTGGAAGAGGAATTTCGAAAGATTCATTTTTCTCAAATGTTTTCCACAGAACACCGATTTCAAAGGATGGTCATAAATATTTTGTGAAGAAAGAATTACTTTTTAAAATACATTTGAAAGCTTTGGATTAAACTAGATTAATAGTTTTCTTTATTACAAGACATCTCTGAGTCTTTAATATGCTAATATTTCTTGCGACTCTCCAGGAGAAGAATAAAATATATAACATTTCACACATTTAATTGACCATAACTTTTATTTACAAATCTTCTCTTTGTCCTTACATTCTCTGCTGAAATATACTTTGGGGAAAAATTAAGATATCTGAACAACTAGATCATAATAGATTTTTATATCTCTTTTATGTCCACTTAGAAATGATATTAAAAATTTTTAATGTCTTTCAGACAACAGTTATATAAAACTTAAGTTATAGAAATAACAATATTAAAAATGGTTAAAAATTACTAATATTTACTGTGCACAAGGCAATTTGGTAGGCACTTTACTTGTATTATATGCTTAGAAAGAAATTCCAGGTTTACCACTGAGTGGCTATGGGATTTAGGTTGCATTCTTGATCATTCTCAGCTTCAGTTTTCTTATCTGTAAAGATAAAGTGGTAATACCTGCATTAGAGGATAATTGGAAGGACTTAGTGAGATATCATTTGTAAAGTTCCTACACAGTGCCTATTCACATTAGGTTTTCAATAAATAATAGTGTTCCTATAATAATTATCATTATCATCTCTAATCCTTGTGACTACCTTCCAAGTTTAGAATAGAATCCTCCATAGACAGTGGAAGACACTGAGACTTGAAGAAGTTACTTGCCTTGCTCTAAGCCACAGAGCTAATAAGGAGTTGAGAACACTAAAACGTTGATTATTGAAAAAGATGATTCTCGGAGTCCCCTGGAACTTAGTCTTAATGATCAAGATGCCAACTAAAAGAATACTGCCATCCAGAGGCCACTCCCAGAAATTGTTGGCACATGGTCCCCAGGGTCTTGAGAAGGGATCTGAGAGGACAATTCCTGCTAGGTAAACCCATCCCTTTGGCAATGAAGTGATGGCATACATTACATCAAAATAGTTATGAGGTTTAATGTGTGCTCCCTAATTTCCCAGTGGAAAACAAGTGGTTTAGGTTTATTATAATCACTTGTAATTTTCATTTAAAATTTTGTGATTTAATTTTTTTCATTTTGAAATGTAAATTTTAAAAATTAAATCACATTTTAAAAACCATGATTTAATTTTTTTTTCAATTTTCTTTGTGATTAGGAAAGACTGGAGTTAAAAAAAATCCTAACTTTAGATATTTATACATGTTCACCATTCCATTGAAGCCTTTATTTAAACATGCCCTTTTAAATAAATAGTTTTTTACTTCAACCAACCTGTAAACTTTACACATGATTTCCACATATTTTTGTCAAATGTGTGAATTTTGTGAAAGAGATAGTGCTTCAGGGTGAGGACCACTGAAAAACACCACTGAATTGCCTGAGGAGAATTGATAAAATCCTTCAAGTTTGCCTAATGAGGTTGTTACAAGCCTATGCTTTTTAGATCTTTGGGGGCACTTGTTTTTCTTCCTTTGGTCAGATCTCAGAGACCCCAAGAACTTATTTGAATCAAATCCCTATAGTTTTAAAACATTGTTTAAGACAGCAGACATTAAAACCTGTTAATTAATACAACTAAGTTTAATTTATGCTAAGATTAGAACACTGGGCACATTTTCCAATAACCTGTATCTTCAAAGATACTTTATTGGTCTTGCCTTAAGTTATATTCCCACCTGATGTTTCAGACTTCATTACTGCTCTGGTAATGCCCCTGTGGTCCAGCAGGAACATACAAAGTACCGTAGTGTCTCAGAGAGACCAAAATAGCAAGGCTTTTACTTAACAGGAACTCAAAGTAAAAAAAAATAGATCAAAGAACATATAGTTTAGGCAGAAAGGTCTCCAAACCCCACATGTAAGGAGATACTGATTGCTTATCAGATTTAAAGAAATAAATAAGCAGCTCCCTGAATGTTGGTTTAGTATCTTGCTTTCAAAAAATCAAAACCACAATTAGTTAATATACATAAAACCTGTCTAGTCCTGACACATCCCAATTTTTTCCAGAATGAATGTTACTCTTAAATATTGTTGGGGGTTTTTCTGTGTATATAAAAATTCTTCTAAACTCTTGAAACTTCTGTGTATATAAAAATTCTTCTAAACTCTTGAAACAGGTTAAATTAAGTGAAACAAGAAGGCATTTTCCAATTCAGCTGGGTTATCCCTAGTATGTAGGTTTCTGGCTGGTGAATTAAGAAAATAAAAAAATGTTTTAAATCCCCTATGGGTTCTGTGTGAGCAATTAATAATTAACACAGAGCCTTTTAAATAAAATCACTCATGAGAGTGATTCAGTGTTAAACGTACTGCCCAACTAGCATAAAACTAGACTGAAATCACAGTAGATTTTGGTCCCACTTGAAGGTTCTGGAAGTTTGTTTTTTTACTGGCGGTAGTGGTAGTTTTTTTTGCAAACTCTAAGCTCTATGTCACAGAGTGAACAATATGTTTATTTAATTTATTCTACTCCTAAATCAGGAGTTAGAATAGGCTTTTAAAGTCTTTAAGTAATAGATACCATTTCACATTTTTTTTTTATGATTCCAACAAGTACAACATAGTTTTGTTGCATTACAAGGTCCTATATTGATTTGCCAAAATTTTGCAGTTTGGAGAAGGAATTGCCTTCTTTCTTTTTTTTTTAAGTTTTTATTTAAATTCCAGTTAGTTAACATACAGTGCCATATTAGCTTCAGGTGTACAATACAGTGATTCAACCCTCCATACATCACCTGGTGCTCATCATAAGTACACTTCTTAATCCCCATGGCCTATTTAACCCATCCTCCCACCCACTTCCCTTCCAGTAGCCCTTAGTTTGTTCTTTATAGTTAAGAGTCTATTTCTTGGTTTCTTTCTTTTTTCCTCTTTGCTTATTTATTTTGTTTCTTAAATTCCACATATGAGTGAAATCATATGGTATTTGTCTTTCTCTGACTGACTTACTTCACTTAGCATTATTCTCTCTGGCTCCATCCATGTCCTTTCAAATGGCAAGATTTTATTCTTTTTTATGGCTGAGTAATATTCCATTATGGCTGAGTAATATTCCATTCCATGTGTGTGTGTGTGTATATATATATATATATATATATATATATATATATATAATCTCACATCTTCTTTATCCACTCATCAATTGATGGACACTTGGAAAGAATATCCAATGGGAAAAAGAATGTCTCTTCAACAAACGATGAAACGATGTTGTGGAAAGCTGGACAGCGACATGAAAAAGAATGAAACTGAACCACTTTCTTACACCGTACACAAAAATAAATTGAAAATGGATTAAGGAGCTAAATGTGAGACCTGAAACCATAAAAATCCTAGAAGAGAACACAGGCAGTAACTTCTTTGACATTGGCCATATCAACTTCTTTCTAGATATGTCTCCTGAGACAAGGGAAACAAAATAAAAAATAAACTGTTGGGACCACATCAAAATAAAAAGCTTCTGCACAGTGAAGGAAACAATCAACAAGACTAAAAGACGACTTATAGAATGGGAGAAGATATTTGCAAATGACATATCTGATAAAGGGTTAATATCCAAAATATATACAGAAATTACACAACTCAACACCCAAAAGATGAATAATCCAATTTAAAAAAAAGCAGAAGACATGAATAGACATTTTTCCAAAGAAGACATACAGATGGCCAACAGACACATGAAAAGATGCTCAACATCACTCATCATCAGGGAAATGTAAGTCAAAACTACAATGAGAATCACCTCACAACTGTCAGAATGGCTAAAATAAAAACAAAAAATAACAGGTGTTGGTGTACTGTTGATGGGGAATGCAAACTGGTGCAGGCACTCTGGAAAACAGTATGGAGGTTCCTCAAAAAATTAAAAATAGAATTACCCTCTGATCCAGCAGTTGCGCTACTAGGTATTTACACAAAGAATACAAAAGTGCTAATTCAAAGGGATACATGTATCCTTATGTTTATAGCAGTATTATCTACAATAGCCAAATTATGGGAACAGTCATTTCACATTCTTTTGTTGCATAATAATAATACTGTCAAGCAACTGTCTGCAGTTTGATTGGTCTTTAGACTTAGTTTGGGTAGATTTGGTCAGTTCTCTGATTAATTTAGTTGACTTATATCTCTTTTTACTAATCATTGCCTTTCCTATTTTTGAGCAGTTCCTAAACCCTCCTGATTTGTCTGTTCATACCTCTCAGAGCCTAGGTTTCAAAATGCTTTGCAGCTTCCTGCTTCACTCCTTGGAACATTCTTTTTTTTTTTTTTTAATTTTATTATTATTATTTTTTTAGTAAGCTTTATGACCAATGTGGGGCTTGAACTCACGACCCGGAGAGCAAGAGTCACATGCTCTACCAACTGAGCCACTAGGCACCCCCACTTCTTGGAACATTCTTGCAACCATGAAAAGAAGTCTGGGCTAGACTAACAACGGTGAGGGACCACACAGAGAGGCCTAGGCAATAGGTAGCATCATGGCCTAGACACATATGTGTGCATGTCTTAGTTCTTCCATCCCCAGTCAAGCTACCAGATGACTACAAGTTATGTTAGTGAGTCTAGATGAGATAAGATGGAGAACTGCCCATGTAAGCCCCGCCCAAATTATTGACCAATTATTGACAGAATCACAAGAAACAATGAGTTATTGCTGTTTCAAGTCACTAAGTTTTGTAATGGCTTGTTATGTGTCAGTAGATAAGTGATACACATAAAGAATTACCCTTAAGTTTGTGAAATTATTATGAATATGAATGAAAACAAAAGGCCCAAAGCCATCTGTAGATTCAATGCAATCCCTATCAAAATTCAATGAATTTGGGGTGCCTGAGTGGCTCAGTCTGTTGAGCGTCCGACTTCAGCTCAGGTCATGATCTCGCGGTCTGTGAGTTCAAGCCCCGCATCGGGCTCTGTGCTGACAGCTCAGAGCCTGGAGCCTGCTTCGGATTCTGTGTCTCCCTCTGTCTCTGCCCCTCCCCTGCTCATGCTCTGTCTCTCTCTCTCTCTCTGTCAAAAATAAATAAACATTAAAATTTTTTTTAATTCAATGCATTTTTTTCACAGAAATAGAGCAAACAATCCTAAAATTTGTATGGAACCACAAAAGACCCAAATAGCCAAAGCAATCCTGAGAATGAAGAACAAAGCTGGAGGCATCACACTTGCTGATTTCAAGCTATATTGTAAAACTATAGTAATCAAAACCATATGGTATTGGCATAAAAACAGACTCTAGACCACAGGAATAGAATCAAGAGCCCAGAAAAAAAGCCCATGCATATAGTATCAGCTGATACTTGACAAGGGAGCTAAGAATCCTGAATAGGGAAAGGATTGTCTCCTGAATAAAGAGTATTGCGAAAACTGGATATTCACATGCAAAAGAATGAAATTGGACCCCTGTCTTACACCATTCACAAAAATTAACTTGAAATGGATTAAAGACTTAAATATAAGACCTGAAACTGTAAAACTAATAGAAGAAAATATAGGAAAAAGCTCCCTGACATTGGCCTTGGCAGTAATTTTCTGCATATGACCCTAAAAGCACAAGCAACAAAAGCAAAAATAAGTTAAGTGGGACTACATCAAACTAAAAGTCTTCTGCACAGCAAAATAAACAATTAGCAAAGTGAAAGGAAACCTATAGAATGGGAGAAAATATTTGTAAACCATCCATCTGATTAAAGACTAATATCCAAAATATATAAGGCACTCCTGTAACCCAATAACAGGGAAAAAAATGCAAATTGAAAATGGGTGGAGGACTTGAATAGACTTTTTTTCCAAAGAAGACTTACAAATGGCCAGCAGGTACATGAAAAGATACTCAACATTACTAATTATCAGGGAAATGCAAATCAAAGCAGCAATGAGATATCACCTCACACCTGTTAGAATGTCTACCATCAAAAAGACAAGAGATAACAAGTACTGGCAAGGATGTGGAGAAAGGAAACCCTTGTACACTGTTGGTGTAGATATTAATTGGTGCAGCCACTGTGGATAATAGTAGAGGTTCCTTAAAAAATTAAAAATGGAATTACCAAATGATACAGGAATCCCACATCTGGGTGTATGTCTGAAGGAAATGAAATTATTATATTGAAGAGGTATCTGCACTCCCATGTTCATTGCAATATCATTCACAATACCTAAGACATGGAGACAACCTGAGTGTCCACTGATGGATGAATGGATAAAGAAGATATGGCATATATATCTATACCAGAGTACTAGTCAGCCATGAAAAAGAAGGAATCCTGCCATTTGTGACAACATGGATGGAACCATGAGGGCATTATGCTAAGCAAATATGTCAGAGAAATACAGGTACTGTATGTTCTCATTTATATGTGGAACGCAAAAACGTTGATTTCAAAGAAATAGAGTAGAATGGTGGTTGCCAGGGGTTTGGAGGCAGGAGAAATGGGGACATGTCAGTCAAAGGGTATAAGTTTAGTTATAAGATGAGTAAGTTCTAGGGATCCAATGTACGGCATGGTGACTATAATTAATTACATTGTATTATATACTTGAAAGTTTTTAAGAGTAGATCTTCAATGTTATCACCACACATAAACACAAATAATAATCATGTGAGGGGATGGACGTGTTACCTAACCTTCCTGCAGTAATCGGTTTGCAATATATATGGTGTGTCAAATGATCACTTTACACTCCTTAAACTTACATGTGTTATATATATGTCAGTAACATGTCAATAAAGCTGGAAAAAAACACAAAATATATAAATAGAACTAGTTCAGAGTTCTATATGATCAAATAAAACACATGTGAGGTGAACAAGGTATGCAAAGGAGATGAGAAAGGAAAATCATTGTTGGATAGAGAAACAAGACAAGATTCTTGTAAAAAAAATAAGTAAATAAAGCCCAAGCTGATCTTGGAGAATTGGAAAGAAGTAAAAGGATGTAGAAATAAGAAAACATACCTAGGTGGTGATGAGGTAGAGAAGAGTTCATTAGAGAGTATTTAACCTGTAATTGAGTTAAATGTCCTTGTACCTCACACTGAGTTCTGTGAACATTTGGGAAGCACATGGAAGTGGTTGGGGGTGCTGGGAAGGTTATTAAATGCCCCCAAACAAACATGGTGCATAATCTCAAGCATCAGTGTAATTGATTATTTGGAGGAAAAGTTGTATAACTTGATAAGTTTTAAAAAATTGTATTAAAGGAAATGCTGATATATGAGTAGTAGAATTCAAAATATATATGAATTTACTTTCTTTCTTTTTTAAATGTTTTGTTTATTTTTGAGAGAGAGAATGCAAGCATGGAAGGGGAAGTGGGGGCAGGGGATCTGGAGCAGGCTCCATGCTGACAACAGTGAGCCCAATGCGGGGCTTGAACCCATGAACCATGAGACCATGATCTGAGCTGAAGTCAGAATTTCAACTGACTGAGCCACCCAGGCGCCCCTGAATTTTCAATGTAAAACATGAGACTTGAAAGAAATCTCTGGCTTGGGGTAATTACACACTTCTTTGCCCACTGCCTTTGGAGTACTTGGGTGAAGACTGAGAGAAGCACTGTATTAAAGAATTCTTTCACGTACAAACCTTAGAGCTTTTTTTCTCTTCTAGTTTGTCTTCTTGGGCTGTTTAGGGCTCTTGACATTTAAGCTGATGATCACTTTGTTATCAGACAGTAACTTACAGAGCCCATCAGGGTCAGGGGGTAAAAAGGATATAAGGTTGCCCAAACACTGTTAAGATTACCAGCAAAGACATTTTCTAGAATGACTATTGCAATGGCTTTGCTATTTAGAAGGAGGAGGAGGAGAAGGAGGAGGAGGAGGGGGAGAAGGAGAAGGAGAAGAAGGGGGGGGAGGGGTGGAGGAAGGGGAGAAGGTGAGGAGGAGGAGAAGAAGGCGGCTCAACTCAGCCTACACAGGGACATAATCCTACAATGAAAGTGTATTAATGCAGAAAAATCTTGGTTATTACAGCAGCTTATATGTGGCATATATTGCTTTCAAATTATGAGCATAATTAAGGATATAATATGATAATCTCCTTAATATATCTCAGATCTAGTAACCTACAGATCAGCAGCATCCACTAAAACTAAATATTTTCCTTTTTCCTAACTCAGGGAAAATAGAAAATATTGAAATAGAAAGAAAATCTGTTTGCGTTTAGCCTGAGAAATCATGTAATTTGTCATGAAGAGGCCAAGAGAACTTCTGAACAAGGGAATAGGAGAGGATATTGTAAATCACTTCACCTCAAACCCCTACCAAGTTATGACCTCACTGGTTGTTTTAGGTGTTGTGGGATCTCAGATAACTGAACCCATATATTAGAATGTAAGTGCTAAACAGCTAATGAAATCAAAGATAACAAATGACTTTGACACCATCTGAGAAAGTGAAAATAATCAAGAATCAGATGTATGTTATTTATCAGGCTGAAAATGTTTCTGTATTGGATATATTTGGACTTTGATTCTTTGTGTTTATTTGGCTTTTCATAGTCTGAACTCTGAATTTTGCACTTAAAGATGTCAAATCTATTTGTAGTACATTGACTATCATCTGTCCATTTTGCAGTCACTGCAGGCAAAAGGAAACAATAAAGGACAATGTAAGAAGGAAAGAACAGGGTGCATTCTTTTTTTTTTTAATGTTTATTTATTTTTGAGAGAGAGAAAGAGAAGCGAGCGGCAGAGGGGCAGAGAGAGGGAGAGAGACACAATCTGAAGCAGGCTCCAGGCTCCAAGCCATCAGCACAGAGACCGACTCGGGGCTCAAACTCACGAACCATGAGATCGTGACCTGAGCCAAAGTCAGATGTTCAACCAACTGAGCCACCCAGGCACCCCTGGTGTATTCCTTTTTAAACTTTTAAGCAAGCATATATAAGATCACCGGATTCTCAGGTATTTTTTGAGATTTTTTTTTAAATGTTTATATTTGAGAGAAAGAACGAGAGCAGGAAGGGGCAGAGAGAGGGGAACAGAGGATCTGAAGCAGACTCTGTGCTGACAGCAGAGAGCCCAATATGGGGCTGGAACTCAAAAACCATGACATCATGACCTGAGCCAAAGTCGGATGTTCAACCAGAGTGACTCAAGCCGGAGTCACCCAGGCACCCTTATTTCTTGAGATATTAAATAGTTTATATTTCTTTTGCAGGTCATTACCTCCTATAAGTCACTATGCTGTTCTGTGGTGGTCGAAATTCTTGGAAAATGATGTTTCAAGTATTACACACTGGTCCTTCTTACTTTCTGATTTAATTTTTTGCTGTTTTTTCTGGCTATTTGGTGCTGCTCTTTTTGAATATACTATTTTAACTCACTTCCCAATGGTATAAATTACTTCATTTTAGTCAGCAAAAAATAAAAAGTTCATGGGAATCCAGATGTGCCTATCTCAAGGGTAATCCTGGCATGAAGGGCGCCCCTGATTACCTGTGTTGATTGTATCTTTTGAATGACATATAACACAATAAGATTGTTCATCTATTTTCCCTCCAGCATGATTTAACTGAAGCAATTCATTAAGTGTCACTGTATTTATGGGATGTTGAAGCCATTCCAATTTCAGTGGCAGTGGTACAACTTGGCAAGATTTTAGATATTTTTCATGGAGTAAAAATGATTTCTTGGCTGAGATAAAGGCTCAGTCTGCTCACAGAAAGTGTTTAGTTTGGCCAGACTCTTTCATTGTCCATTGTTCATTCTAGAGAATCTGTCACTCAACATTAAAATCACAAAAGGCTCAGGAAGGCTTTTGCTTTCTGTTTTATCTCTCTCAAGGCTACTGCAAGTTCATTGGAGAATATTAATAAAAGGACATTAGTAAGTGACTGTTTAAATCAGTTAAATTTTTATGGTTGTTTTGGAAGCATTTTGTATGGTTTCCAGTGGATCCATTTATGTTTGCTATCTACAAGAAAAACATTCTCACTTCTAGTTGAAGCAGAATTTAATCTGATATGTTGTGTTTTTATTTAGCTTTCATTTTATGGATGTGTATAAGTCAGTTCTAGATAAATTTTAATGCAAACTAATTATCATGTCAGATTTGTCTCTTGGTATTTGTAGTGTTTTCTTTGATTTATCTGACTTAAGATTTAGAGTATTTTGATAAAAGTTTGCCCTTGAATTATAGTACAGCCCAGAGGGTTTGTTACATATCATCTAGTTTTACTCTACATAGTATAGATGAGGAAATGGAGAGGAAGTGTTAAATAATGATAATTCTCATGTCACAGAGTTAGCTGGTGACATGGCTGGGGCTAGACTATACCTCTCCTGACTCCTGACTTAATTGTTTTTCTAACAGTTCACACCACTGTATTCTTTTCTATTTTTCTCCTGCTGTATTAACAAAAACTTAGAATTCCAATTTCCAAGATGGTTTTCATTTTCTTGTTAAGAATTTCTTCATCGAGATTTAGGTGTGAAAATGCCACCCTGGACTCCTAAAGAGTTAATTTAATTACCATTGCCACCTATTTCAGTTGCTTTCATGCCAAAACCAAAACACTCATAATGTTTAGATTTTTCTAGCACTTTACACAATGCCTTTTTCTTTTTACTTAGTTTGTATTATCTTTCAAAGGATTTTTCACATATATCTCATTTGGGTAACAGTAACTAGACCCAGAATCTCAGGGATGTAAACATCAACATTTTCACCTTGCTGTGTATATGTCAACACAGTACTTAGTGAGATTTAATCTCACTAAGGGTGTGTTAGTGTTTAGTGAAATGGTACTGGCTTTTGGGCAAAAGCCCTCTTCATAACAAAAGCACCCCATTTTAAGTGTATGCCTCTTATATGACTATCGGGACTATAATATGGTGCATACTTAGGTCTATGAAGCCACAGCCCTGAGAAGGGTGGGGTGTCCTCTGAAGGGGAAGGTGATTGCCAGTAGTTCCTCCCAGTCTGTCACCTGAGAAAGAGTAGGTCATCAGACGCAGACCTGCAGTTCATGAGGGTTGCAAATGTTTACCGAAGGCAGGTAGACAATGTAAGCAAGCAAAGTTGACTAGATGGAGGCTCCAGCAAACTGGAAGGCATGTGCCTGTTTGCCAAGGGTAGCTAATGCTCAACTGTAGCCGAATGTTGCCCTGTGGGACAAGGGGCCACATGTTTCCAGATCTTGTGTGTGTGTTTCATGCCTGTGTGTGTGTGTGTGTGTGTGTGTTCAATGCCAAAACATATTTTTGCCTTTATTAAATATGATTTCTCCAGATTCTCAATGTTGATGGCTAAAGTTTTAAAAGAGGATTCTTAAGTAGAGCAGAACTGACAAAATATATCTGTGAGCTAGATATAGTTCATAGCCCACCAGTCTGCTACTTGTGTAGGAGATAGCTTCTTTCTCAGTCTTCATTACCTTGCTTTTGGGATGAGAGGAATTAGATTATCTGGTCTTATGCTTGTAAATATTGGGAACTGTGATAATACCCGATAGATAGGGCTGTACGGGGAATTACGATGGGGTAGGGCTAGTACCCCACGAATGGTAAGTCACTCAGATATGCTGTAGTAGTTTCTTGCCACTCCTATGTTAATTCTCTTTAGACATTTGCAAAATGATCTATGAATGCTGCCACTTTGCTTTGTTTGGGGTATTAAGGAATTAAGAGTTGTCCATTCTTGGGCCACCATACCAAAGGGAACTAGTTCTACCTCTTTATGGCCTGGGAATGGATGCAGGCATAATTAGATGGAAATCCTAAAGGGGAAGGTGAATCATAGAGGACAACAGTTAAGGTTATGAGGTTCTTCTTCATCATCCGTTGTGGAGATTCTCCATCCATTGCCAGTCTTGTAGAATAAGAGGTTTGTTTTTATTAAGGGAGTTGACTATTTTCATATACCTTTCTGCTGATTTGCTTTGATGTTGGCTAATTTATATCCTGAGAGTCTATTCCTTTGGTATATCCCCAAGAAATGCTTTGTCCCCATTTTCTAAAAACCAAATACCAGACAACATATTTAGTCTTATCAGTCATTCATACTGTATATTAATAAGATAACCAGATTTTTACTTGAAGTGATTCTATTGAGGGAGGAGCCACAGGAAAGGTCTTGAAGGACAACAGTAGATGAAGGAAAATTTGAGTTGTGGAGAAAAATCTGAGGAAGGAAGGGGGGGTGAGGCTTATGAAAACCATTTTGTCTGTGTTACTCCTGCCTATGCCTGGTCTGATAAAGTTCCCATTCATCTAAGATGGCAGAGATCAGTGTTTCCTGAACTGGACCCAATAAACTATAGTCATTTTGGGAATGTTGATCTGAAATCTGGAATACATCATATGGCCTAATGGGGCAAACAACCAAGAAGCACCAGATGTCTGAGAAATTCCTCTAAAATGAGAAATAGAGACCAAAACAAGAGGAAAAACTTAATTTAAATGGAATGGAGACTCTGCAAGTAGAACACTCAAAATAATCCCACTTCATGGGTGCCTAGGTAGCTCAGTTGGTTGAATGTCTGACTCTTGATTTTAGCTTAGGTCCTGATCTCAGGATTGTGGGTTTGAGCCCCACATTGGGCTCCATGCTGGGATTGGAGCCTGTTTGAGATTCTCCCTCTCCCTCTCCCTCTGCCTGCCCCAAATTTAAAAAATAGAAAAAAATCCCTCTTTAATATATTATGAAATACAAGAGAAAATACACACACACACACACACACACACACACACACACACACATACAGAAACACACACAAAGAATAGGATAAAAAGAAACATTAAAATGGGGCGCCTGGGTGGCTCAGTCAGTTAAGCATCTGACTTTGGCTCAGGTCATGATCTTGCGGTTTGTGAGTTCGAGCCCTGCGTCAGGCTCTGTGTTGACAGCTCAGAGCCTAGAGCCTGATTCAGATTCTGTATCTCCCTCTCTCTCCTCCCCTATCCCTCTCTTCATTAAGATAAGTTGTAAAGATATATTTCAAGCAAAATGGTAGTGGTTCCAGACAGAAGTTCTGAGTTGCAAGAGAAAAAGAAGAATAAAGAAAGTGGTGAACACGTGGATAAACCTAAATAAGCAGAGTAAAACAATAATACTGTGTTCTGGAGATTTTAGGGAAAATAAATATAAAACAATAGTAGCCTATAAGTTGGGAGTGGGATGGATAGATTTCAAATTTTCTAAGGTCCTAATATGGTCCAGAGATAGGTAAATAAATTCATAAGCTTTAGATTTTAATAAATTAAGGATGCATGTTGTAATTTCTAGCATAATCACTAAAATAGAAAATATTTTTTGTTTGTTTTTGTTTTTAATTTGTTTTTAATTTTTTAAATTTACATCCAAATTAGTTAGCATATAGTGCAACAATGATTTCAGGAGTAGATTCCTTAGTGCCCCTTACCCATTTAGCCCATCCCCCCTTCCACAACCCCTCCAGCAACCCTCAGTTTGTTCTCCATATTTATGAGTCTCTTCTGTTTTGTCCCCCTCCCTGTTTGTATATTATTTTTGTTTCCCTTCCCTTATGTTCATCTGTTTTGTCTCTTAAAGTCCTCATATGAGTGAAGTCATGATTTTTGTCTTTCTCTGACTAATTTCACTTAGCATGATACCCTCCAGTTCCATCCACGTAGTTGCAAATGGCAAGATTTCATTCATTTTGATGGCCGAGTAATACTCCATTGTATATATATACCACATCTTCTTTATCCATTCATCCACCGATGGGCATTGGGGCTCTTTCCATACTTTGGCTATTGTTGATAGTGCTGCTATAAACATGGGGATGCATGTGTACCTTCGAAACAGCACACCTATATCCCATGGATAAATGCCTAGTAGTGCAATGGCTGGGTCATAGGGTAGTTCTATTTTTAGTTTTTTGAGGAAACTTCATACTGTTTTTCAGAGTGGCTGCACCAGCTTGCATTCCCAGAAAGAAAATATTTTTTTAAATTTTTATTTATTTTCAAAAGTTTATTTATTTAGTTAGTTACTTATTTAACTAATCTCTACACCCAAAATGGGGCTCGAAGTCATGACCACGAGATCAAGAGTCTCATGTTCTTCTGACTGAGCCAGCCGGGCACCCCTAGAAAGAAAATGTTTAACAGTCAAACCTATAGATTTAAAAAGTGAAATGAGAATATTTTTCAAAGGGCAAGAAAAGAGAAATAAATATAGAACAAATTAGATGTATAGGAAGAAGAAAATGAGGTGAAAGAAATTAATCCTTGTATTAGTAATTCAATTGAAAATAAATAGATTAAATTCTATAGTTAAAAAACAGATGGTAAGAATGGATTGTAAAAATCTGCCTGACAGGGATGCCTGGGCGGCTCAATCAGTTAAGCATCCAACTCTTGATTTTGGCTCAGGTCATGATCTCATGGTTTATGAGATTGAGCCCCATGTTGAGTTCTGTGCTCAGAGTGCAGAGCCTGCTTGGGATTCTGTCTCTCCCCCTCTCTCTACCTCTCTCCCTACCTCTCAGAATAAATAAACATTACAAACATCTCCTTGGCAGTGTTATTGATCTATAGGTTCATTGCCCTGCGTTCTACATATATTGGAATGAACCTATAAATCAATAACACTGCCCAAACCCCATATGATGGGAAATTAAGCAACATACTCTGAAATAGCCCATGGAACTAAGACAAAATTATGACCATTTAAAAATAATTTGAATTGAAGGATTATGAAAATATTAATTGAAATGCAACACTTAGAGGAAATGTGATGGCTTTATAAGAAAATAAAAAAGGGCTGAGTTGAGCATCCATTCCAAGAATTTAGAAAAAGAGCAGCAAAATAAACACAAAATAGAAAAAGGGATATAATAAAAATAAGAAATATTAATGAAATATGAAACAAGCACACAATATAGAGGCACAATAAAAACAAAAGATGAGTTTTTAAAAAGATTTATGAAATTGATAACTTCTTGGCAAGAATGCTAAAGTAAAAAAAGAGAAGGCACAAATAATTGTTAAAGACAACAAATAGAGCCCATTAGAGACCTAGGATTGATTGCTGAGTGGGGAAACCGGCAACTCAATCAAGCATGGAGTCCAGGAAAGTTCTCTAGGTTGCAGTTTGGGGGAAAAGAAGACCACAAACTGTCTAGGTCCTTATCAGAAATGCGAAGCCCCTGGGCACTGTTGATTGGCAATATCTGGGTTTGTTGGTTGGCTACACACTGGGCTGGCCGAAGGTAATATGCTATGTAGGTGAGGCATGTGTGTAGCAGGAATAGGACATCCAGGGGCCTCTGATATGCACACATAGCAACTAAGTCAAGACTGTGTCATCCAGCCAAGCCTAGCTGTTGGCAGGTTAGGTGGCCAAGTGAGGGTTTGTTATAACTGATATCAAGAGTACAAAGATACTGCAGAAATGAACAAAAAGAAAACACTATGAACAGCTCTGCCAATATATTTTAAAATTTTAAAAGAAATAAGGAGCAGTGCCTGGGTGGCTCAGTCTGTTAAGCATCTGACTCTTGATTTGGCCCAGGTCATGATCTCAGTGTTTGTGGGATCAAGGCCCATGTGGGGCTCTGTGCTGATGGCACAGAGCCTAATTGGAGTTCTCTCTCTCCCTTGCTCTCTGCCCCTCCCCCTGCTTGCACTCACTGTCTCTCTCTCTCAAAATAAATAAATAAACTTAAAAAAAAATTTTTTAAGGAAGAAGGAAACTTCCAGGAAAATATAACTTTCTAAAACTAATTTATTAAGTAGTATAAAATCTGAATAGTTCTATAACTAAGAATAAAATCAAAACAGTAATTTTCAAAATGTCCACAAGGCCCAGATAACTTCACTGTGAGGCCTACTTAACATTCAAAAACAAATAATTAGACTCACACATAAACTTAATACCAAAATGTGACAAGGACAGTATATGAAGGAAAAGTTATAAGGCCAATTTTACTTTTGAACAGAGACGCAAAAATAGTAGACAAAATACTAGCAAACCAAAATCAATAATAAATAAGATATCACATATTTTGACTATGTTGGGTTTGTCTCTTGAATGCAAGTTTGGTTTAACATTAGAAAATTAATATGATCCAACACATTAAAAAACTTAAGTGAAAAGTAGCAACTTTTTAGGAATAAAGCATAATATAATTCTATTTTTTGCTAAGAAGCTGGAATCAGAATCATTTTTTAAATTCCTGCTTGTGTATTTTTCCTGCCTGGCATTTTCCATTTTGATTAGGCTAATCTTCAGCCAAGAAATATGACAAACCCTATGGCCATGCCAATCAAAGGATCTGTGTGATGCTTCTCATTACAGAGCATAGGCCCAGATTAGCATTCTCCTCATTCAGTCTGGTACTTAAAAATTAGTGACTAACAAGGGCTTACTGAATACATGGCCCATTAATATGCCTTGTAAGAGGAAGAGAAGTTGATCCACAATACAGTCTCTGCCTTCTAACCAAGAGAGACAAGTCTTAAAAAAAATCTTAGAGACACCTGGGTGGCTCCGTTGGTTGAGAGTCTGACTTCGTCTCAGGTCATGATCTCCCCATTCATGAGTTTGAGCCCTGCATTGGGCACTCAGCTGTCATCACAGAGCCTGCTTCTGATCCTCTGGCCCCATTCTCTCTGCTTCTCCCCCTCTTGTGCTCTTTCTCTCTCTCTCTCAAAAAAAATAAACATTAAAAAAAATCTAATAATAAAATCTTAAACTTTGTGGACCATGAACATTAGCCCCTTTAACCCCAAGCCAGCCTCAGGTTCAAGTGAAATTCAATTAATACTTCTTTGCTCTAATGCTCATTTTAACACTTTGCCTAAACAATCCTTTGAATTCTTTAGCCCTAAATCAACCCTCTTGCTTATCTCCTTCATATATCTAGTTTAGACAAGCCAAGATAATAAGCTGCCAAATATTATTTTTAATTGTCTTTTTAGAGTTAAAGATGCTTGCCTCAGCTGTGCTTTTATAACTAAATTATTAACTGCCTAAGGGCAGACATTTTCTCCTTTATATTAAATTTAACCAGGACAATAGAATCTGGGAATAATCTAGAGCTGGAGAAGAATTTTAAAGGTTATTTATTCTTGCTTCCTTTTGGTTGTCTCTGAACTACCTTCCATTAGACGTTCTCAAGCCTGTGCTTAAATACACCAAGGATCATTGAACTTCCTTGTAAAGAGTGCAGCATTAAGAAATAGCCAGTAGGGGTGCCTCAGTGGCTCAGTCGGTTGAGCATCTGGCTTCAGCTCAGGTCATGATCCCACGGTTTGTGAGTTTGAGCCCTGCATCAGGCTCTGTGCTGACAGCTCAGAGCCTGGACCCTGTTTTGGATTCTGTGTCTCCCTTTCTCTCTGCTCTTTCCCCGCTCGTGCTCTGTCTCTCTGTCTCTGTCTCTCTCTCTCTCTCAAAAATAAATAAACATTTAAAAAAATTAAAAAAAAAAAGAAATAGCCAGTGATGATGATGTTGGTAAGCACACTTCAGTAAGAAAAATGCATTTTTTCATTTCTTTGCTTCTTGCCACCTATCAACAGTCTTAAGGCAGGGAAAGGGAATTGCATTTCAAACTACATCTTCCACTCTATTCCCAAAGTTTCATTGAAATTCAGTACATTGTCCCTAGATAGGACACATGTGACATATATTCAAAATAGGACACTAAAAGGCTCACTTCCTGAAGATAGCCAAAGGCCAAAGAATTGAATTTTATCATTGGGAGCTAATATTATTTATCTTCCCTTAGTAGGTAGGACATGTGCTTTGAATTGCTCTTGGTTTTTGTTTTTCCCAGAAAGATAGGTAGGCTCTATTTATCAATCCTTTACCACCCAGTTTTCCTTGTGATCACAGACCAGATTCTTAAGACAATTGGCCTGCATTTGCAATGTAATCTGTGCTAGAGGAAGCTAGAGGTCCTCATGGGAGTTGCGCTCCTGAATTTTGTACCAAGCACTGACATTAATAAATGACTAAAGACTCAAACAGTGCTTCCCTTCTGGACTAAACGATTTACTGCTGCTTCTGTTGATGTCACTATTATCTGGGAATAGTAAATGTGCTATGACAGGGAAGGCTGACACCTGGAAGCTGATTTGTTCAAATTCTCCCATGCTTCTTTCTATCGGTGTGGTACGTCTAAATTCAGAAAGGTAGCTGCCCCTGGTGTTTTGAAAGGAGTATTTTCTCTCTTGCCATTAAGGGAATAAATTAGGTAATGTTGTCTAAATAATCCACAGAAATGAAAAATTAACGATCACTAGATACAGACAGTATCATAGGATGCTATTAATACAGGTCTCGGGACCCCCTAACCACTCTGCATTATCATCTGCCCATAATGTGATGTGAGGCCCCAACATTCAAATGAAGAATAGAAAAGAAGGAAATGCAGGTAGAAAACAGAGGAGTGGTGAGAGCAGCCAGAGCACAGATCTGATGAATAACTCATACTTGTTCTGCTTTTGAGCTGCTGCCACCAGTTTTAGGAAGGTGGATTGTCCTCTGGAGATAAGAGTAGGCCAAGTAGAATAGGGAAGCAAAGTCTTTCAAACCCAATAACCAAAGACTTTGAGTTACTAATGGAGTATTCTTTACTCAGAGAAATATAACTTTGGCTCTGACTTAATTGGCTCTTTTCTTTACAATAGCCCTAATATTAAATATAAAATCATTGATGAAATTTTAGCCACTAGTTAGGTGCCAAAGGTTTGTTTTTCAACAGGTAACCTTTAAAAGCTGGGAGAGAGTATATATTTCTCCCTTATGTTTGTCCCTATGGAGTTATTCAAAATGGATTCCAAATAACTAAAATTGTGAGATGTGACCAGATGATTGCTAACATTCATTGATCAGTTTACTGTGTGCCAGGGATTGTCTAAATTTTCTACATATTTTTATCTTGTTTAATTCTCACAACACCTCTGTGAAGAACATGTTATGATCCCCATTTTAAAGATGAAGAAACCTGGGCTTAGTTTAAATAATTTGCTTGAGGTCACGTAGCTAGCTGGTCATGGTGAGTCTTATTTGACCCCAAGCAACTTGACTACAAAACCCCAGCTCTTAACCGCTATCCTATGCAAACGGGCAATGTCTACAAAATGAAGCTGAAAGAGAGAAAACGTCCTCTTCTAAAACTGGGAAAAATGATTTTGTCTTTCATAGGCTGTGGGTAGAACTGAATGAGATAATATATGGAAGATACTTAGAACAGTGCCCAGCTCCTAGTGGCTTTGAGTAGATGTTAGGTATCATGATTATTGTTGCTTTTTAAAAAAAATTTTTTTTAATGTTTATTTATTTTTGGGACAGACAGACAGAGCATGAACGGGGGTGGGTCAGAGAGAGAGGGAGACACAGAATCTGAAGCAGGCTCCAGGCTCTGAGCTGTCAGCACAGAGCCCGATGCGGGGCTCAAACTCACAAACCATGAGATCATGACCTGAGCTGAGCTGAAGTCGGAGGCTCAACCGACTGAGCCACCCAGGCACCCCAAATTGTTACTATCTTTAAGGTGACTTCTAGGTGTTTTTTTCTTAATTTTTTAAAAGAAGTTTATTTATTTATTTTGAGAGAGAGAGAGAGAGCAAGCAGGGGAGGGGCAGAGAGAGAGAGAGAGAGAGGGAGAGAGAAAGAATCCCAAGCAGGCTCAAACCCAGGAACTGCAAGATCATGACCTGAGCCCAAATCATGAGTCAGATGCTTAACCTACTGAGCCACCCAGGCACCCAACTTATAGGTGTTTTAAATTCTTTGTCCTGCCTTATCCTCATGGGGGGTTTGGCCTACTAGGAAGGTCTCATAATGCCTTTGGTGAATAGGCACAGTATTTGCAGGCCTCGGACCTGAAGCTGGGTGACACTTTGAAGGTGGGATTAGAGCACTGGCTGATAGCTGCCATGTACCCAGCAGAATAAAGGTCTCATGTGTGGCAGGTTTTCTGTTTCATCATTTCTCTGAGATCAGGGTTTCTGCAATGATGTATTTTATAAACATGTTAAAATGCCACTTGTTTTCTGTGCTTTTCTGATCAGGGAAACATTTAGAATATGTGCCTGCCGCCTTTAAACATTTAAAATAAAAGAATACACCTCATCCCTTACTTCAGATTGCCCTAAAGAATTATCATGGCAGGGGCGCCTGGGTGGCTCAGTCGGTTGAGCGTCCGGCTTCGGCTCAGGGCATGATCTTGCAGTCTGTGAGTTCGAGCCCCACATCAGGCTCTGTGCTGACAGCTCAGAGCCTGCTTCGGATTCTGTGTCCCCCTCTCTCTCTGCCCCTCCTCCACTCATTCTCTGTCTGTCTCAGAAATAAATAAACATTAAAAAAAAATTTTAAAGAATTATCATGGCAGAAATGATGGCCTTCTTTGATTCTGTGTGTGCAGAGATTTCTAGGCCCAGGCAGTGGTTTGGCCTTTGGTCTTTAAAGGGATGCCATGCCGTCGGTTTCCTAAGTTGCCCGGACAGCAGCTCATCATTGGTTGTTGTGGACTGACTGTTTGTGTTCCCCTGGAATTCATAGGTTGAAGCCCTAACTCCTCAATGTAATGGGGTTTGGAGGTGTTTCTTTTGGGAGGTAATTAGGGTCAGATGAGGCCATGAATGATGGTACCCTCATGATGACATCAGTGTCCTTATTAGAAGAGACCAGAGAGCATGGTGAGCACAGGGAGACAGTAGAATTGTAATGGTATCCATGTGAAGGAAAAGAAGCACAGCCATCTCCCTGAGGTCAACAGGCTTTTCTTGAGGTTAGCAAAGGAGTGAAATGGGGCCAACAAGAGGCTGAGTGTGAGCCTGGAAACATCAGGCATCATGATATTTCAAAGGGCAAAAGGAAGATGAGGGTGCCTGGGTGGCTCAGTTGGTTAAGCATCTGACTTCAGCTCAGGTCATGATCTCACAGTTTGTGAGTTTGAGCCCCACATCGGGCTCTCTGCTGTGAGTGCAGAGCCTTGCTTTGGATCCTCTCTCCCCCTCTCTCCCACTCTCTCCCCCTCTCTCCCCCTCTCCCCCTCTCAAAAATAAATGAATTTTTAAAAGGGGGGGGGAGGAAGACAGTTATCAGACCTACACTGTTGATGGCTTTCAGTGAGATCATCCCAATTTACTGACTAATTTTGTCTCCAGAATGTTGGTTTTATATCCAGAAAAATCAGATTGAAAGAGAGTAATGGGAATAGCGTACTGTATTTTATTAAAAAAAATTTTTTTAATGTTTATTTTTGAGACAGAGAGAGACAGAGCATGAACGGGGGAGGGGCAGAGAGAGAGGGAGACACAGAATCTGAAGCAGGCTCCAGGCTCTGAGCTGTCAGCACAGAGCCCGACGCGGGGCTCGAACTCACAGACCGTGAGATCATGACCTGAGCCGAAGTCAGAAGCTCAACCGACTGAGACACCCAGACGCCCTGTGTACTGTATTTTAAATGTGCACTTCCTTTTCTGGGGTCCATTTATGTGGATGCTAATGTGATTGACTTGACTTCTTAGCAGAAGACCTGAGTTCCTCAGCATCACTTCAGCAAAAATTGTTATGTAATAGTGTGAGGGCCTTTTGATCTTGCTGATTAACATGGAGCTTGGCTAACCTGATTATATGACTCTGTCAGAAACTGGGTTTAGGTCTGTTAGTACAGCATCATAAATTCAAATGAAGCTTCCTTGGGCCGTCTTATCCCACAACTGCTGTATTTTATTATTTGAAAACGAGGCTCCCTGTTTGCATAGAGATAAAGTTTAAGTGTATAATTTATTTTGATTTTAAAAATTAATCTTCATGTTGCTTTTCCTGTTAATAAGTGAAACCCTATGGTACCACAACCATGGATAATTCAGCCATCCACTCACTAAATGTATATTAAATGCCTGCTGTCTCAGGCTGTGTGTGTGCAAGGTACTGGGTCCTGTGGTGGAACATAAAGGCAAGGGTCCATGCCCATGCTTGTTTATATAGGAGATAGAAGGCCCTCTGTGATTCAACCCACTTTTCAGCTCTGACCTCTGTCAGTCCTCTTGCCACATGCTGCTGGGCTGGGACAGAGAATGAGAGGCGCTAGACAAATGGCAGCAATCACTCAGAGGAGCAGGCGGAGGGAGGGCAGGCCTATTGCAGTCTATGTTGAAGGAAAACAAAACTGTCCTTGCAATACAGCTGACAGAGTTTAATATTAAAAGAAACTTTAAACAATTGCAAACATAGTGATTGCTTTGATTGTCTGCTTTGATACAAAGACTGTTGCTCCAGCCATACAGCACTGTACAAAAGAAGTGTTGGTCTGGGGCATCTGGGTCAGTGTCCATGCTGGGCATGGAGCCTACTTAAAAGAGAGAGAGAGAGAGAGAGAGAGAGAGAGAGAGAGAGAGAGAGAGAGAGTGTGTTGGGTCAAACTGACTGAAGAAGATCAGAACATGAACCATAGGGGTGGTTCCAGACAAAGACAGTTTACCCAATCACATTGATTAAACTCACCAATACCTATTAAGGGAAGATTGGATGTTCATATCAGAAACCAATGAACATAATTTGTAGTTTGCTGTATGTAATTACACTCAAATAAATTATAGAGTAATCTGTATAAGTTCTCATTTCATAGTACAAATTAAATCATTTTAATGAGTCCCCCTCTTTTTGCCATTAAAAGTTACGTATTGAAGATGCACCAATATGAAAACTTTACGGGCAGGAACAACAGTTTGTTGCGCTCACTGCTTCATCCCCAGTACCGGGCACAGTGTTTGTGTATAGACCTTTGTCATGTTTTCTATCTGCCCAGGCATTTTGAATCACTCCTATGTTTAGGAAAGGTCTCACCTTACAAACCCTGCCTCCCCAGAGTAGAAGCCAGGAAACAAATTTCCCAGCCTCCCTTGCAGCTGAGACAGAGGCACGTGACCCAGACTCTACCAGCCAGCTGCACCCAAGGGTCTTCTGTTCAGAAGTGAGCAACACAAAGAAGAGCGCTATGCCTCAAATCTAATTTTTCTAGCCAAGGGGACAATTGAAGCATCAGGCTTTCTCCTCCAGAAAGCTTTCCTTGAACATCCCCACCCCTTTCCAGGTCTACTTTGTCATTGTATCGTAATTATTAGCATCTTTTATTAGGTTTAAATCTGTTGTAACAGTTAAGGTCATACTAACTGTTCTGAGAAACAAATAAAAAATATGCCGTGACTCAAACACCAAAGGCATTTCCCTTTTCTAATCACATGAAGTCGAAGCAGGGTGCCTGAAATGGGCAGCCAGCCCTGCTGCCAGAGATAATTCAGGGATTCGGGCATCGTCCATCTTACGGCCTCACCATCTGTACCACATGGCTTCCAAGGGTGCCTGGCCATTTGCACCAGGCTGGAAGGCAAAGGGCATGGAGAGTTGCACGCCGGTGGTTTTGGGAGCCGGGCCCTGAAGCGATGCTTGTCACTTCTGCTCACCTTCTGCTCAGGACTCAGCTGCATGGCCACACCTAACTGGCAAACACGGTTCAGCTTCCTGTAGCTACTTCCAGGAGAGAGAAAATCATGATAAAGTGCCATATCTTAACTTTTTGTCTTCTCACTTGCTCCCTTCTTCCTCAACCAGGAGAAAAGGTTTACAGTAAGAAGGCTGATCACAGAGGGGCACCTGGGTGGCTCAGTCGGTTAAGCGTCTGACTTCAGCTCAGGTCATGATCTCACAGTTCCTGAGTTCAAGCCCCACATCGGGCTCTGTGCTGACAGCCCAGAGCCTGGAGCTTGCTTCAGATTCAGTGTCTCCCTCTCTCTCTGCCCCTTCCCTGCTCACACTCTGCATCTCTCTCTGTCTCTCAACAATAAGTAAATGCTCAAAAAATATTTTTTTTTAAAAAAGAAGGCTGATCACAGACAGAGGTGGCTTTGCTCCGGATTCCCTTTTCTTGGCTCTCTGGTGCTTTTTTGCTAAGTAATTCTGTTTGGGGGGCACAAAGTCATTGGATAGTTATTTCTGAATGATTTGCCTAAAACCACTTTTATCTCCAGGCTCCCCGGGTGTCAATTTGAAAGAGAAAGCACTTAGCCTGCAGTCTGGGCACCGCGTGTGTTCTGACATGCTGGCACGCGGAAGGCTTAGGGGGTTCCAAATCATTGCTTATTGGCCACCCAGAGACTAATGAAGGAAATATCTTTTTATTTCCCCTGCCTCTCCTGGACGTAGGTGCCCTGTCAGCAGCCAGGGAGAGCTGGGAGTATGACTCCGGTGCCAGGGACCTCCAGAGCCCGGACTTGCAAAGTCAGTGGGCCCTGCAGAAGCTTCTCGAGTGTGGCGGACGCTCTTTGCATCAGCAGGCTGCTGCCCTCCACAAACTGCTCACACAGTCACGGCATTTTGGCAGCTCTGTAGGAGGAAGCTATCTGGAGCTGGCCAACACAGTGAGTACTTTCTGGTTCATAAAACACATCTTTAGGCCTGTATGTATTCCAATACAGGTATTTTAATTTTGAGCTCTGGTATTATCTTTCTTATGAAGCTAAACAACCATATACTGTTTACAGCATTGCCAATAATGTTAAGTGCTCCACAAACACTTGTTATCAGTGACTTCACTCTTGTCAAAGGCTTTTCAATGAAGTCTGTAACTTGCATGGATTTAATTACTAGAGTATTGACAACAGCTTTTCCATGACCAGAGTGCAAATTGATAGGATGTAATCCTTTCTGCTCCCTAATTTGGATGTTAATCCTTTAAAATGCAAAGAGGGAAATATTTCATTGAAAGTTTGATTATTGTTTCTGCTTGTACTTTAAAAGCATTTTCTGTTGGGGCACCTGGGTGGCTCAGTGAGTTCAGCGTCTGACTTCGGAACATCTTCCATGTGATGTTAGAGCAGGGGAATGCAGGTGGGTGGCTGATAGTCTGGGCTGTTTTGGGTGACAGGCAGACGGCTTATAAATTAAGATTACTAACCAAACACTGTGAGAATGGTCTGCAAACCTACATTGCTTTTTAAAATTGAAGTTTGAATGGTAGAATAGACATCTTGACAACTTCACTTATGTATACTTATAGTCTGCTTTGATGTAGACAACTGATTTTCAAACTTTTTGTGTTTGAGATACTTTTCTGATTCTGACACTTTTGGTGACATGTTCAAAGGAGCTAACAATTCTAAATATTCCAGCAATAATTAAAATACAGTTCTTAGATCCCAATTAAAAGGGCATTGTATAAAATACCTGACCAGTACTCCTCAAAACTGTCAAGGATATCAGAGGCAAGGAAAGTCTCAGAAAAAGAAACTCAAATGTAATATGGCACCCTGATGGGACATTAGGTAAAACACTAAGGAACCTGTATAAATTATGGGTTTTAGTTAATAATAGTGTGTCCATATTTGTTCATTAATTGTGACATCTATACCATAATAATGTAAGGTGTTAATAATGGCAGAAACAGGGTATGAGGTATATGAGAACTATCTTTGCAACTTTTCTGTAAGCCTATAACATACAGAAGTGTTCATTTTACCAAAATTCATGAAGTATACCCTTACAGTTTGTACACTTTTCATATACATGTTTTATGTGTATAAAAGCTTGTGACAGGGGCGCCTGGGTGGCTCAGTTGAGCATCCGACTCTTGATTTCCGCACAGGTCATCTTCTCGAGGTTCATGAGTTCGAGCCCCACATTGGGCTCTGTGCTGAGGGTGAAGAGTCTGCTTGGGATTCTCTCTCTCCATCTCTGCCCCTCCCTGCCATTCTCTCTCTCTCTCTCTCTCTCTCTCTCTCTCTCTCTCTCTCAAAATAAATAAACTTAAAATTTTTTTTCAATAAAAAGCTTATGACAAACATAATAAAAATGGTGACTGTTCATTGGACTACAGTGAATAAGTAAAAAAAGAAGGGGAGAGAGAAACAGAGAGAAAGAAAGAAAGAAAGAAAGAAAGGAAGAAAGAAAGAAAGAAAGAAAGAAAGAAAGAAAGAAAGAAAGAAAGAAAGAAAGAAAGAAAGAAAGAAACTATAACTCCACAAACAGAGGTACATGCTCCCTTAAGGCGATTCCTTGGTGAGAATAGGACCATAATGCAAATACAGGCACTGAAGTTCTGTGACTTCATTATCACAAGGTGATCACATTATTTATTTTCTCACTGAATTGCAAATTTCAAAATACCGTTTAAACTTGAAGACCTTTGGTAATATCCCTGGGACCCTGTGGTAGGGTGCATTTTTGAGCCTTGATTCTTCACCCTTTCCTGTATCTTCACCATTTGTTGTGTGACTTTGGAGTCTTCCTGAAAAACGTGAGAAATAATAAATGATTATGGTTTTAACCATTATTTTTAGGGTGGTTTGCTTCACAGCAATAGTGGACTTGGGGTCTGTTCACAGGGAACCATGGATCCCATTTTGAGGATCACCTCGTAGAGGTGGCCAGAGAAAGCAAATAGCTTTTCTAAACTGCACACCTGGGTGATCCCTTCTCTTATGCACTCACATTACACATAATTTATGTTCCTCCTAAAACAAATCCTGAACTAAGATTAAGTTTTATTTCTTTAATAGCTACTAAGAGCAAAAGACATTTTATCAAGCATCCAAAAAGCACACAGTAATTCACACGGGGGAAGTCTGACATAAAAATTATTAACTAGTAGCAGATTACCTACTAAGGAGTAAAGAAAATTCTAATGAACACACGAGTAGCACGTGTAAACAGTACCCACTCCCTCTAAGGCTGAGGCGTGGTGCTCAAGGAAGAAACAAATTTAGAAGAGGGCCCTCTCTTCACCTGTCTCCATTGAAAGGGAGTGGCTGGGGACCACTGGATGGCAGAGAAATTCCCTGAGATGCTACAGGAGGGGGCTAGTAAGTAGGAAACTTGCTGGAAGCTACCCATTTGGGCATCTGCCAGACTCACTGAGCATCACTAAGAAGGTGCCACTCAAGGTGCGAGAGGAATTCATTGGGAAGCTGCCTGCTGCAGTGGTGGCAAAACCCACTGGAAAGTCCCCCAAATGGTGCCATCAAACTTATTAGGGGTGAGCACCACTGGATGTCCGTACACTTCTGGCCTCCATCCACCCCAAGAGCAAGCAGGGGAGAAGAGTACCACAAAACCAGGATGAGAATTCCCTTCTTCCTCCAGTGTCCCTCCAGTGCTTCTTATGGAATAAATGTTTACAGGTTCAGGTTCAGCATCACAAAGCAAGGCAAGGAAAGATGGATTTGGAGATGAGAGGAAATCAGTAACTGGAACAGGCATTTTTAGTGTTGAAAAGCTTCTGGGAGCTTACTCTACAAACTTTTACCATTCTAAGCATCCCTTCCTTTTCTCCTACAACCAAATACCACCTGTCTTTGCCTTCTACCGAAGACAGTGGATGTTATGAGTTTGAGGCTCAACACACTATTCAAAATGCAAAGGCAACAAGATGGCGATGTACATAGAAGCTTATAGCAGTTAGAGTTTCATCTGAGAAGCAGATGGCTGCACTTGACATAGAATAAGGGATTTATTACAAGGGGTAGATTTTACACGAATGTGGGAGCTGGTGGAGTGATCTGTGCAGGCTGTTGACTCTATGTCTAGGGTTGAGCCTGAAGTTACTCTAAGTCTGTCAGATCAGCACACCAGAAGGAAAGCTGGGTGTAGAGGAGGCAAAGACAAGCCAGCATGCATGAGGAAAACTTGGAACCCATAAGGAGACACTGGAACCCACTTCTGTCTCTTACTATGACCAACCCCAATGCTGTGGGTGACCCTGCAGGGGAAGTTGGCACCCATTATCATGGAGCTGCACACATACCTGGCCCAGGACTCAGAGAAGCAGGAAGAGAAGACCCGGGGGACCTGGAGCTGCTACAAGCCTGATACACCAGTAAGTTAACGGCAGATTAACAATAATGTCCAGGGCATAAAAAATATGACTTCTTCACTTCTACCTTCTGGATTTCACACAGAATGTCTCTCGTGGCCATAAAGAATCACACAGGAAAAAAAAAAAAAAACCTCTGGGAAACATTCCAGGTTAGCTAAATTGACTTAGCACCAAGCTACCACAGGCCAGCGGCGAAACTCCCAGTACCGTGTAAACCTAATTCATATGGCTATCAGCAAAGCAAGATGAGACCCTCGGGGAGTTTAGTAAAGAAGAGAGGCAATGGGAAAGGGGTACCATCTGTTCTCTGATGGATTTTCTCTCCAAAGATTTGTATTTCAGGGAAGAGGGTATTAATCGTGATGCTTTAGGTTCTGAGTAGTGACATAATTTAAGTATAGGACATAGAACAGGAGCACCTGCCTGGCTCACTTGGTAGAGCGTGTGACTCTTGATCTCAGAGTCATGAGCTCAAGCCCCCCGTGGGGCATGGTGCCTACTTAAAATAAAAAACATAACTGAAGTTTTATTTTCTAGCTACAATACTGATAAACCTCTCAAGAAAATACCAATTTCTTGATAGATTCTTTCAGCCACGCTACTTGTTTCAAATATTCATTATCAGCTTTATTAATTTTTACTAATAAAGACATTAACTAATTGATGTTAATGAAAAGTAATTATACTATAAAAGAAGTCATGCACAAGATATAAAGTGTTTGAATCAATACAGAAATTTAATGAAAAGTTAAAGTCATCATTTGTCTCCCCATATTCCCTCATTTAAAAGGTCTTCAGGGGTGCTTGAGTGTCTCCATCAGTTAAGTGTCCAACTTTGGCTCAGGTCATGATCTCATGGTTCATGGGTTAGGGCCTCATGTCAGGCTCTGTGATGACAGTACAGAACCTGCTTGGGATTCTCTCTCTCTCTCTTTCTCTGCCCCTCCCCAACTCATGCTTTCTCTCTCTTTCAAAATAAATGAACAAACTTTAAAAAAAATAAAAAAATAGAAGGTCTTCACCAGTTTTGTTTATGTATCCCTGAATTGCTTTTAATTTAGGGAACTTTCCGTTTCTCCTTTTGTAATTTTAAGATGCTATGATCATTATGGTTCTTGCCTAATTTGGGATTACCATATTGAAACCTTTGGTCGAGAGGATGTATCCTGGCTGTGGTTAAAGCAAGCAGATTGTTCTGTGAGCACCCTCTTCTGGGCTCTGAGTGATTGCTCAGAATCAAAGAATAAGAGATTCTTCAGCACAGGGCAAGCTTATCACCCTTTAGGTTTTCAGAGAATTGGGACAGTACAAATAAAATATTGGATTTCTGAGAGGAGCTACAGAAGTGTCTAGAATATAGGGTTGATAGAAACTTATCAGAATCTTGAACCATTTACTTCCAAATGATTGAAGCTGAATTAGAGTAAATAAACAAATTAGTGGGTTATATGGAGAGGCAAATAATCCAGTTGACTTTGTGTTGTTTGTTATTTGAAAAGCCAGCTATCGCTGTTTCATGAGTTTTCCCTAATATTTCAAATGATGACATTATAAGCAGAGTTGCCTCATTTTGATGCAGATGGAGTAATTCTGTGCATCCTGTTGTCTAAGGCCAGCTTCCTTTAGAATCCTTTGGACAATTTGGCTTCAAATTTGCCCATTTTAAAGATTTAATTTCATGCTTAAAGTCTTTTTGCAAAGGTGGTTTACATTTTCCCCTGTGTTAGAAGTCTAGTGAGCTATGCATTGTGCCAGTGTCTGCTGTGATTTACATTTTTAAAGGAGAAAAAAAAAAAAGACAGTTATGAGTTGTGCAAATACAATTAGTGAATTTAAAAAATGGGAGTAACGGGTCTCCTGGGTGGCTCAGTCAGTTAAGCATCTGACTCTGGATTCCCGCCCAGGTCGTGATCTCACGGTTCATGAGTTTGAGTTTGAGCCAAGAGTCAGGATTCTCTCCCTCCCTCTCTCTGCCATTCCCCCACTCATGCGAGTGTGTGCGTGCATGACCGCTCTCTCTCTCTCTCTCAAAATAAATAAATAAACATTAAAAAAATGGACATAACAAGTTTTGCTACTCTGTTTATCCAACAGTCCAAGCAGCTTTTTTTTTCTTTGGTGATAACATACAGGTGTTGGAAGTTGAGTTAAAATGCTGTCCATTATCATGCAAATCTTCTATATGATCATAATTATTAATATAATTCACTATTAACTCAACTTTATTAGATGTAGAGTTCAGAGTGATATTACTTTGAGGAATACTCCAAATCCACTTATTTCAGCCAATACAGAAAAATTTTCAAAATGTATGTAAATAAATAAGGAATTTATCAGTAAATAAGGAAATAATAAGTAGTGGTGAGACAGATAAGAGTTGCCTTTTTGGTTTAACCACTTGACCAACGTCTCATGTTTCATGCTAACTTTTGATTTGTTTCCCTTTTCTTTATTCCAAGTGTGGGATACTGAGGTTTTTTAATACTTTTCAGCTGCCACCATCCATATCCTATTGCCCTCTTGTTTGGATCAGCTGCCTTGGTGTTTTAGAATCAAGGGGTGTGAAAACTGTCAAGACGTTGTCAACATTTTGGAACAGAAAGATTACTGGTGGCCCTTTCAAAGTCCTATTAGAGCCCCTTGCAAGCCATCTCATGCTACAGGAGATGGAGCTTTGTTGGGCTTACTGTTTACAAATGAAGGAGAATAGAAAATGCCACCCCAAAATATGAGTGTCAGAGCTAAGGACATGTCACCTCCAGATGTTCCACTTTGGTATTTTGATTATTTTGAGCTTTAGGCCTTGAAAAAACAGCAAGTTCAGGGAGAGACTTTCTCTGAACTCCCTTTATCTGACTAAAGGAGTTTCTCCAAAAGGAACTCAAATTGATCCCCTCCCGGAAGTTCATCAACTAGAGCAAATTGACTCCTATTACAGGAGAGAAGACTAGAATTTGACCCCACACCCAAACTTGATCACAAACTGCCATTCCTTCCATCTATTCTTCTAAGAGCCCATTCATCTTTCCTAAAAGTCGTTTACTCTCCCCCTGAGAGTCCTATATCCCCCTACCCTTTCCCTATTAAGATAGTATTTAATCCTGAATTCTAAGCCACCTCAGGGAGGTATTCATTTTTTCTGGGCATCTCCATTGTATACATGTTAATAAACTTTTGGTTCTTTTCCTCTTGTTAATTTATTTATTATAGAGGTCTCCACTAAGAACTCAGAAGGGTAGAGGGAAGGGGCACCTGGCTGATTCAGTCAATGGAGCATGTGACTCTTCATCTCTAGGTTGTGAGTTCAAGCCTCACATTGGGTGTAGAGATTACTTAAATAAAATCTAAAAAAAAGAAGGGTAGAGGGGAAAATTATTTTTCCTCCACTATACTATTAATTAGGATCTAGACTCTATAAATCTGGATATGAATTTGCAGAAGATTGGTAAATTATCAAATGATTTTTGTCTAGGTAAAGATGCAAATTATTTTTTTTCCAAGCAGAAAATATAACCTCAAATGTCACATTTTATTTGCTCTGATAAGACATTAACCAGTTTTTTTAAAGTAATCTCTATACCCAATGTGGGGCTCAAACTCATGAGCCCGAGATCAAGAGTCATATGCTGAGTCATAATGGCGACTGAGCGAGCCAGGAGTCCCCATTAACCAGTTTCGTAACTAACTTTGACGTCTTATTCCAGCATTTTTCCCATTGTTTATATAGCTTCTCCTATCCTTTGTGTTTGTTTTTGTTTTAATTTTAATGTTCATTTATTTTTGAGAGAGGGAGAGACAGAACGCAAGCGGGGGAGGGGCAGAGAGAGAGGGAGGAACAGAATCCAAAGCAGGCTCCAGGCTCTGAGCTGTCAGCACAGAGCCCGACATGGGGTTTGAATTCGCGAACCATGAGTTCATGACCTGAGCTGAAGTCGGATGCTCAACCGACTGAGCATGGTGACTCCTGTCCTTTGAATCAGCATTACCATCCTGCTAGGTTCTTCAATAAATTAAATAAATCTTAGAAAAATATAGAATGTTTCTATATTTATATGAATTCTATATTTATATGACATTCTATATTTATATAAATGTCATGGTTTTTCCTTTTATTGAAAGTTATACTTTGACACTCTATTCTTTTTTTTTTTAATTTATTTACTGCTGGATAGGATAGGATAGGGTAGGAGTTAACAAATGCAGCACTTACTGGTTGCCATGTAAATTACCCCGTCATTACCTTTAGATTAGGCTAGACCCAGTCAGCCTCGTACTAGCTTTTTCCTTTCTTATTTCTTATAGGACTTTGAATCATTTTCTTCAGGGGAAACCTCTTGCACTGGTGGTAGAAATTCAAACTGGTGCAGTCACTTTGGAAAACAATGTGGAGGTTCCTCAGAAAATTAAAAATAGAATTACCCTACAACCCAGCAATAGCACTACTAGGAATTTATCCAGAGGACACAGGAGTGCTGATTTGTAAAGGCACATGTACCCCAATATTTATAGCAGCACTATCAACAATTTCCAAATTATGGAAAGAGCCCAAATGTCTATCAACTGATGAATGGATAAAGAAGATGTGGTTTATACATACAATGGAATACTACTCGCCAATGAAAAAGAATGAACTCTTGCCATTTGCAACAATGTGGTTGGAACTGGAGGGTATTATGCTAAGGGAAATAAGTCGATCAGAGAAAGACTAATATCATATGATTTCACTCATATGTGGAATTTGAGAAACTTAACAGAAGACCATAGGGGAAGGGAAGGAAAAATAAGATACAAACAGAGAGGGAAGCAAACCATAAGAGACTTTTAAATACAGAGAACAAACTGAAGGTTGATGGGGGTGGGGAAAATTGGTGGAGGGATTGAGAAGGGCACTTGTTGGGATGAGCACTGGGTGTTTTATGTAAGTGATGAATCATGGTTATCTACTCCTGAAGCCAAGACTACACTGTTTGTTAGCTGACTTCACAAGAAATAAACACACAGACCCCCCCCCCCACACACACACATCCTTTTATTCTTTGTCTATTATATCTACCTCCACCCCACCACCTTCAACTCTCTTCTTGAGAAAAATCTCCCTATGTGTTTTAGGTCCTGAAGCTGGTGCTTCCTGGAAGGGAATAGAAAGAAATATAGAGTCCTGTAAATCCCTTAGTCCCAAAGAAATTCTTTACATCTCCAGGAAAACTTGGAACCAGTGGTGGCAAGCTCTGCCAGGTTTTACAAACGAGTCACCTTAGCTCAATCCTTGGTCAGTATAAAAGATAACATGGATGTATACACAAACTATCATTGCAGTTCATGCATTTCATAGCATGGAAGCATACAGAAGTTGCCACAAAAAAAAAAAAAAGGCACTAGAGTGGAAGAGTTATTTCTCTGGATATTTATTTGCCTTTTGGGAGATCTCCATAATTGTACAGAGATTATTCTGGTGTATACTAATTCTTTGTAAAGACTGAGTTATTAAAAAGCCTTCAAAGTACTTTTTAATCTCTGAAGTACTCCACAGTGATAAATTTAAGATTAAGTTCTAACATCCTATTGAAATTACAATACTTGTTATAGGGAGAATTTTAAATTTGACAAAGGTCTTTATTTGTGAAAATGAAGATGCTCTCAAAGGATGCTTCACTATTATTGCTATTGTTAGCATAAAATCTACAAATACAGGAGCAGTGGTATAAGTTATTGGTTTTCTCTGGGGAGGTTCTCTGTTCTTATTTAGCAGAATCTGAACTTATTCTTACTTTTCCCCCTCTGCTCTTAGTTTAGCTTCTGTTTCCATGTCTTTGTCACAAATGGAATGACTAACCAACTTATAGGGTGGCCGAGGAATCCTCTTCTTTCTCCCCTCTAGTTTATTTGGATTGTGAAGAAATGATAACCTGACTCTCCCTATCAACAAATTATCACCAGTAAGATGCACAAAAGACAGGCATACCATCCTTTTGAAGCTTTTACTCTTGGGAATGAACAGAGTCCCTGCATAACACATGTTCATTCTACTGGAGAACAATGACTCCCAGATATTGCAAATCCATGGACCAGTAACATGTCAAAAACTTGAGACTTGCCAACTTTGTATGTTGCCAAAAATCAAAAGCCACTCTAAACTACCATCTAATACCACCATCATTCCATAAACGAGAGGACTTTTTTGGCACAAAGGTAGGTAGGCATCTCTAAATAATACATGGAAAAGGTAAATTTAACTTCATGGAGGAATTCACAGTTGTTCTTGTTTTTCCCATTTCTCCATTTACCAGTGGGAACTTCGGCATGGATGACGTTCTCTAGCAGAGTAACTGTGGATGTGGACTTCAGCCACATATACTGTGCTTGTATGTCTGACATTGGGCAAGTCATTTAGCCTCTGCTAGTATCTGTGTTCTCACAAAATAGGAATAGGACAAGGTAATGCATAGAAAGGGCTTAATACAATGTCTCATGCAAATAGGTGCTCAGTAAATATTCGTGGTTGTTATTGCTGTTTTCCCCACCTAATTATCAGAAATAAGCCTCAAGAGTTACTTACAAGTGGATAAGTTTGGGGTGGAATTTGGAAACAAAAACTTAAAACATTCTGAAGAAATGACATCTCTCAAGATTTTGAGATTTCCAGATATTGAGCACTTTTTTATGAGCCACGAGCTGTCTCAAAGATGTTGTTAAAAATTATGCCGAGCAATCTTGTATGTAGAATTCACTTGAAAATATCAGATCATGCAAAAAGGTAATAATTCCTGCCTTTGTCCAAACCCTCCATTTAAAAAATGGAGGTGTAGGGGCACCTGGGTGGCTCAGTCGGTTAAGCGGCCAACTTCGGCTCAGGTCATGATTTCACAGTCCGTGAGTTCGAGCCCCGCGTTGGGCTCTGTGCTGACAGCTCAGAGCCTGGAGCCTGTTTCAGATTCTGTGTCTCCCTCTCTCTGACCCTCCCCCGTTCATGCTCTGTCTCTCTCTGTCTCAAAAATAAATTTTTTTTTAATAAAAAATGGAGGTGTAGAGGCCCAGATCAAAATATCCTTTTAATGTCACATAGAGAGAAGTAGTAAAACCTAGACTAGAGGGTGGGTTTCCTCACACCCCACCATGCCCTCCCTAGGACTAGGAGATGTCCCTCACCACTGGCAAGAGAAGGGACAGCTGCCGGTGGGTTACGAGGGACCCCTGTGTCCTCTCCTTCGGATCTTTGCTACTGGGCTCTGGGTCACTCTTCTGCTCTGCTGTGTGGTGTTGGATTGTTGTTCTTATGTCCTCTACTCTCCTTTATAGAGCTAACATTCAGCCAGAACTCCCTAGTACAGACAACCAGTTATTAAAATATTGGCATACTTCTGTATCAGGCCCCCACTGTCCTTGCTACCTGGTGCTGTCTCCCAGGACCCCACAACCCCCCCATGATTCAGCCTGTAAGGGGTAAGGACTGCCCTGCAGGGGCCCGGCACTGCTGCCACCTGGCATCTTGCAGGCATGTGTTCTAGATTCTGCTGACTGTGCCACACCAGTTGTTAAATATTTTTAGTATCTCTTCTGCCCTTTGGCAACCTGTTGGACTGAAACAATAAATCCAGTTTTAGGGCCTGATAAGAGTGTGGATATCAACAGATAGCAAGGTGACAGGCAGCCATTGGATCTTACTCTCTCAGTAATTTTTAAAAATGATTCTGTGGGAGGGGCGCCTGGGTGGCTCAGTCGGTTAAGTGTCTGACTTCGACTCATGTCATGATCTCACGGTTCATGAGTTCGAGCCCCATGTCGGGCTCTGTGCTGACAGCTCACAGCCTGGAGCCTGCTTCAGCTTCTGTGTCTCCTTTTCTCTCTGCCCCTTCCCTGCTTGCGCTCTCTCTCTCTCTCTCTCTCTCACACGCACACACACACACAAATAAGTAAACATTTAAACAAAATTTTTTTATTTTTTTAAATTTTTTAATTTTTTTAATTTTTTTTTAATGTTTATTTATTTTTGAGACAGAGAGAGACAGAGCATGAACGGGGGAGGGGCAGAGAAAGAGGGAGACACAGAATTGGAAGCAAGCTCCAGGCTCTGAGCTGTCAGCACAGAGCCCGACGCGGGGCTCGAACTCACGGACCGCGAGATCGTGACCTGAGCTGAAGTCGACGCTCAACCGACTGAGCCACCCAGGCGCCCCTAAACAAATTTTTTTTTTTTTTTAATGATTTTGTGGGAGGGGGTATTTGGCTGGCTCAGTGTGTGAAGCGTGTGACTCTTGATCTTGTGGTTGTGAGTTCGAGCCCCATATAGGGTGTAGAGATTACTTAAAAATAAAATCTAGGGGCGCCTGGGTGGTTCAGTCGGTTAAGGGTCCAACTTCGGCTCAGGTCATGATCTCGCAGTTCATGTGTTAGAGCCCCGCGTCAGGCTCTGTGCTGACAGCTCAGAACCTGGAGCCTGCTTCACATTCTGTGTCTCCCTCTCTCTCTGCCCCTTCCCTGCTCATGCTGTGTCTCTCTCTGTCTCAAAAACAAATAAACATTTTAAAAAAATTAAAAAAAAATAAAATCTTAAAAAATGATTCTGCGGAATAGTTCAACAGGGGTTCATGTTTTATTCCGTTTTCTACTGCCTTTGGGGTAAGACCTCTCTGGTTTGCCAGGATAAAGGAATTTTGTGAATTTTAAAGTGTACACTAGAGGGCAGTGGCCCCATATGTACACACCCGACAATTACCACTGTCTTCACATCTCTCTGCCCTTCTTTTGTGTAGGGGAGGAAGGGAGGAGTCTTCTCCACATCAGACAAACCATTTATGTCTGAAGTGTTTTATGAATATAAATCAGCTGCTTGGCAAGCATCCTGTCTGTCATTCCGTGTAGTTTCTTTTCCATCCTTCTTCCTATCACTTCTCAGTGGGGCTCTAACAATAGAGTTAGTTGTTCACATCTTAATGTCCTCTTTCTTTTTTAAAGACAAGGTTAAGGAAAGGTGGGAAATATACACCCCTAATTTGGGGGGAATAATGTTTCCTAGCTTTGCATCTTTCCATTTGCAAATGAAGTCATGAGTTAAGAATGAGGGAGAAAGGGCTCCTGGATGGCTCAGTTGGTTAAGCGTCTGACTCTTGATTTCAGCTCAGGTCATGACCTCAGGGTTTGTGGGACTGAACCCACATCGGCTCTGCACTGACAGCAGGGAGCCTGCTTGGAATTCTCTCTCTCTCTCTCTCTCTCTCTCTCTCTCTCTCTCTCTCTTTCTCTCTCTCTGCCCCTCCACCTCTCTCTTTCTCTCTCACAATAAAAAAACTTTTAAAAAAAGAATGAGGAAGAAGAAAAGTACAGTGAGTGAAGGGTTCTTGTATTCTGCATATGCAGAGGCAAAAATCATTTACCCAAGTCTACAGAGCTGCCCCCTGGGCCATGATCACTAAGGAGAATCATGTTTCAACTAACTCTGTTTACCTCTCTTTCAGCTCCTAAGTAGTAGGAGCCCTGCTTGCTGACAGAGGTGGAGCAGGTCTGTATGATAAAGAGAGGGGGCTGGGGGAGCAGCTTTAGAGACCATGCAGCCATGAGACTTTGTGTTTGCAGAGTTCTGGAGTATTGAAGACAGAAGTTCCAATGACACTGAATCATGGCACGGAGTTCAAGAGGAAAGCAAAGGGATGCTGAGAAGTACATCAGTGTATTATTTATGAGTCTACTTAAGACGGAATCTGAGGAACCTAAATAAAGAGTTTGATTTACTTTAAATTACTTCTAGTCATCGTTTCTTTGAAAGGGATAACCTTGTGAACCTGGATTACGTGAGTCCCTAGATTTATAAAAGGGACATAGAATAAACATCCGGGGCTTGTTTCTGAATTAGTGAGATCTATAGCAGTTGTGTTCGTATACATACATATATATATTTTTTAAGCGTTTGAAGGGTTTGTTCACTATGTTTATTTTTAAGTACTTGTGGGAGATAAGATGCTTTTTTCGGATTCACCCAACCAGAGGCCTGGGTGGGAGAAAGGATACCCGGACCCTCATGACAGCCCGTGCTTTGCCCCACGGGGACGGCGGTTCCCTCTGCATTTCTCCTGCTGTTGCTAATATTTATTGAGCACTTACTGGACACCTTGTATTGTGTTCAGTACTATGCATAGGTTATCTTGCTTAATCCTCACAATAACCTTATGCCTTATGTATGGTTATGATCCCCGTTTACAGATGAGGAATTTGAGGGTTAGAGAGGTTGCCTGTGGTGAAACAGTGAGGATGCAGTGGACTGAGATTTGAACCCAGGTCTTCTGACTCTGCAGCATGAATTTGTGACCATCATTTATGTGCCCCCAGAGGAAGGAAGGATGCTGCAGGTGGTGCCATCACAAAATCCTCCCTTCTCCTGGCCAGACCTACAGGGCGTGCTGCTGTCTCACACACCCTGAACTGGGTAAAGGTTTCTGACCTTCTTCCTTCCAAGTACAGCACAGATAATCTGGCTGTTCTGGGGATAGACTGCACCATCTCTCTCTCTCTCTTTCTCTCTCTCTCTCTCTCTCACACACACACACATACACACACACACACGCGAGCGCGCACATGCACACACACACATTCATTGGTTAGGTTTTCATGTGTCTGATTTTGTATAAGACATTGTCACTGGAGAGTAATTAAAACCCCTGGTGGATTTATGGTGAGGCCTTCTGGCATGGTTGTGTAGTTATTTATACCTAGATGACAGGGAAGATTAGCATTAAATGCTGAGAGAAATGCACCTGCCACTGTGATGCAGTTACAGGCATCTATCAAAGATGCATTTGGAACGCAGGGGCCTCAGTCTAATTGCTGGGAATGGCACAGGCTTTCTTCAGCTAAACTTAAAGGCGGAGAGAAGAGGTAGTAGTGAGAGAGGTGGACCCTCACTTTAACTTGTCAGTAGATTCTTCGGGGGCAAAGGAGAATCTCTTCCCCAGTCCTGTGTCTCTTGGGTCTTTGAGGTAATTATCCTTGTGCCATGGATAAGGGCCAAACTTGTCGCTAGAGACAGAAGCAGGCAGAAGGACTAACGGCTCCTACTATTGCTACTACTACTAATCGGTCACATTTGTTAAGTGTGTATGATGTGCTGGATATTTCTGAGAGGATCTTGCCTGGATCATCTCCTCTAAACCTTAGATGGCCAGCCCCTCCCCCGACCCTCTCCAGCCCTCCCCCAACTTGTTATCACTTATTGTGCCATTTGTTTCTCTGAAGGTTGGGGGAAGGCACTGCCTGCTTGTAAGAGTGGCATTCATATACACTCAAGAGGAAATAAACACTGCCAATTAATGAGGCAGAAAAGGATTAGCGGGTCCATGAAGTATGCATCAGTTTTACTTCTAAGAAGAATCATTTTGTTGTTAGATTGTATTCTGTGTTTACAGATGTCAGTGTAATGTGTTTCATGTTAAATATTATAATAATAATTAGTAGTAGTAGGGTTATAATAACCCAAATGTCAACTGCCTCTTTGTCCTTCAGCTTCAGGATCTGTCTGTGCTGTCTCTAATTTTGTCCTTATTGAAACTCTGAATTGGAACTCAGAGAAGAGGAATCTATGTTCACAAATGAATTGGTGAGCCGGCCCCCTGCCTGGCTCAGTCAGTAGAGCATGGGACTCTTGATCTTGGGGTTGTGGGTTTGAGCCCCAAGTTGAGTATAGAAATTGCTTAAAAATAAAATCTTACAAACAACAACAACAAATGAATTGGTGAGCAACATAGATTCTGTAAGGGATGAGGACATGGAGAGATTTGTGTCACATGTAAATCTCTCTTTCTCTCTCTCTCTCTCTCTTTCACACACACACACACACACACACACACACACACACACACACACACTGTGCCCATACACACCTCTTCTTAAGCAAGGAGTTTAAGAGTCCATATTAGATACTTATGTCCTCTGGAGACCATCTCCATCCCAGATCTGAGGCTTTTCTCTCTATGTTCTACACCCTTTTCCCCAGCAGAGCCCTTGCCCACTCTTCTCTATGTCCTTCTCTTTCACAGGAGGGATGCAAATTCCTCTCCTAATACTATATGTTGTAGTGTAGAAACCATCCTTTGTTACTAAACAGGTCCTTAGCATCTTACATTTCCACCCTTTGTGGTTTATCAAAGTATTCTTTTTAAAGAAACTCTGCAGGAAATTATATGTGAATAAAATTGTTTCATTATAGAAATAGACCTTATTAAGGCAGAATTCTGAAATGAGGGACCATTTACAGAATCTTGACTCTAAATGGTCTGACATCCCCCACCCCAATTCAGATATCTTATGTTTAACAATAATTGAAGGGGTTCATTAACACGGGAATTTATGAAGATGACAGTATCAGGGATGACTGAATCCATACTCTCTAGTGAGAACCACAGAAAATTCATTGTAAACTTAATGTAGCACCATGGGGTGCCTGGCTGGCTCAGTCAGTAGAGCATGAAACTTTTGATCTCAGGGTCATGAGTTCAAGCCCCACATTGGGCATTGAACTTACTTAAAACAAAACAAAACAAAACAAAACAAAACAAAACAAAACTTAATATAGCACCAAAACTATACATCAGTTATATATATTGACTTTTTTGAGAGAGAGAGAGAGAGAGAGAAAGTGAGCAAGTGTGGGGCAGAGGGAGAGAGAGAATCTTAAGCGGGCTCCATATCCAGCGTGAAGCCCAGCGTGGGGCTCAGTCTCACAATGGTGAGATCATGACCTAACCTGAACCGAAATCAAGAGTCAGATGCTTAACCAAATGAGCTACCCGGGTACTCCACATATAGTGATTTCTATTGTGTGTCCTAATTTCCCCTTTACCATGAAACTATATATAACCTTTAACCAGACAGTCCTGGTTCTGTTTCAGTTCTTCCGTATGCCTCATATTACTCTTATCCCTAGTTCTGATTCATAGTTAGATGTGAAAAATTCAAACCATATCACATTCAAACACATTTTCTCCAATTGTAACCACTAATGGCTTTAATCTAGACAAAACATCTAATTTACAGCCAAAGGTGTAAATGAAACCCTAATTCCTGTATTTGCTCATTGTCTTCCCCCTTCCCCCACGCCCCCACCTAGAATCATCTCAAGTTACCTTTTTACAATGCAGTCCAAATTCCTGGCTTTCACCATGGCTTTCTAGAGTTCAGGTACATTAAGATTATGTCTCTGTCAGAGCTTGTTGGCTAAAACCGTTTCCAGTGAATCCAAAAAGGTAACTGTAGTAACAGAGGGGTAAAACTATATCAGGGTTGGCTGTGGTTGGATAGTTTAAAATTCCTATGAAATTTAACTTTGGATTGGCTCCTTTTATAAGCAAATACAGGTTTACACTCTTGAAATTCTGCCTTCAAATGAATTAAACCCTGATTGGAATGGCATCATGTATTGTAATACTTTCCATCAAGTAAATGGCTTTTAGTTGTTCAATAAAATATGCAAGATTATCACTGAGATTTAAGTTTCTCTGGGCCCACAGCACTTGTGATTCTGGGCAACTGCCTAAGACAGCAACAAAAGACTTTGCAAAGGATGTCCAGGGAATCATATGAAAATAAGAATGGCTAATGTCTAGGAGGGGAAGAATTTTTATTTCAAACTTGGATTCAGGTGATTAAAAATATGTTTTGAAATATGTTTTGAGAGAAACTTAGACAACCAGGACAACCAGAATTTAATATACTTTTCCAGATAGATTACTGCCCTTACAACATGACAAAGGGGAGTTGTTCTTTAGAATTTGTGGCAAGAAGAAACCTCTTTTCTCTACCCACCCCCAACTTATTTATTTCAATGGGAGGTACAAAAAATGGTGCCAAAATCCTCTATGTAATAAACAGTCCTCAACTTTCATTTTCCTTTACTAATAAGCTAAGGAGGGAGGCTGAAATTAGGGAATTGAATATTTGTAAAATGGCAGTGCTGAATGACAGCTGCAGATTTGAATGGATTATATCAGCTGCCTTTAGATTCTCAGAAAGAAACAGAGGTAACACTATTGGTGCTACTTATTTTCTTCATTATATTTTCTGTATCTCTGAACTACCTAAAATCAGTACTTATGGCTTTTATAGTAGAGAAGGAAAAAAACTTAAAAATCTTAGTAGTAACCAGTATATGTTACATATAAGCTTGGAGATACTAGAAGGACACTTACAACATGAAAACAGTGTCTATCTTGGAGTAATTGGGGTGACTGGAAGTTTTTAGGTTTCTTTCTCTTTTGCACATTTGCATTTCTTAATTATTCTACAGTTCACATTACCTGCATAATAAATGAGCATTTTTCTATAGTAAGCATTATCTATATAATAAAACATTAAGTTTATATTAAAAAAAAAAACATGCCCATACCAAAATGCAAATATTTGTACTGTAAATTTGTTCTTGTTCCACATCAACATTTTAGGCTTAGCAAGTAGATAACTCTCTCCTGTGTTTGGAATTGGGTTCAATGAGGTTCAGAGACTGCTTCAGAAAAGGCCCGGAGGGGGCACCTGGCTGGCTCAGTCAGTAGTAACTCTTGATCTCAGGGTCTTGTGAGTTCAAGCCCCACATTGGGTGTGGAGCCCACTCAAAAAAAAAAAAAAAAAAAAAAAGAAAAAAAAGAAAAGAAATGCCCTGAGGTCCTGCAGAAACCAGCAGAGACCCCTGTTGCTCTCTCCCCTGCAACAGCCCAGAGACCACACCAGGCCAGAGTCTGGAATAATGGCATCAGTAATAGTGACAGTAATTAGGTCTTTTCATCATTCCTAATGCTTTCAAAACATTCCTGATCATTCTTGTTTGAGCTTCTGAATAACTCAAGAGTAGATGGCAGATGAGGCATCGGTATTCCTCACCCATACTGCAGCCCCATGGAGGTTTTTAAAACAGAGCGGATCACATTAATCTTCTGGTAAAGACTCATCAAAGGATCCCCAATGCATTAAGAATATGATTTAAACTCTTTACAAGAGGCCCTTCCGATTTGGCTAAGACAGCCTCTGTGACCTCACCTTTCCCACTTCCCTGTAGGAATAAGCTCTGGCCACACGGACTCCACACACAGCTCAGGATCCTCACTTGGTGCCCTTGTTCTGCAATGCTATTTATTCTTCATCCTGCTACCACTACTGCCACCTTCTACTGAGTACTGACTCCATTTTATCTATCTCAGCCTAGCTATCTCCTTCTTAAGGAGGGCTTACCTGACTGCCCTGTTTAAATCAGCATGTTCTGCCTCTCACCCGGTCTCTTCTATAGTAGTTACCTGTGGCTGCACAGTAAATCACCCCAAACTTTAATGGCTTAAAACAACAGGCATTTGTTGTCTCACACAGCTTCTGTGGGTCACTAATCCAAGTGTGGCGGGGCCGGGTGGGTCACCCTGGGCTGGGGTCATCTGAAGGCTCGACTGGGGCTGTGGGCTCTGCTTCCAGAGTGGCTCACTCACCTGTCTGCCAAGGCAGTGCTGGATGTTTTCTATTTCCAATTAATTGTTTATTTGCTTGTTTGTCTCTCCCTACTCATTTACTCTCTGTCCTCTGCACCAGACCGGTGCCTACTGCATTGTTGGTTCACAATAAGTGTTTATTGAATGAATGGGAAACCCCTACCTTCTATCTCAGCTGATTGCTTAAAACAGGGGTATAAATTGGGATTAAATGAACCTTGCTGGTTAATGTTGACTTCATCCAAGAAATTTTAATTGAATAATTGGATAGAGGTAAGAGGAGGTGATTTCCTCTTTATTTACTGAAACATTCTCATTTATTTCAGTTGGGAAACTTGTACAATTAAAATTCTTTTTCATAAATGATTTCCTTGATTTTTTTTAAGTGAAACTGTTCACAACAGATTTGTTATTTGTGTCCTTTTCTGTGGGATCATTTTACTTACAGTTGACTCTACAAAAACACAAGGTTGAACTACATGGGTTCATTTATACACAGATTGGTTTGTTTGTTTGTTTGTTTTTGGTAAATACAGTATTACAGATGTATTTTCTCTTCCTCATGATTTTCTTAATAGCAATTTCTTTTCTCTAGCTTTCTTTCTTTCTTCTTTTTTTAAATGTTTATTTTTGAGAGACAGAACATGAGCGGGGGAGGGGCAGAGAGAGAGGGAGACACAGAATCAGAAGGAGGCAGGCTCCAGGCTTTGAGCTGTCAGCACAGAGCCTGACGTGGGGCTCAAACCCACAAGTCGTGAGATCATGACCTGAGCCGAAGTCAGACGCTTAACCAACTGAGCCACCCAGGTGCCCCAGTCTAGCTTGCTTTCTTATAAAAATACAGTATATAATACATATAATATGCAAATATGTGTTTTCTGTAGGGCTTCCCATCAACATTAGGCTATTAGTAGTTAAGTTTTTGGAGAGTCAAAAGTTATCTACAGATTTTTAACTGTGTGAGGGTCAGTGCCCCTAACCCCAGGGTTGTTCAAGGGTCAGCTGTAGTTTTTTCAATCCCATCCATGAAAAGAAGTTTTAATGCAGAAATGATTCAAAAAAGTACTACCATCATATGAGAATCAGTAGGTAGAAGTGATTTAAAGGCAAACTACAATGGTTACTTGTTTACTTATGGGTTTTCTCCACTAGATGGTAAAGTTGGGGAAGCCACCGTTTTATGTTCTCTATATCCTTGCACTCACATATGGTGACTAAATCAGTAGCATCCACACCACCGATTTTGTTAGAAATGCAAATCTTGGGCTTCACTCCAAACCCTAGTGAATCAAAACCTACATTTTAACAAGTTCTCAGGTGATTCATATGCACATTAAAGTTTGAGAAGCACTGCTCTTTAATACATAACCTGGGGCTTCACATTTAAGAAAGCCTTTTTACTTAACAAAAATGGAGCATATGCTTTTCTGGAGTCAAGTCCAGGAATAAAAGTCCCCATCTTCTAATAATTGAGATGCTTCTAATTAAGATATTTTTATGTGTTCTAGGCGTCAACTACAAAACATCACTGTCCTTGGGTTTCCTAATGTGGCCTCAGCACCTGCCTGGTGCAGTTCCTCCTACATCCAGAAGGCTGAGCTCTGACTTAGGTTTTTACCTCACATTAGTAAACCAGTTTCGGTTCCCAAAACCAAAGTTTGATAATTGAGGTCAAAGTTATTAAAATTATGTGACCCTGAGAATAATTCTTTTCCATATTGTTTTTTTTGGAAAAAATTTCATATTTGCTTTATTTTAGAAAGAAACATTGGTTTTTAGAACTCGGCTATGAAAAGACATATTCTAGTTTAGTGTCTAGACTTCAGATTAAAAATAGACATTCTGTATTTTCAGATTTCAGTAGAAATGAGAATTGCTTATCATTCTCATTTTCTTTCCTTTATATTTTGCAGTTTCAGTTGCTCTGAGGGTTTTTCATGAAAACAGAGCAAAATGACTACTGAGCCACAAGTGTACGATCAAATATTGTTTCATGTCTGTGTGTGTGTGTGTGTGTGTGTGTGTGTGTGTGTGTGTGTTTTATTACGTGAGCTTTATGCCCAATGTGGGGCCTAAACTCACAACCCTGAGATCAAAAGTTGCATGCTTCTGCTGACTGAGCCAGCCAGGTGCCCCTGTGCTTTTTCTCTTAAATAAAAATTTAGCTTTAGAAAATGAGAGCAGTTGAATTTCCTAAAGCTGTTTATATAATTGTGTCAACTATGAAAGTACAGGATATTACATTAAAAATATTTGAGAAAGTGTCATTAGTGCTATATTCACACCCCACAGAGAAGCAAAAGGACTGACGTTCACGTCAAGCTTCCTGTCACGTTTCCAAAATCTGGCCAAATTATATTTAAGAGCGAGATCTCATCCATATACTGATTTGCCCACTGAGGTTTCATTCAGCAATATCCGCATGCCAGTGACTGGGCCCCGCCTTGGACTGCAAAGAGAAGGGTGTAATCTGTGAGGGAACTACCTTTTTTGAAGCAATAGTTTGGTCAGGGAACTCTGTTAATAATCAAACTAGTTACTGACTAGTGGAAAGTTTAAGATGTAAGCAGTATGCTTTCCTAATGCTAAAATAAACATGTATTTCTCCAGAAATATAAATATTTGGACCGAGTAGAGGCTTATAGGTTATCAGGCTTCTTTGCCAGTAAGTACTCTGTTCCTCCCAGACATTTACTTTTTTTGCTTTTTCTTTTTTTTTTTTTGCAGTGACTCTGGTGCATTTTCTTAAATAGTCTTGTCTCGTGTACAATTTTATCACCATTGGAAAATCTGTTTCCTGACATGTTTCTGAATTTGCATTTCTTTCATTTTCAATGTATTTCTCACTTAGGATCTATTACCATATCTGCTATTGACATTCAGTTTTTTAAAGACAGCTTATGTGTGTATGTGCATGTGTGTGTATGTGTATATGTATTATTACATATTAAGTTTGGTCCACTTATGAATGTGGGTTTTTCTGGGAAGACAAGTACATGCATATAAAAATACAGAAAGCCAAGATATTGTGGGGTGTTTTTTTTTTGTATGTTTGTTTGTTTTTGAGAGAGAGGAGAGAGAGAGAGAGAGAGAGACAGAAACAGAGAGAGACAGAGAGAGTGCACAAGCATGGGAGGGACAGAGAGACAGCAGGACAGAGGATCTGAAGTGGGCTCCACACTGACAGCAGAGAGCCTGATGCCAGGGTCGAACTCATGAACCATGAGATCTTACCCAAAGATAAGAGCCAAAGTCACATGCTTAACCGACTGAGGCACCCAGGCACCCCTGTGTTTTTGCAGAAGTTTATATGCCTTGTTAAACATGCTAGTGAGTCAAATTACAGAAGATTAGGAAACAAAATACTTAAGAAACAAAGATGTAGATATCTTCTGTTGGACATATGGAAGTGATGATGGTGATAATCTTGGTACTTTAATAGCCACGCTGCCATTCTGTACTGTTTAGAAAAGAAATGGGAAGGTCAGGACAAAATGATGCTGAGAAATGACTTTTGGGCCCCAAGTGGCCACTCTTTGAGTCAGGTTTGTCCTGGAATAGGCAAGGTATGAGGAACTTCTAGCCTGTCTTCTCCAAGTTTTGTAAGACAGAGGGGCCTGGTGATGCCTTTTATCATGATGTCCTGCAGTAGTTTAACCAGGAACCATGGTAAAGGATACTCAATAGTTCCTAGATCCAATGTGCTTGAAGCCTGTTGAATATCAGTATTTTGAAAGAATTCAGCCCTATGTTTAATTTTGAGTTTGGTCTCAGATTTGTTACATATAAAATTTAATTGAGGGGTGCCTGGGTGGCTCGGTCGGTTAAGTATCCGATTTCAGCTCAGGTCATGATCTCACCGTTCCCGAGTTCGAGCCCTGCATCAGGCTCTGTACTGACAGCTCAGAGCCTGGAGCCTGTTTCAGATTCTGTGTCTCCTTCTCTGTCTGTCCCTCCCCTGCTCATGCTCGGTCTCTCTTTCTCAAAAATAAATAAAGAAAAAAATTTTAATAAAAATTTTTTTAAAAATTTAATCAAATTGTATATGGAAGCAGAGATTAGTTTATTTCAAGTTGAATTTTGATTTGAAAAAGATAAGATGCAATCAACTCCCTTCTATCTTCCCTTGCTCCAATGCAAAAAATGCTCATCCAATGACGCATCATTCCCCAAAGTGTGGCCAGCATGCCACAGGTAGTAGGTAGGGTAATTCCAGTTGGTACCTCCACATGTTGCACATACGGTCATCAAATACAACTATACCACAGTAGAAAAATAGAATTTCATTTTAGTGCTCTTTCAGTCCTTCTGTTTATATCAAGAGAAAAGCCTCATTTTGGTGCATGGAGGTCTTTAATACCTCCCTAATTTTGCAAGCCCTCCTTATTTAAAAAAATTTTTTAAATGTGTATTTACTTTTAAGAGGGGGCGGGGGTAAGGGTAGAGAGAGAGGGAGACACAGAATCTGAAGCAGGCTCCAGGCTCTGAGCTGTCAGCACAGAGCCAGACGTGGGCCTCGAACTCATGAACTGCCAGATCATGACCTGAGCCAAAGGCAGACACTTCACCAACTGAGCCACCCAGGCACCCCATAAGCCCTCCTTATAAGAAAGAGGCCGGCCCCAGGTTCAGAGCTTTGGATGGGTAACACTGTTTAGATAGAATTTATTTTTATAGTTGCCTTCTGCAAATGATAATTATTTTCTATCAATAATAGTATTATACAATTTTAATTTTATTATTTTTAAAGTAAGCTCTACACCCAACATGGGGGTTGAACTCATGACCGGGAGATCAGGAATTGCATGCTCTACTGAATGAGCCAGCCAGGCGCCCCATAAATTTTTTATTTTATTTTTTTTTTCAACGTTTATTTATTTTTGGGACAGAAAGAGACAGAGCATGAACGGGGGAGGAGCAGAGAGAGGGAGACACAGAATCGGAAACAGGCTCCAGGCTCTGAGCCATCAGCCCAGAGCCTGACGCGGGGCTCGAACTCACGGACCGCGAGATCGTGACCTGGCTGAAGTCGAACGCTTAACCGACTGCGCCACCCAGGCGACCCAAATTTTTTATTTTAAATAAATATTTAAAAATATAAATCTATGAATTAGAGAAAAGTATTAAATATAATATAACACAGATGGTCCATGGTATGGCAAAAGTTACAAAGGTGATACATGGAAGACAGCCTTGTAAATACTTGTGTTCACATATCTATTGGGGTACTTACTTTGTGATTTTGCAGAAATTATTTCATCTTTGAGTTTTTGTCATCTTCATCTCAAAATGGCAGTAACTTACCATTTATGTAAAGTACGTAGTCTAGTGCTTTAAAAAAATGAATGTACTAAAAACGTAGTCCCTCCCCAGCTAACTAAACTCTTCAGGACTTCATCATTTATATCTGATTTCCTTCACAGATCAATCTTGAGCCATCTCCCTACAGTGCGGTATCAATAATTGGAAATCATCTGGCCTCCACCTCTTCATAATTGATTTGCTTCCCTTTTGTCCTTGTATGATTTATAAAGCACTTAAGTCTCCTGATGCATCTGATGATATTTAAGCGATGTAACATCTGAAGTCTGTAAGACTGTAAAGATCAAAGCTGAAATTGTATTCTGATCAGGTTTTTCCTTTTGATATTCACAAAATGGCTCTGGAATTTCTGGGACATCTGGGTATTGTGAGGTCGCCAACTCCATAGTATGCCCTTCCCCGTTTGCATCTTCATGAGCCCATCGGCGCTGGCATTGTTGAAGACATGTGGATTGCATGTACAATTTACATGGCCATATGCTACTATTCCATTTTTTTAATTCTATTTGTGGAATGAAGTTTTTATGGAAAACATTTTGCTACAGAGTTGTGAATGTACTTAGGAAGATCCATGTCGTACATCATGACAGCTCTTTCCCTATCATCAGCACATGCACTCGCCTCCTTATTTGAAGTGCCTTCTTTAGCATCTGGCCATCTACATCCCTTTTTGGTGTGATCACTCATTAAACAACTGCCGGTACACCTGTATATATTTGAGTGATGGCACATCTGATTAAGTAGACATCCCTATTAGAGTGTCATATGCTCAAATAAATCTCCCCGTGTCCATTTTAATACAATGTAATAAACTCACTTTCCCAGCAAACTCAGAAATTGCAACCCAAGTCCCATGTGGACCCAAGAGTCTGTTAATTCCACATATGGCCAGTTCCCTGAAGGGAGATGTTTAAATACAGTTGTTTTTTTTTTTTTTTTAAGTGAGTTAGCTAACAGAAAATTTAATTCATATGCTAAAGTGTGTCAGGCAGCTGAGTTCCAGCATTCGGTTCATCATCATCTTGAATTGTGGGCTTAATCAAGTTCCTTCACTTAATGTGAATGTTTGTGTTCAAAACCTAGCATCCTGCTTTAAGGAAAATGCTCACCTTTTATTTCTTTTGGATAGTCCCCAGTGTTGTGAAACCTGATGAAAACAGCCAATGAAGTGAATCTAATTTGGGTGGTTGAACACGAGGAGGAATCAGGGAGGTTGCACAGAGTGTCGCTTTCATTAAAATAACTTTGTCCGAGAAGACGTTCTTATTAGACTTCTGCATCTGTTCCAGTGTTGTTTCCATTTTGCTTTGCTTAAGTTATAAAAGAATGTTATTAAAATGAAAACTTGGTTTTAGAAATACAGATATACATAGGACCAAGTCAGTGGGTTGGGCTGAGTGTTGTGTTAGCTGAAGGATTTTGTATGTCTGCCCCAGGATGGGAGAGCAGTTTGGTTTCCCCTCTTAGATACAAAGCCAGCACATAAAACGGAGTTTATTTGTGCAGAGCTGGGCAGCAGGTGTAATAAGATGATGCACTGTGTTTGTGTGACCCTGCCTTTAATGTCCCTGTAGTGGCTCATTCATTCATTTTCCAGATGTAAATTAAAAGTGGAGGTTGCAGATTAGATGTGCCAGGGCTCACATGGGCTGTGTGAAATGTAGTTTCTCTCACTCCAGAACTTACTGGATCATGACAGAAATATTAACGAGCTCTAGGAGAACATGCAACTCTTAAATGAATTCATTTCCGTCAAGAATAGGTAGTTGGCTTTGCTAGCAGATGTGGCCTTTAAATTTATTTTTCCCTTGTTCTTATTATTTGTAATAGTTATTTTAATTCAGTTAGCAATACAAAGGAGTTTAAGCAATATTCTCAAGTTATCTGTATAGTCTTTCAATTTTGAATATGATTAATGTGAAGTAGATTCTCCTACTTATTAAAAGAAACATCTCTTGAGAGTCTACTTTGTGTCCAGCAGGGTCTGGGTACTTTGTAAGGAGAAATAATCCATTCATCCCAATCTTTTGCTGTCATTAAAAAAAAAAAAAAAGGTCAAATGAAGAGCATTTGACCTCTCTGGATGCTATTGAGATTATTTACATAACAATTCAAACTAGACTTTCTAAACTGGCTTTGTGCCACAGAACTTAGTATTAAGTTGAACTGTTTAAAAATCATGCTGTTTACCATTTATGTTCTATGAACATTGTCAGTCCCATCAGGTTCAATCTAATACCTGTAAGTTGTTGAGCCCCCACTAGATAAATGACTGTGCTCAGTATATGGAGACTATGCAAATTCTACCAATAAAAGAGACAGAGCTTTGGGAACTACTGTTGAAGAAGAGCTCACTGATGTGGCTGTTGTTAGGAATTTGGGGATTTCCTAGCAGGGATGAGGATATGTGCATGAGAGCACGGCACTAAATTTGGGATTTATAATTTAACATTTTATAATCCTCACCTTAAAAGAACCTCATCCAGTAGTAAAAAATCACCAACTTTATTTGCGGAGAACATGAATACTAAATAGAGCTTATAATGCATTTTGTTAAAAAATCCTTTCTTGTTGCTTGAGAACAAAGCTCCTGGGCAGATTAAATCTGCAAACAGAGTATGCAAATCGGAGGCCAGAGTCCAAGGCCCGGAATGATCCAGATCCTTGGACGAGAAATGAGAAGGTCCTGCTGAACCTCAGCTGACCTGCCGAAATGAACATTGTGGCCCAGTGGAGCCCCAGCAAGGCTCTTTCTTGGTCCATATCACACTGGCTGCATGCTGTGCGGAGTTGAGCAAAACACCTCTCTCAGGTGAGACCGCAGTAATGGTGCTCGTGTGCCCCCTTTCTAGTACAAACACCTCAGGACTGGCAGGAAAATAGCATCCCCATAAAAATCTCTAAAACAGAGGGCTAAGTTCTCCAACCCTGACTCACAAGTCCAACCATATTGTAATTGGAAAAATGAGCTTTTGTATGCCTATCATTTTTAAAGGCCAATAAAGGCAAAGTGAAGCCCCATGACCTTTTGATTTTATTCTACCATTTTGCCTATAAAATGGCAGATTCTTATATGGGCCTCTCCAGGAGCTTTGAGAGAGCGTACAATATCTATTTTGAATTCAGATATCTTCTCGGACTATGATTTCCACTAAAGGATGCATGAAAAACACCCCAAAACAACAGGAACCTAAGAAAATAGCTGAGTGCTGATACTGACCTGTGACTTCTGGATTAGGAGACACACTTCCACAGAGGAAGGTGCCTTGGGACATTCCTGTTATTTGCCCATTTCTCCTATGTCTCCAGCCCAGCTGCATACTCACCCACCAGGGTCAGATAGGACAAAAACTCTTACGCCGGAATAGGAGCTCTGATTTCCTCAAACCCATTTTTCTTCCAGTGTGTAATTTGGCCCTCACAGACTTTGATGTTCCTTCTCTATGCTTTTATTTTTCATTTTTCATTATTGAGAGAGAGAAAGAGAGAGAATGAGTGGGGGAGAGGCAGAGAGGAGGGAGAGAGAGAATCCCAATCAGGCATGATGCTGTTAGCTGAGAGCCCACCTCGGGCTCAGTCCCATAAACTGTGAGATCATGACCTGAGCTGAAATCAAGAGTCGGATGTTTAGTCGACTGAGCCACCCAGGCAACCCAACACTGGCCTTCTTTTTTTTAATTATTATTTTTTTAATGTTTATTTATTTTTGAGAGAGAGACGAAGTGTGAGCAGGGGAGGGGCAGAGAGAGAGGGAGACACAGGATCTGAAGCAGGCTCCAAGCTCTGAGCTGTCAGCACAGGTTCTAACTCACCTGAGCCAAAGTCAGACACTTAACCGACTGAGCCACCTAGGCGCCCCTGCTGGCCTTCTTATTAGTAACTCACTGCCTGTATTCCTTCCCTACAAAGCCTTTGCACATGCTGTTCCAGTGACCTAAATAACTCTTTCTCCCGTTTTTTACCTAGTTAACTTCTGTACATCCTTTAGATCTTAGCCCACACATCTCTTCCTTAAAGAAGTGTTCTTTGACCTTCCCCTCTCCACTATTGTAGGCTAGATGTAGCTTTCATGTACTCTCGTGTTTCTATACTCCTGCCCTTCAGAGCACACACTGCAGCTTCTAATTTTGTGTTTCCTTTTTATGGTTAAGTAATGTAGCAGTAATCTGTTGCCACATATGCTGTGTGATAAAACACCACAAAATCTCAGTAGCACTCAACAGTAAGTGTTTATGGCTCATGTATTTGGGGTCAGCTGCAGGTTGGCAGGGCAACTGTTGATCTTGGTTGGAGAGGCTGGGCTAACCCATATATCTGAGGATGAGCTGGCTGACTGCTGATTGAAGACTGGGGCATCGGCTCCCTGTGTCTCTCATCCTCTAGAATGGCCCAGGCACGCTCTCATGTTAGTGGCAGATGTTCAGGAGGACACATGAAAGGCTCTTGAGGCAGCACAGGTACACCATTACCTCTGGCTCATTCTACTGGCCAAAGTAAGTCACGCGGACAAGTCCAGAATCAGAGTGGGAGGGCACTGCAAAGTTACAGACAAGGACATGTTGACAAGGAGTTGTGAAGGTTGGGGGCATCTTGGTGTCCTCCCACAATATGATTCTAGGATCAGTGGAAGGCAATGATGGTATCTCTTTTTATTCATCATTACGTCCCTAGTCCCTAACAAGATGCTTGGCACATAGTAGTTGATAAATATTTCTTGAATGAAGGCAAGGCTACATCTGAAAAGGCATCAATCTGACACTGTTGTCTCAAAAATCTGGAGGAATGATCACTTTTGAGGAGGTTCCTGCCTTAAGAAAAGTAAAAGAAATTAGTTCAAAATTGTTTTCCATTTCTTGTTCTTCAAATTTCCAAATTCACCCAAATGACAGCTGTTTGCATCTTGGGGCTAGCTTTTATTTCCCATGAGATACATTTCTCTCTCTTTATCCTTGTTGCCAGTAATGGAAGGTGTTTGAAAAATAAGTTCAAATGAAAAGATTTAAACATGAGTTGTATGAAGAAAGAGGGCAAAAACTTAATATTTGGGATGTGAAGGAAAAACAGGGTAGCTTTTGTTAGTTTGGATAGTGGCCTGTGCACACTTCCTCATATGCCACGGACTTTCACAAAACAGACTCTGAAGGGCCAAGAGGAGGCTGACAGTGCATTCAAATGGCTTTGTTCCTAATAACTGGGAAAATAAGCCAAATATTTTGGTTAATTCAGGAATATGAAACCTAAAAAGATCCTGGGGGTATGAGACACAAACAGAAAGGAACTTGAGCTGGAAAGCAAAGATGGATTGGCATTGTAAAGAATATGGAACCTTAAAAGGGTTTCATATTTGGAGAGTGGTAAAGGCGCTGGGGAAGATGGGTTCACATGCTGTAAGGAAATTCTGTGCGAGTATGAGGATGATTTAACCGAACCATGTAACTGCGTACCTTTAATAAAGAAAAGCATTCTTTGATTCTGTCTTCATTTAAGAAATAATACCTCTTTTCTCCAGGGGTGATTTACGAAATACTTGATAGCAGGGAGTAGCCACAGAAATGGAGGAAGGGCCAAGAGTCCTTGATTGTGCCAGCTGTGAGTCTGATGGCAGCTGAACTATAGAAAGTTCTGGGAGTTTCTGGAGATAGGAATTGGGGTAGCCTGGGCAGTGACTGGTTAGGGAGTGGGCACCCTCTGATTTGGGTCGATGGTTATTTACCAACTGGACCCAAACTGCTTCTGTTCTCTAATATTGACACAGCCATTAGATAGTGGTAATGGTTGTGCAACTCTGCAAATATACTGAGAATCACTGAAATGTACACATTAAAAAGTGAATTTTATGTTGTGTGGATTATATCTCAACAAAGCATATAAAAGTATCTAAAAAAAAGATTTACTTGTGCAATGATATGATCGAAAGCTGTATTTTGGAGAAAAATAGCTGGGCTAGAATATGCAGAATGATTTGGAGTTGAGTCATATTGCTAAGTTATAGTTACTAAAATATAAAGAGACAAGGCCTGGAAGATGCTGCTAACAGTACAAATGGAGACCAAGTGGAGAGAAAGGCCTAAATGACTGGCAGAGGAGATGACGGAGGAGGGGGCTGAAAATGACTCCAATGTTTCTAGACTGGAAACTCTGATTCCACTAACAGAAATTTGCAAGCTGAAATTAAAGCTGGTTTTTGGTGGAACATGACAAGCTCAGTTTTAGACAGGCTTTATGGTGGTGATGGCAAGACTTAATGAAAGTATCTGGTAGTTACCTGAAAAAACATTAACTGGAGCACAAGCAAGGGTCAAGGCTAGAGTTGCTGATCACACAGCATTTGCTTGGAAGGGAGAGTTTGAGCTCATGTGTCAAATCATGCAGAACAACTGAGGAGGGCTGGGAGGGATAGGCAGGAGCCTGCTCCTCATGCCTTGGCTTGTTCCTGTGGGAGATCTCTTCCATAGCAGCCCATCCATTGGCACTTGTGGACTCAAAGTCTGGGAATGACTTTCCCCGCCTGTGCCCGAGATCTTCCTTCTTCACCCATCAGCTTGGTATGATGCCAAGTGAATTGCCTCTTTTGTCATTAGGTCTATGAGGCATATTAGATTAATTATTTCTCTACTCCTTTTGGGCAACTCCTGTAGCATATTCTAGCTAAAAGAGAGTAATGGAATAATGCTGTTTTAGCCTCCCAAAGAGCCCTACAAATAACAGTGGCAGGCATTTGGAATTCATTTAATTTCAGCATGCTCTCCAATTTTACTACATCTATTTTCATGCATCTATTTAATATATATTTTTTTCCTTTTCCTCTCCAGGAGATTGACCATATGCAAGTACTCCTGGGAAGATTTAGCCTCCCCCCCACCCCCCGGCCTTTTTAAACTCCCTTGGATTTCCAAATCCCTAATCTCCACTGATTATATTTTCCTTTCTATGAAGAACCTGATATATTTTAAAGACATTTGGACAACAAATGAGTAAAGATTTGGAAAGATACTTTGAATATTTAAGGCAAGATGACATAGATACTTATTGGGCTCCAAAATATCTTATCAGACGGCAAAGAGGTTTTTGAAGCATCACATGATGCTTGCATAAGGCGGTGAATCTCAGCTAGGATTTCCCCACTAATAATGTCAGGGGTGTCTATGCGATTCTGGGTTATTTGAATGCCTAGTCTGGGTGTGAGGCAGACCATGAATGCAGTTAAAGAGACAGACAAACACCACAGGGGTGCTTTCTTCTCTTGAGTTGCATTTGCCATTGGAAAAGGCTGGGTTTGTGTGTTCTATGTGTGAGATTTAATCTGGAAATAGTTTTCAAGTATTTCTTTTCTTAGCAGATTTTTAAACACAGACAAACCAAATTATCTACTGCATTCCATCTATTTCACAGCAGTAAGTCACTGGGTCTAAAAACAATGTGACTGATTTCATAAACAAAAAGGTGAGGACCCAGCATGACGAAACAGACTTCAAGTACCAGTTTAGGGAGAGATCCACCATGGTAACAACTCAGTTTCTAATCCTGGCCAAGAACGGATTCCAGGATAACTTGACTGAAGGAGCCTCATGCAGGGAGAAAAAAGCTCAGAAGTAGAAGTTAGGATTTTGGTTCAAGATCTCATCTGATAGTTCAGTAATAGTGAGACTTTGGGCAATAAGCTTGTCAAAAGTTCTCTCCCTGTGCTCTCTCAACATTTTCCTTCCTAGTCACTATTCAGTCCACACAAATCTAGTTTCTATCTCTCTCCACCATTCAATGAAATTGCTTCTCTCAAGGTCACCAGTAATCTCCAAAACCAAAGGACATGTCAGTCTGTTTCACTGAAAACCCCACCTATATCCTTGTCTCCTCTAGTATTTTTTTTTCCTCTAGTATTTTGACACAAATCCAAGACATTGTGTCATTTCACACCTAAATATTTCAATATATAATTACACAAGGTAACGACTCTTTTTAAGGATAACCTTAAGACCATTAACACATCTAAAAAGTAACTTTTAAAATCATCAAATATCTGAAAAGTATTGTTTCTGAATGTCTCATAAATATCTTAATTTTTTACAGTCAGGTTGTTTGACTCAAGATCCCAATGAGGACCACGCATTATAATTGGCTGATATGTCTATAGGTTTCCCCTTCCATTAATATTTTACTCGTTCACTTGTGTTTTTTCCCCTTGCAATTTATTTGAAGAACCCAGATTGTTTGTCCTGTAGAGTCTGGATTTCACTGATTGCACCCTGTGGTTAATTTAACATGTTTCCTCATGTTAAACACTGCTGAGATGTCTTCATAGGTGTGTTCTTCCATCAGAAGTCGTGTGTGTGGTGGTGTTATGTTGTTTTGTGATGTTAGTAGATGTGCTTTATACCTAAATCTATCAATTCTTTAGTGGTTGTAAAATAGGGATATTCCATTCCAATCAATTCTTCACTTATTCACAGGATTACTTCTAGGGGACGCCTGGGTGGCTTAGTCGACTAAGGGTCCAACTCTTGATTTCAGCTCAGGTCATAATCCCAGGGTCGTGGGATTGAGCCCCATGTTCGGCTCTGCTCTGACAGTATGGAGCCTGCTTGGGATTCTCTCTCTTGTCTCTCTGCCCTCTACCCCAATCACGTGTGCACACACGTTCTCTCTCTCTCTCTCAAAATAAGTAAAATAAAACATTAAAAAAAGGAATACTTCTATAAAGCAAGAACTTTCTTTTGTCTATTTTTTAGGTTGCCCAGTGGTAAAGTTTGTATAGGAATAGATTTACCTTTTAAAAATGTAAATTGGAACATGTCTCTGGCCCACTTAGTCTTCCTGTGGCATCTTCATGTACACAGAATGAAATCTATGGCCTACACATACTCTGCATGGTCTGTTTCCTCCATCATCTTTTTCATCATGTTCCTTCACACTACTTTTTCTCAATATTTAAAATTAAATAACAGACTTGAAGTTTATTGAAATTTATTGGAAAAGTCAAGTCCTTTCTTGCCCCTGAATTTTTGCGCTTGCTGCTCCCACTGCTTGGTCTTCTCCCACTTTCTGCCTAGTTGGTTCCTTCCTGACCTTCATGCTGAAATGTCATCTCCTCATTGAGACCATCTCTGATTGCTTCATTTAATGGGCCTGCTCTCCATCATCACAGCTCCTGTTTAATTCCTTGATAACACCCATCACAGGCTGTATTCTTTGTTTATAATCATTTTCCACCAAGCAAGGATTTTTTTCTGCCCCATATACTGCTAAATCCCAAGGCATAGCAACATGTCTGGCACATAGTGGATGTTTTTCTTTTTTTGAATGAACACCACAAACTTGCTGACTCTGCATATCGTCATCTAGGTAAGTGGGATGCAGGGAGGAGCTAGGTGATTATAGGATTTCTTCCAGTTTTTTAATGTTGTTCTCTGAGGGCATGGAGACCAAGACAAAGACTGTCCAGTGCAATGCTCTCTGAATTCTTTATGTTGTGGCACCTGGAGCAACTGAGGTCTGTGATGGGACAGGCCATCAAAGCTGTCGGGAGGTTCCCAACCTGGGACTCATGCCTGGCCCAGTGCCTGAGAGAAAAGCTGGCTTGGTGATTGAGCACGGGGGCCATAGGAGTTGGGTTATGGAGAGCATTTCTGGACTCATGGGGGTGGGACAGTGGGGTAGGCTTAAAGATTTAGGGCAGGAAATTCTTTTGAGTGTATAGTTTGACTTTTATGACCCTCAAGGAATTAGGGGTTTGGGACTTCCTGAATCCCCACAGATCTGAAATCTCCCTTTCCCCTGAAAAGTAACTTTCTTCTTCAAGAAATCCCACCTTTTAGCATCATTAAAAAGCATTCTCGGGGCGCCTGGGTGGCGCAGTCGGTTAACCGTCCGACTTCAGCCAGGTCACGAGCTCGCGGTCCGTGAGTTCGAGCCCCGCGTCGGGCTCTGGGCTGATGGCTCGGAGCCTGGAGCCTGTTTCCGATTCTGTGTCTCCCTCTCTCTCTGCCCCTCCCCCGTTCATGCTCTGTCTCTCTCTGTCCCAAAAATAAAAAAATAAAAAAACAAACAAACAAACAAAAAAACACGTTGAAAAAAAAAAGCATTCTCTTTCTCCAATGCAAATGCTTTGGGCTTGGTTGAGAAGATTAGGAGGTGTTTTTCACCTTTGTGTGAATTAGCTTAACTACTGCTTTCTTCTTAAAATCTGAGGTATCAACTGTTGTGTTTAGGTTGAGAGACTCAAGGGGGCATGGAACAGTTTTGGAGTTTGGGTTCTTGTGTGGGCTGGAGGAGGACAAGCCTGACCCAGCACAGAGGACTGCTATGCAAGCAAGGGTGATTTGGATACCCGGGGGGTAGAGACAGAGGGCTCAGGTTAGCCAGCCCCAAAGTTTCAGTCAATTTCCTTAATGCTGGAGGTTCAAGATCTTTGCCTAAGGTTTCTTTGATTAATCTGATATTCATTACCAGTAGAGACTACAGACAAGACCCAGAATATTATCCCTACTGTATAGAAACTCACCAAGGTCAGCAGCCATACATAGAGGGGTCAGACTGCCCCCAACAGCAGAAAGCCAGTGTGGCTACAGTGTGTGATCAGCGCACAGTCCCATCCACTCCTGCAAACGGCAACCTCTGCTTTCCCAGAAACTTTCCCAGGGCTGTGGCTGCCTCTTATCCCAGAGATTAGCCTTTAGGGAAGACAAGGCCCAGGAAGGAAGGGAACTCAGGGTCTTGCCCCATTAGAAAGCAGGTTTTCCTGCTCCTCCCAGCCCTGCTCTCTGATGCTGATAAACACCTCTGCCACCTCCTACCCACACCTCTGACTGGAGCCGACTCTCTGCTGAAGCAGAACTTGGAGAAGCTCTTCTAGAGGTATCACGTTGAGGTGGCCACAATGTGGAAGGATTTGTAGGCATTCAGTTATATACTTGGTAAACTATGGTGAGTGCTAACCTTGAGACCTTTCTCTTATTATACTGGAAATGCATTTGGGGCTTTATTCCCCTCCGGTGTGCTGAGATGACATGCTGGGCTGCTCCTTGCATTTCTCAGGTACTTAGGATGTTGACCCAGTTGACATCTTGTGTACAGCATTTATCTTTAGCTTTCTTGATGGTAGAGATTCCCAGCTTGATTTCTGACTAGACTAACAGGTTAAGAAAAATAACAAAATGTTTAAATGATAGCAAAAAACAAAACAAAACAAAAAAACACTTCATTTCATGGAATCTTAGATTGGGAAAAGCTCTGCATGAAACCGTTCTCCACATTCGAATGACTTTCAGTGTGTCCCACCAGCCTTCCCCCATTCTTGAACAATTTCAGAGGTCAAGGTCACGACTATTCTATTCTTGCATCGACAGGTCTTCCTTTCCTTAAAGTAAAATTTAATTACAAGTTATTAGTCTTCATTACCCCCTCCACAATCACACAGAGGGAAGTTGGATGGCTCTTCAATAAGTGCTATTAGTTAGTATGTATGTCTGAAGTCTTCTTGCTACTAGTTTGTAAAGTCTCCAGCTCTCTCAACCCTTACTGCTCTCCTGGGAAGAAGCATCAGAATCCTCTACCTCCTCAAGCCTATCCAAAGCTAATCTCATGGTCCTTGGCTCTGTCCTTCCCTCCCTTCTCAGGAACTTTGGTCCATCCGCCTTCTCTCTCTTTATCTCCAGACTTCACATATGCCCCTCCTATCCTCTACTCAGTACTGCTTACCTACTCTAAGAAATTATGCCATCTGCCGAGTTCCTGTCAGCATCAAATTCATGGAAAGAGTAGTACACAGTTACTCATCACAGGTCCTTTTCATTCGCTCTGGTAATCTGCATTCCGTCTCCTTAGCTTTGTAGAAATTTCTCTTCGATGGACATTAATGTCTTTGAAGTGCTCCTTTATCAGTTTTCAGGCTTCTGCTCTCTCTGTAGCTTATAATATAGATGCTGCCCTCTTGCCTTGACAACATCTCCCTTAGACTCCCAGACCAGAGTTTCTGGTTATCTCCCTAGTTCTGCTAACTGGCCTTCCCTGCTGGTTCCTCTTTTTTTTTTTTTTTTTACCTTCCATGAAAAGACCTTCCTTAAGATAATGTCCTCAGACCTCTTTTCCCTGTCTTTTCTTCCTTGGCAACCATACTTGATTTCACGGTTTTATTTATTGTTTTAATAGGGTAACCCCAAACCTTCATCTCCATCTCAACCCTGATTTATCCCTGTAGCTCCCCTGCAAGCTTCTGGCTGAACAGCTCCCCTTGAATATCCAGTTGTCACTTCAAACTTATGATATCTCAAACATAGTTTCCTCCCTAACCTATTCCTTCTTTGGAATCCCTGTTTTTGTTGAGGACATTGCCTGAAACCACACTCAGCCACATTGTAGATCTACAAGTCACATTTAAGTTCTCCTCCTTCCACCACAGTCTCTGTCTACTTTCTTCCTTATTTATTTATTTACCTAATTAAAAAATTTTTAATGTTTATTTAGTTTTGAGAGACAGGGAGACAGAACATGAGGGAGGGAGGGGCAGAGAGAGAGGGAGACAGAATCCGAAACAGGCTCCAGGCTTTGAGCTGTCAGGAAAGACACGCCTATTTGTTTTATTTTTAGAGAGAGTGAGAATGGAGCAAGGGAGACGGGTAGAGGGAGAAAGAGAGAGAGTCTTTAAAAAATTTTTGTTTTAAGTTTTATTTATTTTGAGAAAGAGCACGTGTAAATGCATGTGCAAGTGTGCATGAGCAGGGGATGGGCAGAGACAGAGGGGGGGCACAGAGAGAATCCGAAGCAGGCTCCACATGATCAGCATGGAGCCTGATGTGGGGCTTGATCCCATGACTGTGGGATCATGACCTGAGCTGAAATCAAGAGTTGGATGCTCAACTGACTGAGCCACCCAGGTGCCCCTGTCTACTCTCTTCCTATAGAATCTCTTCCATCTGTCCCCTCCCATCCATTTCCATTGCTCCAACTTAATTCAGGCCTTTGTAGCCTCTTGCTGGACCTACTGGGATAGTCTCATTGGCATGTTCAGGTCCCACTTTCAACTTACATTCTCTGTTGCCAGATTGTCATGGAGTTGCATCTTCTGTGGTGGTTAAGTATTCAAGTCACTATTTAAGAAGAAAATTCCATATATTCAACTTTCCTCTTGAAAATGCCTTATATTGTCCGTAAAGTAGAATCTGCAGTCATACTGCTTCTTAATAAGTTCAACACTGCCAATTTTTCCTTCAGTCTTGGAACAGATCATTTTCTTTTGGTTGAACACCAGATGAAGTCATCTGCTTGGTTTTAGGGGCCATCTAGTATGAAAAATATGTTTCTTTAAACACCAGAATCACACTCAACACTAGTCTATTTGAATTCATGTGAGTTGCTCACGAGGGTGGTACAAATCCACTGGAATGTCTCAAAGCAAAGCTCTGATCCTATTATTTCTGTGCTCAGAAACCCTTAGTGGATCTCCATTGCCTATCATAGTCCCATTCCTTTAGCCTGTCACTCAAAACTGTTCATGATCTGGCTGTAACTGACTTACCTAATCCAGGTTCCACTCCAAAATGGAACACCTGCCATTCCCGTCACACGCCCAGCACATTCCATCCTCCATCCATATTTTCTTTCACATGGTCCCTCTGTCCAGGGTACCTTCACCTTACTCCCTATCTTTGCTGGACTCCGCCCTCCAGAGATCAACTCACATGCTGCCTCTCCTAAGATTCCTTCACAGTTCTCCTCCAACTCAGTCCAGCCAAAATCCTATTTCCTCCCCTGAACTGCACTAGATCTTCATTTGTGTTGCTTTCATGGTAAGTTTCATTTTCTATCCAGAACTGTGATGTTCTTTATGTTTTATGACACTATAAACACCTTATGGGCAGGGCTAGTGTTTGAGTCTCCTTTATATTTTTATAGTCTTTCACCACCATCTCCATCTTCAAACACACATTCAGTTCTCAATAGGGTTTTTTTTTGTTTAATGATTTTTAAAGATTTTATTATTTTTTTTATTTTATTAAAAAAAGTTTTTTTTTAATGTTTATTTATTTTTGGGACAGAGAGAGACAGAGCATGAACTGGGGAGGGGCAGAGAGAGAGGGAGACACAGAATCGGAAGCAGGCTCCAGGCTCTGAGCCATCAGCCCAGAGCTTGATGCGGGGCTCGAACTCATGGACCGCGAGATCGTGACCTGAGCTGAAGTCGGACGTTTAACCGACTGAGCCACCCAGGCGCCCCAAAAGATTTTATTTTTAAGTAATGTCTACACCCAACACAGGGCTTGAACTTACAACCTGGAGATCAAGAGTTACATGCTCCACTGACTGAGTCAGCCAGGCACCCCAGTTCTCAATAGGTTTTAATGAGTAAATAAGAAAAATAAATGTGGCTTCCTAGCCTCTCCCCATGCAGAAGAGCTTCTCCCAATGTGCTCTAGTCTGGCAGTGCCCCGAAACTTGGGACCCAGTGCTCCCCCAAAGCAGCAAACTTTTTTTTTATTCCAATAGTGCCTCTATCAGGCAATGAATGAACTCACCAGGAAGGCAGCTGGGTAAGAAGATAAATGCAAATGGTCAAGCTCTTTGCTCCTTCTTAAAGAGCAAAATAAACATCCTATTTGAGTTAAAAAAAAAAAAAGAGCTTGGAAATTAACAATACAATGGCTTTTTCATAGAAGGCTCTAGGAAATGCCAAGTCTGTCACTGGAGATGGAGACATTTTGTTCCCATTGTGTAGAAAGAGACTGATGCGGCCTCTTAAGCAATCCTGCAGACCTACTGTTGGAAGGATCAGAACATTTTTTCAGTGTATTTCAAGTTCAGAGGGACTTTAACCTTTAGGGGGAGAAAAATCCCTTCCCTGTCACCTCCCTACACAGGGATGCTTTTACTTCAGGGAAACTCAAAACTGAGGGGAGTTCTGATTTCACCAGTCTACTGGATATAACAGTCCATTGAATCTTTTCTGATTCATACTCCAAACCCCAGAAATATGGACCTAGCTCTGCTCAGATGAGCAGTGAGATTTTTAAGGAGGGTATGGGGGTTGAAGAGGATGGAGAATGTAACATTTAAAAGGACAGTCTAGCGTTGGGGAGGATGGAAAATTTAAGCCTATTTTATACCTCTCAAGGAATGGGGCATCTTCATCTTTATTATCGACATGCAGAAAATGTAATCTGCCCCAGCAACAGAGAGGGAGTTTCACAGTGAATTTACACCCTCGGTGTTGACTTTAGACAGATCAGGGGAAAATGACCGTCCTACACTCTTGTAAAATCTTAATGTGCCATGAGAAGTGCACAGCGCTGCCTGATGTACAAGTGGTCAGATTTGTCTTGACCTTATTAGATCATGGAAAGGGGCTTCTAGGAGGAATTTTGAAAAAAAAAATTCTGCACAAATACTCAGGTGGCCTTTTCTGTTTCTTCTCTTCCTCCTGGACTTGGGTCCTGTAATTACTATCGCAGAGAGCTGGAAGGATGCCTGCTCTCCCGGCAAGGTCCCCTCTACTCGGCCTCCTCCACCCCCCCCCCCCCCGCCTCTTTTCTCTTTCTGGCCCCGCCTTCTCCGCGCACCGAGCAGCTAGACAGCTGTGTTCAATCAGAAACCACTTACAACTCCAGACGATTCAAAAGGGAAACTTCAGCGTGAAGTGCAGCCCCGCTCCGGCTTTCTGTAGCTTTCTTTCCCTCCCTGGAGCCCGAGGCGCGGGTCTCGCTCTCCCCGCCGCCCTGGTTTCTTCGGGAGCTCGCTGAAGCCCTCCGGGGTGCCGGATCCTACTGGGAGGTGCCCTCCAGCCTGGTAATGGGGGGCGGCGAGGCCCCGTAGGAGCGGCTCGGCGGCTCGGAGGGTGGCAGTTCCCCGGGACCCAGCGGTGGGAGCGCGCGGGCGGGTCCCCGCGCCGGCTCGGCCGCTGCAGCAGCTGCGAGCGCGCCACACCGCCGAGCCTCCTGCAGCAATGGCTCGTCCGTGAAACGCCAGCCGGCTCTGTGCCTTCCAGGAGAGCTTGCATCCTTCCTTGGGGCTTCCCCACTGTCTTGGGTGAAAATGGCTGTCTAGACTAAAATGTGCCAGAAGGGACCAAGCGGTGGCTATCGAGCCTGGTAAGCCCAACTCAGAAGCTCCGAGACCTGGAGGAGGAGGAGGAGCTCGGCTCTGAAAAGTGCAGTCATGAATTCTGGAGTTGCCATGAAATATGGAAACGACTCCTCGGCGGAACTGAGTGAGGTAAGGAACAGCTGAGGTCGCGAGCTCTGGCTTCTCAGGCATTTGGTTTCCGACAAACGGCCGGTCCCTCCCGATCGCCCCCAGCCCTACACCCCTGCGCCCTACACCCCTGCGCCCTACCCACCTCGTGCTCCCAGGCGGGAGGCAGCGCAATTAAAGATTAATAGATTTTTTGGATCTTGTTTTAACTTGTAGTGCTACTCAGGAAATGACCTGAACTGGCTTGATATTTCAGTCTGAAATCAGTGGCTCAAAAAAGAAACGCTCTCACCGCGCCGCCAAGACCTTCTGCTCTCCGCGGATCTGGGTCCTCCGTCCCTTCCTACCCCGGTTCCTCCAGTTTAGGCTCAACATTCCTTTTCTTAGCAGTCGGGGATCCCAAGCTGAGCCGAAGCCGTTGGTAACTAATTTGGTGGGGCTGCGGAGCTCATTGGATTGTTAAATCTACCACTTGGCTCCCACGTGTAATGCGTTTGGTTAAGTTCGGGCAAGGTGGTCTCTCGTCGGCGGAGATGAAGGACCCACGCTGGGGAGGGGAGTGGGGAGGAAGCACATCAAAGCCGCTTAGAACTTTATTTCCTGCCCTGGACTGGACTCCTGAGTCTTTGAGGCAAGCGCATTTGCAATTCCTGGCTCTCACTGTAACATACCCACTTGAGTGTTTGAGACTGTCTTTGAAATTAAAGCTACATCAAACGGTATGCAAATATGTCAGCGGTGAGATGCTCAAAGCCACCTTTTTTTTGATGACTTTAGGGATGCCTCGGGCACAGCCCCTCTTCCCCCGCCCCATGCCCCTGAGCGCCCTCCCCCCCCCCCCCCCCCCCCCCCGGCTTTGAATACCTGAAAAGTATTCTTTTAAGTGGATGCTCAAAAGAGAGGAGAGGAGGATTCTGTGTGACCGATGTCTACAGCAGGAGTCTTGGTGGCTGTAGGTTTTCCTCCTAACATCATCCCTGAGCTATTTATGGGGCAAAAGTAGAATAAATAGTCTGTGCTTCTTGAGTATGGCTGAAGAGAGGAAAGGGAAAGAAAAGGAGACCAGTGTAAAAACAGCCAGAAGGCAGACAGAGGTGATGTGAGATTACCGAGGATGAAGGAAAAATGAAAGGATGCAGCCCTGGCTGTGGGAGAGGGCTGGAGATGGGGAAGGGGTGGGGGGGGGCATAGGCCGGGGAAACCTGAGTGGGTCTGCAGCTGGTATCCAGCAGTGAATGCCCTGGGCCCTTGTCTGGTGCTCTGTGTGCTCTGTGTGTTGTCCCTGCTAGGGTTTAGAGTAGCATTTGGAGGTGTTGGTGAATGAGGTAGAGGCATTTCCTAATCCTGGTGGATTCCCTTGTGGTTTACAAGGTGAGGAGATGCTAAGAGGGGGAGGACGTAACTTGAAAACAAGAGGTTAAGGGAAGAGGCAGGAAGACCTAAGTGATTTTTGCCAATTTTACAAGCAGGGAGAAGTTCACATCAAAAATAGAACCTAGGGCCCTGCTAGGACCAAGGACCCAGGAGAAACCCTATTTAAGGAGAAACCTGTGACTTACCTTGTAAGGTCACTTAAAAATCAAAAACTTAAAGGTGTTTGTCCTGCAGAAAGTCTTTCCCTGGTCTTTCACATTATTTCTTTGTGGCAGCATTAATTCTCCTTACCTGAAGTGTGTTGTTGTTTCCTTTTGTTTTCAGAATGAATTCCAGGTTTAGGATGAAGGTGGCTAGGATACTGGCTAGAGAGAGAGAGGAGGTCCTAATGGACTTTCCTGGTGTTGGGGTGATCAGGGAAGGGCATTAGTTGAACCCAGAGTTAGGGGGGTTCCTTGCCTACTTGTATCCACTCCGATATACTCCTTAGAAAACTTGTGGCCAAAGGGAAGGGTGGAGGGTGCTTCGTGGCCCCCGCGTTAGTTGGAGCGGTAATACTTGAGCATTATGGAACACCGTTTAGTCCCTGAGGAAATAAGCTTCTGCCCATTCATATCCTTGAGCAGACACTGAGAAAAGGGAGAGAAAATCTGCTGATCATTTCTTAACTTCTCTGGGGTCTTCTTTCTAGGTTCAGTGATTTAGTTGCCCCTCTGTCTCCCCTTGTCCCAGTTTCCCTGCAGATCTGGTAGTTGCCATAGACAGTAAGGGTAGTTATTTTTTAGTTTTTGGACATGTTTTCAATTAGGGTATGTGTAAGAGAATTTGTAAGGCAAGGGGGTATGTGCGGGTCATACTTGTGGACCCTAAATGTCAGGTCAGTTTATCACGGGCAATAGTTGGAGGATTGACTTTTTTTTTTTTGTAATATGAAATTTATTGTCAAATTGGTTTCCATACAACCCCCAGTACTCCTCCCAACAGGTGCCCTCCTCAATGCTCATCACCCCCCCCACCCCCCTGACCTTTTTTATAATACCTCTATTTCTGAATACAATTCATTTGTATTTCTCACAACTAGGTCTCTGGTGTAAAGGAGCGTTTGTTTCTTCTTTTCACGTAATTTTTCTGTTAAATGCTAGCTTTGCTTTAACGTCTTGGGCGGCAAAGTTGCCAGCCCCTGTTGATGGTTGGTTCCTCCTCCTCACCTGGAAGCAGAGCTAATAAAATCCCCTCAGGGACCCCTTTAGTACCATGTCTTTATTGCCCAGGAGCCTCTAGGCTGTCTGGAGGTCACCGCGGGGTCAGATTCAGCCTGTTGTTCACCAGGCATTTCAGGGGCAGGAAAAACCCTGAAAGAGCCCAGGATGCTGGGGGTCAGAAACAAGAGGCCTCTCTCGTTGGCGTGGACTTGTGAGCTGACCCCTTGTACAGGGGCCCTGTGGGCCCAGGAATCGCTGACCCTTTGGCAGTAATATTGGCGTGGACTCTATCACATCTTCAACAAGGGGAGAGACTTGCATCAGTTTTCCAGCTGTAATCTGCTGGTCCCTTCAATGAGAGCAGTGAGCTTTGGTCAGCTGCTGAGGTGCTGACCTCTGCCTACAATTACTCCAGGAATGCTCAGATACAAGAGAGGCAGGAGGGATTTGGGTGTGAGGGCTACCTGACCTAGAGCTGGGTGTTGGGCGTGAGGTGTTTTGCATGTGTAAGGACTTTTAAGGTCGAAAAACAGGAAATTCATGAATGTGTTCCTTTTGTGTCTTTAGCTGGAACAATAGCTGTTTAAGATCCTGTGAGATGATTCTAGGAGATAGTGAAATTACTCCTACCTGTGGGCATTCAAAACATTTGTGTTTATCCATGACCACAGATGGCTTATATCAAGTCTGAACACTTTAACTAGAGCAAACTAATCCTTAGCATTAACCACAGTAATGCGAAAGGAAAATCTGAGCGGCAGGAATTGGCTGTTCTCTTTTCTTGGCTCTTAGCTGACCCTATCAAAGAATCAAAGGATGTTTTTCTTTTCTAATGTGAGGTTAAAAGGAAGGACTTCAACACCAGCCAAATCAAGAGTCCTTAGAAAATCAAGCACACGGTCAGCAGCACTGGATTAAATTCTCCCAAATCTCATCAAGGGAAGGCTCTTAATTCTTCCTCCTCACCATGGTTTTTTGGTTTGCACTCAGTTATGTTTGTCTTGATGAAACTTGTGGGACCTGTATATAGTTTGACATTGCTGCATTACCATGGTCGCGTTTCCTAGTTCTTAGAATAGTTCAGATTTGGGGAGAAGGAGGTCTCAAGGCACAGTATTTGCAAGGTTTGATTTGAATTCACTAAATCTTTACAGGAGAGCTGTCTACTGGATCTGCTTGTCTGGTAGAAAGCTACTTATTTATGCAGCAAAATAAAAAATTATCTTTAAGGGTTCTTTCCTGGTGATCATTAAAACCCCTGGGGAATAAAAAAAAATATAATAATTTGTCTGAAGCAATCAACTTACATATTTTTTGCCTTTTAAACATTAAACAATGTTTACCTTAGTTGCCCCTGGAAATCCTACTTCTCTTACTCTTTCCTTATCCCTTTATTCAAAGCTGCTTTCATGACATGATTCCACTCCAGAACATAGTCTATAGAGGCAACTCTTCGTGTGCTTTCACCATTTACTTGTTGGGTAGCTATGGAAACTCCACATCTTCGTTGATACTCTAATTAAGAAGTGGATTTGTATAGGAGAAAGTTGTTCTCTACATGGATAATCCTGTATGACTGTCTCTCAGGGGCCATCTAACAGATAGATGTAGGCTTCGTCATCCAGTTATAAAATACCAGAGTTGGAGGGGCCTGTGAAATCACCTAGTATTCCCATACCCCTTTATACTCCTTTGTCTTTATAGAATCAACTTCGCTGTAACGAGTTGTTTAATGTCTCTCCCAGCCATAGACCATCAGCACCAGAAGAACAGTGTGAAGACCTGTTATAGAGTCTGGCACATGGTAGGTGTTCTACACACATTTGAATGAATGAACACCTTGCATCTCCCTTTCCATTTTTTTTTTTTTAATTTAAACTTAAAAAAAATTTTACATCCAAATTAGTTAGCATATAGTGCAACAATGATTTCAGGAGCAGATTCCTTAATGCCCCTTATCCATTTAGCCCATCCCCCCTCCCACAACCCCTCAAGTAACCCTGTTTGTTCTCCATATTTAAGAGTCTCTTCTGTTTTCTCCCCCTCCCTGTTTTTATATTATTTTTGTTTCCCTTCCCTTATGTTCATCTGTCTTGTCTCTTAAAGTCCTCATGAATGGAGTCCTATGATATTTGTCCTTCTCTGACTAATTTTGCTTAGCATAATACCCTCCAGTTCCATCCACTTAGTTGCAAATAGTTGTTTTTGTTTTGTTTTGTTTTAATTTATTTTTGAGAGCAAGAGCTTGTGAGAGCGTGAGTGGGGTAGGGGCAGAGAGAGAGGCTGACAGGATCCAAAGTGGGCTCTGCATTGACAGCAGAGAGCCCTATGCGGGGCTCGGACTTTCAAACCATTAGATTGTGACCTGAGCCAATGTTGGTCACTTAACTGACTGAGCCACTCAGGGGCCCCTCCCTTTCCCTTTTTATACATATGGAATTTGAGGAACTGCTTTAAGTGCTTGGTCTGAGGCTTGTGTCTGTGTGTGTGTGTGACTATTTATGGCTGTGTAACAAACTGCCCCCAGATTAAGAGACTTTAAAAAAAATCTTATTTGTGCATGATTTTGCAATTTTGGGAACAGCTCATGGAGGGAAGGCTTGTGTCTGACTGGACTCAGATGATCCACTTCCAAGATGGCTTAATCACATGGCTGGCAAACTGGTGCTGTCTGTGGATGGGAGATCACCCCTATTCTCTTCTTCTCTTCCATGTGGGTGTACCCCTATACTGTTTGAGTTTCCTCTCAACATGGCAGCTGGGTTCCAAGAGGAGAGGTGGAGGCTGGCAGTTCTTTTTTTTTTTTTTTTTAATTTTTTTAGTGTTTGTTTATTTTTGAGAGACACAGAGACAGAATGCAAGTCAGTTAGGGGCAGAGAGAGAGGGAGACACAGAATCCGAAGCAGGCTCCAGGCTCTGAGCTGTCAGCACAGAGCCCGACACAGGGCTCAAACTCAAGAGCTGTGAGATCATGACCTGAGCGAAGTCGGACGGATGCTCAACCGACTGAGCCACCCAGGCACCCCTGGCAGTTCTTTTATTTTATTTTATTTTTTTAATGTTATTTTTTATGTTTTTAAATTTACATCCAAATTAGCATATAGTGCAACAATGATTTCAGGAGTAGATTCCTTAATGCCCCTTACCCATTTAGCCCATCCCCCCTCCCACAACCCCTCCAGCAACCCTGTTTGTTCTCCATATTTATGAGTCTCTTCTGTTTTGTCCCCCTCCCTGTTTTTATATTATTTTTGTTTCCCTTCCCTTATGTTCATCTGTCTTGTCTCTTAAAGTCCTCATATGAGTGAAGTCATATGATTTTTGTGTTTCTCTAATTTCACTTAGCATAATGCCCTCAGTTCCATCCACATAGTTGCAAATGGCAGGATTTCCTTCTTTTTGATGGCCGAGTCATACTCCATTGTGTGTGTGTGTGTGTGTGTGTGTGTGTATACACATATATATTCATATACATATATATATATATACACACACACCATATTTTCTTTATCCATTCATCCATCAATGGACATTTGGGCTCTTTCCATACTTTGGCTATTGTTGGTAGTGCTGCTATAAACATGAGGGTGCATATGTCCCTTCGAAACAGCACACCTGTATCCCGTGGATAAATGCCTAGTAGTGCAATTGCTGGGTCGTAGGGTAGTTCTATTTTTAGTTTTTTTGAGGAACTTCCATACTGTTTTCCAGAGTAGCTGCACCAGCTTGCATTCCCAGGCAGTTCTTTTAAAATGTAGGATTGAAACTGGCACAGAGTCATTTCTGTGCATCTGTTGGTCAAAAACAGCTATATGCTTAGCCCAGATTGAAAGCTGTGAAGAAATAGACTCTACCTCTCCAAGGCGTATATAACAAAGAATTTGCAACTTTTTTTTTTTTTTTTTTTTTTTTTTGCAACCATTTTTAATCTACTCCAGAGGCCTCAAAAACACAAAGCCTTGTCTAAAACCCTCTTCTCTTAATTCTCAGTGCCTGGCAATAGTTTTTGTTTGGTCTCTTAGCTGTTAATTCAGTGGTTTTCCAGGGTATTGACCTGCTTCATTATCAAAACCCTGTGAGAGACATTCTGTTAGGCCCACTCTACAGGTGTGGAGATTGAGGCATAAAGAGGTGAAAACACTTACTGAGGTTTTACAGACTATTAGTGGTGGAATCAGGTTTCCAGCCCTAGTAGTCTTTCTCCCAGGTCCATCATTTGTACATGGTTTTCTTTCATCAGTTTCTCTTCGTGCTCTCAGCTTGTGATCACATGTTTCCAGGAGGGAGCATTCTGTATAATAGACCTTTTTAACTTGATGTGTATTGTAATCTCCGTGCAATACACAGATAAATATTTTTGATAAAAATGAAATGAATATGATTAAAGGGATATGGTCACTGCCATCACCTTCAACTGGCTGAGGAATTCTATGCATTGATTTTCCCAGAGCCCTAAAAGCAGATTTGTCAATAAAGAATGGGGTGATCCTCATCCAGGAGGGCCTTCCTTTCTGTCCTTGTTTACTGCTAGGGAGACAGGGGCACGGCGACCTCTGTCCCCCACTAAGAGGTCCCACTGGCTGTGTACTCAGAGGCACCTGAGGGATTAGTCCTACCTACCATGTTTGAGGTGCCAGAATAAGGCTTCCTTTGTCACAGAATGGGTGTGCTCCCACCCCTGCAGGTGGGGCTCTAGGCTCCTACGACAGTTTGCTAAATTTACACTGTGGCACTGCAGAGGGCAGAGGTTGGCAGAGAAAGCCAGGAAACACAGTGAAGTTGGTGGCCAGGGCCACGTGGCAAGGCAGCTGCTGGTGGTCAGGTCCTGAGGAAGCACGTGCTGAATGTGGCAGTGAGGCCATGACTCAGTCCCAGCTGGCCAGGGGAAATAGATTAAATGTGGCTGGAACCAGGGGGTCGCCAAAGTAACAAGAAAAAGGAGAAATGGGATAGGAGAGTAGGAGGTTAGTCAAAGACCAGGCAGGTGATTGGGGCTGAGGTGGCCATAGACGTGAAAGCCCAGAGAGAACATTGATTCCAAGGGTGTGCTTTGTCCAACTGGGTAGTTGTAAAATGAATCCCAAGACTTCTCCATATTAAGGAAGTACTTACAGGATGTGTGGCTACCGGATTTGAGGCACCAGAGCTTTGGGTGGGGGCAGGATAGGGAAAGGGGTGGCAATACTCAGGAGGTAAACTCCAGGGTGCTTTAGTAGCTGCCTGAAGCTCCTTTACCCCAGCACAAGCCATGTGGAACACTTCCTCCAAAATGAGACTGGAACGGAAGATAAAAGCTGCATTTATGGCAACATTAAGAAGATGCTGCTGAACAAAGACTTCAGATTCAGGTTTTGATCTAAGGAATCAAATTTCAGAAAACCAAGATTACATTTTAAGTAATTTCTCGATTCTGGGAAAGAGGTTTGTATTGGTGAGATTGTAGAATCAGATAAGCCAAAAAACTCTGAAAACTGACGGTACTGAGGATGTGGACTTGTGCATCAGGGAGGGCATGTCAGGGCAGAGATAGATTATATGCAGTTATTTTCTCCATCCCTTCACTTGCTTCCCCCACCCCCAACTACACCCAGATTCCTAACATTGGTATCTTTCACTTTTGAAAGAAATAAGGAGAGAATAACCTGGATTACACAGATAAACAGAAGTTCAATTTATAGAGTAAATATTTACTGGGACCATACAGCTGTTCTCTTTCTAGCAAATGTCCTTTTCTCTCACTGAACAGAAATAGCCAAAATTAGTTCCTGGGGGAAGGAGGACACCTTTTGAAAGGTTTGTGTTACCATAAGGAGTGATTGAGGTTGCAGAGTACTTTATATGTGCAAATCTTTTCAGATATTTCTTAAACTCAGCAAAGAAGTTAAACCAAATCAAATCTAGGAGAAACAAAAATCCCAAATTAGCAGCTGTTGATTCCACTTGCTATATAAGAAGCTGTAGGTTAGGGTTTGTTAACTTTGTAAACAAGCAATAAAAACCTGTTGGGTTGGGAACATTGTGTGCTAAAAGCTACTTGAAGCTTTGGCGGGTGGGATATTTTGAGGCAGATCCCTTGTCCTGAGGTTTGAACAGTGCTTGGAACAACCCATGATGGGGCATATGGGACCAGAGATGGAAATGCATCTTAAGCCAAAGGCTGTAGTGTTTGATTACCTGAGAACAGAAAGTTTCATGAAACCTCTGTGTGTATGCATGCACGTCAGTTAACGATTCCAGCTGGATTTGTGAAAAATATTGAAGCAGTTGTCAAGGGAAGAATGCCAACATGGGAAGAGATTGCCTGGCAGTTAGAAAAAGCAGTGGAGTCCTCTGGTTGGTTGCATGGTAAGAGTGGGAGTAATTGCTTGTCCCTGTTTCCTATGGGCTGTGTGGACTTGTGCACAGAATATGTGGCACACTCACTTTGGGCGGTTTCTGGCCTCCCACGTTGGTTGTTCCTGCCCTCACCTATGTTCACAACACTTATTATAATTATCCATAGCTTTCGTGTGAGACCAGGAGATCTTTGAAGGCAGGGACGGAGGAAAACCCCTCACTATTGCCAGCACTTAGTCAGTATGTGACATGGTAGAGCATCCACATCAACAAATTTTGAAGCTACTTGTTTGGACCAAACTTCAGCTTGGCATTAGAGTGTGACAGATGTGTTGGATTAACCACTTCTATAATTTGGTTGAAGGGCACATTTGGGGGAATTTAGTTTGGTCATTATTATTTAAAAAAAAATTTTTTTTAACATTTATTCATTTTTTAAATTTTTTTATTTAAAAAAAATTTTTTTAACATCTATTTATTTTTGAGACAGAGAGAGACAGAGCATGAACGGGGGAGGGTCAGAGAGAGGGAGACACAGAATCTGAAACAGGCTCCAGGCTCTGAGCTGTCAGCACAGAGCCCGACGCGGGGCTCGAACTCACGGACCGCGAGATCATGACCTGAGCTGAAGTCGGACGCTTAACCAACTGAGCCACCCAGGCGCCCCAACATTTATTCATTTTTTGAGAGAGAGAGAGAGAGAGAGCATGAGTGGGGGAGGCACAGAGAGAGAGGGAGACACGGAATCTGAAGCAGGCTCCAGGCTGTGAACTGACAGCACAAAGCCTGACACGGGGCTCGAACCCACGGACTGAGATCATGACCTGAGCCGAAGTCGGTTGCTTAACTGAGCCACCCAGGCGCCCCGTTTAGTTTGGTCATTATTACCATAACTTACCCTCTATTCCCCATTGGTTTATTCAGTCAGCAAATACAGTGGGTCTTCTACATGCTAAGTGCTGTTCTTAGGTGTGGGGGTACAGAAACAAAACTGCTATAGTCCTTGTTCTGATGGATCCTACACTCTAGAGGGAGACAGACCATACATGTGACAGGTGTATGTCCACTGATGGTATGTGCTGGAAAGAGAAAATTCACAGGGAATGAAGGAGGGAGGATGCCATTGTAGTGATCAGGGAAGACCTGTCTGTGGGAATCTTTGAACTGATGAGACCTGAATGAAATGAGGGATAGAGCCACGCAAAGATGGGAGATGATCATTTTAAGTGGGGGAAGAACAAAGGCAGAGGTCAGATACACATGGTGTGTTTAAACAAGGGGTTGAAGCAAGGGGACAGTGGAAAGAGAAGATGTCTGAGAAAAATGGTTCTGCCAAGATTACCTATAGCCTCCTAGGCTATGGAAAAGAATTTGGATTTCTCTGGAGAGTTTTGATATGCCTGAACCGATATATAAATGTGTGTGCATGTGGATATACACACACACACATATATGTATTTACATAATTTATTTACATAATTTATTTATTTGTGGGGCAGGGTGGAGGAAATTTTGGGAAGAGGAGGTGTTAGCAAAAAAAGGCCAGGAAGATTGTGTCCCAAAAGCCAATTTAAAGAAGTTATTTTCAGAAGAGAGTGAAGTTCACAAATGCCCCATCCCTCCCTTTTGTTTCATTCACTACCTTAAAGCCTGGCATATTCCCAAATTTTCAAATTGTGTGATTTTAAAATTATTTTTGGACATTTTCAGAATATTTAAGATCATTTTCCTCTTGAATGATTTAAAGAACTGAGTGGCATGGACATTGGTCACAAATGATTTGAAAACTGCCTTCCCTTGATGGATGGTTCAGTGTTGATGGATGATGATGTAGAATATAGTTGGGTTCTGAATTAGGAAAACTGGGCTCTCCTTTCCACTATCACTTGGACCAGTTTCCTTCCACTGTTTAGAATCATTGACTTTATTTTTTATGAAATTCAGTATCAGTTCTGAGGAGCCTGGAATGCTGACACTTTTTTTCCTGTTGAAAAGTTATTTGTGGGGGCAACTGGGTGGTTCCCTTGGTTGAGTGTCTGACTCTTGATTTTGGCTCAGGTCACAATTCCTGGGTCAGGCCCTGCATTGGGCTCCATGCTAAGCATGGAGTCTCCTTAAGATTTTTTCTCTCTCTCTCTCTCTCTCTTTCTCTTTTTCTGCCCTTCTCTGCCCCTCTCCTACTCACATGCACACTCGCTTGCGCGCTCTCTCTCTCTCAAATTAAAAATGTGGGGCACCTGGGTGGCCCAGTTGGCTGAGTGTCCAACTTTGGCTCAGGCCATGATCTCATGGTTTGTGTTTGAGCCTGCATCTGGCCTGCTGCTGTCAGCACAGAGCCCACTTTTGATCCTCTGTTCTGCTCTCTGACCCTGTCTTGCTTGTGCTTTCTCTCAAAAGTAAATAAACATTAAAAAAAAAAAAAGTTACTTGGTAGTCAGATTATACCAGAAAGTTGTCTGGTAAGCATGGAATTGGACAAAGGAGATTTTTCAATTGGGTGGTACCATTTAGCCATTTTTGATTGGAGGTTTATCTTATTCAAGCCATTTGCATGACTGATGAGGAAACTGAGGGCTGAATAAGGCAGGCTAGGGGCAGAGGAGGAAGTGTGGAACCCAGATTTTTTTTTAAACTCCTAGGGATAATACTTCCTCTTCTGCCTCAACTTACTTTGTTTCTGTATCACAGGATTTGCTGTAAAGTATGTGTCTTCTATTGTTCTGTCATTATCTTAAGAGGAAGCATAATTCTTTAGCAAATCTTGTTTTATACATTACTACTAACTGCACTATTAAAATAATTAGAATTTAGTTTTTGCTCTGATCTTTTGGGTATATTTTAGTAGTCTCCTCTCAGTGGGTTCTTAATTGGCTGAGATTATTGGGGCCTAAAAATCTTAAAAATCCAGAGGGGCAGTTGTGTTCTGTTTTGGTGAAAGGAGAGATGTGCTTAGTGTTGGGCTGGTTTGCCAGCTGCTCTCTGTTGATGTTTGCATGACTTGGTCAATATTATCCTTTTCTAAAAATTGTGGTAAACTATACATACCATAAAATCTCCGATTGTAACCATTTTTATTATTTTTTTCATGTTTGTTTTGAGAGAGAGAGTGTACACACACAAGTGGGGGAGGGGCAGAGAGAGAGAGAGAACCACAAGCGGGCTCTGTGGTGTCATTGCAGAGCCTGATGCAGGGTTTGATCTCACAAACAGTGAGATCGTGATCTGAGCCAAAATCAAGAGTTGGTGCAACGGACCGAGCCACCCAGGCGCCCTCAACCATTTTTAGATACACAGGGCTGTGGCATTAGTACATTCACACTGCGGTGCACCCATCCTCATTTTGCATCTCTGGTACTTTTTCATCTCCCCCAGCTGAAACTCCGTTCCTGTTAAACACTAACTCCCCATTTCTACCCTACCGCCCTCTTGGCAACCACTGTTTGACTCTCTGTGAATCTGGCCAATCTAGATCCTTCATGTAAGTGTAATCATAAAACTTGTCCTTTTGGGACTGGTTTATTTCCCTTAGCATAAGGTCTTAAGTACATCAGTACTGTACTAAAGATTCATCAGTACAGTAGCTTGTCAGTTTTCTTCCTATGTAAGGGTGTGTACTGTATGTTCATATCCTATTTTGTCTATCCATTCATCCATCCATCAGTGGACACTTGGGTTGCCTGCACCTTTTGGCTGTTGTGAATAACACTGCAATGAACACAGGTGTGCAAATATCTTACTCCCTGCTTTTACTTTTTTTGGGTATACACCCAGAAGTGGAATTGCTACACCATATGGTAATTTTGTGTTTAAAATTTTGAGCAATCACCTTCACATTTTCCATAGTGGCTGCTGTACTTTCCATCATCCCCACCAGCAGTGCCCAAAGGTTCCAGTTTCCCCACATCCTTGCCAGCACTTGTTCTTTTGGTTTTGCTTTGCTTTTTATATAATAGCCTTCCTAATGGCTGTGAGGTGGTATCTCATCCTGGGTTCTATTTGCATTTTCATAATGATTCCTGAATGTTGAAGATATTCTCACGTGCTTATTGGCCATAGCGTCTTTGGAAAAATGTCTGTTCAAGACCTTGTCCTTGCCCCCCCACCCTTTTTACAACTTTTTTTTTTTTTTTTTTTTTTTTTGGGGGACAGAGAGAGACAGAGCATGAACGGGGGAGGGGCAGAGAGAGAGGGAGACACAGAATCCGAAACAGGCTCCAGGCTCCGAGCCATCAGCCCAGAGCCTGACGCGGGGCTCGAACTCACGGACTGCAACTCACGGACCGCGAGATCGTGACCTGGCTGAAGTCGGACGCTTAACCGACTGCGCCACCCAGGCGCCCCAACCCCCCCCTTTTTTTTTTAAATTAAGTAGGCTTCATGCCCAGTGTGGAGCCCAGCTCGGTGCTTGAACTCAGGACCCCAAGATCAAGACCTAAGCTGAGATCAAGAGTCCCATGCTAACTGATTGAGCCATCCAGGTGCCCCCTTTGCCTGTTTTCAAATTGAGCTGGGTTTTTGTTTGTTTGTTTGTTTGTTGTTGTTGCTCTGTAGCAGTTCTTCCTATAATTGGGATATTCATTCCCTATCCCTTTCTCCTTTGTGCAGATCTTGTGTTCTCCATGGTTGGGGCTTTGCAGGTGCTTATGCCTTGCTTAGTTCCAGATGGAGAGACAGTGAGTGTGAAGCCAGGCAGGAGAATGGAGGTTTCCCCACGGAAAACAAACAGGCTCCGCCCAAGCCAGGAGGCTCCTTCCTCCTCCGTGTCCAGGAAGAAGGTGCTTCCGGACACATTGTGGGGCCAGCACGCACTTCATAGGTTGGCGACCAGCAGCTTTGCCTGTGGACTGGCTTGATGCTCTCTAGTAGTGTTAGGCAGGCACCAGAGCTACGAGTTTTTTGGTTTTTTTTTAGGTTTTATTTATTTTTAAGAGAGAGGGAGAGAGAGAAAGTGGGGGGAGGGGCAGAGAGAGAGGGAGACACAGAATGTGAAGCAGGCTCCAGGCTCTGAGCTGTCAGCACAGAGCCTGACTTGGGACTTGAACTAACAGACCGCAAGATCGTGACCTGAGCTGAAGCCAGAAGCCAGATGCTTAGTTGACTGAGAGTTACAAGTGTTATGTCCCTGGCATTTGAAGAGTTACTTTGTTCCACAACATGCTGTGATTTCACAGTATTTAAAGAGGAGTTTTAGGAAAGGCTTTTAGAAAGAGGGGCCTGTGGAGAGTAGCCAAGAAGTCTGAGACTGGCCTGTTAGATTAGATAACTGTTACTTTATTTCTTGGTGCTGTGAATATAATCCTGGTGAAACCAAAATCTAATTTATTTTCATGCTTGATTGGGAGCACTTTTGATGAAGTGTTTGGATGAGAGTAAGCATCATATAGGAGCGCTAGTGCTGCGGGAATGAGTGAGTCCAGGGGCTGCTGGCCCAGACTGATTATTAATAGAGCGTTAGTAGTCAGTAGGGGGAAAATAGGTGAGCTGGACCCCCAGGACAGGAGGAGTTTTTACTTGCAGCTGAGAATGGGTAGGTTTTAATTTGAATGTCGGGTCCCCTCTTTTCAGGATGCCTTGATGTACGTGTGGGGCAGAAAGACTGATAATGACTTCCAAGACTGTGTTTTCATTTGGGGCTTCTGAGTTGCTTACGAAAATGCTGTCTGGACACACATGTGATTACTGCCGAAGAAAGTGTGTGATGCTGAGAAAGAAAGCTGCCTTCAGACCCTTTAATTCCTCAAGTGTGAAAGATGGGGCATATCTCTTATTTGGCATTAAAATGTCCCCAGCTAATACAGGGGTTAGAGGAATATGTCGAATGATGAGGAAAGGCTGTTTGTTTTTGTTTTTGTTGTTTTGTTGTGTTGTGTTTTCTTTGGCCACCTTCTGTACTAACTTCTTTCCTGGGTCAAGTTACTTGATCAGTCACCTCAGTTGGTGTGTGTGCAAAACTGTGTGGTGTGAAGTGTGATCTGAAATCCTAGCTCTGCCATGTCCTGGCTAGGTGATCTGGGAAAAGTTGCTTTTTCTGGGCTACACATTCCCTATTATACAGTGGTGATGATAAGAATATCCACCTTCGACAGATATTTGAAGGCCAGTGAAATAGTCTATGCAGTGCTTATCAAAATGGTAAATACTGGGGCGCCTGGGTGGCTCAGTCGGTTATGGGGCCAACTTCGGCTCAGGTCATGATCTCGCGGTCCGTGAGTTCGAGTCTCACGTTGGGCTCTGTGCTGACAGCTCAGAGCCTGGAGCCTGTTTCGGATTCTGTGTCTCCTTCTCTCTGACCCTCCCCTGTTCATGCTCTGTCTCTCCCTGTCTCAAAAATAAATAAACGTTAAAAAAAAAATGGTAAATACTATTTGTTAGCTCTTGCCCTAATCCTAACAACACAACAATTGTGTTGTTACTTGCTACTACAGTGCTTACTTGATACAGTGAAGGTGCCAAGTAGAACAGAAACATTTATAAACAAAACATTAGCGGTTGTTATTTGTGAGCGCTGAAATAATGTAGAAGTAGTTCTTAAGTGTAGACAAATAAGTCATGAAGACCATATCCAGGAATCCTGAGAGTCTTCTAGCCTGCTGGTAGTTTTGTCTCTGGACCTTAATGCCAAAAGCTACCTGGGGAAAACGTTCTTCCAAATATTGGCAAATCTTAGAAAAGAAAGGTGGCTAATTTCTTTTTTTTTGGATTCATAGAGCGAGAATGTTAATGAGCTAACAAATGGCAACACTAATTGCTTTTTCAGTGTTACTCTTTTGGCTTCTCATCTCTGTTAATTTTGTTTTTATTTTGTCTGGGCTGTAGTGTCCTCAGCCCCTCGTATGCCCAGGAACTGACCTTAGGACAACCACAATGGTTAATGGTGGGGGAGGGAAGCCCCCCCCCCCCCCAAGCCTAGAATGAGGACGCATTGCAGAGAAATGGACTGTGATCGTGTATTGTGTAACTGTTTATTTCATGAAGATAAGGCTTTGTCAATGACACATACTTTGTGAATTCCCTTACAAGTTTTGATCTATTAACTGTGGGAAGATAGCAGCGGCACCCTGGGAGATTTGCTTGGGTTAGCCATGGTGCTGGAGGGGCACGTCTGCTGGAGGTGAGAGAGGAACTGCGGTCCATGGGTTTGGGAGAGTGGGAGTGTGCCCCACAGTAGTGAAGGCCACTCTGGTACTGCTTATGGCTGGCTGACTTTTCATTTGAAAGACTTTTTTTTTTTTTCCTTAAGTCTCTTGATTGCAGTTTTGTCTAAAGGTCAGAAAGGAGGAAGTAAGTGGTAGAATATTCTGTCTCATCTTTTGAAGTTGGAAGGTTTGGTCCTTTGCTGATGAGTATATACCTGAGGGCAGTAGGAAGGAGATGGCCGGGGGCTGTAGACCTAAATAAGCCTGAGGTTGTGAGTCTCGCTTTTTGGTTGTCAGGTTTTAGATTCCCTGAACTTTGACCTCCGTAGACCCCCATTCCCACCGCTGAAGCTAGTCTCTAGCTAAGCTGTTGCCTCACAGGTCTGTGTCTAATGATGGGAATGTCCAACTGGGAAAGCTGGAGCACAGGTTGTGTGTAATACAAAACTTCCTCTTCCTCCCTCAAAAACAGGATCGCACACCAGTCCCTCTTCCTGCAATTCTTTTCCTTCCTTGGGGACCGCGGCTCATCCTAGACCCTACATGTCACCTTCTTCAGGAGGCCTTTCTCAACCTGCAGTCAGTGCTTGCCAAGTACCCCCTGCAGTCTGGCAGCATTACTTGTTCACTGACACCCCCCAGTGCTCCACCATACGGTGTATTCACGTATTTCTCAGAAGCTTAGCTGGCGGAGGTGGCCTGTGGCCAGAGAAATGCTTTCTTCTCAGAGCACATTCGTGCAGCGTGGCAGACAGGATACATAACAATAATCATGAAGAGGAATTAAAAGAACCCCCCCCAAAAAACGAACAAAAAAACTACAGAAAGGACAACTACTTATGTACCAGCTAGTGGTGTAAGCCCCACCCTCCACCCTCAGGTTCTCTGTCCCTGAAGATGGATCCTGGCTATACCCGCCTGCCTTCTCATCCTGAAGGCAAACCCTGGTCTTGGCTTCAGGGGCGCACCCAGTACAGCTGGGGTTGGAGAGATGTGCTTCTATCTGTACTCACAGGAGTACCTGAGCCTGGCTTGGTGTTCTGTCTTAGGAAGAGAGATCGGAGTGGAGGCTGGCTGGAGGTAGGTTCTGGTCCTGGGATGGTAGGAGTAGCTCCAGGAGCTGGAATTAGAGTGTGCTATTGTATTAGAAATAAATGTGAAGGACAGCAATACTAAGATTTTGTTGAAATACTTGAAGCAATTACTTCTGTTTCATCTTGCAAGTTTTTTTTCCCTATGCATATCAAAGTCTAAATCTATATTTTTTTAAAGTTATTTATTATTATTTTTTAACATGAAATTTATTGTCAAATTTGTTTCCATACAACACCCAGTGCTCATCCCAACAGGTGCCCTCCTCAATACCCATCACCCACCCTCCCACCCCCCATCAACTCTCAGATTGTTTTCAGTTAAAAGTTACTTATTTTGAGAGCGAGAATGAATGAACAAACAGGGGAGGGGGGCAGAGAGAGTGGGGACAGAAGATCCAAAGCAGGCTCTGCATTGACAGCAGAGAGTCCGATGTGGGGCTCGAACTCATGAACCGTAAGATGATGACCTAAGCCAAAGTCAGACACTTAACCGACTGAATCACCCAGGTGCCCCCTAAATTACACTTTCTAAAACGCATCACTTTGAGTACAAGAAAGCTCTTATATTCAAAAGCATCCCATTAGAAATTTCTGTTGTTCATTGATACTATGATTGACCTAAAGTGAAAATGTAGAACTCACAAGAATGGCTAATCTGATACCTCTAACCTCATCAGGATATTTTCCCCCCTGCAAATTAGAAATGAATATGTGGTATTTAAGGTTGAGGATGTGGAGGGTAATTCTATATATTATTGTGCCCTACATGCAAAAAGACATCCTTTCTTAAAAAGGTAGGGAAGTCCCTGCAGTTAAGCTTCTGTATTCATTTGCAAGTGACAGAAATATGTTAATTGCTTTTCTTGGATGAATGATTCTTAATCTGGTGGGAAGGATAAAGATTTCAATTCATTTCACTAATTTTAAAAATATCAGTATTCGTAGGTTACTATATGGAGCTAATAAGGCATTCCAGTGAGGTCTGAGTTACTGGGGTGGATTACCTCCAGAATGTGGCATTGCAGTATTCCTCAGTGGTTGAATGAAGTTTTCATCAAAGCAGAGGGCAGATGATGCTCTGGGTGACTGAATGCCCTGAACCACTGGAGCTGATGTGGGTTGGATGGGAAGATGGGCATGTATTATGCCTTGAAATAATGAGGCCGATGCGGTATCTTCTAAACACCTTAGCACAGCAGGTGGAATTGGGAAGTTAGTGTGATCAGTTACAGAGAGTTCTGAGGTTTATGATAAGAAATTTACCTTTTCATGCTCTTCTGACTGTCAAAGAGTGATGAGCTTTTCCCGTTATATTCCCACCGTTAATTTACCAAGTAAATTGTGGAAAAATTCTAAAATGATTTTTTTCCCTAGCAATCTTTATAGAAATCTCCCAACATGGGGCTCGACCTCATGACCCTAAGGTCAAGAGTTGCATGCTCTGTTGACGGAGCCAGCCAGGTACCCCTGAATAGCTCTTTAAAAATACTCTGACATATTAATAATTAATAGGAAGAGGCCAGCTTAAGAAAAAAGACATTAGGTTATATATTTGCGGAAAGCGTAAAGCAGACTAGATCGTGGTAAAATCGAAGGCAGTTACATACAGTATTGAGGAGTAGCATTCAAAAGTGTGAAGCACTTTGCAATGCATTTTTTTATGCCCATTCTTTGCTTACAGCCCTTCATTTCAGGTTACCCTTGGTGACTTCTCTAGCTTCATTCTGGCCACTTCTCATCCTCACATCCTAGTCTCCAGACAACTCAGCTACTTTCCGTACCTTCAAGGGGCCTATCTCATGGCCTTAGAACTTCACATCTGCTGTTCTGTACAGTCCATATCCTCAACTGTTGTGTATCTACTTTCTGTTTGTTCATCTCCTAGGACTTAGTTCAAGTGTGTGTTCTTCTGAAAGTCTTCCCCCATATTCCCACTCTGGTCTAGATGCCATACTGCCCCCTGGGTTCCATTAGCATCAGCTATGTCTGCGATATGGCACTTAATATACTGCACAGGACTGTGGACTTGGGATTTCTTACAAGAGTGGCTCCTGTTCACTGCCCATCACTAATACTCGCACACAACTTAGCCCTCCACATTTCCTTTAGAGTGAATGACCTTAATTTAAACTTTGCAACAGCCCCGTGACACAGGCCCTATCTTAGGGGCATTTGGTAGTGAGGGAATGGAAACTCAGACGGATAAAGGGGCTTGCGCAACGTCATACATCTAGTAGGTGTGTTGGGCGAAATTTAAAATGGGGTCTGATTCCAGAAGTCCCTATTGTGTGCATAGTCCCTACAGCCTTCTCAGGCTGTGTGGCCATGGTCTCTAGAACTGGCATCTGTAGGACCTGGGGTTGGTGGGTGGGTTGATAGGTTGCAGGGAAGGAGCGGCATTGGGGATGATGTCCAGCTTTCTGAGCAGATGATGCTGATAGGCGAGATTGGAGATTTCATGTAAAATCTAATTTGTAAGGAATGATGAGTATGGATTTGGGCATGCTGAATTTGTGCTGAATTTCCTCTAGGTGGAAATGTGCAGGTGTGGCCTGTGGGATAATAAGGCTCAAAAATTGGCCAGGATTTGGGAATCTTTGGCCTTCATGGCTATTAGCTCCCAATACAGAGGGGCTGATGTTGTGCTCTGTTCTAGCCACTGCCCAGTAGATGCCTGTACCTCATAGACATAACTAAGGAGTAGAATGAAGCAACAAGGTACTTTGTGTATTCAAATGCAGGTCAAAGAACTATGGTCTCTGCTTTCTAGGATTTTATCTATGTACTTTTTAAAAAGAATTTTTTTCAACTATTTATTATCGAGAGACAGAGCATGAGCATGGGAGGGGCAGAGAGAGGGAGAAGCAGGCTTCAGGCTCCGAGCTGTCAGCATAGAGCCTGACGTGGGGCTCAAACCCACAAACCACGAGATCATGACCTGAGCTAAAGTTGGATGCTTACCTGACTGAGCCACCTATGTGGCGCCCCTATGTATGTATGTATGTATTTAAAAAAAATTTTTTTAATGTTTGTTTATGTTAGAGGGAGAATGAACGAATGAGCTGGGGGAGGAGCAGAGAGAGAGGGAGACACAGAATCCAAAGCAGGCTACAAGCAGCTCCAAGCTGTCAGCATAGAGCCTGATATGGGACTCAAACTTGTGAACCCCGAGATCATGACCTGAGCCGAAGTTAGCCACTCAACTGACTGAGCCACCCAGGCGCCCTGCATTTTATGTATTTATAATATATACATTGATGCTGATGGTTCAGAATCAGCATTATAATTGAAATTATGTTTTTTTTTTAAAGTGATGCTTTTTTAATTAAAGAATCTGATTAACTCACTACGAATCACGTGAGCTTTTCTACCTTTGATTGGTCCTTAAAGGGCAGGGAAAGCAATAAGGGGCATGTGGGAATGATCATAAAAGTAATATATATACATATTAAATTTGGAAAATAAATGGGTAAACAAAGTCTCTTAATTATACTGTCAGGTAACATTTTAATATATTCTTGAAGTAAAATTTCTTTAAAGGGATCATACTTGGATTTTATAGTGTTAGATCCTACTTTTTCTCAAGTTTTCCTTGATATGTTTTCTTTTTTAAAAACTTGAATTTTAATAACTCTAAAGCATTTTATGGTATACGAGATGGACTGTTAACTATGGAATAAATGCTTAGGTTTTCAATCCTTGTTCATGTAAGTAATGTACGAACACAATTTCGTGTTTTCTTGTATCTTGAGGGCAGATGGAGGGAGGGAGACGGAGAGAGATTGAGAGCGCGAGAATGTGTGTAAATGGAGAAACTGAACAGTATATTGTACAGAGTTGGTGTCTAATGTTAAAGACGAAAAAACAAGGGTGCCTTGAGGCCTGGGATGGTCTTTGTAACAGAATCCAAAGACTAAAGAGGTCAATTTAAAAACAAAACAAAACAAAACCACACATGGGCTCTAATAAATTGGGACCATCTGTTGTTCTACCTAGGCCCACTTATGTAGTTTTCTGCCTGTTGCTTATTTAAGAATGTCTCTACAGGGGTGACGGAGTGCTGACCAGTGTCAGATGGCATGACGGACGGAGTGCAGAACAGCCAGCAAGGCTGGGCAGCAAGTCTGCAGCCAGAATGGGTTACTGTATAGTTCCATCCGATTACCCTTTGGGGCCAACATAACTGGCTACTGTGGTCTTGACATTCTGATCCATGGCAGTAGGATGGGTGTAACCGGGCAGGAAGATGCAGGGGTTAGGGAGTGAGCTAGCCTGCCTTTTTTTTTTTTTCTTTCAATTTTAGAATGGTGTTTTTTTTATTTTTTATTTTTAATGTTTGTTTATTGTTGAAAGAGAGAGACAGAGTGTGAGCAGGGGAGGATCAGAGAGAGAGAGGGAGACACAGAATCCAAAGCAGGCTCCAGACTCCAAAGCTGTCAGCACAGAGCCCAGCAGGGCTCCAACGCATGAACTGTGTGATCATGACTTGAGCTGAAGTCTGTCACTCAACTGACTGAGTCACCCAGGTGCCCCTAGAATGGTGTTTTTAAAGAGACTATTTCACATGTAAATCTAATAATGTATTACTTCCTTCTTACATGTATGTTGATACTAACCTGTCTCTGCACGATCTCCTACTAATCTATTGTTGCAGAGTCTTCTGAGAACCATTCTCTTTGCAGGATGCTTAATTCCTGTGGTCCAGTGGAATCCTTTTTAATTATAGGGGCTGCTGAAATTTATTTTCTGGCCAAAGAGTGTTACCATTATGAATCGCTAGTGTTTCTCTTTATATATATTATATATATATAATTATATATATTTTATATTTTATATATTTATTACATATAATATAACATATATTATATATAAATATATATAAATTATATATAATGTATATATACTCCCTATATATTTGTATACATTATATACTTATATATTTATGTATTTATACATAATATAATTTATATATAATATAATTATATATAACATATATAAATATATATATTTTTAATGTTTATTCATTTTTGAGAGAGAGCATGTGCACACGAATTGGGGAGGGGCAGAGAGAGAGGGAGACACAGAAACCAAAGCAGGCTCCAGCACAGAGCCCGATGTGGGGTTTGAACCCACAAACTGTGAGATCATGACCTGAGCCGAAGTCGGAGTCTTAATAGACTGAGCCACCCAGGCACCCTGGTGTTTCTCTGTTTTAATGGTGACTTCCTATAAATAACAAAATGATTACTTGAAAATCCCTAAATTGAACTATGTTGCTAAGTACCAGTCTATGGTTAAAGGCTTTACTTAATTTTTGTTTCAAGTGGATAGGACCAAAATGCTAATGTAGAGCAACATTTAACCTACTAGCTTGGCAAACTATGCCAGGTAGTCGGTTTAGCTCTTGGAATCAGAGTAACTATTTTTTTCCCCCCAGAGTCGCTATTTTTGTAGCTAAAGGGCCTGCTTGTATCTTCAAGTTGTTTTTTGGGGGGGGTTTATTGTTGTTTTTTAAGGAGCTCAGTAATCCTGTGACAAACCTCGGATGACCTGTCTGGAGGCTTTGGTTGCTAGGATGGTGTCAGGTCTTTGCTGCTTTTAAGAAGCGAAGGGAAGGTCGCAAGCTGCAATTTGGCCTTGCTGTCCTCTGTACCCCAATTCTCCTCTTCTCTGACATGTTGAAAGCCAACCTGGGAATATAGGCAGGGTGCAGGGAGGTGTCACAGCCGGGTTTCCTGCCCAGAGATGTCACTGAATGTAAACATACTTTCTTAAGCACAAGACAGAACATTCAGAAATGAGTATGCAAATAGAAAGAGTTGATAGTGGGAACTTGAATGACGGAAGCCTTCATACTTGGTGATTCCAATAGCCTAGTATTAGGCCCAACAAAGGATTGGAGTAGAAACTTGACTGAATGATTGGAAGTAGTTTTCTGAGTGCCAGTCTGGCCTCCATTTCAGTAGCCCTCGGGGTATCTTTAGTCAAAATGAAATGATCCCAGCTTAGTACAGATGCTTCTCTATTGGTTTCCCTCTTTTCTGGAAGGAAGTTAGTTTGTTAAGAATTACCATTCTCCGCAAGGTAGGAAGGAACTAACTAATCCTGGAATCTGATTTGTGCTGTGCTCGAATTGCTACTACATACTGGGACAAGAATTCAGGCCATCTTAGGAAATAGGTATTATCTGATTGCATGACTGAAGTAAGTCAGTCCCTATGTGGCACTCATCGGTGACTTCCTGGAAGTCCCGCACCCTGCTTCATATGGCTGGTGGGTGTACAATGTTCAGCAATTTGTGTGTACTGGAGAAGCTAGCATTTCTCCATGTAGAGATAAAACTCTCTTCCTCTGAATGTCAATAGTACAGATAAACCTGTGAACTGTACATAATTAGGAGTAGAATTTAGAGGCAGAGCAAGATAGGCAGGACTGGGAGGATGAAGAACGGAAACAGGGAACAGAGCATATTTCGTGGAGGAAGGTTTTATTAACTTATCCACCCTTGATATTACTGTGTTTCTTTCATCATCTAGTTTATTATGGATGAAGAGATTCCTGATCTTTATTACTATGGCCATTTGCATAGTGTTATTTGCATTTCTTAATCCAAATTAATCATGAAGATGCCCTTATTTCGATCCAGCTGACTCAACCTGGCACCACTACATGCCTACTCTCACTGCTTTTCTAAAAATCTTACTGGATTTAATCTCTCTACACGCACATGTTAAGGACTTTACAATGTGTGGCCTCATCCTGCATCTCCTGCGGAAGTTTTCCCTGCCCCACAAGCTTGTAAACACCTTCAGTGGCTTGGAATGTCTGGTACTTGCTGTGCTCTCCTGCTGACCCCCTGTAATACCTAACACAATACGGGAAAATCAAAGACCTGTTTGAAAAGACTGCACGTTGAAGGCATGACTCCAAATTGAGGCCCGAATCCCTGACTCTCAGCTTTGTATAAACTCCCCAAGATCTCCTGGCTCATCCACAGGGTTTTCCCTGCAGGCAGCTAGAAAACCCTGAGCAAGTGGGAAAACTCTGATCCCTTTATGTAATGTGCTGTAGCCGATAATGGAACTTTGCCAGAAGGGGAAAAGGACACACATTCATGGCATTCCTAGTGTTTGCCAGGAACTGTGCTTTGGTTCAGTCATTGGTATTGAATCAATTTCCTGCTTTGGAGGAAATGCTGCTTTTCTTTCCGCTCCAAAAGTTTGTCCAGTGTCGCTCTCAGCCCCTTAGGTACTGTTCTGATAAATACAGTAGATAGAGAGTTTCTTTTATTTTCTTCTCTATTATCACGGGACTAATCTCTCTCCTTAGTTCATTAACATTGGTGAAATAGTAATGGTAACTTCTTTAAACTATTGCTCGCCCCATTTCTGCAGTCCTTGTTGCTAGCAGCCCCAAGAATCAGCAGCCATCTTGTCAACATTATTACATTTTTGTGATTCTGTGCTGCCTACTCACGTGATAGTCAGTGGTTTTATTAGCTCGAGATTGAAAATTCAAATGAATAAAGGGACAACAAAGTAAAAGAAACATAGATACGAGAGTAATGTCCCTTAATTCATTCAGTGAAGTGTTTCTTTGCAATCCGTGCATTATCGTATTCATTTTTAAAGAATAATTACTGTATTTTGTTGAAAGAATAGGCTCATAAATTCCAAGAAGCTAATTATATTTTGTTACTGGTGTTGCTAGAATTCTAATAAGCTTGTTCCTATTTCTAGCTTAGCTGTTGGAAAAGGGAACATATCCTAAAGTGGACAAGTGTATTCTGGTAATTAGAAATTACTCAGAAAGAAATAATGATATTTTGTCATTATAAGAGTTTTCTAACACTTGGTTATGCTAAAATGAGCATGGTAGAGCCTGATTTTAAATTGAAGAAGGAAATCAAATTGCATCTTTATTCTTTATATAGCTCTGTCAGGAAAAAGGGGAGGAATTAAGTGAGAACACATTAACTTGATTGTACTTGTAGATTCTTCTGAGATTTAAGAAGAAATCCACAGTATTTATACAGATGATGACGGCTATCTAAAAGTTACCAGCAGGACTGACATGGCTATAGCTATAGCACCAGGCCTCCAGTGTTAGAGGTGATGATGCTGGCTCGCATTTGAATGCTTACTGTGTGCCTGGCCAGATGAGGAACTGGAGACCGTGGTGAAATAACTTGCTGAAGGTCACAGGGTAAGTGGCAGAGCCCTGGATACGTAAACCCACACACCTAGTTCTCTTTAGGTGAAACTGAAAAAAATCAAGAGACAGAGAAGATATACACAGGCTAAAGCTAGTCAGGCTCCAATTTTTAATGCAAAAAGACCCCGAATTAAAGTAACTATATTCAATTAGTTTTCTTTGATTAGGCAGATATTCTTACTCATTTGAATTTCTTGTTCTTGGGGCTCCTGGGTGGCTCAATTGGTTAACTGTCTGACTCTTGATTTCAACTCAGGTTGTGATCCCAGAGTTGTGGGCTTGAGCCCCCCAATACTCATGTCAGGCTCCATGCTGAGCATGGAGGCTGCTTAAGATTGTCTCTCTCCCCCTGTGCCCCTCCCTCACATGCGCATGTGCTCTCTCATTCTCTCTCAGATTAAAATTTTCTTTGTCTTTTTTGTTTTTGTTTTTAAATGAGCTAGGTCTCCAGCCTGTGGGTTATGTCTGTCTTCTGTTTCAGATTTGAGCCTGGGGGCACCTGGGTGGCTCTGTCAGTTAAAACTCTGACTCTTGATTTTGGCTCAGGTCCTGATCTCACGGTTTGTCAGATTGAGCCCCACATCTGACTCTACGTAGACAGCACGGAGCCTGAGTGGGATTCTCTCTCTCCCTATCTCCTCCTCTCCACTCTCCTCTGTTTCTCTCTCTCAAAATAAACATAAAATAAAAAAAAAAAAAAAAGATTTGAGCCTGGAGACATCATTGCCTACACTGTGTTTAGCAATTACCTGATAACTTGTGAATCCAGCATTCTGAGAGGTTAGTGGAAAAGATAACAACTATGCCAGTGTTAGTGATGGGGAAACGGAATCAAGGAAAAGCAAAATATTGCCATAAGAATCCACAGTAGCCAAGTAGTAGCATTACATCCTTGTGAGTTTGTGCTTGGAAATGTAAACAAAGACCTCTTAGATAAAAATATTTCCTTCCATTAAAGTAAACTTGTTTGATCGTTTAAAGGTCCAATTCTAAATAGTACAGCTGCAATCACTGACTTGGTTAAATTGCTTAGTTAAGTAGACTAGTTGATTGAAAATTTCATGAAGCAAATGTTTTTGTCCTTGTCACAGCAAACTTAATTTTCTTTAAGGAGACATTAAATCTTAAGCCCATGTATGCCAACATTTTACTTGTAGATTTGTTTAGTTTTTGCAGGGAAATTGAAGAGGTAAAGTGAAATAGTTATTTTTCTGTCCAAGGCTTTGCTTTTTTTTTTTTTTTTTAACTAAAAGAAAAAAAAAATTTTAACATTTATCTCTGAGAGACAGAGCACAAGCGGGGAAGGGGCAGAGAGAGGAGGAGACAGAATCCGAGCAAGCTCCGGGCTCTGAGCAAGCTGTCAGCACAGAGCTGGACACAGGGCTCGAACCCATGAACTGTTGAAATCATGATCTGAGCCGAAGTAGGACGTTCAAACTGACCGAGCCACCAGGCGTCCCCAAGGCTTTTCTTAAACACCTATGTTGGTAATATTTGGGCCCTTTAATTGAAAGCAAAGACCTTCCAGGCTACTTGGAAGACCACATGTGTGGGAGTTAGTGGGGAGCTCTGGTTGCATGGAGTTTGGTACTGGGATTTCTGCTTCTCTACTTTCTGAGCAGAGGCCCTGTTAGCATTTTCTCTGCTTCATCTGGTAAACTAAAGAGCTGCAATGCTCCTTGTATCAATCAGGCTGGCTGGCAAAGAGGATGACAAGAACATCTTGGGAGCCTGGAATTTTTATTCCATAGAGGTCAGTCCGTGGGGACTGGACTGAGTGCTTTATTTTCTTTATCCTTTGTTTCGTATGATTCTCCTTTTTCATGACACTCATAATGAATTTGATATGTCCCCATTGTAAATTTTGGAATTCTGTCAATGAAAGGCTGAGTCCAGCCCCTCAAATCAACACACATGTATGGGCTCTCCCTGCCCACCCCACCCTTCCGTTGCACTTAGCTTAAGTGAATGCCTCCTGAGCTTGGACCTCCAGACATCGATGACCTAAAAGTGAACAGCCCTATTATCCATTACCGACTCTTAACAATGATTATGTTTGTTACCACTTAACACTTATTTAGGAAGGGATAAATTGAACTGGCTAAAGAAGAAATCTCTTTTTATTCTGCCCTGATTAAGTCATTAGCAGATTTTTTTTTTCCAGTGCAAAAGTGCTGAAAGCAATCTAGATCTAGTTCGTTTAGGTACCCTTTTCTTATATAGCACCCTAAAATTCGTTGTAAACTGAAGCAAATTTTGTTCAACTGCCCTGCTCTTTCCATCTCTTACCCTGAAACATTTTCTTACGCTCTCTTCCTTCTATAGTTAAGCTTCTTATACCCTATATGTTTAAAAATCTCAAAAATGTAATTGTACTTCAGACAAACTTCATACAAGCATGTGGAGTTATGCTTTGGTTCTTAGCTCTCTGTACTCCATTGCCTTATCTCTGAACTAAATCTTGCAGTGGTGAAGGGAAAACACAAGCAGTCTATCAGTGGGGTATTCTTGCTACCCTGCTAGTAATCATCTTTATCGCCATACGATTCTCCTGATTGCTACTCTGACATTTCCATGCAAATTACCGAGGGCAGCTGAACTAGATAAATTAGGCCCTTTCTGACCAAATAAAAAACCATTGACATTTTGGCAGTGCTAACCTCATTAACAGTATTAGCCAGGAGTCCTGCTTTTAGCAAAGCTCCATCCTGGGCATGTGACTGTAGGTTGGGGAAGATAAAGACCTTAGAACTCCTAATTAGCAAGTGTAATAAATGGCAAACAGTTTGTGGGAGTCCCTGAATAACATTCATCAGATTTAGAAAGCGAATACAATTTAATAATTTGTTTCAAAGTCAGGGTGAAAAAAACATATTCTAAAGATGTGAAGGAAATGCTTTTTGTTGTTGTTGTTGTTGTTGTTATCATTATAGTAGTTAAGTTCCGATGTGGTGTTTAACCACATCGGCGTTCTTTATCATTCAGGCCTTATTTGAAAAGGCTTATGGCTAGGAGTCCATTGGCCTCTGGTTCCCTGCATTAGAGCCTGTTGGAGTCAAAGAGCCCAGTCCCCACCTGGAGAGAGATCTTAAGGCCCTGACCCCAGGAAAGGAACTTGCCTGCTGGTGTTCCTTGGATTTTTGTAAGCAGGGAATTATTATGCCTTGTCTCCCTCCAGCTTGCAAAGCTGGTCTGACTTCTGTTTCTTCATCCCTGGCTTCTCTGTCGAACCTCACCCACCCCATGGCCTTGCTATTTCTGCATTTACCTTCACTATTTGTGATTTTTGCTGCCATTTTTCTTTTGTCCCCTTGGTCCCCGTTGCTTCTTTCCTGCATTCCTTTGAGAAGCAAGTCTGGCCTTTGCAGATAACACCAGTCAGTGTTAATATTCCTGTCTTTGTGTTCTGTACTAACCAATCAGGACACTAGTGGGTAAAATCCTTAGCTTCTCCAAGCTGGTCTGCCTTAGCTGATGTTTCTCTCCCCCTCAAACCCAATGTTGGGAACCATTCTAGAAGCCAGTTGAAACTAGTTCCCAAATAACCAAAGATTAATGGATTAAAAAAAAATCTAGGGGCGCCTGGGTGGCTCAAGTCGACTGAGCATCCGGCTTCAGCTCAGGTCATGATCTCATGGTTTGTGAGTTCGAGCCCCGCGTCGGGCTCTGTGCTGACAGCGCAGAGCCTGGAACCTGTTTCGGATTCTGTGTCTCTCTCTCTGCTCCTCCCCTGCTCATGCTCTGTCTCTGTCTCTCAAAATAAATAAATAAACATTAAAAAAAAAATCCACTCCCCCCCCCCCCCCCCCAAAAGTCTTTCTTTTGCCAACAGCTTCTGGAGTGTTATATAGGCAGTGAATGGGTAACTATTATTTCATGGTATTCTTTAATGGTCGATAAATTGAGGGACACTGAATAACAGTGTTCTGTTTTAGGTCTGATGGAGGGAGGACACAAGAGATGCGACTCTAACTGCCTGAGCTGCCCTTTGATGCTCACTGGGAGGCAGAACACAACATTGTGTCCTCTTGTTATGTAAGTGGTCATTTGAGTCCTAGAGATTAATGGTAGGTGTTGAGAGAAAGACACTTAAGGTCTAGAATGGTTGGGAAACTGATGAAGGTGTACATCCTGGACAACCTCCTGTGAGCAGGAAGAGAGATTTCTGGTGGTGCTTGGTGCTGTGAGAGCGAGGCAGAGAGAGACCCAGGGAGAGCTGAATGGACAAGTACGACTCGATGGGACTCCAGATGGAGTGGGAAAGGCCAGATTCAGCCAGGCTCCCGAGGGCCTCTGTATTCCAGGTGGAGTTAGATACCAGCATCTGCTGGCCACTTGAGGAGAAATCATTGTGGAGTGGGGGAGCAGGGCAGAAAACGCTGCTTGGTGGTAGATGAATTTTGAACATCTTTGTGTGGATTGTTGGACAGGGAGATGCCATTTGGGTGTGAGGCAGAACGCTTGGGGAGTTGTCTCCATAACCCATGTTTGTAGAGACTGGGCCTGGACTGAGAAGAGGAAGTGCTGGGTACGAGGGTGATAGGACCGAGTGAGGATTGTGAAGGAAAGAAACAGAGAGGGGTTGAAGATGGAGCTGGGGGGTGGTGGTGGAAATGGTTTTCCATTGTTCATTCTACTTTATTGTCATTCTACTTTAAGACCAGTTCTGTTTCAACAGACATACCTTATTTATGCGATGTTACCGATAAATACAGAACTTATTTTGGGGCATCTGGGTGGCTCAGTTGGTTAAGTGTCTGACTCTTGATTTTGGTTCAGGTCATGATCTTACAGTTTGTGAGTTCGAGCCACATGGTGGGCTCTGTGCCAACAGTGTGGCGCCTGCTTGGGATCCTCTCTCTCTCTCTCTGTCTCTCTCTCTCCCTCTCCCTCTCTCTCTCCCTCTCTCTCCCCCCCCCCCTCGCTCTTTGCCCCTCCCCCACTTTCTCTCTCAAAAATAAACTCTTAAAAAAACCAACTTATTTTTAGTAGCTCTATTAAGATCTTCATATACTATACAATATATCCATTTAAGTGTACAATTCAGTGCTTTTTTTTTTATATACACAGGATGTGCAACCGTCACCACCATCTAATTTTAGAACATTTCATCATCCCTGAAGGAAACCCCATTAGTAGACGCTCCCTGCCTCCCCAGTCCTAGGTGACTACTAATCTACTTCCGTCACTGCGTATTTCCCTGTTCTGGGAATCCTACAGCATGTGGCTTTTGTGACTGGCTTCTTTCACTTAACATAATGTTTTCAAGGTTTAGCTATGTTGTAGCGTGTCTCATTATGAAGCTGGGTTTTGATTTGGCTGTCAGATGGATGGGAAATAGTGCCCCAAGAGAAAGAAGCTTGGAGGTTGAGTGGCCTATTAAATGGGAGTGATCACAGCACCTTCCAAAGTTACTGTGAAGACCAGGTAACTTGTATGAACCTTTATTGTATATAAACGTAGGGGTTTTCGTGACCTATCTTGCTGAAGAGAAGGTGAATGTTAGGGGTAAGGGGATAAAATTTAGGCCTCCTCCCATTTGGGTTGATAGCAGGTCATGTGTGAATTGTTGGCTGCAAGAGCCTCTTGGGAAGTCATGCTTGTTGAGTCAGTAGTTGAGTCCATGAGAGCCAATGAAATTCCCCGGGGCAGAGGTTAGAGAAGGGAGAGCAGAGGGCTGAGATGAGGAGAAGGCCTGCTGGTGGGGGAGTGTGGGAGGAAGGAGCTCCAGAGAGAGAGCCCTAGGATACATGGTAACGCTAAACCTGTTCTGCTGAAATGGTTTAATAATGCAATCATTGCTCAGTTCTCTTAATTAGCTAACTGTTGGCCAAGTCATGTCTGTGCAGGATTCTCTGACCCAATTTATTATTGGCCCAGGCCCACATGCTAACTGGTCAGTAACTTAGGCCCTTAGTTAAAACACAGCGAAACAAAACAATAAAGTGCCCTGGGCTGGAAATGTGACCTGAATCTTGGGGCCAAGATTCCACTAGATAGTGTGTTGTCTTGAGCTTGACACCCAATTGCTTTGAGCTTTAGTTTAGTTTAGTTTTGTTTTTTTGGTCTGTTCGTGATCATTAGGTTCCTTGCTGGGGTGTTGAAGATCGCCTCACATGCAGCAAGATGTGCAGATGGGCTTTGTAAGTGCTGAGATGCCTTTAAATGTGAGGGACTGGTGCTATCCCATCTGCTGCCCATCCCTCTCCCAAATAAACAGAAATAAAGCCAGATGTAAGATAATGGGAATTTCCCAAGGACTGACTGTGGTTGCGTTTGCAGGAAGCCCTGCTCTGTTGTGTAACACATTTGTAATTGGTGTAATTGATTGTTGCTGGGTAAATAAGAGTCCCATTTTGGGAGATGGAACATCAGGCTGAATATTTTTCCTGTTAGGCTCTCCCCACTGAGCCCCCAAGGAGAGTTGGTGAGGCTTCCCTGGTGGGAGGGGGTAGTGGTTGGTTTGTGTGCCTAGAGGGAGGGGAGTGTGGAGAAGGTGCAGTGAGACGGGAAGAAAGTTAAAAAAGAAATGTAGATGGAAAGTAGAGGTGGTGGTCATCTGAGCTAGGACCAAAAAGTGTAGATAGTTTTCAAATTTCCAGAGGGAATGAAACAAAGGGAACCATAAAGTAGAACATCCATTTTTCCTAGAGTTCGGTGTGGGACTCATGGTTTTAATAAAAGTTGAAATCAACTGCCTGAGACTTCCCCATACTGTGAGAGTCTTATTAAACTTGGCTTTGGAAGGAGATTTACGGTCTCCTTTCTTAAATGCACGTAGCTTATTTTTTACCCCTGTATTTGGTAGGCAAGGTGGATACTTAAAGTATTGTTTGTCTAGGTCTCTCCTCACTTTCTAGGAACCACCCTGCATTCTATTTATACTGCTACATTAGGCCCTGTGCTCCACCTGGCTCCTGGGCATTTGGAAGCAGGGTATAATTTCACTCCTAGCTTGATTGTCTCTGAAACGGGAGATGCAAACCCTGGTGGCGTAAGAACTGGGAAGGGGGGTGGGGGTTGGTCTGCAGTGAGGAAAGAATGGCGGAGATGTGCATAGAAGGGCAGAATTAAAAGATGTGCTCATGTTTCTGCATGGTACCTGCAAGCTCCTGGGGACTGTTGTGTACTGATAACAAAGAAAAAGGGGAGTTGGTTCACTTTTCTGCTTAAATTATCTCAAGTGGTTTTGGGAACTTGAAACCAAAGGAGCCCTAACTAATACAGCAGTTAAAAGCAGTCTGAGATTTTTATAGCTGCTTTAAGGACCTGTTAGAAGGTAAAGTAGAGGATAGAAGTAGGGACTGAGTTACTGAAAAAGTGGCCTCATGGAGAGAGCTGCTCTGTCCTCTGAGTACAGACGTTGAAGCTGGGGCACACCATAGCCTTGCTGTTAATTAGAAGGAGAAGCATTTGTTAAAGATGCCACGTTGGGGTGGGATAAAACAACTACCTTACTGCTTTTCATTATAATTGTGTGTCTCCAGCATTAATTTTCTAAGGGTCTCAAAACCCTGAGAGGCATGTAGGACTTGGGCCCAGAGCAAGGCAGACATTTTCTACGGAGGGCCAGATAGTAAATATTCTCTAATTTTTGTGGCTCATGATCTATGTCTCAGCCACTCAACTCTGTCATTATAGGGTAAAAGCCACTATAGACAACATGTAAACAAATGGGTATAGCTGTGTTCCAGGACAACTTTATTTACTGACACAAAGACTTGAATTTCATAAAATTTTTGCATGTTAGGAGATGATGTTTTTAAAAATAACCATTTAAAAATGTAAAAATACTTCTTAGCTTGTAGGTCCTGCAGAAGCACACGGTGAGGTGGATCTGGTCCATGGGCTGTAGTTGACAGACCTTAGAGCATGACAGGGAAGCCAAGGGACCCTTATTCTATAATAGCTCAGGTGGGTGAGAACGGCTTTCATCAAATGTGAGTCCTGACTATTTTAACCGTTTCATTCACCTCACCAGATCTCTGTAAGATTGCTGGCTAGTGTCGTAACTAACCCTGGAGATAGAGGAAGGGTTTCACGTTCAGTGAGCTAGTTTTAGAACCGGGAGCTAATGATTGCCAGGCCAGTCTTTGAGGTGCTTGACCCGTGACTGAGGCCCCCTGTGCAATGCAGCAAGCTGGAGCCCATGCAGTTTCCTCATGCTCCTCGAGTATTGTGTAATGCTTTATGTGCAGCCCAGATTAGAATTAGAGTTTAGTTTTCTACTCTGTAGTGTAGCTGCTAAAATTCACGCCTTCCCTTACTCAATAGTTGAAAGATCTAAAGTATGTTGTTTTTTTAAAAAACCTGTTTTAGGGCACCTGGGTGGCTCAGTCAGTTAAGGGTCCAACTATTGATTTCAGTTCAGGTCGTCATCTTATGGTTCATGGGTTTGAGCCCCAGTTTGGGCTCTGTGCTGGCAGTGTGGAGCCTGCTTAGGATTCTCTTTCTCTTCTTCTCTTTCTGCCCCTTCCCTTGCTCTCGCACACACGTGCTTGCGCGCTCTCTCTCTCAAAATAAATAAATAAAAATTTAAAAAACGCTGTTTTGTTGAGGCAATAATTAACCATGAATTGCACATATTTAAGGTTGTATAACCTTACAAATTCTGAAATATGTATACATCCATGAAACCATGACCACAGTCAAGAAACTGAACATATCTCTCATCCCCCAAAGTTTTCCTCTCTCTACTCCCCATCCCCCTTCTCTTTCTTAGATAATTGCAGATTTGCTTTCTGTCACTATAGATGAGTTTGCATTTTGCTGAATTTAATGTAAACGGGATCTTATAATATGTTCTGCCTTTTTTTTTCTTTTTTTTTGTCTGACTTCTTTCATTTGGTGTAATGACTTTGATTCATCCACATTGCATGTATCAGTGATCCATTCCATGTGGCTGAGTAATGTTTCATTATATGAGTGTACTACAATTTATCCTGTCATCTGTTGATGGACATTTGAATTGTTTCCACTTTTTGGACACTTCAAATAAATTTGCTGTTGACATTTGTGAATAGGTCTTTTTATGGTGTCATTTCTTTGGGTGTAAGTATCTGGGAATGGGATAGCTGGTTACATGGAAAGCCTATGTTTAACTTTTCAAGAAACTCTGACTGTTTCCCGGAGAAGTTGTGACAACTTGGCATTCCCACCAGCATGTAGGAGGGTTCTAGTTCCTCTAAATCCTGACTAAGTGTGCTGGACTTAGGAAGGCAGTGTTAGTGGGCATTTGCCTTATAAACATTCTTAAATACAGAAAATCACATCCTTGTGGATCACTTAATTTTTGTTTCCAAAGAGCGCTAATACCTAGGCATCTCTTTTCGTTCACAGGACATGGACATTCCTGTAAACTGAGCAAATAAGATGCATGACAGAGGCAAAGTCCGATTGTTTGGCTTCCAGTCTGACCAGGGTTGTGATTTTTCTTTTTCTTTCTCCTTCTCCTTAAATATAAGCCCACTGGTATTCTTCCTTTCCTTTTTTAGTCCCTTCGGTTATGTTGCTTTTGCCACATTGACATGTGAGATTTGTGTCTTGATCTGTGTGGAATTGGCATCCGCGAGTCCAGCTGTTGTCGGCCGCACCACGGATTTCTCCAGAAAATTAAGATGCTCCTGGAGATAACCCCTTAGGTAATAGCTGTATTACAGCTTTTACTTTTCAGAGTGGCTTCCCTGCAATGAAATTATTGCCGTCTTTTTGCCCTGTCCTTGAGTTATGTTACTCTGAGAAATGAAATGTTGCTGAAAATGTGTGTATCTCAGTAGGCGAGTTTTAAACAATTTGAAAGAGCCACGTTTTAACGGTGCCAATTTCGCAGCTTACTAGGGGGAGGTTTGCTACGTTGAACCTGTAGCTCTTCAGCTGTCCAAGTGAATCAGGGCCACTATTGATTAATCAATAGGAACCAAGCTATGATTCTTGGGTATAGCAGCCAATATCTGATCCAGAGTTAATGTACCAAGAAGATGTCTGCTCTCATGCATCCCATTTCCTTTGTCTTTTGCCTTCAGCTTCCATTCCCTTTAAGGGTCTTCTCCGTCACAGTCACTTAGATTTAGCTGCAGTCCCCTGCCCGCCCCCCCCCCCCCCACTAGTCAAATTGGAAGGCTGTCTGCCGTCTAATTCCAGCAGATGCTGCTGAACTGTTGCTCTAGAAGAGACCTGAACACTCGGGTTGTTAGGGCTAGTCTCTTTGTTCTTTCCTGACTTGAGAACACTCCCCGTCTACCACGTGGAGGACTGGATAGTCACGATTTCCTATCAGCTCTTCTCTATATGCTTGGGGGGCAGGGGGGGAGTGGTTGTTGCTCTGCAGACTTGTTGATGGTGCCATGAGGCAAATGGAAACCAGAAGTAGGTTTTCTTGAAGGGCATAAATAGTAGAAACATACACAAGTATGAAAGTTGAATTTTGAAAAATGTCAGAATTCTAACCTTTTTATTCCTTATAAACTTGTGTTGTTACCCTGCGTTTGCTTTCTGCATGCACATTGAACCCTCCGCAAAGTCGTGTTGGCTGATGTGGTTTACAACAACAGTTGTCAAAGTGTGATCCTTGGATGAGCAGTATGTGTGTGTGTGTGTGTGTGTGTGTGTGTGTGTGTGTGTGTGTGTGTGGCGGCGGGGGGTGGGGTGGGGGGGGGACTTGTTAGCAATGCAAATTATCAGGCCCCACTCCAGACTTACTGAATTAGAAAATCAGGGGGCAGGCCCAGGCATTTTTTTTTTTTTTAGCAGGACCTCCAGGTGATTCTGATGTATACCAGAGTTTGAGAACCATTTGTTTACAGCCAAGCCTGTGTTTGCATCTTAGTTGTGTTACCTAAATGCTAACTGGGGACTAGTTTTCCTTCTATAAAAAGAGGGCAACCATCTCTACCTTCCACAGTCACTGTGGGATTATTAAGCTGATATGTATAAATACTTGTACATGAGTACTTATAAACTGTAACTGCTGGTACCATCTTTTACAAGGTATGGTGATAGACAATGGGAAGATAAAGGCCTAAAACATGGGCTCAGCCCTGGTTTTGCAGTCAAGAAGACATGACATACATATATATGTATGTATGTGTATATATATATATAAATGTATGTATGTGTGTGTGTATATATATATATATAAATGTATGTGTGTGTGTATATACACCAGGGAACTTTACGCAACAGGCCTTAAGTTCTGCATGAACCTTGTATTGAAAAAAAAAAAAAAAATCTGTTGAGACAGACACGAAGAAGTTAATGCTTTTGAGTTGGTGAGGGATTGGTTAATCCAGTCTTTTTTTTTTTTTTTTTTTTGTAATGTTTGTTTATTTTTGAGAGAGAGCATGAGCAGGGGAGGGACAGAGAGAGAGAGGGAGACAGAATCCCAAGCAAGCTCTGGGCCTGAGCTGTCAGCACAGAGCCGGACGTGGGGCTCCAACCCACTAACTGTAAGATCATGACCTGAACTGAAGTCGGACGCTCAACTGCCTGAGCCAGGCACCCTGGTTAATAAGTCTTTATTACCAATTTTTTTGTTTTAATGTTTATTTTATTTTTGAAAGAGAGAAGGGGACAGAGGATCTGAAGCAGGCTGTGTAGCCTGTTGTGATGTGGGGCTCGAACCCATGAACTGTGAGATCATGACCTGAGCCAAAGAGAGAGATGGTTAACCAACTGAGCCACCCAGACGCCCCTATTCTTTATTAGCAGATGGCTAGATGGATGCATGGACCCTTCAACTAAAAAAAAATCACTTCAGGTAACATTAAATGATGTCAAATTATTCATAGTTTAAACATAGCTTTCAGGAATTCTGTAGCATTGTGTTGATTCTGTAATAGAAGGAAGTGATTAGCAGAAATGTCTTGGATTTTGGACAACTCATTTGTTCTGTCAAAATTACACGAGGGCAGTCTTTGGGGGAAAAGACATTTGAAATTATGCTGCTTTTTTACCTCCTGTGCCAAAAGACAGGGCTTCACTTCTTTCATGTTGGATGGGATGGAATAGGATTTGTATTTCATTCTTTTTAGCTTGTATCAGTGATGTTGAAGTCAAGGTTTTTTTGTTTTTTGTTTTTTAAATTTGAAGATGATAATATTGGTAAGGCTTCCCATCAGTGTTAAAATTTGGTATTGATGAGTGTTCATTTGTAAATTATTTCACAGGAATGATCTCTGCCTCTGCTTAAGAAAAGTTTCTGGGTTTGGTTTTGTGGCTGTTTTGTCTAATACAGAAAAACTGCAAGAAATACAAACTTCTTAGAGCATACCTGATACCATAATCAGCATTTTTTGTTCCATTTTTCCACTTAACATATCATGAGCCTTTTTCTATACATTAAATTATTTGTCAGCAATACAATGTTTGCGTAATTCATCAGGACATATCCTAACTTTAATCTTTCTGAGCACTTAAGCTGTTTGATAGGCTCCTCATATCACTTCAGGAAAAACCCTGGACAGTCTATGTTGCCAATCATAAAATTTGAGCCGTCGAGTAAGAAGTGAAAATTGTCGGAAAATTTGTATTCACAACTCTGTACTTGACAGCTTCCCAACACTTTAAAGACATCTTGCTAAGACTGACGGTAATCTTAAGGAATGTGATTTTTTTTTTTATATGTCCTGAAGAAATGTGTCATCATTTCTCAGTGAACCAAGATTTTTCCTAAATCTGGCAGAGCCCTGGACCATTGGATTTTAATGTAACAGTATAGTGAGTTTATCTGTTTCAGATTCCACATTGCAATGAACTTTTAAGAAACTACCCTGACCAAAATGTATGCACTCCTCAGTTGTATACATTATGTACAGCTTTTTGCATGTCAATCCTATTTCAATCAGGAGGTTAAGAAAGAAAAAAAGGAATTACTACTTGGTGAATTTTAGGGACATACCAAAGAAGAGCATCCAGTTATCCAAAAAGGCCATTAAAATATCCTTCCATTTTCTTTTTTTTTTTTTTAATTTTTTTTTCAACGTTTATTTATTTTTGGGACAGAGACAGAGCATGAACGGGGGAGGGGCAGAGAGAGAGGGAGACACAGAATCGGAAACAGGCTCCAGGCTCTGAGCCATCAGCCCAGGGCCTGACGCGGGGCTCGAACTCACGGACCGCGAGATCGTGACTTGGCTGAAGTCGGACGCTTAACCGACTGCGGCACCCAGGCGCCCCTATCCTTCCGTTTTCTAACTACTTAGCTGTGAGGCCGGATTTTCTTCATGAACTTGAGCCTGTACAGCCTTTCCCAACAGGATGCATGCAGAAGCAGGCAGGAGACTATTTTCTCCTAATCCAGGTAGTGAAGAGATTTGCAAAAATGCAAAGCAATGCCATTCTTCTCACTAAATCTTTTTTCTTTTGGAAGATCTATTTTTCATTAAAAGGATTTATGCTAACATGCAATTTAAAATATTTTAAAATCAGGGCACCTCGCTGGCTCAGTAGAGCGTTTGACACTTGATCTCAGGGTCGTGAGTTCGAGCCCCATGTTGGGCATAGAGTTTACTTAATTAAAAAAAATATTAAAAAATATTTTTAAGTGGATACATATTTTAAAAATTTCTGTTAATTTTGAATACAGTGATTGGTGATAGTTATAATCTACATGACCAAGGTCTGTGAGGTCCTCAGTAATTTGAGTGTACAAGATTCCTGAGACCAAAACGTTTGAAAACCATTGGGTTAGATAAATTTTTGAGTTTTTTCCAGAGTTGGATGTCATTGATTTCCTGTTTCTACCATGAATTTGTAATCAATTCAGGCACCTTGAAAGATAATGTTCATTAATGAGCTAACTTGTTCATCTTTTTCTATCTGTTTGAGAGTCATTTTGTAGAGAGAGCTTACTTAGACATCTTGGTTAAGTTGAGGCTTAACTTTCCCTAGAAATAAATATTTACCTGAAATATTGCATTCTGCGGTACCCAAAATAGTCACATATGAAATAACTTTTATTCACTTTTATTGTGATGATTAATATATGCTAGGGGTTGGAACCCTCCTAGAGGGAGGAATCATAGCCATGCCTTTCACCCCACCTGCTCCAGCCCCAAGGTTGAAGCTGATTCCTGGAGATAAGAAACAAATGCTTCACAGTTCTTTGCAAATAACTTTTGAAGCGTATTAAGAGCAACATGCTTTCCAATTAATTTTGTTTTCCTGTGGTAAATAATGAGTCATTAAATGACTTGGAGGTGGGAGTAGAGTCCATTACCTGGCAACTTTGTTTTTTCCAAGGATGTCTGTCTTTCTAACCTGAGAAGTAGATACATGGAATTAGAAGTCCAGGCTGAATGATTTTGAAGGACAGCCTTGTTCTCTGAATAGTATTTGCTATTTGGCTAAATGAGAAAGTATTCATTTTTTTGATTGTTTCAGTTGGGATTCATCTGTGACAATGAGGCATCTCACAAATGACGGAGGTTGGAAAAGTAAATGCATTTCTCTCTAAAGGAGTTATTTTTACTGTTCCTTTGGGGGTGGAGGAACACCTTTCTAAGAGAGGATTTATTTGGCTTCATTTATTAGAGAGTATTTAACAAGAATGGGGTTTCTGTGGAGTTTTTTTTGTCTTGCTTTTTGGTATTGTAAATCATAAAATGTGGGTGGTTTTAAAATAAAACATCTTTTAACCTTTTTACTCCCAGCGCATGATCTATCTTACAAGTTAAATAGATCACTTAAAGATCTTTTGATAGAAGAATTTTAATGGATAGCAAAGAGCATAATTACGTGGTCAAGCAGAGAAGTACAGTCTCTTAATTTACTGTCAAATTACCATAAAATTTTTAATTAGCATAATTAAGTAGAATAAGTTATAAGATCTATTACTTTATGTGTTTTTATATGCTTTCTCTCCCTGAGTCACTGCATTTAACAGGAGCCTTCCAATTTAATTATCTTCTCTAAGGCAGGCCAGGTGTGAGGCACAAATCGTAATGATGTAGCTGGGTATAGCCACAAATGGAATTCTTTCCAACATCACCAGGTCTCCCTGGTGCTCCCCCTGTGCTTCTGAGCCTTTCCTTCTGTTTATGCTAGTCTGTTGGCTTTTCTTTATTTTGACTCCCAACTGCAGAAAGAACACTTTCATATCATGACTCAGTATGCATATGAACATGTTATATTAATTTTTATTATATACAATTACTGCTTTTACTGTATGCAATGTACTGTCTTTAAAAAAATTTTTTTTAATGTTTACTTATTTTTGAGAGAGAGAGAGAGAGAGAGATAGAGATGGGGACGGAGGGTCAGAGAGAGGGAGATAGAGAATCCGAAGCAGGCTCCAGGCTTTGAGCTGTCTGCACAGAGCCCCACGCGGGGCTCGAGCCCACGGACCGTGAGATCATGACCTGAGCCAAAGTCGGATGCTCAACCGACTGAGCCACCCAGGTGCCCCATACTCTCATTTTTAAAATACCTTTTTAAAAAAAAAGAAAACAAAAACAAAACTGATTTCAGGATCCCTTGCAACCAGCTCACTGGAAAACACTGACTTGGACAACTCTGCCATTCACCCCAATGGCTATTTGCTATCTTCTGTACTCCTAGCTGATCACTTCTGTCAATTTCAGCAGCTGCCCTGATCTCCTGCTTTACGGAGCCATTGAGTTGTGACTTCCTCAGGTTGTCACCAACCTGCAAGTTTCTGCACTAGTACCATCTGTCCATCTGTCTCCTCTCCCTCCCTTAATGGGAGAGGTGCCCTTTGTCCACGCAGGCTCCAGATATCACCATTTGAACCATAGTCTCACCCTGCTGGGCCAGGATGACTGGAAGTGGTGCCTGGATGGAGTGTTTGCCAAATCCTCTGAATCTTAAGATTGAACATGCTCAGCCCTACAAGACCCAGCTGCCTATGTATCTTGATACCACAAAAATCTGGTCATCTCCACCAACAAGATAGAAGGTACAAGGCAAAATAGGATGATTTTTTGACACTGGCTTGGTGCCGACAGATCAAGGAAGAGGGGTAATGGAGCTTGATAGCCTCCTGCTGGGTCTCGCCTCTTACTCAAAAGATTAGCTGAAATTGGTTACCTTGGAGAAGCCAAGGAAGGTTGTAATCTGGCTCTTGGGATGATTGCTGTGTATTGCTTTACTAGCATTTCCTGAAAAATAAGCAAAAAGCTGGTATGGTGTAGAAAGAAAGCAAAAACTGGCATTATCCGGGTTTGAAGGCCACAGTGACTCGTCTCTGATTTGAGGCTATGCTAAGTGTGTCCGGTTGAAATCTCGAAAGAGGTGGAGTCTGCAGTAATTGTACAACTCTTACGTGACTACCCATTGGAATCCTGGTTGAATATCTCAAACCTGCTATCTGCTTAAATACACAGGTAGACCAGTTCCTTCAACTTGAACTTTAGATTCGTTGACTATATCATGTCCTGTCTTGCCTCTAGACTTGTGCATTTCCTAGTGGAAATGGAGACCCCATCCTTAGCATCCCATATTTTTTCTAGGGCTCCTTTCCTGACTACTCTCCAAATCCCTGCTCTGTATTAACATAGTACTCTTTAATTTCCCCTTTCAGTATAATATATCATAATAGCTTGGTGACTTTCCTCTGTCTAAACTCTTACCCTGCTCCTGCCATCTGTTAGACATAAGCCCTTTGAAGGCGAATATTGTCTTACATTCTAGAATACCCACAACACTTGGCAGAGCATCTGACACAGTAGGTACTCATTTAATATTGCAAAATGAATGAAATAAGCAGTGCTAGGATGAGGATAGAGCGGTGGTGTCAGCCAGCTGCCTCTAACGTGGAGATGGGGGAGAACCAGGAATAACTCTACTAAGGATAATAGGGTTGGCACATCATGCTGGTTTCTTTTGAATTGGACCCTTCCATTTGGATTCAATCTATTTGGGGTGTGATAAGTTACCAGAACAGCAGACACACCCAGTTTAACATATACATTCGTTCAAGAAAAACATTACTTTGGCTTTTCTATGGAATTGTTCAGTAAATTATTGAGAGTTTACTGGTGAATGAAATGTTGCTGTGACCGAATCAGACCAAACAAGCACTCCTGAATTTGAGAATTTGCTATGTTTTGAAATAGTACTAGATTGATCTAAATTACTCCCTTCACTTTGCTAGCATAACATAATCCCATACTCTGGCAATATTTCATGTGTTTGTAAACTCTCTGTCCCATTTTACTGGGTCCCACGAGGACGAATGTGTCTTGTCAGCTTGGTGACAAGAATTTGGTGTCCCAAATTCAGCCTAGGAATTAGCCTGTGGTTGGAACCAAGTAGGTATTTAAATGAAAGCTCTGTGGAAAATCCTACATAACATCCTGTTCCTCTCAAGGCTAGGGTAAAATATTTGGTCTTTGTGATGCTCTTTCTTTGCACGTTGCTCCAAAGGAAAAAGAGCCTGTATTAGTTAGATCTTTCTGGCTCACAGGTAATCCAACTCAAACTGGGTTTTATTCAAAATAGAAACTGATTTCTTGTTTCAGTTAGGAATGTGATCCCCAACAAAAACAGATAACATCTTAAATAGACACAGGTTACTCTTCTGTGACATGGAGCCCAAAGGAAGGCCATCCAGGGTTGGTAGAGGTGCTCATGGAAGTCATTTTGGACTCTCTGATCTCATGCCCACCATTCTTTTTGTTTTGTTTGTTTATTTTGAGAGAGCGAGCACATGTGCATGCAAGTGGGAGAGGGGCAGAGGGAGTGAGGGGATCCCAAGCAGACCACATGTTCTCAGTGCAGAGTCCACCTCGGGGCTCAATCTCACGAACTGTGAGATCATGATCTGAGCCGATATCAAGAATGGGACGCTTAACTGAGCCACATGCATACCCCACATGCCCGCCATTCTTAATATGTGGCTTTCATCTTAAGAAGCAAAATGGTGGGAAAAACAGGGAAGGGAAAAGGGCAAGCCATTCTCTTTAGCAAGTCTTGGCCTTTTTATCCACCCAAAGACCTTGGCTCTAACTGTGGTCACATTCAAAAGGAGGTTAGGAAATCAAGAATGGGAAATGGAGGTTTCCTCAGCCAACTAACAGTACCTTTCACACTCTTATATTAGGAAAATGCAGGAGACAGTTTGCTTTTTTAGTTGGTTAGATCCAACTAAAATGGTATCCAAATGGACCAGAAATGTAGAAATCTGTGTTACAATGTAGGCCATTTGAAAGGAGATAGTCTGATCATTGAAGTCAAATTCTCTATCAGTTACTCAGGATCATGGCACACCTTTGTTTGCTTCATGTGTGGGCCATGACATTCTTGTGCAGCTTTGTTCTTCCTGGACCTTCTAATTACCTGTTTTTCCATGAACAGAAGTAATGTGTTTTTCTTTCTTTTGCTGCTATAAAAACGTATTCTCTTAATTATACAGCTTTTTGGATTTTTAAAAAAAATTTTAATGTTTATTTTTGAGAGAGACAGAGCGCAAGCAGGGGAGGGGCAGAGAGAGAGACAGACAGACAGACACAGAATCTGAAGCAGGCTCCAGGCTCTGAGCTGTCAGCACAGAGCCTGATGTGGGACTCGAACTCACGAACTGTGAGATCATGACCTGAACCGAAGTCAGATGCTTAACTGACTGAGCCACCCAGGCACCCCTGTATTTTTTTTTTTTTTTAATTAACTAACTGCTTTCTAGGCCTGCTTATATACCTGTCATCCTGAAGTTTCCTTTTATTCTTGAATTCTACTTTTTCTTGGATTCTATATCTTCCTCTTAGATATATTTTTAATTTGGCTGGAGTATATTTTGAAGTAAGTTTTCAGAAAGAGTGCATGGCAAGCATACTTTGAACTCATGCTTATCTGCTCTCATAATTGGTAATTAGGCTGGGTATGAAATTCTAAATTCAAAATAATTTTACCTCAGCATATGAAAGGAATCTCTTTCTAGCAGCCAATGTTACTAAGTCTTGTGCCTTCATATGGACTTTTCTTTGGAAGCTTAGAAATGTTTTCTTTCTCCTTGATACTGTAAACTTTCATGAGAATCTTTTTCCATTTATCCTGCTCAGCACCTGTGGACTCTTGTAATGTCAAGACTTGTGTTCTTGGAAATTTCTTATTTCTTTCAATACTTCTTTTCCATAATTCCCCCACGCCCCCATTATTTGGGGATAAATTCAATGGATTGATATTACATCTCCTGGATTAACTCTTAAGTCTCCTTAATCACACTTTGTGTCTTCTCTCCTTCCCCCTGACCAGTTTTCTGAGAATGTCATCACCCTTTCATTTTGCCCTTCTATTGAATTTTTAACTTCAAAAGTCAAATTTTAATTTCTGTAGTCTTTTCCTTTTCATAACGTGTTTTATTTCATGTGCGTATTTTGTGTTTTCTGATGTCTTTGACTGTATTCGGATCTAGCCTGCCCCACCCCCATTCTCTTCTACTTCATGAATTTACTGTCTCTCTTCTCTCTGGATCAGTTCTGTTTCATACTTGTCTTTCTCTTTTATTCCTTTAGCATTCCTCAAATCTGGTGATCCTTGGTTACCCGTCCATATTCACAAATGAAGGACAAGGTTATGGTTCTAGGTAGCTCACTTAATTTCCCTTTTCTTCCAAACATCTGTCCCTGCTGACCTTTTCCTTTGTTGGCAGGGCTGGCTGTGAGTTCTGAAACTGTGAAGGCACAGTGTGTCAAAGAGTAGGTTTCAGTTTAGGGTGTAACAATTTAGGGTGGAGCCAGCATAACATGTTTGAGGTTCCCTCAGTGCCAGAGAAGAGGTCCCTACTAAGGGGTGCCTTCCTTCCTGGCAGGTCACTTGCTTGTTTTGGAGAGTAGATGTCTGACTTCGGACAGGGAGCAGTCCTACCCTGCCCTTGTAGGCTAAGGAAGGGGAGCTCAAGCTTGGCCCCCATTCTGCAGTCAGTGCTTCAGACAGACTCTCCTTTTAGTACCTACACTTGCAATCTCAGTTCCTGCCAGCTGCCGGCTCCGCTCTGGCTTTTGCTTGCTTGTGTCCCAGGCTCTCCTGTGCTTTACTTCTCAATATGCTCTGATCTTATTAACATCGTTAGTCCACGGTTGTGTCCCTGTGGGTTAGAATGGGGCAATGCCTTGCTTCTTAATCTAGAAGCCCTGGAATATTACATTTTTAAAAACTTAATATATTTTTGAGAGAGTGATACATGCTGAAAACAGAATTCAGAAAGTACAGAAGGAGGTGCAGGGGCAGGTAAGACTTCCTCAAACCCAGGCTTTCCATTCTCCAGGTCCCCTTCCTGGGAGCAACCACTGTTAGCAGTTTCCTTCCTACTTCCAGAGGATTGATGATGTGCACATTGAAGAAAAATCACTTTGGTAGTTTTGTGTAGAATGAACCAGGGTTGGAGAGAGGCAGGAGGAGAGAGAAACTGGAATTTGGGGGTACCATAGTGATGGCAGTGGCCTCATGGGAAGGGAGTGAGGGACGGGTGCTTGTTGGTGCTGGCCACTGGCTGGGTGTTAGCAGCATGGTTGGATGGCTGGAGTAAATGGGGGCATGGAGAGTGGTAAAGGAGAGCAGGACTCTTGGTTGACTTTTGCAGTGGATGAAGGGTGGGGTTTTATTTGCATTAACCCAGTGACTTTACAGAGAATCGGAATGCTTTCGTTGTCCCCTAAGTCTATGAAACTTTAATAATTTGCCGTCTCTGCTCATGTTACTATTCATTTTACACATTTCCTTAGCCCACTGGAGGGTTTCTGAGAGTGACATTCTTTTTATTGTATTTTATTTTTAACGTTTATTCAATTTTGAGAGACAGAGACAGAGCATGAGTTGGGGAGGGGTAGAGAGAGAGGGAGACACAGAATCTGAAGCAGGCTTCAGGCTCTGACCTGTCAGCAAAGAGCCCGATGTGGGGCTTGAACCCACGACCCATGAGATCATGACTTGAGCCTAAGTTGGACGCTTAACCGACTGAGCCACCCAGGGGCCTCTGAGACTAACATTCTAAAGGAATTTTAACACTGTTGTACTCACTGAATAGATATTATTCCCACTTCCTATAGCAAACTGGAAACTCAGCAACCAAGTCTAGCCCATGGGCATGTTTAGTTGGGCACAGTGTTTTGTTTTCACTTTGAGTTGACATTTTAAAAAATGGAGACCTCCCTCCAAACCTGGATTTGTGGCTTCTGTTGACAAAGAGGAAGATCTGGCTACACTGAAATGGTCTTCCTCACAGTAGTAATGAGCTAAGCCTTCCCAACTGCTGCCCCTGTAGACAGGCTGTCCCTTCTCCACTTGGCAGGAGCCCCTACCACTCTGTGTTTGCATGTGAACTTGGCCTTGACGTCTTGACTCATTTAGTTACCTGCCAAGACCCTGTGGTCCTGCATTAGTCATCCTGGTTATAGAGATAAATCTGCAAAAGATTCCAAACTACCAGGGAAGCTGTCTGTAGCTTAAAATTTCTTTTAGTACACTTCGTGGTATTTTTTTTGTCTCTATGCACAAATGAATGGGATCGTACGGAAACTTTAATTCTAAAAGTTGAAATCTAACCTAGGGAAATCCAGTGTTTTTGTTGAAAAAGAAAAGAGCAGGCAGCACTGATTAAAAGTTATGAAAGGGAATACTTACTAGCCAGACTGATGTAAATATTCTTGACGATGTGGTTAGCACATCTGCTATTCACAAGGCGGTGAGGTGACAACTGGAATTCTCCTTCTGAAGTTCATAAGCTAAGAGATGGGATAACTTGATTTTCCTCAAGACAATAGCCATGTGTTTGTTTTTAAATTTTTTTTAGTGTTCATTTTTGAGGGGGGGGGGGTGGGAAGGGAGGGAGGGGCAGAGAGAGAGAGGGAGACACAGGATCTGAAGCAGGCTCCAGGCTCTGAGCTGTCAGTACAGAGCCCAACGTGGGGCTGGAACTCATGAACTGTGAGATCCTGACCTGGGCCAGAGTCTGATGCTTATCCGACTGAGCCACCCAGGTGCCCCAATAGTAATGTATTAACATGGAAGAAAGTGGAGCTGAATGAAACGGTTTTAATTGCATTGTTGAAGCAGTACCTTATGAAATCCTTCTGGATAAAATCTCTGCCCGTTCAGTTAATAAGGAAAAGATATTCATCCTTTGTTGTAACAGTTGGAAAGAACCTTGTCACTTGAGATAGTTTATTGGATTGATGTGCCCTAAATCTACCTCTTTTGGAAGCCATATTTCCCTAAGACCATCCTAGGGAGTTCCCTTTGTGCGTGTAGGTCGACCTTGGACTAACTCCAAGATTTCTAGTCACAGGACATAGGAAGTAGAGGGAGTAGTATTACATACGCTTGGAACCCAGCCCATTAGCAGAAGTCACATGTGGTTTCCAGTGTTGGCCCTCCTTGTCTTCAGTTTTGAGTCACTCACTGAATACTTGATCTGAATTCCCCATGCTGCTTACATAAACAGTTCCATGCACTTCTCAGGAAGTGTGTGACATAACTTTGTGATTGATGTTAAAATTCCAGTAGCAACACACGATCACAGAAAAGGTCTGATAATCTAAGTAACTTTGATTACTTTACAAAGGGACATGTCTCAGCATGTAAGAAGACTGACATGGGGAGGCCGTGGACTGTGGTAACAGGATGAATTGAGATGGTGACTCAAGAACCATGGGTTCCAGTCCCAGCTTGTCTCTGTCTTGCTGTGTGACCTTTGAGCAAATTTCCTCTGCATCTCCTTTTCCTTTTGTATAAACGGAAGCAGTTGAACTATGGATGGTCTTCCAGTGTTCTCGTCTCTGACATTCGAGCAGTCATTTACTCCCATTGTCTTTGCTTGAGAGATTGAGAATCCTGGGCAAGACGCTCCTCAGTTACAGTCGGATCAGTGATCTTGTCAGCCTCTTTTTCTCTGAGGTAACAGTGTCCTGTGTAATTTCTGATGTTGGCGAGTCTTCATGACCATCTTCAATTCCTGCTGTATGCAGTGCATCTGGAGATCCCGTGGGAAGCAAGACTGGTTTCATGGGGAGACCATCTTTTCTGTCTGAGTTTCAGAATGCCAGGGAAGTTCTATTCCTTCTAGATGTTTCTCTTACTCTTGTGTAGTGGTTTCTGAAATCCAGCAATATTGTTTTCTTTAGTCTTCCCCCTCGCCACTGCCCTGGCCCTCTTGAAGACTGTTTTGGAGCCTGAAGAGGCTAGTAACATGGCAAGTCTTAGAATCAGAAAAGATTAGTGGCTGGCAACACTGAAGGATTGGGGGTAGACGGGGACACCAGAATAAGGGATAGTGGATCAGAGGGCCTGAAGGCCAGGTTCACCACTCTGATAGATTTGCCCACCCTGGTCCTGGTTGAGCAGGTATGGAAGTGAGATGAAGCCTGCTGCTATGCACCAGCTCTGTTTTCTGCCCCTGACACTCAACAGTGACAGGTGTATTGTACTTGCCCCGAACACACAGACACAAACAGAAGCAGCCACGTCCCACTGAGCATGTTTGTGGGGTGAGCCAAGAGGAGGGGAGAGAAGATACAAATGAGAGGAAATTGCTAATACAACCAGAGCTGGACAGAGGCTGGAAAGGATGGGATTGGAACGTAGGTAGAGTGTAAGGGTTTGTCAGACGTGAGAGGAAATCTTGTTATCACAGAAAGCTGTGAAATAAAAGAATAGTATATGGTTTGAACACAGGGGAGATGGGGCCTTCAGGAATTGTTAATCTGACTCGTCCTCAGTAAAGTAGGGAAGTCTTACCGTCTTCCTCTCTCCGCCGACCTCCTGATCTTTCTGTGTTTTATTTGGTTCTAAATGGACCTTTATGCTGTTGGGATGGACATTTGAAGGAGAATAACTGTAAACAACAGAACTCGGTCTGCTCTACATCCGCTAACTATTCCCTTTCCGAATCTGCAGAGTGTGGTGTCTAATCAGGCATTTAAACAAAAGAGGGATTGCCTCATGTGCCCTCAGAACCAGAGATTGTCATTCTGTCCTGTTCCTGGTGCAGAGAACTTTTTACTATTAGAGCCCTGCTGTGACCAGGGAACAAGAGGGTGGCAATAGCTTTACTATTCAGAACCCTTGTTGCTAAATATGTCAGCCCAAGAAGTCTTGACCCATGTCCCTTTTAGCATTTAGAAAATCACTAGAGTTTCTGTCTTTTAAAAAAAATTTTTTAATGTTTTTTATTTTTGAGAGAGAGAGACATAGAACCCAAAGGAGGCTGTAGGCTCTGAACTGTCAGCACAGAGCCCAATGTGGGGCTGGAACCCATGAACTGTGAGATCATGACCTGGGCTGAAGTTGGACGCTCAGCTGACTGAGTCACCCAGGCGCCCCTAGAAAATCACTAGAGTTGCAATGCTGAGGAAATTCAGAAAGCAGCCAGATCATCTCTTAGGCTATCCTCCTATTTCTACTTTAGTTACATATAGAATTGATTTTTATATTTCCCCGGGCCCTGAAGAATGGTCACATGTAATAAAACTGGGTATTGTACTTGATCTCCTTCACATTCTCCTGTGTGACTCTGATCTCTAGCTGCTTGTTAAAAGCAAGGAGAAGGCAAGCTGAGGATAAGTCACTCTTTTGGGCTCCTGGCTTAATTGTAAATAAAGCAGCCCTTTGTTGAGATGTAAAGAAGCCAGGAAAGGGAAGCTGGGTGTTTAGGGAAGACTTTGCAAAGATGTTCTGTAACACCAAGCCTAAGAGTCTCAGGACGTTAAGGCTAGAAATGTTGCATATCAGTGAAGTCGAACCATATGTGTTTTTTTTTAACTTTATTTTAAAAGAGAGAGTGTGCACACACGCATGAGTGGAAGAGGGACAGTGAGAGAGGGAGAGAGAGAGAATCCTAAGCAGGCTCCGGGCTGTTAGGACACAGAGCCTGATGTGGGGCTTAGTCCCACAAACTGTGAGATCATGACCTGAGTCGAAATCAAGGGTCAGACGCCCAATGGACTGAGCCACCCAGGCACCCCCCTAACCATATTTTTAAAGTGAGAAAGCTGAAGCTCAAAAGACCTGCTCTTGTCCAAGGCTACACAACACCTGGAGGAGAAGAGCAGTGAGTAAGGTGCACTCAAGGCTTCTGACTTAATAGTCGGCGCACTTAACGGCTGTGTCCTTGGTCAAGTACCTTTTTTTTTTTTTTAATTAAAAAAAAATTGATTTATTTAGCGAGTGGGGGGAATGCAGAAAAAAAGGGAAAAAGGGAGAGAGAGAATCCCAAGCAAGCTCTGTGCTGTTGTCACGGAGCCCAACATGGAGCTCAATCCCATGCACTGTGAGATCATGACCTGAGCCAAAATCAAGAGTTGGATGCTTAATTGACTGAGCCACCCAGCTGCTCCCTTGGTCAAGTTCTAGTACTTCTCAGTGCTACATTTTATGCCATTAAAAAAAAAGGAACTAGTAGGGTTCACTTTGTGGGCCTATTGTGAAGATTGACTTCATTAACACAGATACAAGGCTCAGTACAGCGCATGGCACCCTTTCATGCTCAGCACCTTAGAGCCGGTGTTATGGTCAAATCTCCAGTTTCTCTGCCTTTCACATTTTGCTAACTTCATATTATTTACTTAAAGATAATTAATGTAGATTGTTCAAATTGTCATATCCCCTTTTGGACCATTTTATTGCTTAACATCAGCTTTCTTTTTCTTCTAATACCCATGATCTCGTAGTTTTCCATGTGTTTTCCATGTTCATGGACTTTGATTCTTTGGACATTTAAATGCTGATTTGTGAAACTTCCTCCTGGCTTTCTCTTACACTCTGTCTTCATTCTTAGCCTCCTCTTAAGGCTTTTTCCTCTCTGCTTTCCTGACATTTCCTGCTTCCTGCTGCCCCCTAACAATGGGGTGTATGCCAGGCTGAGTTCTGGAACTCCTTGGATAGCTCATTCATCCTTAGGGGTTGGTCATTACTTCTGTGTGGTTCCCAACATTTTGCTTCCTAGTGTTTTTCCAGAGCTGCAGTTCAGCATCTGATCTCTGCCTTTGGATCTGTCTTCCATCAGTGTGCTTGGACCAGCACACTACCCCTGCTGCCACCTGTTGGGGTCTCCCTGACGTCTTTCTCTCTGGTCACGGAGACACTATCCTCCCATACCTGTACGTGAAGATTTGGAGCTTTGATTCCTCCATCTGTTTTTCCTGCCCCACATCCAGTTGATGGCCATATCCCACTGATCATTCTCTGAACGTTCTTTCCTACACCCGTTTGTCTTCCTCTTTTGACTACCCGCCGCCCGCCCCAACCTCACACCTGAACTGCTGGTCTCCTCTCAAATTACCGACTCCAGTCTTTTCTTCAGTCCACCTTATACTGCAGTTCCACCTTATACTCCTTAAAATGCTGCCTTGTATACATCACTTTTATTTCCCCTTTTTAAAGGTTTACTTATTGATTTATTTAAATATTTGGGGAGAGAGCAAGTGGGGGAGGGGCAGAGAGGGGGGACAGAGGATCCAAAGTGGCCTCTAACAGGATGACAGCAGCAAGCCTGACTTGGGGTTCGAACTCATCAACCACGAGATCATGACCTTAGCAGAAGTCAGATGATCAGGGCCACCCAGGTGCCCCTAATTATTTGTTTTTTTGAGAGACAGAGAGCATGAGCAGGGGAGGGGCCCAGAGGGAGGGGGAGAGAGAGAATCCTAAGCAGACTCTGCACTGTCAGCATAGAGCCCAAGGCAGGGCTTAAATCCACAAACTGTGAGATCATGACGTGAACTGAAACCAAGAGTCAGACCCTTAACGGACTGAGCCACCCAGGTGCTCCTACATCACTTTTATTTCTACTAAAACTTCTATCTTTACCAGCAGAAATTTTTATTAGCTGCCTGGTAAATAAAGTTGAAATTCCTTAGCCTGGCATTGAAAACTTTCTATAGTTTTTCTACTCCCTTCTCATCCCTGTTTACATTGTTCTGTCGTCTGAAATATGTCATGAGCCATTCCAATGTGATTGTGTGCTGGGGATGGGACCATATCCCTACCGTCCTCCCCCACTTAGAGTGCTCTCTTGCCCTCACCTGTGGTCTACTCTTACCACCAAATGCCCCTCATGGTCATCTGCCCCTGCCCTGCCCCTGCCCTTGGCAAAGACTCCCTCTTTTGGATTCCTGTAGGATTTTTGCTAACCATATTACCACCTATGTTTTCATGTGTAAGCCCTGTTTTCCTCAGTGGTTGTAAACTGTTCCAGGGCACTGATCATATCTTAAGAATGTAACCAGAGCCCAAGGGTACAAGAGCATCTGGCTCCAGGGGTCCCAAATAAACCAGATTTGTCCACTTGTGGCTGACAAAATCCAAAAGCAGATGAGTGGTGGTGAAACCGGACAGGGATTTATTTCAGTGAGGCAAACACTGGGAAGACTGTGAATACTTTGCCTGCAAAGTGCTGAAGATACTTTTAGGTTTATGTAGGGAAAATGTGGGACAGAGGTCAGGGGGGGTACATGTAAGTGGGCAGGAAAGGTCAGGTCCATCATTATCCTGGAGTCAATCATTCAGGGTCTTGCTGGCGCAGGGTAGTCAGTTGCTTGAGGGGGTATTTTCTGTTCTCATCAGGGGATGCTTTGCCTACGTGTCCTAGGCTAGAAAGAACGTCATCAGTTAGAAAGTATAGACTAAGGTTGAAATGGAGATTCAAGATTTCAAGATTACTTCTTTAGTATCTAACACCTTCCTCTTCATCAAAAAATGTGAGGACAAAGAAAAGAACAGGTCCCAAAATGGACTGAACAATGAACTGAGTGAGGAAAACTGGGTTAGAATCTCACTTCTAAAAGTCACAGAGAACCTTACCATGTCTCCTGATCTCTCTGGGCCTCAGTTTTTGCTGAAGGGAAGGGAAATAAGTCCTTTTTCAGGTCCTAAACCTAATGTTCTATGAATGGCTCCAGTGATTGGATTTGGAAACAATATCTGTGTTGCAGCCTTCCTGTCCCTGTTACAAGCAGTGGAGTAGAGTGGTTTACAAAAGCAAAAGCAATATATAACTTAATAAAGACAACAGAGTTCCAAAATAAAGTGGGAGGATTTTTTCTTACAGTCACAGAAAATGATGAGACAACTTTCAGAAAATAATGAAAAGCCCAACTGGAGACAAAAGACAGTATCTCCTCTTAGGATTCATTTACTTGGCTCTCTGCCTCAGGCTGTCCTAAATAGGATTAGCTGCCCCTTCTTTCCATTCCTGAGTTCCTGGTTGAATTGGCAATAGCAGGCACTTACCAAACCATTAACTTGGCTTTCCTGTTCTAAAAATCAAATCCGCCCCTTCTTCCCTGCCCCACCCCTCGATCTGGAAGACATAATCAGAATTCCTTTTAGTTCCACAATACAGCACTGCTTTTCTTTCTCCTTTTCTTTCCCCTTTATATCCTTTGTCCTCGAAATGAAGATGAGACTACTTTGTACAAGAAATTGCTCGTGGAAGAATGGGCAGACTTACCATTTACCAATTAAAAATGTTTCCATGGGTAGGAATCTCACTGGACTAAATCTCAGACTAGGAGCAAGCAAGTAGAAACATTTTAACTGTCTCTGGAAGTCTAAAACTTCTAGAATCTGAGTTGTTTGGGATAGTCTTGAAATTCTGGCCAAATACTCTCTCCTACCGTTGTTTATCAAATTTTCTTCTAATATAGACCATTTTTGATAACTGAATCCAGATGTTTCTCTTTTCTGCTAAAACTTCATTCTTTTTGTTCCCCATCTTCCCCTTGGGGGAATATTTTTGGTTAGGACCTTATCTCAAAGCCATTCTAACAAGATCTTTTTCTAAAACCTCTGAAGTAACACTGTTCTCTTTGGCCTCTGTGTCATTGACTGCCCAGACTTCCAGACATTTTTCTGATCCCATTAGATGTTGATTACATTGTTGGCCTTTACTCCTGGTGACTTTTCTCTCTCTTTCAAAGTGGCAGTTGCTGTGATTGAATGAGTTTTAAATTGTCTCAGTAGGAATTCTTTATGGCTCAGATCCCTTTGGATTTTCCATCATTTCAGGCAGGGGAATGAAAATAAAAAGTATGAGGCTTTGTCAGATAGGTGTTACTGGAGCTGAGAAGCTGTACCTCCTAGGATGGCTGCAGGGTGATAGCACAGCTTCAACATTAATCGTTAGGAGTTTTGTTTCTAACACTGAATTCCAAACCACCTATTATCCTGGTGGTACACGTCTTGTCTTACTGGCCTGTGTCGTTGGTTGCTCTAAAGCTTTAAAATTCGATTCTGCTAACCCTTATCTTTGACTAGTTACATGGTTCCTGGCTTCAGCACAGTTAAGTTAATCAACTTAAAATATTCAATTGGGTGAAAAAAATCAGATGATTTGGAGAAAACAAAAGAGAGTATATAAGAGATTTCTTTGGTTTGCTCCTTAAGGGTCTTTGGGTTGAAACTCCACGGGGAAAAAAATTTATGTTCTTCCCAAAAGCAAGAGCTTACCCAAGTGACTTAATCGAACAGGTTTGTGTGATTTTTTTTTTTTTTTAATGTTTGTTTATTTTTGAGAGAGAGAGTGTGTGAACTGGGGAGGTAGAGAGGAAGACGGAGGATCTGAAGCAGGCTCTGCACTGTCAACACAAAGCCTGATGCGGGACTTGAACTTCCTAACCTTCCAAACTGTGAGATCATGACCTGAACCGAAGTCGGATGTTTAACCGACTGAGCCACCCAGGTGCCCCTGATTTTTAAAATTTTAACAAACATTGACTAATGGATACTAATTTTTGCATACTTTTGGGCAACATTGCTGGTGGGACAATGGAGAAACTCTGATTTTATCTGACAAATTTATTGTCACAGTGGACTTGCATATATACTGGGGGAGTGTTCTACTTATAAGAATTTATAGATGTGGTGGTGGAGGACAGTAGTAAAGTGAAAGAAACATTGTTTTATTAGTTACTTTAGGGAGGTGTTTCTTCGCATTGCTATCTGTGTTACCAGCCTCCAACAGCAGAACTCGGTAAACTAAGTGACATCATTTCTTCAGTGTGAGAGTGGGTTTGGATTTGCAGTTTTTTTTTTTTTCCCTTCCTTTTGGAATCTGACATTTCATCTTTCAGACTAAGTAAATTCTCAGTCACAAGAGATACTCCTAGTAGCCAAATGTATTTAGAAATGTTATTTAAGTCTTTTTTTTGGTCTTTTTTTAAGCTGAGATGACTAAAGTTTCATAATGTATAGGCTAAACGTCAGAGCAGATGTTAAACACATTCCCCCTCCAGTTCTAGAGATTATATCAAGTATTATATAATGCAGAGTATTTCCTCCATTTACTTAGAGTCTAACTATTGAAAGATAAAAATATATCATGGTTGTTCCTAATAGCTTTGATATTTAAGTCTCCTTACAGATTACGTAACTGTGGGTATTTATTTTGTGTATTTATATTCCATTGAAATATAGATGACCATTCCATGTGTTAAAAGTGCATACATAACTGAGACCCAAAGTATATTACAGATGCAGTTTGGGGGTGACAGCATGTTCCCATTTAGAAATCTGTTTATTACATAAACCAAGTCTGTCAGAATCAATTATTTTAGATTTAGATAATTTTGATATTTCCATATATACTATACAAGGAAACTTCTTAACCAGATTTTTGTATGTTTACTTTTTAAGTTTTTTGCCCATTCTGTAGAATTGGATCCTATTACCCGCTTCCTGCTGCTAGGCACTTAGTGTTCTGATCCACTTGCATGGCATCATACATAAAACTCAAATCTGGGTCAAGCTGAGTGTTGGATGGTTAGGAGAAGCAGAGGATGATGGTAGTAGAGCCCGAAGCTAGGAGAGGAAGTAGGTAAATGCCAGATGTATTGAGAACTGTCATAGTGCTGGTTGGCTACGACGTGGAGCAAATGCAGGGCATCACTGAGAGCTTGGCCGGAGAGCCATGAGTCTCATTGCCAAGGCCTTGAATGCCAGGCTGGGTTGGTGACTTAGTTCAGGAGTCCTAGGGAGCTGATGGTAGTTTTTAAACACGAAGAAGGGTGAAAACAGTAGGTGTGGCCAGTACTCTTGAATTATTTTCCACTAACCAACTAACTTGGCTTTCATGAGTGTTTATATTTGCCAAAGCTTTGTTGGCATGTGAGTTAATACTTGTTTTCTTATTTTTATTTTTGTTTTTGAGAGAGCTAGCACAAGCGGGGGAGGGGCAGAGAGCGAGGGAGACACAGAATATGAAGCAGGCTCCAGGCTCTGAGCTGTTAGCACAGAGCCTGACACGGGGCTCAAACCCACAGATTGCGAGGTGATGACCTGGGCCGAAGCTGGAGGCTTAACCTACTGAGCTACCCAGGTGTGCCTGGTTTTTTCTTTTAATTTTAAATATAAATCTTTTTTTAAAACCTCCCATTTATATGTGTTGATGATTCATTACTAGAGAAGGGTTGGTGTAACTGCAATAAAATGCTAGATCATGCCATTACTTGATCCCGTCCTATTAAAGAGAAAGAAAAACCTGGTTATAGACTGCCATTTCTAGACCTGGGCTTCTGGAATATATGGATTGCAAGATGTAGGATGCAGAGGGCATGGTTGTTAGTTTCAGAATTCAGTAAACTGCTTGACTGGGTGTTTTGGCTTAAATTCTTTTTATAATTAATTCACTAGAAACAAAAGACTCTACATGGCACCTCAATGTGAATTGGATCTATTTGATGATCCTAGTCCGAATGCGGAGTGGAAACTGGCTCCCGCTGATTGTTCCACCCTGGGATTGTTCTCTTGTCTTGGTCTTGTTTGACCCCTATTATTGTGAAGTCACAGCTTTACTTTCTCAAGTTTCCACAACACCATTTTCTTTTTAAATTTAAATTTTAAAAATTTATTTATTTTTGAGAGAGAGAGCAAGAGAAGGGGGAGAGAGAGGGAGACACAGAATATGAAGCAGGCTCCAGGCTCTGACTTGTCAGCACAGAGCCCGACGCAGGGCTTGAACCCACAAACTGTGAGATCATGACCTGAGCCACCCAGGTGGCCCACCACAACTCTGTTTTCTATTCCTTTTGACGAGATAGGAGAGAATGGCTTTCTGAGCAACTGAAGTGGCCAGCACTCAGTTGTTCCTCCTGCATCACCTTGAGCCTTGTCAATCTGGTAACACTCTCTGGTCATGTTCTGCCCTGTTCACCACCCTCTTGAAGTGTGATGCCTGTACATCACCACAGCTAAGTCCAGAAGTTGCCCAGTGTCTTGGGCATTCTACTTCTGCTGCTGCCGTCTAAGACTGGTAGTCTTCTGGGCAACTATTTTTATAAAAGAGTCACTGAACGTGTATAGGAAACTCAGAGTCTTGACGTTATATTTTTCTTTAAAATTTCTTAATAAGTCACCCTTACTTAAATCTCCCTCTATTTGTATAGCTTTTTAAAAAATAAGAATATAAGACCATTTTTGATCCAGTCAATTTTGTCCTTATTCTGCCTATCATTTCAAATTCTGTTTGGGTGGCATCCTGGTTCTGTCAGCCTATGTTTTTGGTGTCCCAGCTGGAGTGACATCCTCTCAAGTTTGAGAACCATACCACTGACATGCTTGTCAATAAGTGTTGAGAAAGCTGGAGTGGATGCTTTGTAACATCCCACAGGAGGCCATCTCCTCCCTGAAGTTTAATCTTTCAGCCTAGCCATCTCTTGACACAAGAAACTCAAGTGATCTTTTGGAGGAATTTGTTAATACCTTGCTGAAGCCCAGAGTATTGTGAATGAGTCCAGGCATACCAGGCATATTGGTCTGCTGCTAGAGATGGTTATGGTGAGGGATTGGATTAGCTCTGGTAAAGGAAGGGGTGAAAGAGTGATGGAAAAAATTAAAGTGTGGTTTATGAGAGGGAGAGCTCTCATTTTATACTATATTATTTAATTTGGTTTCTCATTTCTGTTGGAGTAATTCCTCAAATGTGTGGTGCTCTTGGTCATTGGCTCTTGTTTAAAAGAATATGAAAAAGCTGATTGGAAGCTCTGTGGGAGTAGGGTGGCCTAGCTGACAGGTGGGCTTTGGAGCCAACCGCTTTGCCAATCTGAATTTCCATACGATAACTGGAGGTCTTGTCTAAGTTTTTCCAAAGAAGCCTCCTAATCTCCTACTTTGGGGATCTCTATCTGGCTTCTGACATTTGGAGGAACAAAACTTTGGAGAAGAAAAGGAGCAATTGAGTCCCATGACTCAGAATGCATATTTTTATTTAATGCCTTTTCTTTCCCCCTCATTCCAAACCTTACTTGTGTTGGCTGTAAGTGCCTGAGGTGTGCAGTCCTTAATACCTTACATTGTCCAGGGCTCTCTAGTTGAGGGAAGTTGGTCAAGGTGAGAAGACACCATGCTTTTACCTATGAAGGGTTAAGGCAGAGATCTGGGAGTCCGGCTTCTTTCTAAATAAACTTTCAAACAATCCTTAGGGTCAAACATGACCCTAAGTTTGCAGGGTCATGTCTTACTTCTGTCCTCCAGGTACTCAGTGTCTCCAAACCTGAGCCTCTTTGGCTTTTGTGAAGGCAAATTATTCTTGATATCTCCTCTGCAGGTTCTTTTGGCTATAGCAGAGTTGAGGAAGTTAGGTTAGGCATTGCTCTGTCTGCTTTGTCTTCCTGAAATTTGTTGAAAATAATCTTCTGCTATTTCCTTTCCTGTTCTCTAGCTCTCATCGATTTCTTATATGTGTATATATACATACACACACATGTACACATTTATATATACACACACATATACATTATAAATACATACTTTGAATATATAATACATATAATGAATATATAAGCAATACATAAGTATATAATATATACATACACATGTTTGTAGAATAAATGTCTTGCCATCATTTAGGTGGCTTTGGAAAGGAAAGGTGAACAGTGTGTGGTCAATCTGCTACGTTTAACCAGAGGCCTATATTATCACACTGAAAAGAAAAGACTGGAAGTTAGTTGAGGTTTTATACAGTGATATCAATATATCAATGTCCTATAACTCACCCTGTTATTACTATGAGATTGAAGATGTGGTTTTCTTTTTTAATTTTCTTTCTTTCTTTCGTTCTTTTCGTTCTTTTCGTTCCTTCGTTCTTTCTTTCTTTCGCCATGAGGGGCACCTGGGTGGCTCAGTCCATTGAGCATCTGACTCTAGATTTCGGCTCAGGTCATGATCTCCCAGTTTCTGGGTTTGAGCCCTGTGTCGGGCTCTGTGCTAACAGCACTGAATCTGCTTGGGATCCTCTCTTGCCTCTCTCTGCCCCTCCTGCTTGTGCTTTCTTTCAAAATAGAAAATAAATAAAGTTAAAACCCACAACATTAGCCATGATTTTTTAAAATGTTTATTTATTTTGAGAGCGAGAGAGAGAGAGAGAGCATGCACATGAGCAGGGGAGGGGCAGAGAGAGAGACGAGGGAGAGGGAGAGAGAGAGAGAGAGAAAATCAGGCTCCGCACTGTCAGCACAGAGCCCAACTCAGGGCTCAGTCTGCCAACCATGAGATCATGACCTGAGCTGAAATCAAGAGTTGGATGCTTAACTCACTGAGCCACCCAGGCATCCCAGAAATTGAAGATATTTCTAAATGACCTAGTGATTTTCCTCAGTTTCTGATTTAACCAGTCTATAGGGCAACTGAAGAATATGGCAGTATGTTGGTGTTTGTGTGTTTGAGGCTGTGTGATGTCCTGGAAGGGCAGTGGCGTGGGGCTAGGCAAGGATCTCTTCTCACCTAACTCTGTGGTGCTGGGAGTTGAATTATTCCCCACTGTAGGACCTAGTTCCTTGTTTTGTGAATAAAGGGTCTGGTCTTCAAGGTGACTTTTAGGGTAAACAGTCTGTGATTCTCTGTGCTAATGGCTGCAAGGGAGGATGGCTTGTCTGTGTGTGCCTCACTGCGGGGTTGTTAATGTGGATCTTGAGACTCAGGCCCAGAGAAACTGAAATACCTGGGAAATGTCATCGCCTCGTCTGGAAAGTGGAGCACGGCGGCCCACCCTGGCTCCCAGCTCTTCTGGTCCAGAGGCTCTAGTTCCTGGAGCAGATTCTGGTTGGCTATAATGCAAACTCCCATCTGCTCTTCTGTGGCAGCTGGTGTGTTAATTGTGTGAGTGAAATCACCCAGCTTGCTCTCTGCTGAGTAGAGGCTAGGAGGCTAGAAACTATGTCACAGTTAGCATTACACTTTCTGAGGAAGGTCCATGTGATATTAGTGCAGTCTCCATTGAAACTGTATTCCTGTCATTAGTCCCGCTGATCTATTAAACAAGCCATACTGTAGCGAGGAGGGAAGGATTCAGTATGGTTAAGCTACATAAACTAGAGAGTGGAGTTCATGGAGCATGTTATATGCTTCTGCCTTGTTGAGTTGAAAGATCTGGACATATTTGTTCCTGTAGCCTTATAAATAGACTACACGACTATTATAGGCAGGGCAGTTCAATATGGTCTAAGTTCTAGGTTTAGATCAGTTAAAAAATTAGAAACTTTTCCACATTAGCTTAAAACAACAACAAACAAAATTAGCTTACAAAACTTACAGGTGCAGGAGTGACTTTACCCATAGCCAGATCCTGAGGCCAGGTATTTACACCTTACTCTCTCTTCATCTATTAGTTGTGTTTGTGCATATTGACCTCAGAGAAGACTCCCTTGGATCAGGTTCCAACCCCAGGCCAGTCACTATGCTGGGGAGAGGGTATCATGACTGTGTTTTCTCAGGCAGTAGACCTCTCGCAACCACACAGAAGAGAGGAGCTTTTCCCAAAGGACTAGGGTGGGTAATAACAATAGCCCCACCACCTCTCTGTTTGATACATGGGAAGTACAGTCACTTGTAAAAACTTAATTTGCAGAATAGGAAACCAGAAAGGAGCAGGATTTAGATTTTTAAAAGTAGGAGGGAGCCATTGGAGGATATGAATGACATACGAACACTCTGTTGAGACTTGTGTCATAAAGCTGGATCTGGGCCCTGTGTGGAGAATCAGTCAGTTAAACTGAGTTGGAAATAGGAGACCAGGTAATGATCAGAAACTGGTAGCACCTGGCACAGAACCAGGGATCTGTCTTTTTCAGTGTTTGGATTTCACCCAGAGAGGAGTTGGCAGTTCACTGTGGGAAATCTGACAAATGAGAAATGTGTGTGTGACAAATGAGCATATATACCATGGTTGATGATGATAAGCGTCTCAGATTTGGGCTCCATCCACACAAGCCATTTCCCACTGGAGAATTTGCCACGAGTGTGCTGTACTTTGATGGGTCAGACCTCAGGTCCCCTCCCTCATCTTGACTTTCACCTGAAGGCCTTTCTAGTTGTGGCTGAATCCACATTCTCCTTCCTACAATCATGGTTCCGGGGATCCATGGAAGGGTGTCAGCAGGTACATCAATCAAACCCCTGAAAATGTCTGAGAAGGTCTGTTGTACTTACCAGATTAAGAGGGGGCTAAATTGAAGGCGATGAAGAACCACTGCTTTCTGAGAGTCCCCCTGGAGAAATGAAGTAGCCTAGCTTCCTCTCAGAGCCCCTGTTCTGGGATTCCAAACTCTCATTACTCAGTTTATTTATGTGAGAGACCCACAGTGTAATGGGATGTTGCAGTGACAGATTTATTCCTGGGACTGTCCCAGTTGAAACATGGAACATGGTTTTATAAAGAGATCTTGTTATTAATATGGTAGCAAACATGAGGAATACTGGTGTTACTGCATGGACTAATGGTCTCCAAACCTCTGTGTTTAAAAGTAACAAGTCAGAGCTTTTACAGCTTATATTGCCAATTTCTGTATATTTAGAAATTACTTTTCCTACTATATTAATGTTACATATCCTATAAGATGTGAACTAGGCATTAAAGGAAAAGGTGAGAAATAAACAGATGAATGTTCTCACACTGCAATGAATTGTCACAGTTACCTTGTCTTGGAGAACTTCGGTTCAAACTACATGGATTAGATTTTGCAGAGTCAACTGGAAATGTGTCCCACCCCCATTCTTGTACTATTTCCCTGGAAATGTGTTGGGTTTTTTTTGTTGTTGTTGTTCAGTTTTTTAATTGAAGTATAATTAACGTACAATGTTATTAGTTTCAGGTGTACAACACTGATTTGACAATTGTATGCATTATTCAGTGCTCACAATAAGTAGAGTTATCATCTGTCACCATACAACATTATTACCATATTATTGACTGTATTCCCTATGCTGTACTTTTCATCCCTGTAACTTACTCATTTTATGACTGGAAGTTTGTACTCTTAATCCCCTTCACCAATTTTGGCCTACCTCCCCCCCCCCCCCCCCAGCAACTACCAACTTGTTCTCTGTATTTAAGAATCTGTCTGCCTTTTTATTTTTTTGTTCATTTGCTTTGTTTTTTAGATTCCACATGTAAATGAAATCCTGTGGTATTTGTCTTTCTCTGTCTGACCTAGTTCCCTTGGCATAATACCCTCTAAGTCATAATGGCAAAATCTAAATCTTTTTTTAAAATTTTTAATGTTTGTTTATTTTGAGAGAGAGAGCATGTGCAAGCAGGGGAGGGGCAGAGAGAGAAGGAGAGCGAGAATCCCAAGCAGGCTCCATGCTATCAGCACAAAGCTCAATGAGGGGCTCAATCTCAGAAACCATTAGATCATGCATGACCTGAGCTGAAATCAAGAGGCACACACCTAACCGACTGAGCCACCCAGGTGCCCCAAGGTCCAGTCTTTTATTATGGCTGATATTGCTGTCTGTGTGTGTGTGTGTGTGTGTGTGTGTGTGTGTGCGTGCGCGCGCACGCACATGCATGTATACGCACATACCACATCTTCTTTATCCATTCATCTATTGAGGGACATTTAGGCAGCTTCCATATGTTGGCTATTATAAATAATGCTGCAGTAAACAATACATGCACACATCTTTTCAAATTAGTGTTTTTGTTTTCTTTGGGTAAATATCGAGTAGTGGAATTGCTGGGTCAGATGGTAGTTCTATTTTTAATTTTTTGAGAATCCTCCATACTGTTTTCTACAGTGGTTGGACCAGGTATACAGTCCTACTAACAGCACTCAGGGGTTCCTTTTTCTCCACGTCCTTGCCAACACTTGTTTCTTTTCGATATTAGCATTCTGACAGGTGAAGGTGATATCTCATTGTGGGTTTGATTTGCATTTCCCTGATGATGACTGACGTTAAGCATCTTTTCATATGTCTGTTGGCCATCTGCTTTTTTTGGAAAAGTGTTCAAATTCTCTGCCTATTTTTTAATCAAATTATTATTTTTTTCTGGTGTCAAATTGTATCATTCTTTGTATATTTTGGATATTTAACTCTTATCAGATAATGTCATTTGCAAACATCATCTCCCATTTAGCAGGTTAGCTTTTAGTTTTGTTGATGGTTTCTTTCATTGTGCACAAGCTTTTTATTTTGGTCCCAATAGTTTATTTTTGCTTTTGTTTTCCCTTGCCTCAGGAGACATATGGTTTCAGGTCTCACATTTAGGTCTCTAATCCATTTTGAGTTTACTTTTGTATTTGGTGTAAGAAAGTGGTCCAGTTTCACTGCATGTAGTTGTCCAGTTTCCCCAGCACCATTTACTGAAATGACTTGTCTTTTTCCCATTGTATGTTCTTGCCTCCTTTATCATAGATTAATTGACCATATAGATGTGGATTTATTTGGGGGCTCTTGGACAATGTGTTTTAAGTTGCAAACAACCACTTTTGCAAAAGTGGGAGCTGTAACTTTGTTATATATTTGATACCCCAAGTATTTCCCTGCTGCCATGTTGTATCACCTTGAGACTATGAGATAAACTGTAGGAAGGATGGGATGTAAGCATCCTCACTACCTCCCCTTGGAGTGTAGGAGCACAAACACAAAGCCCCGGAGTTCTTCAAGGTGTTGACGGGTTTTTTCCCTAATCTCCTGGCTCTTTATCTATACTTTTAACTCTTAGATTTAACAGCCTTTCTTTTTTTTTTTTTTAAAGATTTATTTATTTTGGGAGAGACAGAGAGCATGAATGAGGGAGGGGCATAGAGGAAGGAAGAGAGAATCCCCAGCAGGCTTCACGCTGTCAGCACAGAGCCCGAACAGATCTCATGAACTGTGAGATCAAGACCTGAGCCGAAATCCAGAGTCGGATGCTTAACCGGCTGAGCCAACCAGGCTCCCCAACAGCCTTTGTTTTTGAAGTAAAAACACCACCACCACCACAAAAACTTAAAATTGGGAGAAATCTATGAGCAAAATTAGTTTTAGCTTAAATTACTGTTTTTTTAAAAAATGTTTATTATTTTGAGAGAGAGAGAGACAGAGTGTGAGCAGGGGAGAAGCAGAGAGAGAGGGAGACACAGAATCTGAAGCAGCCTTCAGGCTCCAAGTTGTCAGCACGGAGCCCGATGCAGGGCTCGAACTCATGGACTGCGAGATCATGACCTGAGCTGAAGTCAGATACTCAACCTACTGAGACACCCAGGCGCCCCTGGGTTGTTTTGTTTTAACAGCTTCAGTGAAGAGTTTCTTGAGAAGAGAGAATAAAATGCAAGACTTTGTTTCTTGTGTGTTACCATGTTTAACTGCCAAATAGGAAGATAGGGAAAAAAAAAAAAAAACAAGCCCAAAATATTAACAATTAGTTGTAGACAGTGATAGTGTAGGTGGCTTTTTTTTTCTTCTCAGTTTCCAGTGATAAAATCGCTTTGTTTACAAAACAGAAAAAGAATTTCTGAATGTTATTGCCATTCTAAAAGTGCCAAAAATGCATCAGCCTGATTTAAGATGTGTACATCTATAGGTAGTGATAGGGATGGTAAGGTATGTTAATGTCTTACTACATTTTGTATTCTAAACTGCCAGGTGCCCCTAACCCCAAAGCTTTGTAATTCTTGCAATACCTCCTTACTGAATTTAAGCGACTGTAAGGCTGAGTGTGTGTTGTTGGTGTGGCTGCTACTTAGGCCATGTGAGAAACCAAATATGGCTGCATTCTTGATGTCTGTCTGGTACTAGTCTAATAGCCAGAAATATCTGTACTCTCCATTATTATTGAAGGAGGGAAAATCCATGAGGCACACTTCCTTCCTTCTCTGAATTCCTACTTTGGTTTTTGCTTTCCTTCTCCCCACCATACTCAATTCATGGAAATTATTTTTCTGCTGTTGCTGAAAAATAATTCAATTTGGGTAACTTCAAGCATGAGATGACCCAGATTGTTTTTCACTGCTCTTGCCTTAGAAGAAATTAAATCACCAGCAATATTTTGCATCCAGCCAACACACATCAAAACCCCTGTCTGTGTTTTGCTTTGAGAACCTTAGAAATTTCAGAATCAGTTAGAAATTACGATAGAGCTGAGACCAATCCATGAGGAAGCCTGGTTTTATTTTTCAAACACAGTCTTTCTTGTAGCCCATGCATATGCCATTTTTTCTCTAAAATACAACTGGTTCTTATTCTCTTACTTGTTTGAGATCTGAAGTCTCTGGGTTTTCCTCTCCGGCTCCTTGGTGGACAGCTGTCATTTTAAAGTAAATGACTCTTCTGTAGATTTGAACTTTACTTGGATTTTTCTTGGCATAAATAAGATTAGATAGTTTTATGACCTCTTAATCCTAGAGGCACCAGTTTTCCTAGTTTGCAATTTTATTATTGGGTTTCTCCAGAAAAATATTGTAAGAACATTAAGATAAATGAGCTGTAGAAGCAGGTGGCAGTTGCTTTCCATGGAGCATGCCCGGTTATTTCCCCATAATGTGGTGCATGATGTCAGTGAAAATCCCTAAATCACAAAGTATCTTTGAGCTATGAAACTCAAATTTCTGAGTTGAAACATAATGGCCAAAACTGTACCCATTAAAAAATAGAAATAAAATAGACATTTTCACCTTTGTGATCTCAGTAATATATTTATACCAATTAAATATTTAACTTAAATATAAACTGTATTTTGTGGTTACTATCAAGAAGCAAGGGGTGCCTGAGTGTCTCAGTCAGTTGAGTGTCTGACTCTTGATTTTGGCTCAGGTCATGATCCCCGGGTCATGGGATCGGGCTCTGCACTGAGCATGGAGTCTGCTTAAGATTCTCTCTTTCCCTGTCCCTCTCCCACTCCCACTCATGCATGCACATGCACGCTCTTTCTCTTAAAAAAAAAAAAAAAAGCGAGCTGCTTAGTGAATTGTATATACCAAGATTTGTTCCCTGAAGGCATATACATTTCCAACTTCTCTTTGAACAGACAAGTTCAGTCAATTAGCAAGTATTTATTGAATACCATGAGGGCTTTTTAGTACATGAGGAGCTCTTTTTAACCATCCTCCCCAACTTTTAAAAAGCAGTCAGAGTGAATGCAACTTAACTTGAGGCTCTAATTTCTTTGCTCTCTGTCTCTGTCTCTCTCTCCTTTGCGGTTTTATTTTTTTATTGAAGTATAGTGAACACACAATGTTACATTAGTTTCAGGTGTACAACATAATAGAGAACTCTATAGGTTATGCTATGCTGACCACAAATGTAGCTAGCATCTGATAAGTCTGCCACCAGCATTTCTAGGATTTGTTGAAATTTGCATTCCAGATTATCAGTATCCTTCTGGGTTTATGCAATAAATGTAGTGATGTCATTTCAAACCTAAAGTCATGTGTACTCACCTACTAACTGCCATCTTGTGCGCTCTTAGGAACATGGCTTAGTTCAGAGAATCAGAATCAGAGAAAACCTGAGAGTGGGATACTGCATCCAGCATCTTGCCCTATTACAAGATTTCCACCTTTGAGGCACTCAAGGGTCTGACGTGAACATGGGGAATCTGGACTACTTAGGTTGGGAAACCAGGGATGTGGTAGCAGGAGCATCACTAATGCTGCCTTGGTCTTCTGAACTCCCAAGAGGTATGGCAGACCCTGACAAAATGCTGTGTTCTCAAAATTAGGCCAAGTAAGCAGAATGTTCAGATTCTAGCTATTTCTGCTTCTGTAGAGTTGGAGCTGTAGAGCTGGATATAATGAAGTTAAAAGGATGTCCCCTCAAAATGGTTTTGTTTTCTGGAGAAATGTAAGTTCTAAAAGTTTTTATGTTTTTTGTTTTTTTAATCAAAATGGAATCTCTATAGTAGAAATCATACCCAAAGTAACTTCCTTACCCCTGCAGTGAAGATGTGCTTCTCCAAGCTCTAAATCTCCTTGTATGGTTCTATCACGGAAGGGATGGGGATCAGGAGAGTGTTTCCCAGGCACTCTGCCCTCCAGTGGCATGACAGTTAAGTCAGCATCTGATTTTATTATAACCCCTCTCCCCCACTTCTCTAAGTATAATTGGATCTTCTTAACTCTCAAGTGCTAAATTCCATTTAAATATACTTTTTATCTGTGGCTCATTTACTTTTCTCATATTAAGTGGGTTAAAGAAACTAATCCACTTGCACCCGAATCAGATTAAATTTTATTTGGGAATTTCTTTTGGGAAAGACTGTGGTATGTGTATGTTTGGCTATTGGCATCTAAGTTAATAAGGAAGCTGATGTTTTTACTCAGAGGAAAATTTTTCTAGGATTCATTTTTCTTGTCTACTGAAATGAAACTTTTGGAGAACCCAAGATGTGAAGTGAAAAGAAAGATAGGAGTTTTGTGTTGTTGCCTGTATTGATATATTTTTAAATCAAGCCCATTTTCATTGTGGAACAGTCTAGAATTTATATGGCACCTTTCATGTTGGGCAGTTCCTTGAGCAGAGTTATCTCATCCCTAAAGTTGTAGAAAATCTGTCAGGCACAGCCTGGGAGAAGCAGAAGTTCAAGGGAACCCTTTAGGAGTATTGTTGGGAAGGTGGCTGAAAGTTAGAAAGAAGACTGAAGTTACTGCCTAAATCTGTGGCCGGGAGCTCAAGACTCCTGACTAAAGGATCAGGACCCTGGTTTTGTCTCCTTTTCTTCAGACATTTGTCTCTTTCATGTATCTTTGGGCTGAATTGCTAGAACCCAAGAGTTTGTTATTCTGTGAGAAACCTGTAGCTGCTTTTAGCAGCTTAGGTTTTATTTGGAGCCTGCATATCCGGGATCCGTGAAGTAGTATAGTATTATGTATGAGGCTGGGTGGGGCGGTGAGTTTCCTTGAGGAAATGGGTGGGAAGAAGAGTACTATTTTAACTGGTTGTTTTCTATATATAATATTTGTACTCAGTGTTGCTTTCTACTTTTCTATCTTTTTGAAGGAAAACTGAAAACTATGGGTAGAGATAGAGACCTTTTCTTCAGGGATTTGGTATTATAGAAAGCCTATCTAGGGGGGACCTGCTCTGGCATCCTAAAGCATAACACGGTCTTACAGTTTGTTCCTCTACTCTGATCTGGTGCAGACTCCCTGCTTCTAGTCACATTTCACAAAGGAGGAAATTGGTAAGCTTACTTGCATTTTATTACTGAAATGTTCCTCTCAGAGGCCTTCCTTTCTTGGCAGGTTCATAACACTTGATTTTATCCAAACCTATATTTGTATGAGACCTTGGACTTTTTCTGGTAATGTGAGTCAATGTGAAGAGTTGATCTCATGTATGTTAGCTGTTGAAAGTGACCATGGATCAAAGTAGCAGCTTTATTTAAAAGTAATTTTCAGTATTCTGGCAGTATATTGTGTGATAGGTTTCTTCACATGTTTAAATGTCTTTCCTCATCAAAGCAATGATGAGGCAATTTCATTTTCACGAAGTATCAAAATGTTCCTGAAAGTGGGTCAGCACCACTAAGTTCAGTCAGTCAACAAATATTCAGTGCCTATTATTCTTTTCAATGCTAGTAAGAATGGTTCTTTATATTTGCACGGTATGTTAGCATCACACTGTTGTGCCAAGTGGCTCAGAACATTTCCCCCTACTCTTAATGGTAGAATGTGGAAGAATTTATTCTTTAGCATATATACTTTTGTCTCTCTATTCTTTTTTCCACAGGGTCTCCCCATTCTGTTGAATTCTTTTCTGTTTGGGAGCAGGGGAGGATCAGATAAGCAGAATTGGTTCTGACAATCAAGGTCCTCCCAGGCCATCTGTTAGTGTGACACATTTCATAGTAGTTAAGATTGAATATTATTTGTAATCTAGGGATTTGGGGCAGCTAAATATATCTTAGGTGACTTGGGATGGATTTGGGTCTAATTCTCAAAATGTTGATTTAATGGTAAATGAAATGCCACTTTCTACCCCAAACTGACAGATGTGGAATGGGGGAAGGGAGGACACTCGAGGGAGGGAAAAGAGAATGCACACACATGCAAGTTAGCATCACCTCAAAACTCTAAACCATAGAGAAGTGAGAATTTTGAGCCTATTCTATGTTTATTTATTTATTATTTTTGAGAGAACGAGAGAGACAGAGTATGAGTGGGAGAGGGGCAGAGAGAGAGAGGGAGATAAAATCCAAAGCAGGCTCCAGGCTCTGAGCTGTCAGCACAGAGCCTGACTTGGGGCTCAAACCCACAAACTGCAAGATCATGACCTGAGCCAAAGTCGGACAGTTAACCGACTGAGCCACCCAGGTGCCCGAGCCTATTCTAAATCACTGGAGAGTCTCTTGGAATAATAAGACTTAATACCTGGAGTCTCAGAGAATGACCAGTTGAGACTTAATTGCATTCATATTTGTGTTTGGAGCCAGTAGCATGATTACTTTGGTCACTTTTTCTTAAATTCATCACTGGAGGTACTTCATGGTCTTGAGCCATTGAGGATAATTTGGGATCTAAGTTTAATGATTTAAGATATTTAAGGGAAACATTAAAACCCTTTTGGTTACTCCCCCTGCCCCTCCCTGAATATGGGTATTCAGCCTTTACAACTCCTATGGGAACTTGTGTAAATAAATATTCTATCTGTCCTCCAAACTATTTGTTTCAAAGGGGCCTCTTCCCTTTGCTTTAATAGTTGAAGATAGGGACGCCTGGGTGGCTCAGTTGGTTAAGCCTCTGACTTTGGCTCAGGTCATGATCTCACCGTTCATGGGTTCAAGCCCTGCGTTGGGCTCTGTGCTGACAGCTCAGAGCCTGGAGCCTGCTTCGGATTCTGTGTCTTCCTGTCTCTCTCTGTCCCACCCCTGCTTGAGCTCTGTGTCTCAAAAATGAATAAATGTTAAAAACAAAAATTTAAAAAGTTTAAAATAAAGTGAATGGGCTTTTACCACCCATTTGCTCTCTTGTTCAATTTTGTTTCATTAATATTAGTGATAATCAAGTTTACACAGCACTTACTGCATGCTGGATGCTTTGCTAAGCACTTTGCATGTGTTATTTAATCCCTATAACAAGCTTCTGTGGTTGGTACAGAGGTGTATTTACTATGTGGCTATTCCTCACTTGAATGGCCACTTACAAAGTTCTGGAAGAGCCTAGCTATGGGTTCATACAGTCATACATCTTGGCAAAGAACTGCTCAACTCTATAAACTTCAGCTTCTCAAAACCTGGTTCTGCTCCTGGGTAGATAGTTTTAATGGTCTACATTTTATAGTTGAGAAGACAGAAGTTAAGACACTTGCCCCAAGTCATACAGGAAGTGGAAGAACTGGGCTTGAAGCCTGGATTGTTGGGCCCCAAACCCCTAAAGCACTCTGCACACGGATAAGAGTCTGTGTTTTTCTGAAGATCTATATGAAAGTTCTGCTTCATGTAAAACGTACATTAATTATACTTAATTTGCAATTCTAGATTTCTCTTAGTGTTCAAATTGGTCCTTTCTTGCTTTAATCAATTTTCAAAGTACCTTTCTTAAGAGTTAGAGGTTTAAGTGTTGACATACTGAATATATGTGTGTAGGATTACTCATTAATCTGAATTTGAACCCAAAATAAGAAAACCTGCAAAATAAACTGACAGTTTCTCAGGTCTTAGCTGTTTGGAGCTTTTTGGGCCTGTGACTCCAGAAGAAGAAGGGAAAAGGAGCATTTGGGGTGACCTAAAGGCTGATGGATGTGGGCAAAAGTGTGGACGTGTTGACTCACACAGATATCGCTATTGTGTGCTAGAGTGACTCCAGAAGCCAACTAACTGAAGCTCTCATTTACACACTGAGGCCCAATCTTCCAGCACTGGGAGATGAGATATGGTTATTTTATATTATATGGTTATTTTATATTATATGGGTTAAGTATTCACATCTGAAAAAAGTTTCTGAGTATGTTGTTTCCCTACCTCATGTGCATAAGTGGTGTTTTCACACTTATTAGGTCTTTTTCCCCTGGAGTTTAGAAAATCCAACATTAGAAGTGGTAAACTTTATTTTTGTTTGTGTGTTAAGAGTTTTATGTAAGATGAGAGTTAGTGTGCAATCTTTGTGCTTGAAGTGGTGATAAACTATCTTGGTAACTGTATTTTGTAGCTTAAGAATCCAATATTTAGTGCATATAAAACCAAAGGGTTAAGTTCAAAGTCAAAGTTTTGTAGAACTTAGTCTCAGGTAATAAATTGTTGGATATAGTAAAAACTAGGGATTAGTATAGATAAACAGTTGAAGTGTATGTACTAAAGAGTAGATGATGATTTGGATGTTTATAAGGAACACTAACTATGTGAAGTAGCCTTGAAATAAATATGAAAGCTCACAAAACGCATTGAGGATCATCAAAACCATGATATTCTTTATTGTTTCAAAATTCAATGCAAATATTCCATATCTTTCACACATCAGCAAATTGGTAATCATGGTAATCTTAGACACACTACTTGTAACTTTTCATAGCTGTCAAAAAAACTTGTGAGCATTTCCTTTCTAGGAGAAAATTCCAGTCTGGAGGTGTTATAGTGGGGGAGGATTAATGAGAAAGCTCCTTAGCATATTTGGTTATACGGAGAAAGCAAACGTGGAAGACCGCCATGACAAATGAAGGAAACCTCACCTACGTCCTGTGGTCAGGTGACTATTCCAGGTGAGATCTGGCTTAATAACAGGTTTCATTCATTTTAAGTAAACAGGTTAAGAATATCTCATTTGCAAAACTGAAAAAGCATGATTCTTTTTAAGGATTTGCACTCTAAGATTGTTTTTAGGTGGGAGCATCTTTACTGGTGATATGTGAGAGTACAATACAAGCTGAGCTCTTAAATGAAATTAGAGTTGGAAGTGTGACAGAATTTTAAAACTGGGAAACTTCTCTTATGAGGAAGTGGTGAGACTCGTGAGAAACATTGAAATAGGAAAGCATTCCTGTACCTTAATACTCCCTTTAAAAACTAAGACTTAAGCTCTGCAATTTTCACCAGTGTTTGAGGGCTGGGTTCTTGAAATTTTTTCTGCCCCAAGGAAACATTTCTGGAATTAGATAAGAGTTTTGAAGAATAGGGTTTGCTTTTCAGAATGACGACTTGAACATTTTGATTGCAGTATGTAAATTCTGCAATCCAAGGAATTTCTGTAGCTGGCAAAATGCGTGTGTTGGGCTCATCTCTTCAGAATTGGGAAATAATTCCTTGCAAGGTATAGGAAGTACATGGGAGCTTGTTAATCAGAGGTGAAAGGTAATGGTCCATTCTTTTTTTTTTTTTTTTTTTTTTTTTGAAATAATATGGCTCATCTGCTGGAAGAGAGTCAAGGCAACTATAGTTTTTGTTGGGAGAAACCACAATGAGGAGATGCAGTCACATGGCCAGGTTCATGTACCTGAGGTGGAATGGACACCAGGGTTCTTCGCTAGTTGCACCAAATATTCTTTTTTTTTTTATCTGCAAGTTAGTAATTTTTAGCTTCCAATGAGGAAGAAGAGTAAACCTTTTTCCAAATCAGGCTACATTAGCATGTTCTCTCTGCTTTGGATGGACTAGTTACTTAATTCTTACTGGATCAGAGGCACAATTTTGCCAAATTGAAAAATTATTGTGAATTATTCTCTCTCAAAGGAAGAAATGTCAGATTACTGTAGGTTTCTATTCACCGTGCCAGAAGGAATAGTAAGATGTGCAGTGTCGCATAGAAGAATTTGATTAGGGCCCTCTTAACATTTGTGATATCAGATAGATGAGTTTCTGAAACTGCAGTGGTGTTCTGTGTTCATGAGATGGAAGTTCTCCTGCCGTGTCATCTAAAATTGGACTCAAAGTCATTTCTCAAGGACATGGACGTGTTCATTGCCTTAAGTGTCTTCAGGTTGAATTTTTAATGAGGATATTTTTAAATGGTGAAAGCAAGTTTTAAAATCCATGACCAATTAAAAAAAATCCTATCACCACTTTAATTTAGTAGGAAAAAGGATTAGATAATTGAACGATTGAATGGCCATTTTTAGCATCCACTATTTATCTTCTCGGACTGAGAATTATCGAGGTGATATGAAGACGGCAATGTACTTTCCTCCTTCAATGACACATGAGCAGAAAGAATTCTCGTGGAGCAGAAATGTAGCGAATATAGTAACTTCCAAAAAGTTCTCTAGTTCTCTAGGTTACTGCTTAGCCCTGCATGGAGTGTTGTGTTCACACCAATATAGAGGGCATTAGAAAAGGCAGAGTCAGACCTGTGGTTCTCAAAAGTACTGTTTTGCTGACTTGAGAATTTTCCATCTTTTTTTAAGTTTAATTATTTTTTTTTGAGAGCGAGAGCATGAGTGGGGGGCGGGGAGGGGGAGGCAGAGAGAGAGAGGGAGATAGAGAATCTGAAACAGGCTCCACACTGTAAGCACAAAGCCTGATGTGGGGCTTGAACTCACAAACTGTGAGATTAAGACCGGAAATCTGACACTCAGCTGACTGAGCCACCCCAGTGCTCCTCCATCTTTTTTTAAAACCAGCTTCTCTGTCTGTGTACAAATTGAAATCACTAATATTTTACATTATTAGGCACTTAGAAAAATACATAGTTGCAATGTCACCATTATGTATATACTCACGAGGTATTTACCTGTACACTCCCTAAAAGAATAAGCAGTCTTTTTATCAGTTTCTGCAATTTTAAATTGGCTTTTAGTTCACATGTAATAGTGTGGCCAGAACGCTGCTTCTTTGGGCTCTTCTCCCTCCCCACTGGCCACCCTTCTTGAGCTCTGTGACTGGTCCTTCCATCCTTCGCCAGCTCTTACCGTTAAGGTGTCCTAAAGCCATATCTCCTGGCTGTAAAACGATCTAAACAGGGACTTCAAAGTCCATACTGCCAGCCCACACCTCTCTCCTAATTCTAGATCCATGTCCAACTGCCTCTTCCTCATCTTTATTGAGTATCTAAGAGGCATCTCAAAATAAATATGCTGAAGTCAAATTGCACTTCACATAGTCTGTCCCATGGGTATAGATGGGGACCCAGTCCTTCCATTTGCTCATGCTGGAAATGTTGGGGTTTGCCTTGAGCCTTCTTTCTCATACCTCCAGGTCCTATTGTGTCTGCCTTTCAAAGCTCCCCTGGAATCTAGGTAGTGTGTGTACACACAGCCAACTCACTGTCCCCTGTGTGTCTGTTTTTGTATTTGTAACTGGTCTCTCTGTATCCTCCTTTGCCTTTCCACAGTCTGTTTTCACCACAGCAGCTGAGTGATCCTTTTAAAAAGTGAGTCAGTTCATGGTATTCCTCTGCCCCCAAACCCTCTTTTTCCATTCGTTCAGTATAAAGGCTGAAAGTCCTAAAAGTGAGCCATAAGGCCCTATGTGGTCATCTGCCGCCACCACCACCTATAATTTCCCCCTCGTTCTCCCTGCTCCAGACACATTGGGTGCCTTGCTGTCCCTCTGGCATGCTGACAGCTTCTCTCTTGGGGCCACACTTACCCACATAGCCACATGATTTGTTCCCTCGCTTCTTTCAGGTCCCTGCTCAAATACCACCTTATCAATGAGGCCTTTTGGATGAGCCTATAAACATGCTCCCTGTGCCTCCATTCCTGCATTCCTAGCACCATCTGAGTTTTTAATGTTTATAACTTGTTTACATACATGTTTTTATTTACTTACATTCATATTTTCTATTAAGTGTATTTATGAATACATTTATAATATGAACAAATACATACGCATAAATCTAAAAAAACCTAAAATCTTTCTTTATTGTCCCCCGACTAAAGTACAAGTTGCAAGGGCAGGGGCTTGTTTTCCCGGCAGCTGGTGCAGTGCTGCTGGGTACGTGACACCCAAAGATACTAACAGAATGAATGGAGTTTGGATCCTTTTTTTTTGGGCCTCTGCCAGAGTTGCATGAATACATTTTATGCCACTTTTGATAGTTAAATTATCAGTAATCCTTTTCTATTTTCCTGAATAATTTCCTTCTATTAAAAAGCCTAACTATCCATATTACAGTTTTATTGAAAAATGTCAAAGCTTGCAAAAAGTTGCAGGCATAGTTAACACTTGTATACCCTTCACTGACTCTAACATTTTGCCACTTTTTAAGAAATCCCTCTATCTCTACCTGGGTTTATAATTTTTTTCTGAATTTGAGTTAGTTGTAGACATCATGACCCTCATGCATAAAACCCTTCAGGGTGTATCTTCTAAGGACAAGGACATTCTCCTAAATATCCATGATATAAGTATCATTTCCAAAAAAATCTAACACTGATATATTACTACTACCTAATATGGTCTATATTTGAATTTCACAATTGTTTCCATAATGTCTATTTTAACTGTTTTTAAAAATCAAGTTCATCAATTGCATTAGTAGTCATGCTTCCTTAATCTCCTTAAATCTAGGTCACAGTTCCCTAGATTTTGTTTTTTTATAACTTAACATTTTTTAGAATCCAGGCCAGATGTTTGATAGGATGTCCTTCAATTTGGATTTATCTGATTGTATAATTGGAGTCTAGTCATGAGAAAATATTTTTGGCAGGAGACTAACCAGGAGATACAGGTGCTACTCAGTCCATCATCAGTAGGGCACATGAGGTCACTTTGTCTCATTGTTGGTGATGCCAGTTGAGGTCATTGGTTAGGATGGTGTCGACTAATTTATTTACTGTAAAGATGTCTTTCTTCCTTTCCTAGTAAGTGGTCTCTGAAGTGACACTTTGAGACTGTGTGGTTATCCTGTTTCCCAACAACCTTTCATGCAGTGGTATCAATTTCTACCAATGAGTCTTGTCTGAAATAATTACTGTGGTGGCTGTAAAATGGTAGTTTTCTTTTTTCTATGATTCTTTCCATATTAGTCGATATTCTTCTGTAAAAAGCTTTCACTTCTGTCTCTCCATTGTTTTAAGTCTTGTTCAGTGTAAATATAAATTAGTGAAGTAGTTTCTATCATGTGTGGTATAATCATTACTGTCATTAGTTTTGATACTCAAATTGTCCCACATTTGACTAGGATGAGTTCTGTATCCCAGTTTTGATGAGGAAATAATCAAGGTACCTTTTTTCAATATGGTTAGATATTTGAGGAGATAAAAAGGAGTCTACTAAGAAGTGTATAACATTGAAGGGAACAGATATATGGTAGATTGTCCATGGGGACAGTAAAGAGGCCTTGGGTGTCCCAGGGTGAACAGCTTGTTCAGCTGACTTTCTGCCAGCTACTCAATAAATGCTGTTCGGGCTGAGGCAGGTCTGGAACTGGGCTCCTTCTCTCCTGGAGTCATTCCCACCCTGAGTAGGACAATTTGGCAGAGTCTAAGAAGGCTTGGGTCTCTCACTTTAGCAGTGGTTTCCAAATGTATGTGATCATCAGGAGAGAGATTTTGGCTTGTTTTTATTTTATGTATTTATTTAGCCATTCATTCATTTGTTCATTCATAGTTTTAGTGCATCATGTAGACTTATAGAATCTAACTCTTTGGAGGGCTCCATACCTATTCTGAATGTTTAAAGGTTTTTCCCCTGGTGATCTTCTTATCTTCAGTTTGGAAATAGGTTTTTTTTCTTTAACAGGGACTTGAGTAGTCAGATATTCTGGTCTTTTGGGTTTCATTGACCCTAGACTGACTGGGGCTAAAAGGCATAAACCTGTGGATTGATTGCAAGTGGCCTGGCATCGACTCCGTTGTACTTAATACCTTTAACTGGTTTTGGTTAGCCCGGACTAGTCTTTAAGCAGAAGGAGGGGTTGACTCAAGAGTGAATGATGAGGAGCATAGTTGATGAGCAGTCTTCCTTACAGGTTTCTTCTATAGGATTTTCATAACAGGTGCTAAAAAGTGGGGAATAAGAGAAAGTAATAGATCTAATGGGAAAAGACTGCCTCTTACTTCACTTGTATGATAGGAACAGAATATGTTTGACATCCACCCCCTACTTTATAGCTATTATAGTTGTAGAAAAGTAGTATATGCCCATGAGGATTTTATAAGCAATCTCAGTGTTGTTTCATCCAGACTTAAGTAAACTCTACCGTCTACTAAAACATGTAATTTGACCTTTGTTTAAGGATAAAAATCACTGGGGTAGTAGAAGCCATATTTACTTAAAGCACAAGATTAGTGTATGAGTGAATGAAGCACCACAGCTACAGGATAGGAACTGAAGTCAAATTTGGGAACCATGTTCCCTACCTGGAAGGCACTGTATAGACAACCTGAGTTGCCACGAAGTATGGTTCGATTGTGGAAAGAAAGATTTGGAAAATGTATGCCTGAGTTATTTGAGATATACAATATGCTATCTTTTGGTGAGGTTTCCTATTCTATTTTCTCTAATGTTTTGATATCTTTTATAGTACTTAATATGAAATTATTTGACAAAATTGAGAATGCTTACATTTTCTGGTATGTTGGAGAAAAGATAAAAGTTATTATTTGAAGATGGTATTGGGACACGGGAGACCCTGGTTAACCTTGAGATAATAGGCAGAGACCATTGTAAGAAGTTATGTGCCTTAGAGCATTATGGGCAATTTTTGTTAGCCATCCAAAATTTTATAATGCTCTAATGCTAAACCAAAATACTTAATTAGTTCCTTTTAGGAGTAGGTTGTCTTATCACTTTGGTTGAAAAGTAAAATGAAATTTGAGGCTTGGTTTTGCTGCTACTGTTAAATATATCTGATAAAACTGCATTGCTTTATCCTTAGCACATAACAATATACATCCTTAATTTTCACAACAATATACAATATTATACAGTTGCAGGTGCAATTGTCCCCATTTTCAGATGCAAAAACCAATATTAAGATAGAGTAATCCAGTTGAAGTGACTTAGTGGGCTAATAGCAGAGACAGACTTTGAACTCTACCAAAACCATTCTAGAAGACTTTTCACCTGATGACAAATAGTATTTGCTGCAAAGAAAACTGTTGTAGTTTTCACATAATTTCATATCCCAGTGATAAAAGCTTTTAATATTTTAGGAGATATTGTTCATTACTGGTTTGAGGCAGTGTTCAGTTAGCTTAATTTAAAGCTTATGAAAAACATATGGAAATTATTTAAGTTATAACATCTTCTCTTCAAAAATGGGGTTTAATGACCTAGACCTTCACATTAAATGGTTAGTTACTTGCAAATGTAGCATTTAGACATACATATAATATAATTTGAAAATAAAAGCTCTTATTTGAAAGCCTGTTTTGTCCCATGCATGGGTGCCAGAACAGTGTTCTCTGAACTTTTTGATAGTGTTGCGTCTTATACAGAAGTGTTTATGGATTTCCTTTTGCCTGCAAAGTAATGTTTGAGCACATGTCATTTTTTTCTATCCTGGCTCTTGGCTTTCCAGTGACATTAGTCCCTTATAAGTCATTGTTTTTGGTCCTTTCTGGCTCTTCTTAAATATATTAGTAAAACTTTTTTTCCTCTAGTAAAATTCTTGCTCAGCCTACTGGCTGCTAGCACTCACCTTAACACCATTTTTTTCATCTCTACAGTTAAGACATTAGAGGAGTCATTCAGTATACTTTCTAGCTCTGACATTGAATGATTCTCACTGCTTCTCAGATGACAGTGATGACAGTCTGTGACTGTCCAGCACACACCAGTGACCCAGGAGGAAGTTGGTGCCTGTACAGGTTCCCTGGGTTGTAATCCACAACCTTGTGTTGTAATTATGTGAGAAGATCAAGGAGGTGAAGGACTGGGTGGGCCTTGTAGTCATGAAGTACTCATTGGAGTGGAGGGTTGATAGAGTGTGAGTGTGCAGAGGAAGTGACTGGAAGAACTTAGCCAAATTGCACCAATGTTCAGTAAATGCCTAGAGGGAATTCTTGAGGCCCAAAGAAAGTTCAATAGGAGTAGGGTGGGACAAGTGGAAGGGTGGCCAGGAGGTTTGATTCAAGAAGGGAACCTTAGTAGTGAGCTTTCAGAGGTAGAGCAATTCTAAATGGTGCAGGGTCTAAATGGTGACTGCCGGAGTTGGATTGGGATGGAGATCTTTAGAATGGCGGCCATCAGAACACCTCCATTGCAAATTTCAGAAGGAAATTCATTGATAATGTTAATTCAGTGGAACCCAGGGGAAAGCATGTAAGGTGTAGTATTAGGGCTGGGTTCAGATCACAAATTCAGGTAATAACCAGCTTAGTGATACTGGTATCTTTGATTCTATACAAATCTGTAAATACCCATCTGAGAGGTTATTGCAGAATCAGGCAGTGTATATAAAGGCCGTAGGCAATCAAGAAAGCACTGTGTAGATATGTCGGTTGTTGTTTGGTCCTCGTGGATGTGACCTCGTTCTTAAGCCCTTCCTCTCAGTTCTGCAGACCGTGAGCTGGGAGCAGGGCCACCACTTGTACATCTCTTATGTCCTACCAGCTTCTTTTCACTCTTCAGCCTGTCTATCCTATGTAATTGATGTCTGACAAAAAATTTTCCTAAAGAGTCACTTGATATCCCCTGGTTGATTTTTTTTTTTTTTTTTTTTTTTTTTTTGGTCTCTGTGAAACTGGGAATGTCAACTTAGATTTCCCTCATTGCCTCTGTAAGAGATTTGGAATTAGTAGCTACTATGCATAGCCATTGTTTGGACTTCAGAAAGGTCCTTTTTATGACCTTTAAGCTAAGGTTTTTCCTCTATTTACTCCCATTTGAAGAGCCGCCTTTTGGATTAGTGGTGGTACTTTTGGAATTTACACAGAAGAAAACATACTATTGACTGAGCCTGGGGACTCTTAAAAGGCTTCTGTTTTTCCCACAGTGATGTTAAAAAATTCAGTGTTGTGTCACTGTTAGAAAATCCTTAAGGATAAGGATATTTCCTCTGAGGAAAACAAGCACTTTTAGTTTTAGGCCCCTCTAATTCAGACTTGGAATAGGAAAAATAGTTGGCATGTATTCAGTATATAAAAGCAGGCTGTTTTAAAAGAGGGTGGAGGGGAGGGAAAACCATTAAGGGTCAAAGGAGAAATAGCATACAGGTGTGCCCCACTTAAAGTCCCTCCCATTATAGGGGTGCCCTAGTGACTCAGTTAAGTGTTGGACTTTAGCTCAGGTCACGATCTCGCAGTTCGTGGGTCCAAGCCCCACATTGGACTCCCTGCCGTCAGCATGGAGCCTGCTTCAGATTCTCTGTTTCTCTGTCTCTCTGCCACTTTCCCAATCGTGCTCTCTCTCTCCTTCTCTCAAAATAAATAAACATTAAAAAAATTAAGAAAGATTCTTCCATTGTAAAATTTGAACTTTAAAAGATAATGGAGATAGAGGGGAATTCATGGACTTTGAAAAAGAATTGTTAATAATTATTTCCAAGTCTTTTGTAGATCATTAAATTATTTAAAATACAGGCTGGTGGCAATGGAGCTTAAAGCTTAAATGTTAGAAGTGAAAATTAATTGAAGATCAGAAGTAGAGATTAAACATGTATGATACCTTCATGTTTGGAAAGGCATGAGAATTTGACTTGCATGTAATAGTTTAGGGACCCTATCCATAGAGCAGAAGTAACTTGGAGAAGAAGAGCTTGAGGGAAGATGGTAGCTGACTTGAGGTTTTTGAAGGATGCTCACATGAGAATGGCATCAGGTCTGCCTTTCGAGATTTGTGGGACACTTGATTGAACTTGTAGGATCTGTAACTGTAAAGTAAGAGATTGTAACCCATGTGCTCTACCATTCAGCATGCTTGCAGAGTGAGTCGAGCACTGTGGGGCATCTGGTGCCCCAGGCTGAGTAGCCAGGGTGTGTAGCCAGGGGTGTGGTGTGTGGGGGGTGGGGATCCCAGGTCTTCCAACATGGCTTTTTTCAAGATGAACTTGAGATCCGTACTTGTAAACAGTTCTCTAGGAGAATGTGATGAGCCAGGCTTAGAAACCACAAGGCTAGACAGTGTCTAGGAAGGGGGTGGTGAAAAATGTGGAGATGATCAGCATATTAGCCTATAAAGTTGCTTTATATTTTGAGTTTTCTCAGTCTGTTGGTTACAGATCATTCAAGTACAGGGTAAAATGTAGTAAAGAACATATGGTCTATCTAGAGTCAGAGTGCCTAGATTCAAATTCCATCTTTGTTACTTACTCACTGTGTTTCTTTGGGCAAGTTGATAAACTTCTCTATTTCCTTACCTGTAGAAAAAAAATATTAACAATACCTACTCCAAGAATTGTGTATTACTCGAGTTACTGTTTATAGAAGGCTAAAAGTAGAGATTGGCACATAGTAAGCTCTCAGGGAGTGTTGCTGGTATAGCTGCAAAGCAAGGAGCTTGAAGTTCAAGTGAAGGCCTCAGGAATCCTTGGCCTAGAGACCTGAAGAGCATGCCAGTATGTCAGGGCTTGGAAAGAGTGCCAGTTTTCAAGTGTCGTTCTCTTATCTAGGTTAGGAACGTTGACTTCTGTCTTGATTGAATCACCATTTTAACCCTTGCTTTAAAAAAAAAAAAAAAAAAATTCTCCTTCCTCTCTAATTCCTGCTTCCACTGCCCTAATAGAGGCTTGCTGCCTCTTCTGCCCAGTCCTTACAACCAGTCATCCTGTGCCAGGCTTGGCACTGCCACCACAGTGATTTTATCTAGCACCTAGTTCCACAAACTGAAATGCCTTGGAGGGCCCAGGCTGGGTGGGGACCTTGGTGAACTAGGGGGACTCCAAGGGGAACCCATGCTTCTCGATTCTGGGGGTCACAGACTCTGTATGGTCAGATCTTCTTAATAGAAGCCAAAAATCCCAATTTGCATATAAATCCCCAGAGTTTTAAACTTTTGTGATTAGTTCAAATGTTTCACAAACAGGACATGCTTGTGGGCCAGTAGGTCTACAGCTGCTAGTTTGCAACATCTCTCAATGTCCAAGTCTAGGGACACGAGACCTTCCGTGTCCACTCTCCTGCTTGCCTTCTATCCCCATCTTGTGGCACTCCTTGGATCACACTTGAAGCTGGTCTTAACAGCTGGTGGTTCTTCTTTTGCACCCCCTTATTTTACCTGTGCCTCTGCCCCTATTAGTAAAATCCTGGCTTCCTGGAATGTGTGTTTTGACATCCTCACACTTGGCCTGGCAAGTCTTGCTCTTACATTTTGGGGAAAATACCTGAGCCCTAGGCACTGTGCTGAGTGCTGGGTGGGAAAGTCCTCCCCCTGAGTGCCTTTGTGTTTTCTGGCTCAAGTATCATGCCCTCAGGGGGTCTTCCTGGGTGATCTCTTCTGCAACCTATCCCAGTAAGATTCTGCACCCAGTTGTGATGTGTGTGTTCCACACCACCAAGCAATTCTCAGATACCAGCTGGGTTGTCCTACAATTCAACTAAGTTCTGCTATTTTCTCCCCAGAGAGAGCATCAGATCCCACAAGTTAAGAGCTCAGTCCCGCAAGACTGCCCTCCACTTCAGATGCCAATTGCAAGTCTATGTTGTCACCTGAATTTGTGATTGACAGGCTATAAATCAGAGGTTCCCATGATCCCGTCCTTGGGTACGATTAATTTGCTATAGTGGCTCATAGAACTTAGAAACCAGTTTACTCGTTAGATGACTGATTTATTACAAAGGATCTCAAAGGATACAAATCAACAGCCAGATGAAGAGATACATAGAGCAGGCTATATTGGAGGAGGAGTGGGGCTTCCGTGCTCTCTGACCCTGCTGTTCTCCCCTGAATTTCCACATCTTTGCAAACCCAGAACCACTACATACCCGCAAGAATAACTAAAAGTAAAAAGACTGAGTAAACAAAGACTGGCGTGAAAGTGGAGCAAATGGAGCCCTGATGACACGATGGTGTGCGTGTAAAATTGTTCAACCACTTTAGAAAGCAGTTTGACAATTTCTTAAAAGTTAAACATAAACCTGCTATATCACCTTGCCATTCCAAACACTTACACACGAACGTTCAGAACAGCTCGACAGCCGAAACCTGGAAAAAACCCAGTTACCCATCAGCAAGTGAATGGATAGACAGACTGTGTTATATGGGTACAGTAAAGTACTTTGCAATGAAAAGTATATTGGTACATGCCACAACCAACATGGTTGCATCTCAAAGTAGGCTGAGTGAAACAGGACAGAAAAAGTAGAGTGTATGATTGCATTTATATGAAAGTGTAAAATGCAAAGTAATCTGTAGTGACAGAACGCAGGTCAGTGGTTGCCTGGGGCTGGGGAAAGTGGGAAGGGGCTAGGGAATCTTCTGAGGGTCATGGGTGTGTTCACTCTCTTCATTGTGGTGATGGTTTCACAGGTATATAAATGTCAAAACCGTTCTGTATACTTGAAATATGTGAGGTTGATTATAGGGCGATTATACCTCAAAACTTGAATAAAAAGGGCAGGACCTATATTTCTTTGATCTTGTCTATTTGTCTAGAAAACACCCTTGTTAATAAGAGGTGGTTGTTAATTATTTCCTGATTTTTTTTTTTTTTTTAAGTTGGATGTGGGAGAAAGTGGGTTAGGAAAACACATGAGGAAGCACTACAGAGTCTACAAGTCAAAGCTTCGTTTATGGCTGGGACCACCGGTCCTTTTAAACTACCCCAGCGTTTATGTTCTTGTCTTTAATAGACTTGTTTCTGAAAGAAAGACTAAAATAGAACTGTGTTTGGCTCTGACAGAGCCTTGAGCTTGTATACGTATATGCCCAGAGGGGCCTGAGGTATAGGAAAGCAATCTTGGTTTTTATAGGTGAGTAAACTGGGCCTGAGTAGTTCTAGAACACAGGCTGGTACTGCAGTGAAGCCTTTGCCTAAAACGGTTTCACTTTTATGAGCAATCCTGTTGATTAATGAGTTCTATGTGGCCGATGCTTTCTGTAAGTCACACTGACACTCCAGTTAGTTTCCTGCCTGATTCTGAGAGAGGATGGTCATTCTTACTTCAACGAAACCTGAGTAAACGCTGGGTACAAATCATTCTCAGTAATGTACCTTGGTATTTCTTCTGTAAAGGACCTTGGTCACTTTGTCTTTGGATCCCCATATGGATGTTTTTAGAAACTCCAAGTGAAATGAATTGGAGAGAAGGCTTGTTGCTCAGTTCAGTTGGTTTTATTTTGGTTGTTCACCAGGAGGGTGTGATGAACCAGGTACTTGGACCTGGGCGGTCAGGTTCCATAGCACACCTGGGTGTAAAGCAGAAAAGGAGGTGAGAACAACAACGAGAACCAGAAAGGCCAGTTTTTAGGGGGTTGGAGCTGGATCAATACCCTCATCAGAGCAGAACCCAAAAACCCTCTGGACTGTGTTCAAGGGACAGGAAGTTTACCTTTAACATAAACAACATCTGTCCGGCCTGCTGGGATTTGAGAGGTCTCTGTTACGTCAAATTTTAGCCATATGTAAAAGTCAAGAAAATAGATAGAAGGGGATTCGTCATATTGTCCCTTAGCTGGGACTTCTTACACATTGTATTTTAAAAATGAATGACTATCAATAATAGGCTACTACTAATAAAATGAGAAACGACTTATTCTAGGAGACATTAATGTTGTAACCTCACATTTCTTCAGATAAACTATTTTTGAAGATAAAAAACATCATGTTAAAACCATTTGTAGATAAATTTGTAGATAAAGACAACAATTGATCATTGTGTGTGTGTTTAATTGCTGATTCTTAATGCCAGTAACTTACTATTGGAAGTCACAGCAGGAGCTGACGGCCCCAAGGAAAGCCCGCTGGAGTGAATTCAATGCCAAAGGCTGTTTCCTCAAACTTCTCTGTGCACAGACTGCTAGGCACCTTCCAAACAATAGTTTCCAAACTGACTTGGCAACGGAACTCTTTGTTCAAATGAAATCTTCAGCACCCCACCATTGAAAACAACCAGAAACATTAAAAGGAACTAACAAGTTACCTCTCCAGGCATTTTGGGTTTGACAGCAAATACCTGATTGTTTGCAGGAAGCTGTGAACCCTTTCAGGAGGCAGAGGACAGTTTAGAAACTGCTGTCTTACTACATTTCTCTCTTGTATAGGGATTTGTTTTAGACTCTATCCCTACTCCCGTTAAAAACACACAAATTACATATTGTCCATAATATGTCAGCAATTTCTATGGGTAATCTTCATTCTAGGTTATTTCCAAAGCCATTCTTAGAATGTTGCCTCTCTATTAGAATGATAGTTATTTTTTATTTGATAAAGTAGCTAAACATTTAAAACTGAGGTTTCTTCATGTCTGAGCATATCTTGACTTGCCTGGAATAATTGCCAAACATATTGTGTACAAATCAAAGGTTTTCATGATGGAAAATGCCTGAGAAGACATTTGTATTCTAACAGAATTCTACAGTGAGTTCATCTGTGATGTGAAAAAATAGCTCCCTAACTTATTGGTGGGTAACTTACTTTTTGACTTGCGTGAATCAAAATGCACCCACACTTTGGTGTCCTGAAGTTCATTTCTACCTCTAGGCATTTTCTCATTAGTTGCCCATGTGGGATTTGTAAGAAAGAAGGGGGGGGGGAAACCCTAATGCACTTAACTGATTATCCTGACCTACCTTCTATCCTCCTGTTTGAGTGGATGGTAATGTCAGTAATAGGGAGAAAGCAGAGGCACTCAGCAGATCACACAGTGCCCTTTGCCCTTGTCTGACATTCACTCTGCTTCTGAAACTGTTCGGCCCAGCCCCCAACCTTTCAGCTTAGTGATAAAACTACCCGCTCATCACAAGAGATGCAAATGTTAGAGATGCAAAAGAATAAAATTAATAAAAGCCAGGGTATGGATCCACCTACCCAGCATACATTTTAAAAGCTATTTATTATAGATGAAGTGTTTATAAGCCAGCCTCACTCAGGTCGGTGAGTAAGAGAAGCCCCTACCCTCTTCCCTGCCCATCTTCTGAGGAGCCAGATGCTCAGTTAGGAGTTGTGGTTCCTTTCTAAGCTAAGCCATTTGCGAAGTCTGGTCAATAGAAAATAGATCAAGCTGCAGAAAATAAAAATACTGAAGAATTAGGTTTTGCATATCTACTGCATACTTCCCTGGCTCCCAGAAATGTGCTCTGTTGCAAGAAGAGTGAGATGTTTGGGCATGGTGTGCACATAGTGCACATGTCCTTTTTGACCTTTCAGTGTTTCTCCTGTCTCCTGGGAATAGATAGGCTAATACTTCCATGAGCAATGCTCAGTGAGCTCTGCCTGGATTCTCCGGTTTCACTCTGGAAGATAAATGACAGTGCTATGGCCATCCATCATAGTCACATGATGGAACCAGAGCGTCAGTTTAGGGGTAGAGGTGGAGGGCAGAGCTTTTCCCCTGATTAGCTTAAGACTCCATCCTTCTCCTTAATTCCCAGCCTCTCCAAATGTCTTAATATGCTTGTGGGATATCTGTGTGTTCCCCTTTTGGTGCATTTGTTAGTATTACTCCCTCTTCTTATTTTGACGTGTCTGTCCCATGTATGTCTGTCCCAATGCCCGTATGACAGCCTTTACCTGAAAAAAGATGAAGTTTCACACATATTCATTGATTTAGAAAAAGTGTCTTGACAATAAATGTTAAAAATATTTAACTTAAAAATAAGTGTTAAAAATTCACTTAAAATTGTCCTTTTGAATACCTAAATACCTACTTTAAAAAATTGGCAGCTTGAATTCCAAGGCACGTGTTATAGCTTAAAAAAAAAAAACCATAATGGTAAAACCTATCTGGAAAAGACAATTTACAGAATATTTTGTTGATTCCATTTAGCATGAGCACTCTTAAAAATTTTTTTTTTTAATTTTTATTTATTTTTGAGAGCGAGAGAGAGAGACAGAGCATGAGCAGGGGAGGATCAGTGAAGGAGACACAGAATCCGAAGCAGGCTCCAGGCCTTGAGCTGTCAGCACAGAGCCCAATGTGGGGGGATTGAACCCAAGAACCACAAGATCGTGACCTGAGGTGAAGCCAGACGCTTAACCGGCTGAGCCACCCAGGCACCCTGTATCAGCACTATTTTTTTTAAAGTTTATTTATTTTGAGAGAGCGAGTGAGCAGGGGAGGGGCAGAGAGGGAGAGAGAATCATAAGCAGGCTTTGCATTGCCAACCCAGAACCCGATGTGGGGCTTGAACTCACGAACAATGAGATCATGACCTGAGCTGAAATTCAGAGTCAGATGCTTAACCGACTGAGCCGCCGAAGTGCCCCCAGCACTGATGTTTTGTACCTGATGAAGCTTTATGGAAGAGAGTGAAAAGCTCTGCTCCTATAGTTGGAGGTTTTATTTTATTGCTCTAAGACCCAAATGCTTGTCATATGTTAAATATGAACCAACCACCTGAACCTGGGCTCCTGCTATGAAAAGCTGAAGTGTGCTGCTGGGACACACAGATAACGATAATTCTAGCCATGTTCATTGCCAGTGTACTTGGAGCCTTAAAGCAGAAGAACTTGTCCATAAAAATAATAGCCCCTGTTGATTAAGCACTGAAATTGCTTGACAAGGTGGTGGGCATTTGACACATATTCTTGGTTTCACAACCACCTACTATCTAATTATCTTCATTTTTTGGATGAGGCAACTGAAGGTCAGAGAGTGGACACCTTAACTGAAATTCTACAGCTAGTAGATGGCAAACGTAGGCTTTCAACCCTTATTTCAAAGAGAAACCTTCTAGTAGGGGTTCCACTTTGTCACCCACCTGTGTTGTCTATAGACACATCAGAACTGATAACACAAAAGAATAAAAATTTTGTGAATTGAACAACTATTGTGTTTTTCCCGGGGGACTATGGCTGAATTTTTTTCAGAGGCTTATTTTTTCTTATTGATTTTGAGAGAGAGAGAGAGAGAGTAGGGGAGGAGAGAGGGAGAGGGAGGGAGGGAGACAGGGAGGGAGAATCCCAAGCAGGCTCTGCAGGGTGAGCACAGAGCCTGATGTGGGGCTTGATTTCACAAATCGTGAGATCGTGACCTGAGCTGAAATCAAGAGTGGGGTGTCCAACCAACTGAGCCACCCAGGCACCCCTTCAGAGCTTTTAAATATATTTATCCTTGTAAACACTTGTCTGTCTCGTGGACATTTTTTGAATGGCTACTGTGTGCCTTGTAGTATGCTGAGTTACGGCTGTAACACATGGGCCCTGTCCTCAAGGAGCCTAGTCTGCTGGGGAAGACAGGCTCACGGAGAATTACCCTCCAGGTTTGTGATGGAGGGATGTTTGGGTGCTGTGGGAACTATGATGGAGGGATGGAGGGAGAATGTCAGGTGGAAAGACGGACAGATCCTGGGGACACCAGCTTACACTTTCACTGGGCCACAGAATGACAAAAGCCTGTGAAGACACAGTCACTAAGGTAGGGAGGAAACAAAAAGGAAAAGTTATAATAGATAGAGCAGGGCTTGACAAACTTTTTCTGTAAGGGCCAGATGGAAAATATTAGAGGTGTTGTGGGCCATATGCCCTCTGTCACAACTACTTAACTTTGCCCTGAAAACAGCAAAAGCACATCCTCTCCGTGTCAGTGAATGGGCATGGCTGTGTTCCAATAAAAGTTTATTTATAAAAATAGGCAGCAGGCCAGATCTGGCTTATGGGCTGTAGTTTCCTGACCCCTGGAATAGAGGAAGGAGAGAGGCTTGTTACCAAACAAGGTATGACTGAAAAGTAACAGTTTTGACTGAACAACAAAGAAATCGGTGGCTACTTTGAGAGAGGAGTGTGGTTATTCTAGCCCCTACCTAGCATATTTTAGGCATTTAGTAAGTGTTTGTCAAACGACTAAACTATGGTTTCTGTTTAGCCTATAGTTAAGTAATTGAGGCAATATGATAGTGGAGGGAGAGAATTTGGTAGGAGTATGAGTCAAGTTCTAACTGAATTATGTATAAAATACTTGATGTTTTATTCTAAAGAAAAAAATAGCCTGTTTGAAAGCTTAGTCTTACTTTTAAATTGATTTGTAATGCTGGCCACCTGTCTTGGGCCCAGCAGGCATTCTATTGTTTTTGGTTTTATTTTATTTATTTCTTTGTTGCGGGGGTGGGGGGGTGGTGCGGGGGAGAATGGAAGTGCTGGTACTTAGTGTCCAAAAATATTCAGGTAATTAATGAAGAAAGTTTTGATCTCTTACTAAAAATGTGAGGATTGGGGTGTCTGGGTGGCTCAGTCGCTTGAGCATGTGACTTAATTTCAGCTCAGGTCATGATTTCATGGTTTGTGGTTTCAAGCCCCACATTGGGCTCTGTGCTGACAGCATGGAGCCTGCTTGGGATTCGCTTTCTCTGTCGCTCTGCCCCTCCCCACCCAATAAATAAATAAATGTTAAAAAAAAAAAAAAATCTGAGGATGTGTATTGTCCGCAGGGCACAGGAAAGATTTTTGAATATGGCCAGAGGTTTGGTGAGGCTTAAGCTTAAAGGTATCCATTTATTTGTTGCTTTGAAGTGATTTTAGTAACATCTCATTTAATGTAAGAATATTTGTGATGCATTTCACACTATATTCTTACCTCTGAACATAAGTAATAATGTAACAAACCAGCTCTATCATTTGAGTTACAGTCGTTGAGTTATAGTTGTCCACAGGTCAGTTGTACGAATAAAAATTAGTCTTAGTAATTCAGCTTAGTCATCTTTTAGGGTGTACCAAAATGAAGTGCTTTGTCTTGTACTGGGGAAGACAGGGCCTGTTTCTGGCAGCCATGATTGATGTGGGAGCACAAGGTTAATGGGAAGTTAGGCTTTGCCTTTGTTTTAATATGAGGATCTCCTAGAATGACAGCCACCAAAACCATAATCATAACTGGGTCTTCCCAAACCTTGGGTGAACCATTTTCTTTCTTTCAAGACTCATACGATCTCTTCCTGTTTGAAGCCTTCCACTGAAGTCTCCAGACAGAGTTTGTCCATTCCATAAATGGTCACCTGCTTCTGTCAGGCACTATGCTAAGGACAAAGATGCTGGGGCGCCTGGGTGGCTCAGTTGGTTAAGCGATTTCAGCCCAGGTCATGATCTCACAGTCTGTGAGTTCGAGCCCTGCATCGGGCTCTGTGCTTGCTGACTGCTCAGAGCCTGGAGCCTGCTTCGGATTCTGTGTCTCCCTCTCTCTCTGCCCCTCCCCTGCTCATGCTCTGTCTCTTCTCTGTCTCAAAAATAAATAAAAACATTAAAAAAACCAAAATCTAAGGACAAAGATACAAAGGCAACCAAGTCCTAGTTCCTGGCCTGTGATTTCTTACTTGTAACAGATATCAAGAGACCATGGGAGGTTCTGCTCTAGTCCTCTTGGGTTGCCTGACATCTGATAGAGGAAAGAGTTAGGCTACCAAGCATTTGTGATACAGGTATAGGTTTTATACCAGGAGCTTAAAGGAGCAGCACAGAGGAAATATCCAAACTCAAACTTCAAAGGCCTGGGTGCAGCTAGCCAAGTAAAGGGTGTGGATGTGAGGGGAGGTGGGGATTGTGTTCTGGGAAGGGTTTGTGTGCCAAGTCCCAGGGGCAGTGTTGAGCATGGTGATTGGCGAGTACCACTGGTGTTTCAGTATGGCTAAACCAGATGCCAGGGGAATGTGGAAAGGCAAGAGGGGTTATTACATGGCATTGTGCTATGGACTTTATCCTGATGGTAATGAGGAACCACTGACTGATATTTTTAAGGATTGGGGGCAGGGCACTGCATTGAAGTAGAGGTCTGAAAGATGTGCCTGGCTGCCATGTGGAGGTGAGAACAGAAGCAGAAAGAACTGTCAGCAGACTGAAGTGATCCTGGAGGGAGAGGCTGATGAACTGAGTGAGTGTTGAGTGGGGAAGTAGAAATTCCTCAGAATTTAGGGGCTGGAGTTGATAACACAGGTTGTGGGACTGACAAAGTGGGAGGAGTCAAGGTACAGACCTGGCTTGCTACTGGATCTCATGTGTGTCTTTATCCTAGCACATGTCACCTTGTATTTTAAGTGTTTACTTTTGAGATTCTCCACTTGGACTGAAAGCTACTCAGGGATTCAACGTTGCATCCACTGAACCCAGCATAAGAGAGCAACATGAACATGCAAGGTGGCCTCAGTTTATGGCCATGGGTTGAATGGAAAGATCTGTGGGTGTGGCTGACAAGAAGGGACCCATGAGCACACAGGATTGAGCATGGGGTGGTGTCTCCCCATCCTCCACACCGGTGCCTTTTGTGGGCTTTGAAAGCAGGCTCAGGGGAGTGAACAGGGGGCATGTCAGGCCTTGGCCACAACCCAGGGCACTTTTCAGAGCTGCTTGGTGTGTGGCTTTGAGCCTTTGTGCATTCACACCATGGTGCATGGTCTTGTATTCAAAGTCTAGAATATGGAGACAGGGTGGGAGGAGAGACGCAGAGAGACAATACCTCTGCAAAAACTGCCAATCCAACAAATTCTGACTTGGCTGCCTGGGTCCTCTTGTGCTGTGTCTTGTGTCTGAGGAGGATTTAGGAAGTGGCAAGCAAATGAATGATGCACCCTGTGGGGAAACGCTTTAGTGCTCAGCAGGACTTGGGGATTAGCTGGTGTGTGCCCTCTTCCGGACAGAGTAGCTTCTGGGGAGGGAAATACAGAATACTGAGTGACAAGGGTAACAAAAGGAAGTGGCCAGTCCACTGTGAGTGTGTGTGAAAGACAGCACGTGTCTGGAATTAGAAATTGACCTTACTTTTTTTGTCCAGCGGCTTCTGAAACGTGTAAGCCTGGTAACTGTTGCCACCCTCTCTCCGTGCACTGGGAAGGACCTTCAGCCCGCCTCTCTCTCTTACCAGACACCCTTTGACAAGACCATCAACACCATGGGCAGCCTGTTGGTGTAGCTAGCCTGGCCTCCTTCGTTAAGGGTCTGCACGTGCTTCAGTTGACATTAGTGTTCTCCTTATGACTACATCTTTCTGTTAGGACCCTGCTTGCTGTGCACTGCCTGAAGGGTTATGGTGGTTATGAGCATTTCTGAAAAGCTATGGATATTGTGGCCATCATGCTTTACTTGTCACACGGCTTCTGGAATGAGATTTAACAGATTTTGTTCATTGTCCCTTCCAAGCCTCCGTGGCACTGTGTAACTCTTAGGGCCATGCTCACAATCTGTTGACTGCTTGAATGCCTCATGGCCTATCTTATCAACTAGCTAAACCCTAGCTCCCAAGGACTCTGATTTTTTGCATATTTATTCCTAGTTCCACGAGTTTGCTTCCTCAGCAGAAGATTAGGGAGGTGTGGGGTGGTCACTAAGGAACAGAGACCCCAGGATAAAGTGGCAAATAGGAATAGTGATGACATGGCACATGAGAGCAGCAATCAGTTACTGCAATCTTACAGAAAACAGTTTTGGTTAGGTTATTCTAAAATACAGGTCAAGGAACCTTTTCACTGGAAAACAAGACTTGCGGAGTACAATTCTAAAATGCAGAAAACTTGGGGCTCTTGGGTGGCTCAGTTGGTTAAGTGTCCGACTTCAGCTCAGGGCATGATCTCCCCGTTCATGGGTTCGAGCCCAACATCGAGCTCTGTGCTGACAACTCAGAGCCTAGAGCCTGCTTCAGCTTCTGTGTCTTCCTCTGTCTGCCCCTCGCTGCTCGTGCTCTCTGTCTGTCAAAAATAAACATTTAAAAAAATTAAATATAAAATGCAGAAAAACAAGTACACTTCAGAAGGAAGAAGGAACACGACAAACAGAAGAGTGGGAGGAATTAAAGATGAAAATGATTAGTGTAAATCAAAGGTAAAGAAAAACCAGAACTGAGCGGGAAAGGGAAGCAGCAGCAAGGACGAGGGTAAAGCTTTGGAGCAAGGTGGGTTTTGTTTTTGCTTTTTCTTGAAGCAACAGAGCAGACTGACACAGTAGAAATTGTGCAATCTGGAGAGTATGAGAAGGTCTCCCTCCCAGCGCCATGCAGGCAGGAAGTGCGTTCTGTCCAGTTTTGTGCTCTGTGCCTGGGATTCTGTGCCTTGGCATTTGGTGTGTGTTGGTGCATGACCAGTAGGAACAGTTTTTCAGAGTAAGGGGCTGGGAATTGAGAATGAAATTGCAGGTGGTGATAAATGTTTCCCGAACCGGTAGAGATTTTGTGTTTGAATATTGGCAAAGTTAAGAAAAAAAAAAGATGGTTATATTTTGAGGCTTACATTTTGTTGTGTAAGTATAACAACTGCAAGCAAACACAGCAAAGCTGTCTGTGGTGTGGGATTCTTTTGGTTTTAAAAGATGAGGCAGTGAGAATACTTTCCAAGAATGGTATGAAGGCTTGTCTCTGGCCTTCCCTGCGGAGGAGTCAGGTCATAGAGCTCTGTCGGATGGTGGTTGTCAGCAACCAACATTCATGCTCAAAGTATCTAGGGATTTAACTTTAGTGAGAAGGAAATGTGTACCATGCTGCTCGGCAAAGAGAGGGGTCTGGCTTTTCCTGCCTTTTAGCACGGGATATGTATGTATTGTTAGTCGTCCCCCCTTCCCCACCCCGGCCATATAAATATAAATACGTGTGTGTGTGTATGTATAATGAATTGGTAAAGATTGGTTATGTATGTAATTTATGTACCAACATAATTTTATTTGCTGATGTATTCTTATTGAGAGATCTAGTAGAGTGTTCAAATATCCACTGGCTTTTATTTTTAATTTTATTTTTAATTTTTTTTTAACGTTTATTTATCATTGAGAGACAGAGCATGAGCATGGGAGGGGCAGAGAGAGGAGGAGACACAGAATCTGAAGCAGGCTCCAGGCTCTGAGCTATCAGCACAGAGCCCAATGTAGGGCTCTAACTCACTGTGAGATCATGACCTGAGCCGAAGTTGGATGCTTAACTGACTGAGCCACCCAGGTGCCCCGACCCACTGGTTTTTAAATGCCAGATGTTAGCAAGGGGTTCCTTGGTGGCTCAGTCAGTTGAGTGGCCGACTTCAGCTCAGGTCATGATACCATGGCTTGTGAGTTCGAGCCCCACATCAGGCTCTATGCTGACAGCTCAGAGCCTGGAGCCTGCATCAGATTCTGTGTCTCCCTCTCTCTGCCCCTCCTCTCTTGCTCGCAGTCTGTGTCTGTCTCTTAAAGATAAACAAACATTAAAATAAAATGTCAGATGTTAGCAAAATGCACTATACTAAACTGCAAATATGTATTCTTCTTGGAATCATTTGGAGTCTTACAGCATTTAGGGACATTCTCTTGGAGAAACCATGAATGAGTTTAAAATTTAGAGCGTTTTATTTTTCATGTTTAGGTTCTGATTTTAAGGAAAATCCATTTTAGTTTGCAGTATCCATTTTTCAGGCATGTGTCACACATAACTACTCTCATTTTTCATGATTTAAAAAATGTTAACTTTCAGGGGTACCTCGGTGTCTCATTCAGTTAAGGATTTAACTAGATTTCGGCTCAGGTCATGATCTCACAGATTGTGAGTTCAAGCCCTGTGTCGGGCTCTACGATAGCAGTGTAGAGCCTACTTGGGATTCTCTCCCTTCTCTCCTTTGCCTGCTCTCTCAAAATAAGTAAATAAACTTTAAAAAATGTTAGTTTTTATGATACGTTAGTTTCTAATAAAACGTCTTCATTCACGTGTGCTGCAAACTGACCTCTCAGCTAGTTTGGTTATGTTTGATTGAGTGGGGTTTGGGGTGGCCATCACTAACCTTCAGCAGTCAAGGTAGATGAGGGATTTCTAGAAGTCTTACTCTTCTGTCATGTTCCCATTGTGAGACTGGACTCCTATCCACCCTGCTGCATATGCAGACGCTGATTGGCTAACTAAGTAGGCATGAAACAGCCACTGAGCCTGTTCTCTGAACTTTCAGATGTTCTGTCAATACCGTATGTGAGAAGTTACTGTGAAGCAAATGTGACATTTCTGGGGGCAAAATTCTGCCAACCTAGTCAGGATCCGATGATGAGAAGCCTCCAAGCCAGTGGCTATATGCAGGATTGTTCATGAATCTAGAGGTGGGCACCATTACACAGGGTAAGGTTGGGCTTGTTAGATTCCCCTATCTTGTTTGTCCTTGGGTAGAGTGCCTTACCACACTTCTAGCCCACCTACATCTCTCAAACACCACTACTTTCACCAATGAGAAATGTTTTCTGACCTCCACTGAGCTAATTTACAAAGGCTTCAGGGTCCGGAGAGAGGTGAAGTAGATGCCTCTGGTGTGAGGCTAGCTTGCCAATGCTAGCCGCACATTTCTGGAATATTGGGAGTATGTGTGCCTGGTTGGGGTGGATCCTGGTGCCTAAGGGGTAGATTAAAATGAACACATCCCTATCCTATGGTCTGTGCTAAATTATTGTTCCTATAGCTCTATGTTCACTGGAGATTAATTTCGTCCTTTATGGAACTTCTGTAGTACCAGTAAACAAACCTTGGTTTCTCCTCCTTACTGTGTTCACTCAGGTCAGATCCTTCTTTTTGCCTGTGTATTTATGTTCCTGTGCCCCCACACATCCTGTTTGCTTTCACCTCTGCAAATTCCACCTTCGGATTCCTCACCACACTTGTCTTCCTACTTGCCAATCTCCTTCTGAATCCCAGCCACATTGAGTCTAGGGACATACATTCATCAGATACACTGGCTGGCTCATAGTCAGTGTAGATTTTATGTGTGTGTTGAGTGGGGGTGTGTGTTAGTCTTATTATATTCCTTGCATTCCAGACTAAAATAGAAATTTATGATGAGGGCTTCATACGCGTTTTCTAAACTACTCCCACCCGGATTTAACAGAGCACCAAGTGCCAATAGGTGCTGGATGAATATTTAAGAGGGAGAATTGGGGAGCAGGAAGGGAGGATATGGACAAATTATGGAAAGGTGTATTTAGATGCCCTCTAATTCCTGGTCAGAGTCACTTGTCTGGCAGAAAAATGTCCTGTTGTACTGTTGAGGGCTTAACACTTCACTCTTTACAGCCACAGCTTTGTCACCACATTCCTTGCCCTAATTTATCCCTCTGTTAATGTCAAAATATGTGCTACAAGAGCCTACTGAATGTAATAGGTGACATCTAGTTGTGGTGCTACAATAAAAAGAAAAAAAAAATACTCAACCATATGTCCTTTAAGTCAGAGAGTGTATCTTACAAATCTTTTAAGTTTTTTATTTTAATTCCAGCATAGTTAACATACAGTGTTTAGTTGCTGGTGTACGATATGCTGATTCAACAATTCCATACCTCACCCAGTGCTCATCTTGACAAGTGCACTCTTTAAACCCTGTCACCTCTTTTACCCACCCCCCCACCCACCTCCCTTCTGGTAACCACCAGTTTGTTCTCTATAGTTAAGTGTTGGTTTCTTGGTTTGTCTCCCCTCTTTTTTCCTTTTGCTTGTTTTGTTCCTTCAATTCCACACATGAGTGAGATCATACGGTATTTGTCTCTCTCTGACTTATCTCACTTAGCATTATACTCTCTAGATCAACCATGCTGTTGCAAATGGCAAGATTTCATTCTTTTTTTGTGGCTGAATTGTGTGTGTGTGTGTGTGTGTGTACACACATGCCACATCTTCTTTATCCATTCATCTATTGATGAACACTTGAGCTGCTTCCATATCTTAGCTATTGTAAATAATGCTGCTATAAACATAGGGGTGCATGTATCCTTTTGAATTCTCGTTTTTGTATTTGTTGTGATTACTGGGTTGTATGGTAATTTTTTTTTTAATGTTTGTTTATTTATTTATTTATTATTATTTTTTTAAATGTTTATTTTTGAGACAGAGAGAGACAGAGCATGAATGGGGGAGAGGCAGAGAGAGAGGGAGACACAGATTCGGAAGCAGGCTCCAGGCTCTGAGCCATCAGCCCAGAGCCTGACGCGGGGCTCGAACTCACGAACCGTGAGATCGTGACCTGAGCCGAAGTCGGACACTCAACCGACTGAGCCACCCAAGCGCCCCGATGTTTATTTATTTTTGAGAGAGTATGTGTGTGAGAGGCAGGTAGGGGCAGGCAGAGGGGGTCAGAGGATCCAAAGCAGGCTCTGCACTGACAACAGAGAGCCTGATGGGGATTTGAACTCACAAACCACAAAATCATGACCTGAGCCGAAGTTGGACGCTCAATTGAGCCACGCAGGTGCCCTACAGTAATTCTATTTTTAATTTTTTGAGGAACCTCCCTGTTTTCCACAATGGCTGCACCAGTTTGCATTCCCACTAACAGTGCACGAGGGTTCTTTTCACTCCATATCCTCACCAATACTTGTTGTTTATTGTGTTTTTGATTTTAGCCATTCTGACATGTGTGAGGTGGTGTCTCATTGTGGCTTTGATTTGCATTTTCCTGATGGTGAGTGATATTGAGCGTTTTTTCATGTGTCTGTTGGCCATCTGGATGTCAACTTCAGAGAAATGTCTGTTCATGTCTTCTGCCCATTATTTAATTGGATTGTTTGTTTTTTTGGGTGTTGAGTTTTGTAAGTTCTTTATATATTTTGGGTACTAACCCTTTATCAGATATGTCATTTTCCCATTCAGTTGGTTCTCTTTTAATTTTGTTGATTATTTCCTTTGCTGTGCAGAAGCTTATTTTTCATGTAGTCCCAGTAGTTTAGTTTTGCTTTTATTTCCCTCGCCTCAGGAGACCTATGTAGAAATAGGTTGCTACAGCTGAAGTCAGAGAAATTACTGCTTGTGCTCTTCTCTTGGATTATTATGGTTTCATGTCTCAGTTACATCCATAATCCGTTTTGAGGGTTTTTTTTGTGTATGGTGTAAGAAAGTGGTCCAGTCTCATTCGTTTGCATGTTGCTGTCCAGTTTTCCCAACACCATTTGTTGAAGAGACTGTCTTTTTCTCACTGTATATTCATTCCTCCTCTGTCAAAGATTAATTGACCATATAGTTGAGGGTTTACTTCTGGGTTTTCTGTTCTTTGTGAACTTTTGTGCCTTTTTTTTTTTTTTTTTAAATGCCGGCACCATACTGCTTTGATTACTACAACTTTGTAGTAGATCTTGAAATCAGGGATTGTGAGACCTCCAGTGTTGTTCCTCTTTTTCAAGATTGCTTTGGCTATTTGGGGTCTTTTATGGTACCATATAAATCTTGGGATTGTTTGTTCTAGTTCTGTGAAAAATGCTATTGGCATTAAATCTTACAAATCTGATCACTGTTGACAAAAATGGCTATAAGTATGGACACCATTTTTATAAGCAAAAATTAAATAGCCTGTAGACACATTCATTTACAAATTTAACAAAAACATTATCTACTTCTTTCTACTTCCACTTTTGTGTGTGTGTGTGTGTGTGTGTGTGCGCGCGCGCGCGCCAGATTTGGTGTTCCCTCCCACCCCCCTGGAGAATAGGTAAGATGAATGTGGAACTTAACCAAAACATGATATCCCAGGAAGTAGATGATTCCTTATAGGAAAAGCCATGGAAGGAGAGTGTTAGTAGATGAACAGACACCAGGGGCTATGGTCTAATGTTTGAAAGCAGCTCCTTTCCTGTTCTGAGTGCAGTGGTGGCCTTGAATGAGAAAAAAACATACCTTGCTTTTTGCTTGACAACTTAATATAAAACTTTTTCCCAGAAGAAATTTCTGTACTGGGCCTTTATAATAAAATTATTGCAGCCATAAATGTAGTCATGTATCCAAAGCCTAAAGGAAATCAGGATAGGTCTAAAATAACTGTACATTCTGTCATCCTTCTATTTCCTTTGTAGTCTTTATGGGCTCTGTTTGGAGGAACCCAGTGGAATTGCCTTAGGCACAGTCTGGTGTTTTCTTGCATTGCTTAAGCAGAGCATGGCTGATTGGGAACCGTTGATATATGACCGTTGGGAACAATAACACTTTGGGAATGAAAATAATTTTTGAAGCCTTACTTTCTCTACTTCTAAAGCATTTTAATAAGTTTGTTCTTTACGACTTCAGGTAAACATGTCAAGTATTCCCTAAAATCTGAATAAGTTCTGTATGCATGAGTTAATGAATTACTTAAAACATCAATCTTGAGATGTAAGAACCTGTCAGGAAAACCCAGACCCTTGATACAGAATATAATCTTATTCTGTTGGATATACAGCTTCTTTAAAAACCCTGGTTATAAGAGATGATATTTAGAGGAAGGAACTTAAGAGGCAATCGTATTCACTTCTTGAAGTATTTTAGGATCTGCTCTTGGATAAAATTAGATCACTATAGGATATGGATGTACACCACATCCCTTAACCCCTCACAGAATGACTTCAGAATCTGACCTCAGTTTTAGGCCTCTGAATTTTATGGTGAGTTTGTAATACATTAGAGCATTAAGAAACACAGGCCAGCATTTTTGTGGCCATGTTGTTGGTGACATTGTGTTTGGGTAATACAGTAGGGACCTCTATAATTCTTCAGGCAAGAGATGTATCTGTAAAGAACTGAATCTTTTGGGGCGCCTGGGTGGCTCAGTTGGTTAAGCATCCGACTTTGGCTCAAGTCATGATCTCATGGTTTGTGAGTTCGAGCCCCGCGTCGGGCTCTGTGCTGACAGCTTGGAGCCTGGAGCCTGCTTTGGATTCTGTGTCTCCCTCCCTCACTGCTCCTTCCCAGCTTGCACTCTGTCTCCTTCAAAAATAAATAAACACTAAAAAAGAAAAAAAACTTAAAAGATTCAGTTCTTTAATTTTTTTTTAAGAAACGAGTGTTTTTACTTTTTAATGTGGTACTGTTGTTTGCTAAAATTTCTGTGACTTCCTCTTTGTCTCCGTTTCTGGTACACTTAAAAGCAAGTGTTAGCTTCTTCACAGCAATTATATTTGTTATGGTTAAAAACTTGTGGGTCTTTTTTTTTTTCTTCTTCAGTTCTTTCACCTCATTTCAGAGGAGAAGGAAAATCTCCCATCTCAAAGAATCGGGTTGAAGAAAGTTACAAAGATCATTATCCAAAGGATTTGGTCCCTCATTTTTTTTACAGGGCTGCAGCCTGAGACAGATGAGAGCCATCTGGGAGGCAGCTATAAATAGCTTCTGGGTATTCTTGAAAGTTGGTAGTCTTTCTTCTGCATAAGATTTAGGAACTTTGTAGAAAGAAGTTAATCTTGTCCATTGGGTTAAAGCACAGATAGATGCCAACTTCCTTCTCCTAAAGTTGGCCATGCAAAGGATTGATTTATTATGAATTTGAATTATCCAGCTTACGAATTATCATACTTTGTGACTTTCTTATATCTTTAGTAGCAGAACTTTTTTCTTAAAAAACAATTCATAGGCTAGCCCATTTTGTCCTTATCTTTACTACATCCACGTTAGCTTCTTTTTTTTTTTTTTTCCAACGTTTATTTATTTTTGGGACAGAGAGAGACAGAGCATGAACGGGGGAGGGGCAGAGAGAGAGGGAGACACAGAATCTGAAACAGGCTCCAGGCTCTGAGCCATCAGCGCAGAGCCTGACGCGGGGCTCGAACTCACGGACCGCGAGATCATGACCTGGCTGAAGTCGGACGCTTAACCGACTGCGCCACCCAGGCGCCCCTTTCCATGTTAGCTTCTTTAGATACCAGGAGCAGGTGAGTTGAAATGTATAAATGGGGAGGAAGTTGAAATCATAGCACAAAGTGGAAACTGTGGGATTATTATCTACGTTACCTTTGGTAAGCAAATATTGCCTATGTGTAAGCATTTAGCCAGGTAAAATCTCTTCCTTCAAATGGAAGGTGAGGTTCAAACATGACTGAACTCTCAAACTTCTCAGGCTCCACCTCTGCTATGAGAGTAAGGTCCTCTTTCAGCAGGCCACTCTAATGTCGAGCCTTGGGGGTGGGGGGAAGCATTTTTTTTGTATTGCTAACACAAGTCTTTCGTTGAGGTTCTTTTTATCGGTGTCTATCTCTTAAGCTATTACCATGCAGCTATGCCTCATTTCACCCAGTAGGTGTAACTCTGAAAAGTTGTGAGTATAACTCTTATAAATGAGCTCATATTTTAAGTATTCTAGGAAAATGCTTATTCAAGGGAGCCCTGCTGAGAATCATTTTGTAAAGCGCTGTGCTCAGAGTAGGCACAGGATAGCTACATGGATGGACAGATGAAAAGAAGATCCTTTTATATGACAACCCTTTCATTAGAGCCATTCTCTAAGATTCATTTCCTCCAGAAGCCCTGTCTCCCAAATCAAGTATGGGTGTCCTTGGTCCCTGCTCCAATAATGACCTTTGTATGTTGTACTATGCTAATGTTAATTAAAACAGAGTGTACCTGATGCTTTACTGTGAACTGGGCCCTGTGCTAATATCTCTCATCTGTTAGCTCCTGTGATCCTGGAGGCAGGTCCTATGAGAGGAGGAAACCTCAGTTTAAAGATACTTGCTCATGGCTTGCCATGTTGACATAACTGGTAAATATTGGAGTCTGGTTTCAAATGTGAGTCTGACCCCAAAGCTTCTAGCCCCTGAAGCCATGTGTTTGTAACTTCTGTGTGTGTCCACTAGATGCCAGCTCCCTGAAAACCTGAGCTCTGTTTTGTCCACCTTTGTCCTGCTGTGCCTGGTGTATAATAGGCTCCCAGTGTGGATGAATGGAGAAAGAAAGGTCAAGGTTTTGGTTGGAGGACCTGGGTCTAACTCTGGTTCTGGTACCAGATAAATCATTTGACCTCTCTAGAGCACCACATAAATTAGGGAAATAATCCTTGCCCTGCCTACATCACAGAGCTATTGTGAGGGTCAGGTGAGAAAAAAGCTTATGGAGGGGCACCGGGGTGGCTCAGTTGGTTAAGCATCTGAGTCTTGATTTTGGCTCGGGTCATGATCTCACAGTTTATGGGTTCAAGCCCCATGTTGGGCTCTGTGCTCAGAGCCTGCTTGGGATTCTCTTTCTCCCTTCTCTCTCTGCCTCTCTCCCCCTCTCAAAAATAAGTAAAAATAAATATTTTTTAAAAAGAGAAAAAAAAGAAAAAAGTTTTGGAAACCACAAGGAGCTATATAGGAAGGATTCATAGACTAATTACCTAATTTACCTCTTTTATAAGTTCAAAACCATTCAAGGCTCTAGGGCTCCTGAAAGCACCTGAAATATATTTTTTAATTTTTTAATGTTTATTTATTTTTGAGAGAGAGAGCCCACATGAGTGGGGAAGGGACAGAGAGAGGGGGAGACACAGAATTTGAAGTGGGCTCCAGGCTCCAAGCTGTTAGTACATGGGTCAGTGCGGGGCTCGAACCCACAAGCTGTGAGATCATAACCCAAGCAGAAGTTGGACGCTTAGCTGACTGAGCCATCGAGGCCCCTAAAGCACCTGAAATATTTAAATATTTAGAAAATAATTAAGCAAAGGGTAAGGGAACAAAGATTTTGATCAAGCTGGGAGGAGAAAATGCCTTAAGATAATTTAAGGTCTTTTGGTGTGTATACACATATTGGCAAGGGGGCAAACAGTACAGTTACAGCGAGGTGACAATAAGCATCCCAGGTTAGTGGAGCAGATGGGGAGGGTGCTCAGTGGAGCTGGGATGCTACCTTTCCCAAGGAAGTGCCTTCATTGTGCTGCCAAGCCTCAGTTTCCCTATCTGTAAAATGAGATACTCGAACTGAATGACTCCAGGCTCTAGTGGTATCTGTCATTCTAAACTTGAGGGTCTAGGGCAGTCCTGCGGGACTGAATGAGTTCTCCAGTTGTGTGGTTGTTTGTGCTGGGTGCCAGCACACGGTGTCTGTGTGCTGCATCTGGCCTTTCTCCCTGCTGGCAAAAGGGCTGGATAGAACCTCACAGGCTGGGACAGCAGGATCCCTGTGTATCCTTCAAATGTCTTGTAGAACAGTGCTGGGTTCCACAGCTGGTCTGTGCACCATGTCAACTGAGCTTCTCTTCACACCTTTAGTTCTAATGCAGTAGTCGTACTTGGGAGAATGTTTTATTCCCCACCCCCACCCCCCACACCCTCAATCCATCAATTTGAAACTATTAGATTTCCCTTATTTAAAGCAAGTGCATTTTTTTCCCTTGGAGTACAATATAAAAATATTCTTTAAGACTTTATTTCAATCTTAGAACTATTTACTTACATTTTAAAAACGTAGAGTTTTTAGGACTGATAAGAATGTGCCCTGTGATAGCATCTTGTTTTGTAACATTCATTTTCAAGTGCATTGTTCAAGCTCCATGTTGACACTGGCAGGTACACAGAGCAGAAATGACAATCCACGCTTTACAAATGGCCTAAACGGGAAGAAAAGTGCACAAGAGACATGGCAAGCTGGGTCTCAGGCTTTGTCTCCTTTATCCTGTTGAGGCCCTTTCTCGATGATACAAAGCCATGTTCATGGACTTGACCCATAGAGGCTCCAGGTCAGTCCCATGAAGGAAGCAAGCAGGGCAGGTAACGTCCTCATTATAGCTGAGGAAATGAAGTCTCAAAAGTCATACTCCTTGCGCACAAGCCTGTGGCTGTTGACTCTTCTGTCTCCAACCCCCCTCTTCTGACTCTTTGCACTCTATCAGTTGATTTCCATTTCAGCACTTAATGTAAAAGCTTCAGGCAGCGCCACCATCTCGCCAGCATAAAACACATCATGTTTTAGGGACTCGTTGAGGAAAATGCTAGGAGAAAGGAGAAAGAGGGAAAAAGACCAAGATCAGCACTTGGATTGCCTGCCTCCTTAACCAACAGTGGGCAGCAACCTTGTGATGGAAACCCCTGCTGCTTTGTCTGTAAAACCATACGCTAGCCCCCCTAGTCAGGGGGTTAGCCTGTGTCAGCCTCAACTGCCTGTGTCAGCCTCGACTGCCTGTGTCAGCCTCAACTGCCTGTGTCAGCCTCGACTGCCTGTGTCAGCCTCGACTGCCTGTGTCAGCCTCGTCATGTGTTTAGGGGAAAGTTAGGGACATTTCCACTTTCCCACTAAGTATTTGGGGATCTATCATTACCTGTTTGCATTTATCTGTTGGTGCATATAAAATTAAGACTTCAAAATGGATTCAATTTAAGTTTCCAAATTAATCCACCTTGAATCCGAGGTCTAATATCTGACAAAGTGCAGAAAGCATTGTGATCAGAAAGTCGTTGGAATTAGCTTCCCTTCTGGTAGTAATTGTCAGAAAGCAAACCCCTTTGGAATGAATCTCCCCTTAATTTCTCCTGGTTTCTTGGCATCTCTGCTCTCCCCTTCTGTTTTCCTGCCTGGAGAGAGCGGCTCTCCCCCCAGGCTTTCTCCTCTGTAGTGTTTGCCCCAGCACCCCTCAGAGCCGCCCCACTGGTTGGAATAGAGACTGGAATATAAGCTTCAGGTATTTCAATAGTCAAAGTAAATTTTTATTTGGTGCATTTTTTTTTAATCTTTGTGTATTTCTGAGGAAAAGAGGTTGAATTTTGAATTGCTATCATCACAGTTTTAGAGCTAAAAACGTTTGTGTTCAAGATCAATAAGTAGAGCTTTTTTGAGGGAGAGAGCTCTGTGTGCAAAGAGCTTCATCTGCCAAGCCGGCTTCGTAACTTAACATCGAGTGCTGGAAAAATCCTTTGTGACGACTTTATATATGGCCTCACATTCTTGTTCTTATGCGTAATGCTGATTAAACTGTTCTTACAAAATCTCAAGACTGCCTCTCCAGGCACGTATGTTAATGGTTCTCTGGGAACACCCAGAGATCTCCCTGACAGTTCGTAGGCTGTGTACTCATCCCTCTTATTTATCTTATCTGCTGAAAAAGGCTGTAGAGAGAGACCAGTGTTCCCCTGTGCCAGCCATCATATTTTAAGAACAGGATAAAAATTGCTGGAGAAAGATGAGAAAGTAGAGAAGATTGATCTGTACTCAGTTTGGTTCCCTGGCACTTTCTCTCAAGTTTAGTTTCATTTACCTCTGGTTAAGGAGTGCTTTAGACTAGTTTGGATATGAAAAACCTTATTAATTGTTTTAGCATTCTTTAACAAAAATGCATCGTAATTAGTCTAGATTAATCTGAGAATAAAATGCCATGTTGCCTTGCCTTGGGTCTATTGTCAAAGAAATCTAATAGCAAAGCCCAGACATCTGGTGGTTTTGAGCCCCTCTTAACCTGCCATTTCATATGCAGCTTTTATTACGTAATCTTTTGATCTGGTGGTAGTGGTGATGTATGTACTCTTTTATGGAGCCCAAGAACGATTTTTATCACTGCCTCTGTGTGAAACCCGACGTAGTTTTCTCATCCTGGTGGCTTGCACAGTGCCTGGTTGTGTGGTTGAATATTGGTTGCCGAGTTGCTTTGTTAAAGCTACAAACTTTGGAAGTGAAATCATCACACCAAGCGATCCGGCTTATGTCGACTCTTCTGTAAATAGTACGCGCTGGGGGAGTATTCTCTGGCCCCCGGGGAAGGTCAGCAAAGTGGTTGTGAGACAGAGTAATCTGGTCTGGGTCGTGCTGAAAGCTCTTATTGATATGAGATTAGTCTCGGTGGAGACAACGCGCTGTCACATGGGCATCACTGCAATTGAGTGGAGTGAGGTGGGAGGCCAGTGGGGGGAAGGGGACGCTGCTGAGTCACTGAGTTCATTAAAAGGCTACTGCACGGGCGGGCAGCAAGGCCAGTCCCTGGACTGTGCCGCCACCACACCCACACCTCTGGGTTGGTGAAGACTCCACTCCACGCCAGGCGAGGAGAACAGCAGCCCTTGACAAGGTAGGAACCTGAGAAGCTAATCTCTGTCTCAGGCCCCAGGTACACACAGCTGAGAGCCCCTGGGCAGATCCATGGGCGTGGAAGAGTGAGGCCCCAGCTGGAACATAGGACCTCAGCCTCTGGTCCTGAGTGCGGGCTTCTCTGTGCAGATGCAAAGGGGGTTGGCCACCAGAAGATCGCCTGTCTTGGTGGCTCAGAAATTCTGAAAGGGAAGAGAGGAAATTGTATATGTGTTACGAGTAGCCAGCAGTCACAAATACTATTTCTCCAGATCGGGCATCATTTAAGGTCCCGTTTAAAGTTGGCAGTGAGCAGGCGTTGTTGGTGTGGGTGAGAAAAACAGGGTTAAGGATGTTAAGTCACTGTTCTTTCATGGGCTCCATATAGTTAGTCTGGAGCTTCTGTGCTACTAGAAAAAGTGCAAAAATGGCCAATTTTTGTCTGAACTGGGACTGGGGGTATGGGAAATGGAGGGTATTTGGGGTGGGGGGCAATGGGGACAGAAGTCCTGAAGTCTCATCTCTCTAGGAAAGGAGGGTAGTTTTCTGGTCTTTGCCTTAAGTTTTGTCCCCAGCCTTAGATGGCAGCACTCGGTGTATATGAGGGCGTACTGCAGGCCAGGTGGACAAGGCATGTGTGTTTGTGTGTCTCCACCACAGACACTGTAGATACATCTGAATGACTATTAATAAGTGAACATGACCAAAAAAAGGAACTATAGAGATGAATCTGTGGACCAGTTCTGTGTGTACATTGTCAATAAAGATTGGAAATTGATGGTGGCTGCAGAACACCTTTCAAGGTAAACTCTGAATGACGGAACTCTCCACTGTAGGTTATGAGTCCTGGAGAATTCATTTGGGCAAATCTTGATTGAAAAAATGGCTGCTTGGACTAGACGAATCCTTTTTCTTTTCTTTTTTTTTTTTTTTTTTTTATTAAAGTAAGAAGTCATTTCTTCCTGAAGCTCCCTGTGCTTTCAGGTGGAAGAGAGAGGTTGCTTTATTTTTTAAATTTCTTCTCTAGCTCTCCCCTTTTCTCCCCCTCTTGCAGAGCTGAACATTGAGTTCTATTCATCTCAATTTGTTCAGAGGTGTCCAAGGCAAGGAAGGCAGACAGCAGATGTTTGGTGGCTTCAGTAAATGGGGGATATTAGTAATGGAGGATAGAGGTTGTACAGGGTCAGGGAAGAAGGAAACCTTGTTTTGGTGCAAGAAAAGTTTGCTGTTTAATTGGTTGTGTTGGCAGCCAGTAAGGATTGGGCAGGAAAGAGTGCAAAGATGAAGAGAACAGGGTATATGTGTGTTGGGGCGGGGGGAGTCCATTCCTTGCCCCTGTCACCTCTTTCCTGGCTGCTGTGAGTGTAGCCTGTCTGATGTCATGTTGCTTGGATGGCCCGTCAGGAAACCACTTCATTCCTGGCTCCCCTGGTCTCAATTAGCTTGAGTGTAAAAACTTGGTTGGTTTAATCTGTCCCTCTAGCAGAATAAGACTTTCCCTTTTTAAAGAGAAAGGAATGTGTGTCTTGGGCATTAATGAACCTCTATTAAACTAACCTTCCTGCATAATTAAATTACTCACTTTGAAGTGAAGGAGCACCTAAAAATGTTGAAGTATGATCCAGAATAGAGTTGAAATATTTTTTTTTCAAATTTTAATAAAAGTTCAAAAAAAGGAGAATGTCAAAAGCATCAACTCTGAAATAGAAGACGTTTGTTTAACAACACTCATAACTGGGGAGAAAAACAAAAGCTAATCGGTTCTTGGATTTTGTAAGTCACCAGCAAGGAGCCACAGATGCAGTTTCACCTAACTTGGAGCTCTTGATTTATGGAGGGGCGTGGGACGCTAGATTGCAGTGGGCCAGTCATTTCTAACTCTAGATCTGAGCATATGTAACGGAAGATGAATTTTGGAGGGATAGATCAGAAGCTTTTTCCCATGTGTAGTGGTTAAAATGAGAATTGAAGTGTTTGATCTCAACCTGCCATATTCCAGATGACCTGTCAATGACCCAGTGCAGAAAATTAGCCTCCCATTAACTGCATGGTCAAGTTGGTTTGTGTTGAAGAAATGCAAATATATTTAAAGATTGAACCTGATAAAAGTCATCTCCCTCTCCTGGGTTTATGGAGGACAGCGCTAGTTCCCCGCCAGCTAAGAGGTCTTCATACCTCACTCCTGGACACATCTGACACATCCAGATAGTTCTGGGGGTGCTGTCTAGCTTCACACCCCTTCATTGCTCTGTCTTTGAAATTCTGCTTTGTTTCTGGGAATTGACCCTCTTGCTGATGAAGTTGGATAGATTTTTTTTTCTTAAGTTTTATCTAAAATTACTGTATATTTGAAATAAGTAAGGGGCTTTCTGTGTCAGCTCAGTCTGCTTTATAGACCCAACGTCTAAACTTAAGTGGGCTGGGAAGTTGAAGATGATAGAACATTTCTCTAAGTTGAACCAGTAAGTGTTAGTGTTGGAAGGAACCCTATTAGCCCCTCCTTTGTACAGTGTTCTAGTGGGGAGTGGATCTGTGGACATGTAGGCAGTGATGTATTCTTACAGCAACAAGTGGTTCCACTGTGAAGTTGTCATCTTGACACACGGCTGTTTTCCTATGCGCTTCTCTGGATGGCTTTCTTTGAACAAGATGCCCCTTCCTATTCTGTTGCTTCCACCAAGGCTATATTTGTATGAGATCACCTTTCCTTCATATATTCAGGTTCATGGTGTTTATTACCCATAGTCCATGCATTTATGATGGCATTCCAGCTCCCTTTTATTCTTTCCTATTGGGTTTGAATCCCCTGTTATTCTATCTTCCTTCCTTCCTCTGTAGCTAGGTTTTAAGTTTCACCTAAGCGTCTTTCTCCACTTCCCATATTTCACATTAAAATTTGTTCACTGGGTCAGTTTGTCATTGCAAATTTCTTTTCACTCGAGCTTGGGAGGTACCCTTTTTCCCCGTTAGGGGTCTTTATTCTAGTGCCTTATACATTGCCTAAAATATAAAAATCCTGTTGGGCATCATCACAAATGTTGTTACAATCCATGTCCACTTTATCTTTGAAAATCAATGACCTTCACCTGGAAGAAGCCAGGAAAATACCTCCCTTCGCTTTCAGGACTGTCCTCAGAAAGTTCAGGAAGTTTTAATGGTTGTTCCTGCGTAAAAAAGCAGATGAGGAGAAGAGAGGGTGGGATCAGCATTGGCAAGCTGTCGCATCCTTCTCTGTACCATTTATCATATTCTTCAGGAAGTCTGCACCTTTGGGGAGTAATGATCTCATCCATGAGGGTCTCCAGCAGCTTCCCCCTCTTCCCCTGCTGTGGCCCTGAGACTCCTTTGTGCTCCATGGTTGCAATCCCTGCTGCCAGGCTGGGGCTTCCCTGCTTAACCCGTAGCCTGTTTGTGACTCGTGTTAGATAATGAATCCTTTCAGGAGTCTGAAAGCTGCAAGCCTTCCTCCCAGAGGAAATACACACATGTTCAATTTGTGTCCAGTTTCAGGGGATTTGGCAGATGCTGACCAAGGTGTGTGAACTCCAGGTGAAGGATCCTTTGCATAAGCCGTACACATGGTGGCTTTGAAACTTGGCAATTTATTTTTATTACAGTCTGTGTTACAGATCGTCTGTTCTGCATGTTGTGTGGTTTCGTTTATTATTTACTTTCAGCCCCGGGTATACAGAATAGGGCCAATCATAGCTCATGTCGTCCTCTTTACTGGTCCACACAGGGCCCTCTTGCATCACTTGTATTTCTGTGTAACAACGAACACTTGTGAGCTCAGAAACTAAAACCTGACCGTATTTACCTCCACCTGTGTCGTCCTACCAACCCAAGCCAGTGTCACCTCTCTCCTGAATCTTACACCAATTGTCGAGTTGCTTTCTTCAGAAATAATTTTGCCATGTATGTACGTTTCTAAAGGGTCAGCAGGGATACAGTTTTAGTTCCTAATTCCTCTCAAGAAACCTAGGAGTTCTCTGAGGTTTTTTATTATAATATTTTGAATATATTTTAATTTTTAAAAGAATTTAAGTATTAAATACTTTATTTATTTTAAAATACCTGAGCACCTACTAGGTGTTAGATACTGAACGGCAGGGGAAGGTGGAAGAAGATGCCAAAACCCTTTACGTTCAAATAATTACACCAGCAGAGACACAAACAAATTGAATCACCTTCTCTGGGTGATACCATTTCTGTATGGTAAGAGACCCGTTTTAAGTCAGATGTACACATATTATGAACAAGGAAACCCACAGTGCCCCTACTTCCCTTGGGTCTGAACCTGTATCAGCTCACGGTGCAGCCAGCAGCCCCCACTTTCCTCCTTAGACCTGTGCTGTGCCTCCAGCTCACACGGCATTTGGTGATGCGCCTTCCTCTTCTCACATGACTCTCCTTCCCCTTCTTCCCACCTCGGTTTACGGAAGGCAGCATAGTGTGGTTTGAAGACCACAGGACTCAGTATCTGTGGCCTTGGGTTCAGGTCCTGACTTCCCAGGTGGTCTGTGTTGAGCAGATTACTTAGTGCCCTCTCCTGTCTTCCCTTGAGGGCAAAGCGACGATGGTGATAACTCCCTCATAAGGTGCTATGAGGTTGAATGATCCAAATGCCCATATTTCATTAATCCATGAAATAAAGTGCTTTAGTACATAGTATTCAGTAAGTTCTCAATATTTGATGTCACTTCTAATTGGTTTGGGCTGCCATGGCCCAAGAAATAGGAAGTGAAAATGAAAGAGATGGGTTCTGTCACCTGTAGTCTGAGATACCAGACTTCCTGGGTGCTAGAAGGGGTCTAATAAGAGCTTCTTTTAGTAAGAAAGGAGCCTGTCAGGGTGACCTCTGGCCCAGGACAACCTTTCTCACTTCAAAAAGTCTAAAGTCCTGTTTCCATGCTATTAACACACGCTGCCATTTCCTGTTCCTGTTACTACACAGACATGTTATGTGTTCAGAACTAAGGTTCAAGCTTTCTGAGGGCAAAGACTGTGTCTTTTATTGTCCATGTGACATGCAAGATGACACCCTTAATAAGTAGTTGGAAAGGAAATCAGTAGAGGTTCTAGATCACTGGACCTGTTGAAACCTGGAGCCCTAGACATGCTTCTATTTACCCACAGATTTTTAAAAAAAAAAATTTAATGTTTATTTATTTTTGAGAGAGACAGAGACAGAGCATGAGTAGGGTAGGGGCAGAGAGAGAGGGAGACACAGAATCCTAAGCAGGCTCTAGGCCCTGAGCTGTCAGCACAGAGCCCTACGTGGGGCTCGAACTCACAGACCACGAGATCATGGCCTGAGCTGAAGTCGGATGCTCAACCGACTGAGCCACCCAGGCTACCCCACAGATTTTTTTTTTTTATTAGCGTTGGGAAATAGCCCTTTCACATCAAAATATTTCATTTAAAAATCCAGATTTTTGGATTTTCTTAAAAAATTGTCTAGCAACATGGGGTCCACATTCCCATCTGGCAATGAATGCTGGTGTTGAGAAGCACATGCCCAGTAGTAAGCAGGGCACGCCTGTCCCGTTTGTCATGGACACCCCTGCTCCATCACGTTCACCCAGCCTGCTTCCCTCGTGTCTCACCTGTCTGTCCTCCTGGGAATGGAGTTTGTCGCCTGTCCGCAGCGTGTTATGAGAGCCTGATACCAGGAAGGAGGGTGAGTCGTCCATTCAGTGCTGCTTCTAAAACCTGGCACTGGGTGCTGGGGGAGGGCGAGGGAGATGGGAATGAAGAACAGGATTAGTCCATGTATATCACCGATAGGTATACCCATAGTAGGACAGTGGTCCACGTTTGGGTGTGGCCGCTGTAGAAGGTGACAGGTGCCAGGTGAGTGGTGGAAACAGAATTGAACGGAGTGGTGTGTAATTTTGCCTGAGCTGCTTGGGGCGGAGGTCTCAGGAATGAGGCTTTGCTCTTGAGGGATAATATTTCAACATCTAGAGGGGAAAATGGCCTTCTCCCTGGAGGGAGTGACCTATGCAGGAAAAAACAGCTGTGACATGACCAGTTTGACCCACACATGGAGGAGCAGAGGGAGCTGGAAAGGGAGGAGGGGTCAGACAAGGGACCTTGAAGGCCAGACAGTGGCATTTGGGAAATAGGCACTAGGAAGCTGCCAAAGATTTTTGAGAGTATTGTGATCAAAGGAGCTTGAGAAATGAACATTCATTCTTTTCAACTGCCAGCAAACATCGCAGGGGCAGAAATGGCTGTTAACATGTTTGCCTGATTGGCCCTTGTACCCTCTATTCCTGCTTTTTCTTGAAAACCATGTTTTCACGCGGTGCTCCAATGATGTGGGAAGGGTCCGTTTTCCTTCCGGCCTGTGGCTTCTGTCAGGTTGGCAGAGCCCCAGTGACCCCAGGCCCAGAGACAAGTGATAAATTTCACATGCAGTTTTAAGTACATCAAAGGGGGGTGGTGATAATTGGAAAGGAGTTTACCTGTCTCTAATAAAGAGATTGGAAACATGTTTGGGGCTGCTCTAGGTGATGTCACGCCTATTCGGACAGTCGTCTGTGTCTGGCTCCAACCAGACTGTGGGTTCCGTTCTCTAAGTGGGACTGGTTGGGATCTGATGGTTATAATCCGCTGCCTGACGGCAAGTGCTGGCTGAGATGCTCTGTCTTCTCCAGTGATGGTGAGAAGTGCCGCAGCTGAGTAATTACTGATTGACATCTGCACGAGTCTGCCGCTGTCCTCACGCCAAATGAGACCCACCTGCCATGTTGGAGCTGGCTTATTCTGCTCCCGTTGATGAATGCTTGGCTGTGTCTAGTCCATTCTGTGCCCTCAGAAAGCCTATGGTGCAGTCGCCATTAGAAACGCATACAGATGCTTCTTAGCTGGGATGATCTGGTTTCACTCAGAGTTAACGTCACTGCTTCCAGAGATGACACTGCCAACCTGGCTGGAGTGTCCCCACAGGAAGCACAGAAGTGAGGCCTGCCCTTGGAGCTGCAGGGGTGCACTCTCCTTTGTTGACTTGGTGACACTTTGAGGTTTGGTTTATTTTGTTAGCTTTTTGCACTGCATCTAAATTCGTTTCACAACGGGTCCTTGAGAAATGATTGTTAATAAAGGAATTCGAGATTGCAGAGCTCTTCCTAGTGAGCGGAGTGGCGATCACATAGCGACCATGTGGCATCAGGAGGCCTTTCAAATAGTGTCCAGTTATTTTCTCTTCTATGGGGCTCTGCTGGACTTGTTTAACCCATTTATTCAACGTAAGTGTCTTGAGTGTGTTTTGTGTGCACTAAGCATCAGGCAAAGCTGTGGAGGTGTCAAAGTGAGTAACAGACAAGTTCACACCATGCATGCCTGCTGGGTGCCCTGATTGCTGTGACAGATGATAGGCAGAATCATTGACTTGTCAGGTGCAACCATTTCTTTTTCCCTTAGCCATAAAACTAGAAATGTGATGGTTGTCACTTCATATGCTTGGGTTACAAAGTGAGTTCTCTGGACGCTGGTTAATTTTGCCAAAGTGCTATTTCTGTAGTTTGTGCAACTGCCACCAGGTGCCCAGTGGTACCTGCAGACATGGGGTAGAAGCGACAGGTGGATGATCGCCAGGTGTGAGTAACCAGGGGGAAAAACAGGAATAGCCCGCCGAACGTGCTTTCATAGAAAAATAGCACATATTACCTAAGTGATGCTTTGGTTAATCATTCTTAGGAAACAAACAAATGAGAGGAGGAATCCTTAGGTGTACAGCATTCATTGAGGAAAATCCCAGGTGGTCTGTAGACAGAGGTGTACAAATTGGCCCCACAAACAGATGGGAATGCACATGTGTGTGTGATTGAAGAGCATAGGCTCCTGGACAGTGGATCCTAAGCTATTAAGTGGTTTCCTATAAGAAGCAGAATTTACTCTTACTTTCCCCATCCCTGTGGTGTTTGTATTTGTAACAATGCATAAAATACGTGCAGATGCATGCACACACACACGAGTACTAAACTGACTGGATATGGAAGGAATTTCTAGGCTTAAAATTAGTGGGAGAAATAACAAAAGACTAGATCGATAGGATTTGACAACAAACGTGTTACTTTTGTGGAAAGAATTTAGATAAACTAGAGAAAATATTTCCAACAAATCTACTTTACCATCCTCAAAGAGCTTAATACAGTAAAAACATCTGGTAGGCTGAATAGAACATGCACCCCACTAACCATGTCCGCATCTTAATCCCCAGAATTTGCAAATAGGTTACCTTACAGGATAAAAGTGACTTGGTATATGTGATTAAGAATCTTGAGATAGAAGTGTCATCCTGGATCACCAAGTGGCCCTAATATAATCAAAAGGAGCTTTTATAACAAGACGCAGGAAGATGGGAAGTGGGAAGAGAGAGATGTGATGAGGAAAGCAGAGGGTCAGAGAGCAATTTGAAGAGCGAGGCAGCTGGCTTTGAAGATGGAAGAAGGGACCTCAGGCCAAGGAATGCCAGCAGCCAGTAGAAGCTGGGAGAGGAGAGGAGGGGACTCTCCTTTAGAGGTTCTGGAAGGAGCCCAGACCTACTGACACCTGGATTTTGGCCTAGTGAAACCATTTCAGACTCATGACCACTAGAACTGTAAGGTAGTAAACGTGTGTTGTTTAAAGCCACTAATTTCATAGTAATTGGTTACAGTAGCAACAGGAAACTAAGAATCTGAATGGATGAGAAACTTCCCTAATGATGTCTGCTGTCACTCAGCAAGTGCTTCTGTGTCTAGGCTATGTCGTGTGTCATCTCTGAGTCCTCACAAACCTATGGGGAAGGTGGTGTAACTCTCCTTTTTGCAAATAAGTTCAGTATAAGGCTTAAATTGTATGTCACACTGGGACGCCTGGGTGGCTCCGTCGGTTGAGTGACTTCAGCTCAGGTCATGATCTCACAGTCTGTGAGTTTGAGCCCTGCGTTGGGCTCTGTGCTGACAACTCGGAGCCTGGAGCCTGCTTCGGATTCTGTGTCTCCCTCTCTCTCTGCCCCTTCCCTGCTCATGCTCTGTCTGTCTCTCTGTCAAAAATAAATAAAGATTAAAAAAAAATTTTTTTTAATTACAAAAAGAATCTTATGTCACAATTGTTAGTGTCAGAGCTAGGATTCTCTCTGGCCCGCATGACCCCAAAGCCCATGCATATGTATGTGTCTTTAACCCTTACTTCTTAGAAGTACATGCAAAGGACACATGTTAAATTGTAAGCAGTAGTTGGGGTTACAAGTGATATTTTCTGCTTATGGTATTTTTTGCTTTTTTAATTTACACATTTGTTACAGAGAATATATAATCTTATGTTCAAGAGGAGGGGAAAACACTGTTAGTAGAATACTGGTATCTTGCCTCTTAGGGTTTATCGTCCCTGACAATAAAGTCTCCCAGAGAATGTTTCTCTTCTGGATCAGAAGCCCTCTCCAAGATGGGTCTCAAAGGGCGCTCTGATCTAAGAGTGTGGCCTTATCAAAACATCTCCACGTTTTGTCTTTGATGACTCTCAGGTGTGGGGTCATGTCCGGGGCCAGGTGAGGAGCACAGATGGTGGGACACATGGCTCCGGGCACAGGCAACATGGGATGTGTGCCACTGGGCACGTTAGTTGTGTCACTTTAACTGTCACATAAAACAAAATCTCAAAAAAAAAGTTACCCCATCCTCAGCTCCATGACCTTGCTTCCTTTCTCTTCTCCCTCATGCACACAGAGGTGTAGTTCAAGGAAAAGTGCTGCTGAAGATAGGGAGGAACTCTCTACCGGCATCACCATGAGACCAGGGAGCCCCCGTGGTTGTCCTCTTCCCTCTCCGTGGGCCCCACTCTCCCCTGTCTGCTGGCCTTCCTTTGTTCAGCTGAGGGCGACAGGCCGGCTGTGGGGACACAGGCCCAGCAGGAAGACCGTCGGGGTGCTGCCCGGGTGCCATGACGTCATGCTCGAGAACGCCCCCATTTCCCCACAGTGCGGTCTGGAACATGGTCGCCCCAGGACCACAATGCTTTTGCACAGGCCAGGGCCAGAAGAAGAGGTTAAAAAAGATCAGGGACACCCTGCTCCTCTGAAGGGGTAGAAGGGGAGGAGAGTGGCAGAAACAAAGCCCAGTGGGTCTGGAATGTGGAGACTGCGAGGCTGAGCAGATGGAGGATGGGATGGACACCTCAAGGAGTTCTCAAAACCCAAGAGGCCAGGAGAGCTAGGGTCAGAAAAATGTGTGGCCAGTCTGCTGTGGAGGCTGATAGGGGCACACCACCCTTCTTAACTCTCCCACCTCTGACTCGTGTCACATCTGGATGGCAAGAAATCAGGAACATGTACAGGTAAACAGCCTCCAGCTTCTGCTCAGAGACCTTTGGGAACCTATATGCAGTGTGGTGGATAATTCCAAACGGGGGTGACCGTAGTTTTTGTATTTGATGATTTCTGTTGTTGTAAAACTCTGTTCATATGATCTGGAGGCCCTGGCCCTGGCCCTGGCCCTGCAGGCTGGCCGCTCAGGTCCTGGTGTTCTGATCCTGCCTGCTCTGTTCGGGCCTCCCCGCCCCCACCCCCAGCTCTGACCTTCCCTTCATCTCCCTCTCCCACCTACTTCAGGGTACTTCTGTTTGGCCCTAAGCACAGTTGTGGATGTGGTGAGGGGGCTTGTTTCTTGTTTCCAAGGGGCATTTCCGTTTCTGTTCTGAAACTTGAAGATGTTTTTTTTCATTGTCTCTCAGAATGAGGCAGATGCTCGGAACAAGCAGTCAGCTCTGAGGGTGTTTTCTCACACTGCCTTTGCCTCTGCCATGGGGTCCCTTGGCACACAGCCTCTTTGCATCTCTAGATGCTGTAGTTCTCGACCAGTAACCTATTTCTGTATTGTACCAGCTCCTGCTTTCACCCCACTACACCCTAAGTTTTGTGGTGGTTTTGTCTGTTTGTTGAGTTTTATCAGAAGGGAGAGCTCATACTGACCAGCTCTGCATTCTTCAGCTGTGATTCTGGGGTAAGATCCCTCTCTGCAGTGGGGATCTTCTGTGTTTTGATTCAGAACCCTTTCTTTTTTTAAGTTTATTTATTCTGAGAGAGAGGGAGGGAGGGAGAGAGGCTCTGCCCTGTCAGCAGGGAGCCCAATGTGGGGCTCGGACTCAAACCGTGAGATCATAACCTGAGCCGAAATCAAGGGTTGATGCTTAACCAGCCGAGCCACCCGGGCACCTGATCCAGAACATTTCTCTTCTGTGTTCCAAGGGTGTCCTTTTCTTGTGGGTTGCATCACTTGAAGTTCTCCCACCTTGGAGAATTCTGATAGCCTTCCTTTTGTGCCAGATTTTGCCCTTGCCAGGTAGGCCAAGCAGCCTGGATCTGGGAAGGCACAATTAGCGGTCACCTGTTGGTTCTCATGGAAATGGAGACCAAGCAGCTAGTCAAAGCCTTTGGGACTTGGAGCAGCCTTGCAAATGCAAGCGGAAGACTGCTAGCCCCCTCACCTCTTGTCACCTGACCTGTAAGCTGTGGAGCTAGACCACTTTACAACAACAGTTTGGCCAAATTGTTAGAACAGCTCTCAGGGCGGGAAATAGGGGATGCCATGGGCACTTCGACACTTGATTGGATGCTAATGGAAGACCCTGGGCGGAGGAGTGGTGGGGTGCTGCTGCAAGGTGGCTAGACTGGGTACAGCTGACTGTTCAGGCCAGGGTCCGCAGAGGCTGCCATATTGGTAACCCAAGCAAAGAAGGAACCCTGGGGTCCCTCCTGCGGGAAACATTCTACAGCTGTGGCGGTTATAGGTCTTCCTCTTTCTGTGTGACTGTCTAATTAAGATTGTGGCTGATGAATAGTAAGCAGCTAGCCTTGTAAAACTTAATTTGGTAGTCTCATCCATGTCCTTGAACACAAAGTACTTCTCTTTTCCAAGCTGAAACTGTGATTCTACCAAACTCTGATCACTGCCTCAGCACCTGGAGGCTCTTGTTTGCTCAGTGGGTTTGTACTCACTCTTGATTTATTCTCTGTTGTGCGGCATGATTACAGAGGGAGATGTGAATCAGTGTGGTCTAGTGGTAGATGGGGGAGCTTGGAGTCACCTGATTCCTGGCTGTGCTTTAGCAAATCACTGATTCTAGAGGGTCAGTCCAGTTAAGTTTTCAGACTCTGTTTTATCACCTGTAAAATGGACTTATACCTGAAGGACAGGCTTTTACTTAGAGACTTTTTTGATGATGATGATAGCAACTGACATTAATTGAGAACTTGCTTTGTGCCAGGGATATTGTATTAGTTGCTTTAAGTACATTATATAACCATAATAATGCCTCTGAGGAAGATGCTATTTTTATACCCACCATGTATGCTACATGCCAGAAAACCAAAGTTTAGTGAGGCCAAGGAACTTTACTAACGTCGCATGAGCAACAAATGATAGAGCCAGAATTCAAAGCCATGATTCTGATTCAAAAGCTCAGATTCCTCATCACATTGAGATGTGAACGGTGTAAATATTAAAGGAAGGTTTCAACACCCATTTATCAAAAATTAAACTCCAATTATATGATTTGTATTAGGCTGAGAAGCAGTAGCCACTCTCATGCAGTGCTTATGGGAGTGTAAATTGTTACCACCATTTAGAAAAGCATTTGGGGGGGAGCCTGGGTGGCTCAGTTGGTTAAGTGTCCAACTCTTGATTTTTGGCTCAGGTCATGATCTCACGGGACCAACCCCCCACATAAGGCTCTAGGCTGATAGTGAGGAGCCTACTTGGAATTCTCTCTCTTCTCTCCCCTCTCTCCCCTCTCTCCCCTCTCTGACCCTCCCCTGCACTCCTGTGCACACACACGTGTGTGCTCTCTCTCGAAATAAATTATAAAGTTTAAAAAAATGAAAAACATTTGTGCAGCTTTCCAGAAAACTGAAGGTAGTCTAACAGATCTGCTTCTGGGTGTATCTGGGAGATGCTCCTTCATGAGCACAAGGAGACAAGTAGAGAACACTACATCACCATGCTGTTCATATCAGTAAACAAATGAAGGGCACTGAAACTTCCAGCTTGACAAATCATGGAATCACCATATGATGAAATACCATATGGCACTTGAAATGAGCACTTTCTGAAGATTGTAGCTAGGGAAAAGGAAGCAGTTAAAATGCATACTGGTAATGAGGGAGCGGTGTCATGTTGAAGACTGTGTATAAGAGAATGCCATGTATAATATTTAGAGCAAGATAAACAATTTTAGAAATTTATGGAAAGATGTGTTATGTGAAAACCTGGGAGGGCAGGTTGGCTCCAGCTTCGGTGGGGTAGCTGTCTTTGAGGTAGAGAATGGGATCGAGGACGGGCACAAAAGAGGGCTTCAATGTGTAGCTGTAACATACTTCCTTTCAAAAACTCTGGAAGCAAATATGACCAAAGATTGACATTTATTAAACTGAGGTAGTCAATACATAGCGCAACTCTCTACTTTTGTGTATGTTCTAAATATTTTCTGATAAAATACAGTGAGACGACACTCAGGGGACTTTTCCTTTGGAATTCCTCACAAAGATTGTCACATGTTCTTGCTGTGACCTTTTCTTCGTAGCTACACATCTTCATCCTTTGAGGGCAAATTGGATTATTTTAAAAGTAAAGGGCAATTGGCATTGAATGTGAGTGAGGTAGATAATAAATCAGGAGAATGCTGTTTTTTAATTAAGAATTTGGTGTGGCAGTCAGGGAGAGAGTAAGTGTCTGAGTGGCAGCAGCATTGAGAAAGCAAGCGCCTGTCCTCCGGAGCAGACTTCTCAGGACAGAATGCAACCACATCAATGTATAAGTTAGGCCTACTTGTTAATAGGTCATCCTTGTTACTGACCTGCCTCACAGCCAGTCTGATATGTTTTCCATTGGACCCTCGTGGTCTGTCTCTGCTCCTGTCACCGGGTCCTTCAGGCCATTCTTTTCTAAGTGTAAAATTAAGCTAGAACTTCAAAGGTTCTGTCTCGTGTCCTGTGAAATCAGGGGATGTCCTATAGTGAGTCCCTCCACCAGAGCCACACTCCAGGGCCCAGTTGACTGTTGGTCACCATATAGGAGGTCAGCCTTTTCCAGACAGGACATGAGAGCAAGTTAAGGGCTGTGGCTGGCAGTGGGCTCAGGGTGGACACACTGGATTGTTCTTGAACTCTGGTTAGAAGCCTTTGGAAGCAAGCAAGCAGTGGGCAAGTCAAGTCTGAGGTGTTAGGGATTCTGTCCAGGCACATCTTCTGGATGCGTTCCAGTGATTGCTTTCACAGGGCTGGGTAGACAGACATCCTGACTCTTGAAGGTGAAACTGTCTCTAGGCTTTGCAGTCAGAAAATCTGTTGTACAAAGTTCTACTTTGTCCTGTGGGGTAACAAGCATTTCTCTTCTCACACTTACTTATTTAAAATTTTATAAATGTTTGTTTATTTTTGAGAGAGAGACAAAGCACGAGGTGCGGAGGGGCAGAGAGAGAGGGAGACACAGAATCTGAAGCAGGCTCCAGGCTCTGAGCTGTCAGCACAGAGCCCGACAAAGGGCTCAAACCCACAAACCACGAGATCATGATCTGAGCCTAAGTGAGACGCTTAACCATTTGAGCCACCCAGGCGCCCCTCACACTTACTTATTTAGTATCCATTTCTCATCCATGCTATCTAATACTGGCTTTTGATATTCTTTTGTTTTAATAGTTCATTGAACTCAGTTTACCTAAGTAAAAAGTATGGCTTTGGAGTCAGGTATTTTGATTCCTGGCTCTGCCACTGACCCAGCTTTGCAACCTTGGGCACGTTATTCAGCCTCTGTTAACTCCCACTTAGGAGGATATCAATAGCGCCTTCTTCAAAGGGCCATTGTGATGATTGAATGATCCGATGAGTGTGTAATACCTTGCACATGACATCGTGACATTCAGGTTAAATGTTGAACAGCATCTTCCTACCTTACTCTGATTAACCATGTGTGTGCCCTCAGTCTTGATTTCCCCCTCCTCGCCTCTGTGCTATTGGGCTGTTTGTAATACATCTTTACTTAATGATCATGTAAACATAAAGCCTTCAGACTCTTGTTCAAATTTATTTATTAAATAATAGAAACTTTGCTGCCTGCAGTCACTGTGGCTGTCCTTTTGAAACTAAATTTGGACTACAAGGTATTCTATGGCAGAACACGTGATTTTGTGTTTCTTGGTTACCTGTTTGATGAAGATGCTAGAATAATTTGAATGTTTTTTTTTTTTTTTTGGCCTCCTTTTGGTAACCAAAAGAAATTTCGTTTGTCAGCTGGCTCTTGTCTTTTTCGTGAAGCTTAACAATATCCCATCGTGGCTGCGATGAATTTATAATGGAAAAATGGGGCATCCAGAAACAACCAGAGGCTTGCCTGTAACATGGACAAGCTGGCTCTGATATCAACTATATCTGTTGTTTCAATTCCCATCTGAGATCTCCGCCTCCTTAATTCTAAATCTTGCATGACCCCTTTTACATCCCCTTTGCAAACCCCTGCGAATGAGAGAGGCTTCTTGATGGCGTGGTTTACTTGATTCTACTTCTCCATCTCTAGAATGGTAATGGGATCATGCTCCAGCAGGCCTGTGCACTAGACTTGTTTATGCCCCTGTCGTTACATCTTTGTTCTTCAATTTGTTCTGAGTATGTAACAGAACTGTGAGGAGCTTGGCTTATAATGTGGGGTCTGGCTAACCTGGTGTGGCTCACATTTGTGAGAAGTTACCTCTTGGGGAAAGAGTTTAGTTTTTTCTGTTCTCATCATGAGTGTACACATTTGCTTTTGTTGGTGTGTTTCATCACAACATTCTCTGCCAGACTAAATGATACTTACAGGTTGATTGGGAGCTTGCTGAGTGTTTGCACAGCCAGCGTAGACTCTAAATGATGTATTAATGAAATGGCATTCAGGGGTGTGTCATAGTAAACTATAAATATCTATTTTAGGAATTGTGTTGAAGACACACAACAGGGACTAGACTCTGCCCTTAAATAAGGCAGGCTTAGAAACTGCCCTCCTTGCAGGAAGCAAGAGTGCAGACAGTGCTGACCTTCCAAAGGATTCATGACTTGAAAGTTCTTCAACATCTCAGGGCTAATAGAGGTTTTTTCTTGAAAGTGCATATGTGCTTTACTTTGTTCTTTAATATATCCACACCAATCTTAAATTTTTTTTTTTTAAGTTCTGGTTAAATCAAGTACAGTGTTGCTGTAGGGCAGCCTTCCACAAACCCAAATGCCAAGCAGGTAGGCTAAATCAACAAAGTGGGCTTTAGAAGGTTTATTTGTTTTTGTCTAAAAGATGGTGTTAATTATGGAGAACCGTGGTCAAGAGGGAAAGCTGTCTTCACTTCAAGTCCATTGTCACCACGCCTGCTGCAGGCCCTGGGTTACTAGAGTTCAGGTCATTTAAAGAAATCCACAGGTTTTCATGTTAAATCCATTAATATTTAAGAGAGGCTTAAATAAGGAAGACTGTGCAAACCAAACACAATGTATCTGAATGGCCAGCTTATACCTCCTCTTCCCCCCAGAGCCACATATGCTGTGGCTTCAAGTGCCTACTGACATGTACCCTGTAACCCACAGTGGGGTCCCCCCAGTGTGAGAAGTACAGCCTCTGAGCCAGGGAGACCAAGCAGATGTGGTCAGAGCCCTAGTAACCTGAGAGGATCATTGTAGCACAGGGGTGTGCTGGGACCTCTGGGAACCCCAGGGGACCCTTACCCTGCTTTTTAGCAGCAGCTCTGATTCAATCCTATGTATTGGGTTTATGTATCACCCCCTCCCTCCAACATACATGCACCATCCCTCCACTAAAAAAAAAAAAAAAGCCCCACAAACTTCCTCATATTACCCATTTCCAAATCTCAGGGTGCTGGTGCCTCTCATTTGAATGCACGCTTATTTACTCTTCCTTCTTGAGTCAAGGATTCCAGAAATGAACTCATCTGACCAGTGTGGGGTGGGGAGGAATTAACTCCTTCTTCATACTCCCCACCCAGCCTCTGTTACCGTGTCCTGAGACTGCAGAGTTCCTTGGCAGCCATGGGCACGCTTAATTCACCATGAACTTAGTATGAACTAGAATTTGTAAATCTCTTTTATATATTCTGCTACCAAGCTGTATTTCTCTCCTACAGTTGTAATAAATTATTTTAGCATGCTTGGGGATGGTAATTACTTGAACGCCTGAAGTTGGTAAAGCTGTTTGTTCCTCTCAGCAATCCTGGGCTGCTGCTGAGTGTTTAAATATGTTTGCTTTTTAACATAATTGTCCTTCTTACTTTTTCATCAGTTGTCAGTGTGGCAGTCACTGTGTGGCTGTCTGTGGTCCTTTTTATTTGCTGCTTCTAATCTCCTAGTGTTGGGAATTCATGCATCCAGGAATTTTAGAATCATATAACCAGAGTTTCTAGAATTTCAGACAAGATAGATGGTCTCTGTGTGTGGACCCTTAGTATGGGTCAAGTATCTGAGCACAGGTTTGACGTTAATGTCTCTTTGGCTGGTCAGAGCCATTTATTTTGCTTCCCAGTTTTCAGGTCTGGGGAAGAGTTGTCCCTTCTAGGACTTCTATCTTGTCAAGTAAGACTTGACAGCTGAGAAACTCTTCCCAAACAGCTGCCCTTCCTCACCGTCTTGTCTCTCCCAACTGCCTGGGGAGCTGAGGCCTTGTCTTGAACACCACATAGACAGGACTCGATCATGGATGCATTCAACTTCTTAACGCCCACCCTCTCCTTATAAAGGTGAAGTTTCGACCATCATGGAAAAGCCATTTACACGTGGAATGGTTAACAGCCTTCTGTGGCTTAACATTTATTCCATGGTTTTTGACCAATGTGCTGTAGTAGATGCAATGGTACATGGTCATTAGATCCTCCATGGGGCCCCCTGGGCGTCTTTGTCATCCTTCTCTCTTCTCCTTTCTTTTAAAAAAAAAAAAAAATTTTAACGTTTATTTATTTTTGAGACAGAGCATGAACGGGGGAGGGGCAGAGAGAGAGGGAGGCACAGAATAGGAAGCAGGCTCCAGGCTCTGAGCCATCAGCCCAGAGCCCGACGCGGGGCTCGAACTCACGGACCGCGAGATCGTGACCTGAGCTGAAGTCGGATGCTTAACCGACTGAGCCACCCAGGCGCCCCTCTTCTCCTTTCAATTAAAAGGTGGAGGAGATGAGATTTTAGTTTGGGGACAGAAGTTCTCAGAGCAAATTTTCCTTTGACTACAGTGTATGTCTGTAAGTCCTTTAAAAAAAATTAAGATTGCCTATTTTAGAGTATAATCCTAGAATTGGAGATGTGAAGTTCAAGCCATTAGCTGTCTAGTACACTTCTGTCGATGGAATAGAGAGTTTTTACATGGAAGTTCTGCCTTTGGACAGACTCATTTGACTTATACCTGTCCATTTCTTCTTTTGATTTTTTAATAAAAAGCCTGGTTGACCTCTCTTCCTATAGGATTATAGAAACTGAACCACTATAGAGGAAAGCCATGTGCTGTTCCACAAATTAGCAAAATAAAGTTTTACAAGTTGGTTTCATTTTCTTCTAGCATCTCTCTGACCAGCCCAAACAAAAAAAGTTATGCCTAGAAGTTAAGGAAAACCAACTGAGCTGGTGGGAGAGTGGGTGGCAGAGAATTAGAAGCTGATGTTGTAGCTTTTTTAGACTATCTTAAGTAGAAACAAAGCTTTGGGTTAAGGACCTGAATTATCCCATTATGTTCTGCCAAAGTATTGATACTTTGTATTGCCAAGTTCATCTCAACAAATACATGGTGCTAATAAGCAGGAAAACAATCTCATAAGAGCAAACTGTAACATGAAGAGATGACAGTTCTTCGGAAGATTACTAGAAATTAAGCGCCAGCTCTCTCCTGTAATGAGCTTTGGAGCTAGGCGGAGATGGGTTTTGGCATCAGACGTTTGGTCTGCTCACAGCTTTGTGACTTTGGATAGTTACCCTAACCTACATGGGCTTCAGTTTGTGCAAGTGGAGAACAGAATTGGGAATTGGGAAGATAGAGGGGCGGGTGTTGGAATGTTGGAAGGGGGGAAGGTAACAAAGGAGCTGGAGTGGCAGGAGCTGGGTAATGGTAGTTCTTTACCCTCCCTCCTCCGCATATCTTGTGTCAGGCAGAACATCAGAGACTTTGGGCAATTATTCCTCACTAGTGAGGGTTTCCAGATAGTTCACGTCCCTCTGGATGGTCGGGTTTCCCTTTGGCGCTCTTAGGATGGGGTTTTTGCATGTGCGTACTTCTCCAGGCGTCTGACTAGCTCGGGGTCGATATTCTCGATATTGTGCTGGATACAGTATTCCTATTAATGCAGCTAAGGTTGGATTGTCATTTGGGGCAGTTAATACAGTGTCCCCTCCAGGCTTACTTGGAACTGTGAAACCCTTGGGTGAGGCCAGGCCCCTGCTGAGGAGGGAGATGTCTGAGGGGGAAGGATGCTGCTGGGTCTATGACCTTGATGTTTTAATCAGGGCTGAGGACCGACTGTGTACTCTTCTTTTCTGAGATAAGAAAGGAAAGAAGGCGTTTTTGTTTTTTTTTTTTTAACGTTTATTTATTTTTGAGACAGAGACAGAGCATGAACGGGGGAGGGGCAGAGAGAGAGGGAGACATGGAATCGGAAGCAGGCTCCAGGCTCCGAGCCATCAGCCCAGAGCCCGACACGGGGCTCGAACTCACGAACCGCGAGATTGTGGCCTGAGCTGAAGTCGGACGCTTAACCGACTGAGCCACCCAGGCGCCCCAGGAAAGAAGGTTTTTAAAGAGTAGTTTTGTAGGTTTTCTCTAACCTGGTACCTAAAGGAAAAAAGATTTGAAAGGAGTCATATATTGACAGCATTGGAATTTAGAGATACTTATTATTAAAAAAAAAAAACTTTGTCTTTCTGTCATACACACACAGCTTAAACTTTTTAAACCTCCCTCCACTTTGAATCAGAAGGCTAGGGGGCCTGCATTTTGGCTGCTAGAGCAGCCTCTAACCTTCTAAATCATAACAATAAGGAGCAGCTGGGGATGCTGAGCGATCCAGAGCCCCAGCTGTGTAAGGCCATCTCCCTGCAGCTAGGTACCCAACATAAATCATAAGATGCTTTCATTTAAGCTGTTCTGCCCACCTGGACACCTTCCCCCCTCCCTCCTTCTTTATACCTGTTGAAATCCTACTTCCAGGCTTAGCCCAAATGCCCACTCTCCAGTAAAATCTTCCTAAATCACCGCAGGTGGGAACTGCATGGAGTCCCCTTTGCTGTCTGATGGCAAATTATTGGAACTTGCACTGTGTCCTGTCGTAAGCCTCTGTGGTAGTGTGGACAGCACTGTTATTCGGTGTATACCTTCCTGTTGTCTAGATTGTGAGGTCCACACTGGCTAAACATGCAAGGAGTGTTGACTACCAGTCTTTGTGCTGGGAACTAGACATAGCTTAACTTTAGGTGCTCACCATCATATGTGGAGCTGACATGTAAATACAAAACTCACAGTGATTGATATATATTGTATGGTGAAAGGAGGTAGCAAGTGGTTTAATATTTATTTATTTGTAAGGGTTTTTTATGTTTATTTATTAGAGAAAGAGAAAGAGAGAGAATGAGCAGGGGAGGGGCAGAGAGAGAGGGAGACACAGAATGCAAAGCAGGCACCAGACTCTGAGTGTTCAGCACAGAACCCAATGTGGGGCTCGAACTCATGAACTGCGAGATCATGACCTGAGCCGAAGTCTGACGTTTAACCAACTGGTTCATCCAGGGGCCCCAAATGCTTTAATATTTAGAAGTGAGTGCCTCTGCATAGCTTTTTGAGGTGTTCCCTTTTGAAGTTGGGGACTGTCTTATCAATCTTGACTTACATACCTAACAGAATGCCCAGTGCCTGATAGGTACCCAGAATGTGCATATTAAATGAATCACTTACCATTTAGTTAGCAGACAGCATGTGTGCCCAATTAACTGCACTAGAACAGCGGGTCTGATTTGAATGCTCTAATAGAACAGACATGAAGAGTGCCTTTCGCATAAGCCGTTTGGTAAATGCTAATGGAATGAAGACATTTTGTATAATGTATAGAAGGCAGTTTAATCCCTCCTCTCCTATAAAAACCTCCTTAAGAGCATTTCAGTTGTGGGGAGCTCCCCTGATACAGAAACAAAACTGACGGGCAAGGAGTGACCCCAGTGAAGAAGAGCCCTGTGGCTGTTACCTTAAAAAAACCCTTCCAGTGGAGCCCAGAGAGCTGACACAGAGCACAATTTGGCTCTACCTGGTGGGAGCAGCAGGGCCTCTGGCTGGGTGGTTCGGGAAGAACAGATGATACAGGGAGCTGGTCCTGTGGAGAGTGCTGTGTCTGTGTGGGGACTGTTACAAGCACCTGGGCAGGACAGGCACTCGGAATGTAGCAGGGGTGGCTGCAGTCACAGCTGAAGAAACTCGCTTGTCCTTCAGAATTACCAGTTTCACGATGTTCTTGGTATTTTTACGCGGTGTTGGTTTTGGAGCTGTGATTTTTACATGAGAAGAAATGAACAATCCAGGTCTAAGATCTTCATTTTGGTTTGAGATGTGCATTTTGTGGGTAACACTGGAAGCCCAACACCTTGCACGTGTCAGCCCTGTCACCACGTCCACTCATTCATACTCATCCTTGGACCGCACCATTTCCAGTGGGCTCATTATCCTGTGGCTGGAGAAACTGGGGCCCAGAGAATAAAGTCAGATTTGACCCCACTCTTCTGACTGCAGGGCACAGTGCTTTCTCTCCGGTTATATTCCATTTTGTAGTTAGAGATGCAAGGGATTTTTGTTGGGCGCTATCAGTTTAGTCTATGGAGTTCATATATGTTACCTTTTATCTCCTTAAATACTGATTTCAGCTATTAGAAACAATACAACAGCCAAGCTAAATTCCTTTAGAGTCTCAGTAAAAGTGTAGCTCACCAGAATCCATTTCTGAATTCTGATTCGGACATTTTAAGGCTGGCCCTGGTTTTATGACACATTGTGTTGGTCTAAAATTTGCCTGATTTGGTCTTTAAAAAGGCCCGTGTGCATCCGCGTGTATTTTGTTAGCAGTAGAACCAGGAAAACTATTTCTTGGGAATCAAGGTTTCCCATCAAAATCCACCTTTAGGAATTGTCTACATTTGGCAACTGTCTAAATTGTTTCTCGTGATTTAAGTTATCTTAAATGGGTGTTGCTAGCTCATGAAGACGTTTTTTGGTCTTAAACTTGGAGCTTAGAAGAATGCATGTAGGTTTTTAGGGCACTACTCCATCAATATAATCAATTTGGCTAGTCAGAACTCTGGCTTTTCAAAATTAGAAGTGGCTACTCAGGATTATTTCAGACTAAATTGTAAACAGTTAATGATGGTTGGCAAAGTAGGGCGCTGAATGGGGATAGGGCATCAATGACTTCACATAATTACAGTTATTTTCTGATAAGAGAAATAATTCTACTCTTCATTGTAAAATATAGGAAGTCAGAAAGATGCTAAAACCAAAATTACCTAAAATCCCGTAGTCAGATAAACTTAACATTTATCTTTTTTTTTTTTTTTTTTAAGAGAGAGAGCGCGCGCGCGCGAACGCAAGCATGCACGGGTCTTGATCTTACTATTGTGAGATCATGACCTGAGCCAAAATCAAGAGTTGGATGCTTAACCAACTGAGCCACCCAGGCACCCCTACCATTTATCTTTGATATTTTCTATTGTATAGAGAAAAAGTTGATCTTGTTTACATTGTTGAGATCCTAACATGTGCAAATGTATACTTGTTTTGGATAAGAAGGGCTGGAATGTAGTATAAGCATTTCTCATGTCTGTAGTAGGAATTTCTGTTAAGTAGCTTCTCATGGGCCACCCCTCCCTGCCACACACACCTGAAAGGTGAAGAAGAAAGAGCCAACAAACTAGAATACCGTTCTTCTGCCTGTCTACTCTTTGTTCACCAATGTAGCCTAAGTAGGGTTGAAAGCAGAGAGAGGAGGAGGAGGAGGAGGGGGAAGTGGTGAGGGAGGAAATCAGTGACCCTGTCTGTGAGGGATAACAAGTTTTGCAGGTGGGTTCTCTATGCAATATATTCCATAAATCTGAATCATACCATATTTTTCTTCATTAAATTTCTGAACTAGAAAGGACTATACTGAAAACTTGAAATGTATAAGGTTATTAAATTGAAAACACGGGAGATAGATGATGGAATTGAAGAAGAAATAGAAGTAAGACCAATTGAGGCATTAGGAAAGAGAAAATGGCAAATTCAAAAACCAGGTCAGGGGTAAGCAGCGGAAATGGGCCAGTGGAGTCCAGAGCCAGCAAAGAAATAGTGCTCAGGGAGCACAGTGCGATGAGCTACATCTGTGCTAAAATGTTGGGAGGAGGGTGTCAGGCCAGCATTGTGCTCCCTGTCTGTAGAAGTCCTTTTTGGCTACACTTGTGAGGTGGGAGTAGAACTATCTAGCAAATACATAGTGCAGCATATGAAGCTACTTTTCAGGTAATTCAAAATCAAGATGTAGGTATGCATAACAGTAGCTTAAGTGAACACACCCAAAGTCCTTGGGTAGGGAGAGTATGGGGCTGGGTGTTAAATGTGCTAAATCATTTGATACAGTACCCATGGCAGCTGGGCACAGAGGTGAAAGATGGTGGCGCTGGGATTTGAACCCAGGTGTTGCCTGTATCTAAGGCTCATGCTTTTGTCAACACCAGCAGACCTTGGCTCTAATGCTCCCCAGTGTGAGCTGTAAATAGGTGGTATATCCTTGTAAAACACACATGGTTCCTGAGTTGCCCAATTTTATAGTCAAGTCCTACTGAATTCAGCTTCATCCTTTTGTCTTTTAGAGAACTTGCATACAATTAGTTAGTAAATGAGACAATACACTAACATCTTAAAAGAAATCAATAGTAACCGATTCAATTTGCCTTAATTGAACAAAATCCTACTATCTAGTGTTTTTAAAGTCTTGAAGCACAAGCACAATGGCAATCAAAAAGCCTTGAACCAGTTTGGGGAAGAATTTCCCTTGGATTTGCTCTGTAAGGAATGTAGAACCAGTCACTTAAGAGTACTGAGCATTGCCCTGAAGTAGCTCTTGTGTTACTAACAGCCCGTGTACTTGCCTCTAACAGCATTTGAGAAGACAAATGTACCCAGTGCTAGGCTGCAAATGGATTAAAGCAGTGTTGATCCTCATCTGTCAGAACAATTAACATGAGTAAAATACTTGCCCTACTTAAAGCAGATGGAGGGAGGGGAGGAGAGGGGGAGGGGATGGTGCTCTCTAGTACTGTTCATAAGATTAATGTTGCTATATGGGCAGAGAGAGCACTGGATTTATTTTCTGAACATTACATGGATTTACAAGGATGTCAGTTATTGCTGAAAGCACAGACTGTGTTCTTAAAGGGTCTCTGTAGGGTATTGAATGAGACACAGAAGAGGTGTGGGGGTGGGGAATGGTACATGAGATATATAGCATTTTTAACAGTAAAGTATGACTTGTTGACCATTTTGTCCTCTTATTTTTAAGCTCTGCTGAATTCAAGGCTTAACAGTAACCTGGCTTCTTAGAGGATATATAAATATTGTTAGAAGATTTTTTTTGATAAAATAAATAGAATAGACAGACCTAGGACTGTAATGACTTGAGACCACAGCTTGGTGTTCGCACGGAGACTTGAGATCTCCCTTGCCTTCCATTAGAGCTGGATCCGCGCTACCAGGGTGGGAGAAAAAGAAAACAGCACATTCATTAAGAATGAGACATCTAGGAGGATTTTATTACTCTTTGACAGTGGAAGTGGAGTGGGAAAATTGTTGAGGTTAGCACAAGAATGATAGAAGATGACAGTTGTGTGAGAAATAATATTTACATGAGTGCTGAATCAAATTTTAATTATAGGAAGCCTATTGAGGAAGGGATCGGGCTGCTGGCAGAAGTTCAGCTGTCACTGGCAGGACAGGACGTGGGGGTGAGGAGGGAGTATGATAGAGTGACCACTGGTTATGGGCAAAGTGGGTAGAGATTCTGCTGTTCCTTTGGATATGCTCCCCACAGTGTCCCTCATAAATACATTTCTGCCCTGGTAGCCACTTCTCCCTTGTTGGCTCTTCCTGCCTCCTAGCCCCCAGCTACTGGAAGAATTTCAAAGTCCTCTGCTGTCAGTCATGGCTTTCATGTTTAAATTGGATACCTAGCCATCTTGGTAGAAAAGCTGCTGGGCGATGAGATGTCAAGATGGTCCACTCACTACTGGGATGTGCTTTTTAGGGACAGCTGAAAGGTAGCATCTTAGTTAACTAAGAACGGAGAGTAACTCTAGAATTGCCCTTCTCCTGTCTTTCAGGAACATACTCCGCTTGGCACCTTGCCTGTCTGAATTCCTGCTTCTCCTTATCTGTTTCAGCAGCATCTCTTCCTTTCTCTGGTCTTTGTCACCACTCACAGCTTCCTTTCTTGCTTATTCCTCTTTGTGTACCACGCACATGTTTTGATCTGCAAGCCCTCTTTTCTATAATTATGTTAGCCACTGTTATGAATATTGTTTGTATGGACAGTGTCCAAGCAGGCATTCTTTTGTGGTTCTTTGAGGTGGTGAAATAGTCCTTTAAAATGAGAAAAAAAAATCTACTCTGTTCTAATTTGAAAAAATTTTTATGTGTGGGTGTTTAAGTTTGTTTATTTTAAGAGAGAGAGCGAGCGAGCATGTGCAAGTGGCGGGGATGGGGGGGTGGGAGGGGAGGCAGAGAGAGGGCAGAGACAGAAGCCCTAGCAGGCTCTGCACTGACAGCACAGAGCCTGACTCCCGAACCGTGAGATCATGACCTGAGCTGAGATCGAGGGTCAGACGCTTAACTGACTGAGCCACCCAGGTGCCCCTATATATACGTGTTTTATGTATATGTTACAGTATTATTTAAATTAGTAAAGATTAGAAATTTCCTAAATAAGATTAAGAAAATTGTGCACTTACTTGATGGACTTTACTCAGCCATTAAAAACATGAATATTAATACCTACTTGGGAAAACCTAAATTAGCAATACATGTATACGATGATGATAGCCATTTAAAAAGACCAAAAATATGTGGTTAAAAAAAGGAAAGGACCGGGGCGCCTGGGTGGCGCAGTCGGTTAAGCGTCCGACTTCAGCCAGGTCACGATCTCGCGGTCTGTGAGTTCGAGCCCCGCGTCGGGCTCTGGGCTGATGGCTCAGAGCCTGGAGCCTGTTTCCGATTCTGTGTCTCCCTCTCTCTCTGCCCCTCCCCCCTTCATGCTCTGTCTCTCTCTGTCCCAAAAATAAATAAACGTTGGAAAAAAAAAATTTTTTTTGAAAAAAAAAAAAAAATGGAAAGGACCGTAGAAAAATCTAATAGCTGTTATAATTGTGATTTCTGAATGTAATTTCTTTCTACAAAGTGGTTTTAAAGATAAAACATAGTTAATGTTAACATTGTTTATAATCCCAAGCAGACTTCCATAATTGATTTTCATGCTCCGGTTTGTTTTGAGATTGTGTGGCAGACATACAATCCGTCCTTGTGTGCCTGAGAGGCTTTGTGGCTTCCCAGCCACTGCCGAAAGTCCACACTGTGTAACTGTACAAATCACACGATGACCCTCCAATGCCTGGTTTAACTTTTCCATAGTTTCCATTGCCCCATATAGAGAAACTGAGTGATGTTAAATTTTAACATACACATATTTCATATTTGCTGCCAGCCAGGCATAGTGCTGGGTGTTGTAAACCAGTCAGACACGAGCCTGCTCCTCAGGGGGGATCTGGAGGAGGAGACCCAAGAAATGGAGCCAGTGGGCGGTGTGGTAGGTGCTGTGGTAGGAAGGAAGAAGGGCACGTGGGGGTGGTGCCCACCAGGATTCAAGAAGTCTTTCCAGAAACCACCTGAGTGAGATGTGCAGTTAAGTGGCTTGGGGTGGAAGGCAGGGATTGCAACTTACCCGGAGAAATGCAGTTTGTTTAGTATGGCCAGAGAACTTAGATTTTGAGGGGAGAGGAGAGAGGATGGTTCTTAGGCCACCTTGAGAAATTTGGATCTACCTAAGGGCAAAGGAAAGTCGTTTGAAGGGTTGTTGTTGTTGATACTGATCTTGTAGCATGACAGGTGATACACAGTGCTTAGAATTGTGTGTAGACTGTTGGCTCTGGCTTTGGAGAACAGTCTGGAGAGAAGGCCAGAGGCAGGAAAGCCAGGTAAAGCTCTGTTTCTGCAATCCAGGTGAGCAATGGTATCCTGAGCTAGAATGATGATAGTGGACATGGGGAGGAATGAACAGTTTCCAGAAAGATTTATGAGATAAGATGAACTGAAACAGATGATAAGAGGTGCCTGGGTGGCTCAGTCAGTTAAGTGTCTGACTCTTGGTTTCGGGTCAGGTCATGATCTCACAGTTTGTGAGTTCAAGTCCTGTATCGGGCTCTGTGCTGACTGTGCAGAGCCTACTTGGGCTTCTCTCTCTCCCTCTGAGAGATGCTCTGCCCCTCCCCTGCTTGTGCTCTGTCTCTCTCAAATAAATAAATCAACTTAAAAAAAAAAGAGAGAGAGAGAAAGAAACTGATGATAAGAGCAAGGAGTAGGGAGGAATAATTCAAAAAAGGATGCCAAAGGCTTTGGTTTGGGCAAATAGGCATGTAGAACCTGGCTCTTGGCACTTACTTGCTCATTTAGTTGAACAACCAGCCTGGCAGCCTGGTGATGTGTGGGATGGGTTGGCTGGCAAGGGAAGAAGCCAGGTTGAGTTTGAAATACGTTGAGTGCGTCTCTGGGTGCAGAGGTCAGGTAGGCTGCTGAACATACAGGTCGGAGGTACAAGGAGCTATATCCTCCTGGCTATTGGGTTTGAAATCAGTATTTTACTTTTGTGAGGCACATGGTAGAGCTTCAACAGGAGATGTCACTCACCCTGAATTCTGCTGACAACAGCAGTCTTGGGAATTCCAGGTGCCAGCAACACATTGTGAGAAGTAACTTTTGAGATTTGAGAATTTAACTATTAGCTGTTGCTCCCAGGGCACAGTTCCTGTGCTCTTGCTGGTGCTGGACTGTTAATGCAATCCTTAGGAACCTAGCCTGATCCCAGCCTTACAACTTTATTGTTGTAACCCCCTCATTTGTATGTGGCATTTTAATATATAAGGGGAATTTACGAATTATTTCTCAGGGAGAAATCCAAACGCAAAGCACTTACCCATTATAATAAACACTTTGTTGTGAGGTGGAGAGAATAGAATTATCTCTTTAATTTTCTGGTGGATACTGGAATTTGACTTTTTTTTTTTTAATGGCAAAATCAGCTCTTTGAAAATCAGCACAGGATGTGGCCAACAGACTTGAAAGTGTTTTGCTCCTGCTGGTTGGGAGTAGGAATAGGGATGGGGGCAGGGAAAAAAAGAATATGTAATGCAGTGGTTTTCTTTTTCTTTTCTTTTTTTTTTAATACAAAATTTATTGTCAAATTGGTTTCCATACAACACCCAGTGCTCATCCCAACAGGTGCCCTCCTCAATACCCATCACCCACCCTCCCCTCCCTCCCACCCCCCCATCAACCCTCAGTTTGTTCTCAGTTTTTTTTAAAAATTTTTTTTAACGTTTATTTATTTTTGAGACAGAGACAGAGCATGAACAGGGGAGGGGCAGAGAGAGAGGGAGACACAGAATCTGAAACAGGCTCCAGGCTCTGAGCCATGAGCACAGAGTCCGATGCGGAGCTCGAACTCACGGACCGTGAGATCATGACCTGAGCCAAAGTTAGACGCTTAACCGACCAAGCCACCCAGGCGCCCCTGTTCTCAGTTTTTAAGAGCGTCTTATGTTTTGACTCCCTCCCTCTCCAACCTTTTTTTTTCCCTTCCCCTCCCCCATGGTCTTCTGTTAAGTTTTTCAGGTTCCACATAAGAGTGAAAACATATGGTATCTGTCTTTCTCTGTATGACTTATTTCACTTAGCATCACACTCTCCAGTTCCATACACGTTGCTACAAAAGGCCATATTTCATTCCTTCTCATTGCCACGTAGTATTCCATTGTGTATACAAACCACAGTTTCTTTGTCCATTCATCAGTTGATGGACATTTAGGCTCTTTCCATAATTTGGCTATTGTTGAGAGTGCTGCTATAAACATTGGGGTACAAGTGCCCCTATGCATCAGCACTCCTATATCCCTTGGGTAAATTCCTAGCAGGGCTATTGCTGGGTCATAGGGTAGATCTATTTTTAATTTTTTGAGGAACCTCCACACTTTTCCAGAGTGGCTGCACTAGTTTGCATTCCCACCAACAGTGCAAGAGGGTTCCCATTTCTCCACATCCTCGCCAGCATCTATAGTCTCCTGATTTGTTCATTTTAGCCACTCTGACTGGTATGAGGTGGTGTCTGAGTGTGGTTTTGATTTGTATTTCCCTGATGAGGAGCGACGTTGGGCATCTTTTCATGTAGTGCAGTGGTTTTCAAACGTGTTTGTTTTGTTTTGATTGTTTATCTAGACCTATACTGATCACAACATACTAAATTTATTTCTAGAGTGATTCATGGCTCAAGACCCACAGGTTGAAAACACTCATGAAAAGTACTCTAGGGATAGTTGACTGGGGATCATTTTATCTCTTTCTTGGATTTAACTATGTTTTAGAGTATATTAGAAGGAATGTCATATGACTGTTAATTTATCCCCCAGTTCCTCCATAGCAAATTTGCAATTGCATACAGCTTTCTTAATATTTTCCTGAGCAAGTTGAACGAGGCTTTCAAAAGTCCAATAAATTATGGTGGATATAGCATCATCTCTACTTATCTGTCACTGCTTTTCCTCCAGTGTGAGAGGCTAATTGAACACCAACTATAGTAATCTGATTTGCATTTTCCCTGTCAAATGTGCCATTCTCTGAATAGCTAAATTAACTAGTCTTCCTGGAATATACCCAAATGTTGAGAACCATTTAAGACTTTTCAAAACCATTTGGTCTATTAGCTCTGTCTTGAGATAAGCAGAATAAATGAGTCCCTGAAATCAAAGGGAAACTAATTGTAGTACCTCTTTCCAGCTTTGAGTCATCAAAGCTTGACTGTCTCAAGTATGTTCTAATGGGGTTCATTATTTTGTTTGTTCTACATTTGATAATTCTGAGATAATTTTACATTTGCATTGTTAATATCCATTTTTCAAATTTTGTTGACATGTCTTTATTTTCAGGAATAATAATTTATTAGGCTTCCCTTTCAAGGCACAAAAGCTATGCATGCCCATTGTAATAAGTCAAACAACATAGAAGTATCCCATGAAATAGCCAACTCAGTCCCTTTTCCTCCATATATTTCCATCTTCCTCCTCGATGCGTGTTAACAACTTTGTGTTTATTCTTCAATACCTATCTTTCCTCATATAAAATACACAAATATGGTGAACATTTTTATAAAAATAGATCAGACTATATATATCCTAATTTTAACTTTTTTAAATGAAATATTATACCATAGTTTTCTAAGATCTCCAATAGACCTCATTCTTTCTCAAAGACGCAAAATATGGGGTATGCCACAGTTTATGTATTCACTCCCTTGTAGATGATCACTGTGTTTTGGTTGTTTAGTTCAGTTGTTGTCATCATTACATTGCTATAGCACCTTTGTAAATATATCCTAAAACCAGTAAATTAAGTCAAAAGAGGTGCTCCTTGGATATCCTAAATAATGAATGTGATCCTGTGATCCTTACCGGAAGACTGAACATGATTCACATCATTCCTTCCAGGCTCCACCAGCAGGTTGATTTTTCTGAGTTGAGTTCCTTCAGCAGCACATTGGGAAGAAGATGGGTCAGGAGCACTGAGTCAAGCCATCTTTTGGACCCAGGTTGCTTCTGTCTCTACCTACCCATGTCCTTGGGCTATCACTCTTTAAGTGTCCTAAATCTTTCTTAGCATTGGCTCTAGGACTTTGTTTTTGTTTTTCAGCTCTTAAGACTTTTTTCCCCTTTTATTTGAGAGAGAGAGAGAGAGAGAGAGAAAGAGAAAGGATCCCAAGCAGGCTCCATGCTCTGCACAGAGCCCAACACGGGGCTCAATCTCATGACCCTGGGATCATGACCTGAGCCAAAATCAAGAGCTGGATGCTCAACCAACCGAACAACCCAGGCAACTCTAGGACTTTTAAAAAGTAGTTCTCTGATCTCTCTCCTCCTCTCTCTCTACTCCTCCATGGCAATGATATAAAAAGGACCCCACTCTAGTAAGGTTTCTGTGGTTCTCAAGCATACATTCCTAATCTGTGATTTTAGTTCATCTTACTATACCCCATTGCTACCCTCCTCTTTCTTTTGCCCTTTGTGTTGCTATTGCCATAATTTAGAGAGGTCCCCATCTTTGGATTCATTATGCCGTTGGTCAGAGTTGGGTGCAGTGGCCTGTAACTCCCTTGTACACCTTTGCTCAGTTTACATACAACAAGTGCAGAGTAAGGATGCTGTTTTAGCCACTTTGGGTTAGAGCTACTAACCCAAATAAGATATTCAAGACAAAAAAAAAGTCGTAGGTCACTTTGATTTCAGTCTTTCAGTAACTGTATGTGTGCTTGCACTGTACTAGCTGTTAGGAATAGAATACACTGAGGATAAAACAGATGTGTTTTTCCTCAAGGAATTTGTGTCTAGTAAGGAGAGCCACTACAAAGAAAATTGCAGTTGATAAATGTCCATGTTTTCAGGTGGCATTCAGTCTTATACTTGACTTCACTGACTTTGGGAGAGGTGGGGATGGGGAGACTGGAAGTTCTGATCCAAGCCCTATGAGATTTAAAAAAAAATCTTCATAGTAATTTTATCTGAATAATAAATAGCTAAAATATTTTTGAAAAACAAAGGGAATATTTTACATTAATGTAACATTAAACATTAAAATACTGTCATTTAAAATAGCATAAAAGGATTTAGTTATATCATAATGGCTGCAATAAGAACAGTACAAAGGGCTTAATTATTTAGTAGTACTAGGATAATTATTAAGTAAAAACAAATTTGGATTTGTAATTTATGTATACAGTGCAATTCCCCAATGGAGTAAAGTTTTTAAAAACAACTGCATTTTTATTTTTTTTTAATTTTTTTTTCAACGTTTATTTATTTTTGGGACAGAGAGAGACAGAGCATGAACGGGGGAGGGGCAGAGAGAGAGGGAGACACAGAATCGGAAACAGGCTCCAGGCTCTGAGCCATCAGCCCAGAGCCTGACGCGGGGCTCGAACTCACGGACCGCGAGATCGTGACCTGGCTGAAGTCGGACGCTTAACCGACTGTGCCACCCAGGCGCCCCAACAACTGCATTTTTAGAATGAAGAAAATACACATAGCTATCTGATTAGAGTGGAGAAGGAATTTCTAAACAAAAGCAGAGGGAAGAAATCTGTAAAGGAAAAGACAATAATATAAAACACAGATGTAAAAAAATGCTATATAAGTTAAAAGGTGAACAGCCACTTAGGAAAGAATATTTTCAATACATATGGTGAACGATTAGTATCTCTAATACACATCAAACTCTAAGAAGTCAACATCCTGTCAAAATGGGCAAAGAACATGAACAGGCAATTAGAAAAGTAAAGCCACATGTCTAATAAACTTCTGAACAAAGTTTAGCCTCAAATAACCAAGGAAATGAAGACTAGAAGTCATTTTGGAACTATATTGGCAAAAAGAGTATTTAAATGATGTGTCTAGATTTGTTGGCAGTAAAGTAAAATAGATACACCTAACAGAAGTATTTTATAACAGCTGTTGTGGGGAAGCAATTTCATATTCAGAGGCTTTGGCCAAATAATTCAATTTCCAGGAATTTGTCCTAATGTTCTTCACTGCAGCACTATACGACAAGGAAGATTGGTTACACATCCAATCATTGGTTGTTGGTTAAATATGGTACGTCTAGCACATAGGTAATTATGTTAAGATGGACAGATGGCCATGGGTGAGGTCGTCTTTCTTGTAGCCTGATTTGTTCTTGGTTCTGTCAATGTGTAAAAAGTGTGGAGAAAGAGAAAACTCTTGGATCTGCCACCCTGGTCCTTTTTATTCAAACAAGATTACTTAGAAGGGGAAGATATGTATATGGAAAATAAAGATTTCTCAACTATAAACCTGTAGGAAGTATGCGACCACATATGGAATGAAAAGAAAATGAGGCATATTCTGTATCCGTATGAATTGCTGAAGAAGCAAAGAAGCTGTGATAACCTCCAAAACCTTACCCAGGCTATTCAATAACCTTAAAGAGGAGGTGATTTTGACACCTGAGATACTTACTTGTGTTGTTTTGTGGTCACATGGAGAAGCTGTGCCAGTCAGCTCTGAATCCTGTCTCATTTTTTTTTAAGTTTATGTATGTATTTTGAGAGAGCATGCACATGCAAGTGGGGAAAGAGCAAAGAGAGGGAGAGAGAGAATCTCAAGTAGGCTCTTGCTGTCAGCACAGAGCCCAACACAGGGCTCAGTCTCATGAACCGTGAGATCAGTGACCTGAGCTGAAATCAAGAGTTGAATACTTAACCACCCAGGCACCCCAGAATCCTGTCTCATTTTTAAGTGAAATTTGGTCATCAGTATTAAGTTAGGTACCTGGATTGTTTGAACTGAATTATGTGCTTTGGTAATAACTTTCCACTGGTATCTGTCTCTACTCAATGAGTGGAGAAAAGTATCCTATGTGTTTTCATAAAGAATCCTTTCCCTAAATACTTTTCTTTCTAAGGCTTACGCAGTGCCTGAAGTCAGTCAGCCACATCTGGATAGCTTTCCATTTTACTTTCTCTAGGACAAAATGTTCAACTGATGCTAGATGAGTCATGGAGGCAGGGAGGGGAGAGCCTTCCTTAGGCGGGGCTTCCTGCAGTAGTGTCAATTACTGACGAGTTCCATGACTCTTTGGTTGACAAACAGATCTCTCTGAAACTCCTTGTGCTTTGATACCTCACAATTTCTGGAGAATTCCTTCTCAATAACTTCTTTTCTTGGAGGCTGCCTAAGAACCACTGTGAAATGATGTGGGACACGGAGCTACATTTTTTGGGTTAAGGGGGTTTCCACCTTCTGCTTGTCTGTGCATTTTTGCCCTTGTTAGCTAACTGCCAGACGAAACCTTAATACGTTTGGGGCAGGAATGCAGACTAATCGGTACCCACGTGATGAAACAGCTTTATTTTCTGTGCATCCTCCTTTAGTCTCCAGAGTTATGGCTCCCTGTCTGATGGGAAATTACCTTGTACCTTGCTATGGTTATGCCTTGCAGAATTTGTCTCTGGAACTTCCTTGTGGATGTACGAAGCTGTGATAAGATGTTTTGTGCTGAAAGCAGATATCTGAGTGAACTTGCAGTAACTCACTTTCTGTGATTCATTGAGGTCATGGCCAAATGCCCCAACAAAGCAGAAATGCTCCACGGAAGCACCAGACATATTTAAAAGCCAAAGCTTTTAGGGACAGTCATTCCCAACACTTTAGTGAAGTGTCAGTTCAGGATGCAGAAATCCCAGTATGGGAGCCAGATGCCTATCCTTGACTTTAGGAGACCATTAGTGTAACAGTAGTGCAAGTGATTTGGAAATACTTGCATCCTGACCCTCAAATTTCAAGACTTGCCCTTAAAGATCCATTCTCCTTAAGGCTCCTTTGTGGGCGCAGAAAACATCAGAGGTGCTTGCTTATACTGTAACTGCTGACTCCATTAGCAAAGAGGCTGTCATCCATAACATGACTTGTTTTCAGACTTAATAAACAGAGGCAGCATAAAGTGTGTTAGAGATGAATTTTAAAGACCTAAGTAAGATAAGTTAAATATAAAAGTCAGTAAATACCCCCTTGAACTGTATCGTATATTTTTATACCCAGTATCCATGGGAGGTAGATAAGGTGAATATGAGCTTTCACAGAAAAGTAAACAGGAGTGGGTGGGGGTAGACAGAGGTTGGGCCCTGAGGTACTTTAGTTACAGGCACACACAAAAAAAGCAGTGAGCTTCTCATCATTCATGTGGTTGTGTTTTATCAGAAATTTTCAGGAATGTGGCTTCCTGCCTGAAAGGTAGAAAATTGCATATTGCCCAATCCAGAAGAGAAGGATGATTCTGCCATGGGGTAGAAATAAAGTACATTGAAGAAGAGGAAGGAAAAAAATGAAAGAAATAATGGAACCAGGTACATCCTGTGGCTCCATTTGTCCTCGTTCCAAAGAAGTAGTTGCTGGAAGGAAAGAAAGAAAAAAAAATAATGTGGATACCACATTAATTAATTATTTCTTTCCATGAAGACAAGACCTGTCAATGATCTTGTCCTTTGACAATAAATTTTGTGCTTTTTATTAAAATTCCTAATTTTACACTGGAGTTGAGATATGGGGTAGATTCATCTAATCTATCACAGTAGCTATAGCCAAGGTATCGTGCATTTGCCATCCCCAGAAGAAAGTACGCTATTTAACCAAAGTGAAGTTGGACAATGCATAAATGCTGGGGCAGAATAGAAACATATCATTTATGCCTATCTCCCAAGCAGTGCACTTTGCTGGCTGGTCTCTGAATTGCCTCTTGCTGCGTGAATAGCTACTATTAAAGAAATGAGGCATTTTGTTTTCCAGACAGCCCTCTGATTGTTCCCTACACTCACACAGGAGTGCCTGGCTGCAGAGCTTTCTATTTTTCTCCTAGGTCATCCCACAGCAGTTCAAAAGGTGATCTGTCACGGGGAAGAGTGCAAGTCAATGCATTTTAAGAAACCAGCCTTGTTTCTCCCCACAGCCAGAATGTGACCTGCACAGAATATCTGAACTTGAACATTAACCTCTTTGGCTCTGCACCTGAGCAGTTTGACCAGGTCTGAATGAGAGAATTATTTTTTGAGAACAACCTCAAGCTGTATCTTGGTCCACAACTCAACTCCACCTAATTATCTAAGGATAAATGCTCCTTGGTGTGCTTGGCTGGGAAGGTGTGGGCATGGTGTTATAGGAGATGATGCAAAATGAAGGCTTTGGCACACTTAGGTACAGGAGTGAGTGGTCCTTCAAGAAGTCTTTCAAACAGCCCATTAAAAAAAAATGAGGTATAATTGACATATAATGTTATGTTTCAGGTATACAGCATAATGATTCCATATTTGTCTATGTTGCAAAATGATCAACACCGTGTCTAATTTAACATCCATGATCATGCATAATTATAGAATTTTTTTCCTGTTATGAGAACTCTTAAGATCTCCTTTCTTAGCAGCTTTCAATATGCAATACAGTTTTAACTACAGTCATCATGCTGTATACTACATCCCCATGGCAATTTATTTTATAACTGGAAGTTTGTACCTTTTGACTCCTTTCACCCAATTTCACCCATCTTCTCCTCTCTCTCTGGCAACCACCAGTCTGTTCTCTGCATCTGTATGCTTGGTTTTGTTTTGTTTTCCCCAAAGAGCCCACCTTCTTTTTTTTTTTTTTTTTTTAAAACCTACAATGTTAATTTTCATCATTGTTATTTCCTTACTTTCTCCTTCTGGATTTCTTGGCTTCCTTCAGAATTAATGGCTGCCTCCTTGTATATGGCATGTCCATTTCATTTCTCCTTTCCCCCTGTCCTTTGGTTTGAATTCCTTCCCCCTTTCTCTCTTCCCTTACCTACAAAAGAGCAAGAGCAATGCAAATCAGTATCTCTTCCTCCCCAGCAGGCATCTGGGATGGTGACAATTCCAAAATTTCTATACCGCAAGGACTCAGTATACTCTGGGGCAGGGGTTTGGGGAGGGGGAGACACAGAGGTCTTACCTTGTCTATTTTCTTAGCCAACACAATCTCTACCTGGATTGATTGCTTCTATTAGATGCCTGCAGGAGAGCTAGCAGGTATTATGGGGGCTGAAGCTTGCCTAAGCTATTATTACTAGTCTAGCCCAAATTCAAGGGATCTTTGCTTTACAGACTTTAAGGGGTAAAATGCAGTACATGGAATTAGCATTGCCCAGTCCTTTGTCGCTGCCTTGCTCTCCCCTCCCCACCTCCAGTCTGTTTGCCCTCTTCTTCCCCACCCCCAGTCACTAAGAGGGCTTAATAAAAAACCACAGACACAGCAGAAAAGCATGGGTTGCTATGGCCTGCACCCCACTCAAACTTGGAGATCCAGAATTCCATAAACCACAAGAGTTTTGTGCATATGATATATTTTGGAATTTGAACTCACTATAGGAGAGGTCTGCTTTACATTATCATCTTTCATAGCACAGCTTTATCATTCTGTATCTCTATTAATGTATTTCTGTGGAAATCATTTAACTTATGGGGCATGGCTAATCTTTTTTAAAAGTTTTTTTTTTTTTAAGTACATGAATAAACGTTGTTTTTGTCCATAAAATGCAGCGGGAAAAAGAAATGCAAGTATGTTTTTTCAGAAGGTTCCAAAGAACAGATCATTTAAAGCACTGGTCTGAATGGATATGAAGCTACTCTTAACATCTGGAATTTATTAGGAAAAAAGAACACATATTCAGCAAAATTGTAATGCTCCACATTTAAGTTATCAATTCCTTAAGGCTCCCTAGCTGCCATGTTGGTGTGAGGGGGTACTGCATACGCTCTCTAAGCTCCAGATAGGCTTGCTGGGTCATGTCCACAGTTTAATGCGCACGAGCTATGTGAAATGACTAAGGAAAAGTCAGCTTAACCTTGTTGCTTTACGAGGACTCTCTCAGGCTCTGTGTGTCCTCCGGAAATGATGTGATATGTTCCCACTTTTTCTCTGTGAACATAAATCTACTGCCCAAAAGAATATAAAATCTGGAATGAGGTGGGTTAAGTTTGTAATTTTAAAAGTTTTGAGGCAGTAGGGACTCTTTGAATAATTTTAGTTTCTTTTAAGATGGCAATTGAAAGGGCAAACCCATACCACACATTAGGTGTGCTTCCCCTAGGAGAGATTGTTTTAAAGGTGTGAGGGGAGATTCCATCTCTTCCATTGCCATTTAAGGTGGAAGTTCTCTGTAACTTTTTCACCCTGTCATTTTGGGAGAGGGGGAGCTGTTCCTTATGTATCAATCACTTTAAATATCCAGTTCCGTTTCAGTCATTTTGTGGGTAGCTATTGCCCCTGCAGGTATGTAAATGCTATAGTTCTCTGGCCACAGTGCAGCAGGGAACGAAGTGCACCAATCCTGTGTTCCTGTAAATGCTGTTCTGTTAGCAATCGCTATCGCTAGGGATTTTAAAAAACCCAGAGAAGAAACAAAAGGCTTACTTTGAGGTGCCTGTGCTTCCCTTGAAATAGCCTCTGTTTTTCTTTGCCACATAAGAAGAAATGTCCTCCATAATTGCTCTGTGTGTTGACTCGCCTTTTTTTTTGCCCCAGCTAGTCTATTGGTGTAAAACGAGAGAATCATCAGACAGGAATGAATTTCAAGAGGCTGTAGACTAAACTCCCAGGCAGGACTGCACCCACATTAGCCCAGAGAGCTGAGACTCGCCCCTATCTTGAAAGGTTTTCTGGGAGTGAAATTCCACAGCCCTTGTGGCACCTTCTAAGACCTAACAAGCCTCAGTGTCAGGAGAGTCTTTGGGAGCAAACCCGAATCCTCATGCTGAAATGTAAATTCTTTATCTCAGCTGTATGCACTCTGGTGACTCTCCACATAAGAGCTCATCATATGCCTCTCACCTAGTGCTAATTTGCCTTCATCCTTCTTGCCTCAGAGCTAAATAATCCCATTTCACATTTGTGATATATTTCTGGGAGCCCAGAACGAAGCTCACGATTTTTTATAAAATGATGCCCTGGATTGAGATTGATGGGAAGATTATCTCACCGTGTCTTTAGATTTGTAATCCTGTTCATCCATCTCAAAATGGTATAATAGAATCAGCACAGTTTTATAGTTAGCATTTCAGAGTTGTGACTGCACAGGGCGGTGCATGCCAGCCTCCAAGGAGAGTGCGTCTAAATATCAGGCAAAATCTTGTTCACCGTTTTTTCCACCCCTGCGTTTAGGCCTATGCCTCATGACTGACAGCGTCAACTTCTTTAGCAGTGACGCTAAGCTTTAATAGTTTGGGTAAATTTTGGGTTTTGTATTGTTGAAACTGCAATATTTCTAGTCGCTGCCAGATTTAGGCTTTCCTTTGACACTTTTATTTAGATTGGAAATGTTTCATTCTTAAACTGCCTAGGAATCTTTAATACGTTTTCTGCTCACTGCCTTTCTGCTCTCAGGAAACAAAATAAAGCAGTTTTAGGGGAATTTTTTTTTTCTTTTACTAGTGCTCTGTCTCTAAGGAAGGAAGTAAGGGGCATGGAGGAAGTAAACATTGCAAGAAAGTCAAGGGTTAGATGTCCCCTTGTTTGGCTGTGGCATGTTTGAACTCCTATCAGGCCAAACTTCTTGGGCTTGGGAAAACACAGTTCATCCCTTATAAGCACAGGAGGAATGTAGTTTGCAGGTGAACCTGTGTGATGGGAAGAAAGCGATGCCCTATCCAAAATACGTGATAAAAGAACACCTTACCTCTAGGAGGCCCTGTGCTAAGGCTCCCCACCTCCTGGGCAGCCAGATAGTTTGTCTCTGTCCCCATCATGGAGCTAAGTCCAGAAGCATGTTTGGATTTGTTGCGAGCCATGCCTTACAGGCTGGGAGACAGTGCCTTCTTCACTGGGGGCTCCTTTCACTCGAGAAAGTCAGAAACAGCTCATAGTATCTGTGCCCAAGGGAACATTGCTTTCACCAGTCCTCTGGTGTGGCCGCCTCTTTATCTTTTCTGCTGCTTCGCTACCAGGTTGTTATAGAAGTGCCAGGACAGCAGAAGGGCAGAGATGGGCCCTGGCGCAGGAGATTTCACATTGTCCTTAATTCCCCACCTGCAGTCGGTGAGTTCTGCCACGACTCCCACTGGAATTTATTCATTTCAGAGTTAGTCCGTGAAACAGAGGGTCCAGGAAAGGGGAATAAACCAATAAGAAAGTTGTCCAGGCATATGTGATGAAATGTGCTCCTTGTAGGGGAGGGGGGGGGGGGGAAGGAAGCTTTGTTTTGTTCTTTTATTTTATTTTATTTTTGAAATTTTTTTTAACGTTTATTTATTTTTGAGACAGAGAGAGACAGAGCATGAACGGGGGAGGGGCAGAGAGAGAGGGAGGCACAGAATCGGAAGCAGGCTCCAGGCTCTTGAGCCATCAGCCCAGAGCCCGACACGGGGCTCGAACTCACGGACCGCGAGATCGTGACCTGAGCTGAAGTCGGACACTTAACCGACTGAGCCACCCAGGCTCCCTGAAGCTTTGTTTATTAAAATAACGCCAAGCTGTGATGTACCTGTTGGAATTTCTATTGTGTTGTGATTTCTAGAGGCAAAAGAGGAGAGTCGGGTGCCTTTGAAGGATGAGGGCTCCTTACAGGAAAGGAGCAGGAATGCTGTCAAGCTGGACGCAAACCACAGTGTTTCATATTAGCGGCTCACTTACTTGTGTCAGAGTTTGGAGTTGCAGTCGTGACATCTTTGTGATTTGGCAAGGGATTGTGCAACACTCACCGATCCTGGCCAAGCTGGTGCTGGCAGATCGGGTGGGGGGCACCCCCGCCTTGGTGGGTTAATGGCTCACTTGCATGCACAGGGTCTGTGTGGGTTTGTTTGGCCCCTCTCCTACCCTGTAGCTCCTTCCCTTCAGCCCTGAACACAGTCAAAGCAAGTACTGGGGATCTCACTGCAACTCCCTTCTGGTACCAGCGGCTTTTCCAGTTTGTGCAGCACTGCTGTAAACCATCTGGTGCTGGACACCATCCAAGTCTGCAATCTTGACGACTCTGATTCTCTCTCTTGGTCCAGTCACGTCGCGGGATCTGGGAATGTGCAACCCTGGATAGCTGTGATAGATGAGGTGCAGTAATGGTAAATGGGATAGGTCAGCTTGGGAGTTTGGGGTTTCAAGTACTAGAAAAACTGACTGTGCCTTGGTTTTGTTATCTGCAGAATGAGGTAATAATAGCTTCTATCTTGTTGGGTAAGAATTCAGTGAAACCCGTGGAAGGCAGTTGGCATGGTCTCTGGCTCATAGGAAGTATGTTGGCCAAAATTCATCTGGAGTGCTGTGCTTGGTTCTAGGTAGTACTTACAAAAAGAACATTGACCTGCTGGAGGGATAGAGAATTGTCCTAGAGGTTTGATAACCTGGAGAGGAGTTAACGATTTGGTGAATTACCTGAAGAATTTGGTATAGTAAACGTATTGTTTAAAATAAGCTATTTTAAGTATATATTTACATGTAGAAAAATATCTGACCTATATTTGCGAGTGATGTGATCTGTAGGTGGTGGGGTTAAGGATAATGTAAATTCTATCTGAATTTTCTAAATTTGTCCATTTAATAAATATTGTCTGAAGTTCCATCATGGGCCAGGCTTAGTTCATCTTGTGTATTGGCTGTATCCCTGGTATGTTGACTTGTGTGCCTCCCAGGAACTCATAGTCTCACGAGGGAAATGGGTCAGCAAAAAACCTATATGATACATTGTCAGGTACTAATAAGTGTTATGAAAAATAAAGAGGAGTAAAAGGGTAGATATGGGGTAGGAGTAAGGAAAATTTGTTCCAGGTGGCTGGTGGAGACAGGTAGAAAGCAACCTGAATGAACCAAGGGAATGAACATACATATGTGAAATAATGAATACCATGTTGATTATTATATATATATTTCTGTTTTGTTGACAGCATAGTGTATTATTCATATCATGCAGTCTTTTCACCTAATCTTTTGTTTTTTCTACCATCATGAACAGAGCTTTGTGCACATCCCTGTTCACAGTAACTTGTATCTTTTTACCATTCAGATATATTTTCATGAAAATTCATTTTGGGGTCACTGTATGTATCCCACTTGGTTCTTGATCATCTCTTACCTTGTGATATGAGGAGCTAGGAAGTCCGGGGGAACACACTGGGCATGAGGCTAAACCCAGTTTCTAGGCTGCTGAGGATTAATGTGTTTGCGTGCTTTTCTGCAGGACCAGCCCTGGTGCAGGAGCAGTGGATTCAGTTGCACAAGAGGAAATCAAAGTGTAGATTACTGTGATTAATGTGTTCTAGGCCTCAGTGTGATGAGTCATTCTGATTGCTTAGTCAGGGTTTGTGAAAACAAGAAGATAGAATAGTAACCATCACTGTTTTCAAGGCTCAATTTTATCTTCACGCTTCTTAGCAAGCTCAACGTGTGGCATAATTAAGACGATAATGGTCATTGTGGCTCACGTTCAGCCAGGCAGCACTGTGGTTAAGTGATTGACTTATAGTATGTTCGTTGAACCCTTTACAACTCTCTTTGGTTAGGTGGGTGGGTATGGTTTCCATTTTACAGGGTGAATAAACTGAGGCTTGGAAAATTGTAAAAGTGTACCCAAGGTTGAACTGGTACTCAGGTCTGGGGTTTTTATTTATTTTTGTTTGTGATAAAGCTTTGTATTTAATCATGAACGTTTTTTTGCCATCATTTTCTTCCCTCTTCTCCCATTTTCTTCCTTTTCAGAGAGCAAGATAATTCTGGTTGTGGCTGATATTGGCGGGGTTAGGCGATTTGGAAAGGAGAGAGGATTCAGACCTTTTCTCTGTAGCTGAACGCACTGTTCTCTGAACAATCAGCAGGACCCCTGATGGGAGAGAACATTTGAGCAGATTTGAAATGTGTGTCTCTTGCTCTTTCCTGGTGCTTTGGATTAGATGTAACAGTGAGTGTAAAATGGCCCATCAGTTAGCAGCCTGTGGTGAGGAGGGAGAAGTCAGTGCCTTCTCCTGCCTGTGCCTTTGCTGAAATGAGAACTGGCATCAGACGTTTTAAAGGGATTTTCTTTAAATGTAGTGCATATTAAAGTATTTTATTAATTTTTTTAAATGGTTATTTTTAAGAAAGAGAGACAGACGGACAGACAGACACAGGGTGCGAGCAGGGGAGGGACTGAGAGAGACGGAGACACAGAATCTGAAGCAGGCTCCCGAGGCCCTGAGCTGTCAGCACAGCGCCCAATGCGGGGCTCGAAGCCAACAAACCATGAGATCATGACCTGAGCTAAAGTCGGATGCTTAACCGACTGAGCCACCCAGGCGCCCCTCAGTAATTTTAATGGTTAGGTATGCACTTAAAAATGATTGTATCGAATATTTCAGTAGTCAACATCTTAGCTGTGTCCTGTGCTTTAGTGAAAAGTCTGAAAGCACATGCCTGGAGTTTTGTATACTTAGAAATTTCGCATGTATGTATACATGTGTTAGTGTTATATGTATAAGTATGTATCTGTGTATGTATGCACACAGACACTCAAATCTAAGTGTTCAGTAGTTTTCCCAAAGAAAAAACACTGTCCTCAATCCAGTAAAAAATAGGGTCCTTCCAGAGCAGTTCAACTATTGCTATAAACATACCTTGTCCTTTGCTAATCTGCAGAGTTTATTGACTGTTTCGCCGTTAAAGGTACTTGGTTTCCCTAGAATGGGGAATTCAATACCTGCTAAATTGGATCAGTATAAAAATTTATGAACAGTGCAGGCCTTATCAGGGAACTCTTTTACTCCTGTTCATAGAATTCTCTGTGGGAGTTTCTGCCTCAGGGATCACATCAGTATTTAGTGCACGCTGAAATCTTAATGTCCTCTGATTAGCAGGATTTCATTGTTACACTGTCATCTCTTCCATGATGTGTCATTAGGATGCAACACACCTTGAAATTTAAGTGGGTGCTACCAGTTTATTGCAGTGTCTTTATTTTGTCTGTGTTTCTTTCCAAATATCCTTGTATATACATGTAATTTTGGTTTTCCATGAAAATAAAATAACACTACAAACAGTAAGAATTTGTTAACAGAAAGTAGTAAGCAACTTACTGGCAAATATTGTACTATAATACTTGTATAGTAAATTTTAAAAATCTATTAAGATTTTTTTTTTAATTTAGTAAACTTAACAGATTTTTTTTTAATTTATCATTTTTTTTTTCAAACAAAAGGTTTCACCTATTACTGAACCAACCCACCAGTGCGGAAGTACAGAAACAGAAAAATTATTTTTCCAGGAACAGAAAAATCATTTTTCCAGGAACAGAAAAATCATTTTTCCAGCAAAAATGTCAATTGCCCAGGTGGTAGTGATACTTAAAGTGATAGGTATGAGCGAATGAGCTTGATAGAGCATGAATATGGGCACCATCAAGTGTGAGCTTGATAAAGCATGAACATATGCACCATCTCACGTGACCTTGATAGGGCATGAATAGGTATGCCATCTCATTGTGATTACTTGTAGACCCAGTTTGGTTTTTCTCCAGTGCCGCCTCCTGGAGCTGTACCTGATTTTATCACCAGTTTTCATCCAGATCCACAAGGGGATGGCTGGGGTGGGGGTGGAGTTCAGGTTCTGCTTTTGTTTCTTGGCCAGGAATCTCTGGATCCTCAAAGTCATGAGAATACACAGTGAGGAACAGTTAATTGCACATACTGCAATAATGAAGTTACAAGGAGAGAGCTCAATTTTTTTTTTATTTTTGAAGATCAGTTAAAGTAACCTTTTCTCCTATGTTCTGTTTATTTAGCTTTTCACCTACGCTGCAGTATTTTCCTCTTTACCTTGTAGGGTGTGGAAATAGCTGGAGATTAATTTCTCTCTGATAACTACCTGCGTGTGATATCAGCTGAATGGTCTTTTATTTCTCAGTGTTGGAAGTTTTAAAGAATTGATGTCCTTTTGCCCGTGCTAACTTTGCAATTCTGCTTTCCCTTCTTATAAAAAGAACCCTCTGTCGAGACCTTATCTTCTCAACAGTTTCATGGGTGTCTGGGAGGATCTCAGAAGGGCTAGGATAGTCTCTTGCAAATCAGGAGGCATGGCAGTTATGAGCCGGGCTCCGGGATTAGACAGACCTGAGCTTTCATGCTAGCCCTGCCACTTCCTCGTTTGACAAGGTGCTGAACTTGTAAGCCTCAATTTCTGACCTCCTTAGATTGGGGCTAACAACGAAGCATACTCATAAGGCAATGTGAAGAATGATTGAGAAAGTGCATGTTACATGCTTAGTGTAGCACCTAGCACATAGTAAGTACCCACTTGTTAGTCATGTGATGTATTTTTACTGAAGCATATGTTCATGGATGGGTAGGACGGAGGATTGCTTCAAAGCTGCGATGCCCAATCTTGGACAGCTCCCCTTTTTGAGAGCCACCTCCCTGACCATTTATTTGAGACAAAGAAAGAGTGGCTTTAGGTGTGGCCACCTTCACGGTTAGTACCTGAGCCCTGCTTTGTGATTTGGTGCCATCACCTATGTCAAGCACCCTTGGATGGGGACAGTTTTTCTTCTATGAATGATACTCTCGTGTTACCATGTTGAAGAAGACTTAAATGCTGTTTTCAACAACTGAATTTCAATGGAGGTTTAAAAAGTAACTTGGGCCACTGATCTCTCGGTGGAAGTATCAGGTAAAAATGAAGGACAAAAAGCTGATGCTTTCTGAGTTGATGGAGGGCAGCAAAAAGTGATTTGCATGCAGTGAGCAAAATCGTAGATGATATTTAATGAGTTTTGAGTTTTAAGGCCACGAGCAACGTTTTTTGAAGTTAATACACAGCAGGCACTCCTAGCTGGAGTTCTAGCAATAAATCGGAATGTTCTAGTCCTGGAAGCCACTGAACAGGCCTGATTGTGTCCATCTGGGAGGCAACATTACCCTTTTGCCAGGGAATTTGTTCTTTGTGTATCTGAATTAGAGCACCCGGGATGTGGGGAGTCTTGGAGTGGAAGCTGAGTGAGGCTGCTTTTTCGTGTGCAGATGTCTCCTGCTATTTCCAAGGACAGGGCTGGGATACACACACTTATTCACTACCCGGGAGCTCCTGGATTGCCATATGGGAGAGTGGGAAAGAGGAAATGTGGATTTGATGAGCCTTGTTTCTCTGGGTCTGTTTCATTTTTTTACAGTGAGGGAATTAGACTAGATATTCTCGATTTCCCTCGCCAGCAGGAAGATTGCGTGTGATTCTGCGTGCTCTTTCAGTTTCTACGAGAACGATCTTTGCTGATCAATTCTATGTATAGTGAAGCATCCTTATATGGTGAGCTTCAGCAGATTCTTTCTGGGACTACTGGGCAAATAAAGTACCTAAAGCCCCAAGTGCAGAACTCAGCATGAGGCCTGGTCAGGTGGAACGTGCCAGGAACACACGCGTATAGGTGTAAACCCAGAAGAATCTTAGAGACCATCTGGTACAAGCCCTTCTCAGAGGAGTGTAAAAGCTGAGGAAGTTAAGTGATTCCCCCAAATTCACACTGAATTCAGCTGACCGCCAGCCCCAAATGTCATCACTGCTGCTCAAGGGCTTGCCCTGCCGCCTCCCCATGCTCCTCCCATCCACAGAGATCCTTCCCCTGCCAATGCATGCATTTGGCCTCTGACCTCGCATCCACCCACCCACATACATGCACACATACAGGCACAAGCATACGCATCCCACGAGCAAGGTTGAACAGTGATGTAATGATTTAGAAGTGCCAGCGAGGCCCATGGCAGAGATTAGAGCACCGAGTGCCTTTGCATTAGCCTCTGTTCCACTTTTTATCGGTTTTCTGCCCCTGACTGATTTTCTGCCCCACTCCATGCCTGCGTTTCCTCATTTGTCAAGAGGTAACAATACCGGTTTCCCAGCATTGTGGCAAGGATTAAATGAGATACTGCATGAAATGCACTTAGCCCAAGCAGCAGTTCCCAAGATAGAATTCTCAAAGTATGCCTAAAGATTGGCATTGGGGTTTTGACACTGCCCTTTCTTCTGCAGGGCTCTGCAGCTGATTCAGTTGGGTAATGTGTAGAAAACAGCAGAACCTGTCAAGAGCGTGTACGTTCAGTAATGTTGAGTTGTGCTGGTTTCTTCCTCTTTAGCAAAGAAAACAGTTCACTAGGTGAAAGAATTTGGCACTACCTGTCGTCATCACTCAAACCTAAGCAAAAATGGGGTATACCTTGTATTTGGAAGGCAGGTGGCTCAATTAGGACAGAATGGTAATTCCCATCATCACGTAGCAGAAAGGAAATAGAGGTACCTTGGCAGGGAATGACTTCTAGAACACCTCAGGTAGCACCAGAGCAAGTAAGACAGAAAGAAAGAACAGGCACAGTTTGCCCTGGATGAGCTTACCTCCCACCAATGCAGGGAAGGCCGCCTCTGCCATCACACCATTAGTGCTCCATGGTGCCTGTGTCTGGATGGAGATTCTGGAATGAATTCATTCCTCTGTCTCAGGTGTGGCTATGGAAGACTTTGGCCCCTTTGAAGACAGTGTTGTTGAAGGGTAAACCAGAGTCCCAGAAAGATGGGTTAAAATGGCGGGTGTAGAATTTGGCAGCCTAGATTCAGGTCCTGGATGTCCTTCACCAACTGTGGACTTTGGGAAAAGTACTTGTCCCTCAGCAAACAGGAAACCCTGGCTTCCCTGCAGGCCACAGAGCTCGAATGTGATGGCGAAGGTCCAGTGGGCTGATGCAGGGGAGAGTGCTGTGCAAACTGGATAGTGTGGGGACATGTTTGTTGCTGTTGCCAGTAGTAGCAAGGTGGAGAAGCACCTTACAATTGTAAATACAGAGCGATGCTTCTGGAGACTCCTTTGAGTCACTGGGCTGCTGGCTTAAAAGGGCATCTTAAGAAGTGTGAAAAAGCCCTTTGTCACACAGCTAATATGTAACAGGAGAAGCATCTATCCATGTAGCCCAGGAGGAACTGTCACAAAGGCACTGCTGGCTTGTCACCCGGGCCTCTGGCGTCTGTCCTAGGCTAAGCAAGCCTGTTCTTAGAGCTAGTTGAATGATGAAATACTAGCGAAGTAATGTTTCATCCAAAAATAACAGCCATTTTGACAGTTATCTTGCAGTCAAATTTCCAGGTGGTTTAGTCTCATTTGGACACACACTATAAAATGAATGTGAGGCAGGTCTCAAAGCAGCCTGGGGACTTAGTGCCTCATATCTCCAGAACGATGAAGTAAGTATGGATTTATATCCGTCTGTCAAGGTCCCATCCCCACCTTGCTTAGGCCTCGGGTAAAATTTTCACAGAGATTTAAGAGCCTTGGCAGTCAGTTCCTTAAGATAAACCTTAGGACTTCAGCAGAATCAGACAAAGCAGCTATGGTCTCTCAATCCTATGCTGATATCCACAAGGAAGTAAGCTGCTCCATGACAGGACCGGCTTACTCACTCATCTGAGTGTCCTACCCACTACCTTTGATGGGGCTTAGTCTGGGAAGCTTGTTGACTTGAAACTTGTTGACTTAAAACTTGGCTGGGAAAGGGAAAATGGGCCTTTGTTGAAAGCTTATGTGGTTCCAGACACAACGTGTGAGTTATTTTTTTTTTTTAAGTTATTTATTTATTTTGAGAGAGCGAGTGTGTGTGAGAGCAGAGGAGGGGCTGAGAGAGAGAGAGAGAGAGAGAGAGAGAGAGAGAGAGAGAGAGAATGCCAAGCAGGCTCCATGCTGTTAGCACAGAGCTCGACACAGGGCTCAATCTCAGGAACTGTGAGACCATGACCTCAGCCAGAATCAAGAGCTAGACGCTCAACTGACTGAGCCACCCAGGCACCGCTGTGCGAGTTAGTTTACGGATGCTGTCTCATTTGTCTCTATGGCAACCTTATAACAAAGCGATTAAATAAACTATCTAAAGGTAGTCCACCTACAAGTGGCATAAATGAGATTGGAATCCAGGCTTCTCTGGTTCTTTATAAATTAGGATTAGATCGACTTCATTTGCTAGAATACTTCAGCATAGTAGTGGCCTATACAACAGAAGTCTGGAGTCAACAGTCCAAAGGTGGTAGGAGCAAGTTTTGGCTCTCTGGAGTATAGACCTCATCTTTAAGGAGGAGGATGGCTGCTGGGGCTCCATCTACCACATTCATGTACCCCAAGCAGCAAGGATAGGGGGAAAAAAAAAAGGGTATGACTTCTCTCAGAAAGATTTTCTCAGAACTCCCACATAATATTTTTGCTTATGTCTCATTGGTCAGAACTTCATCATACGGCTACTCCTAGCTCCACCTGCAAGGGAGGCTGGCAACTGGGATGTTTTAGCTGAATGACAGTATGACCAGCCCAAAATTAGGGTCTCATTCCTGAGTATGAAGAGAAGAATGAATTGGGGAGGACACTAGCACAAACTCTGAACGTTATATATGTTTTTTTCTCTTTGGTTAGTGAAACATCTTTTAATGGTACTTTATGGGTCATATGTCTGAAGCTCTGAGTCAAGGTAGAGGGCATTTCCAAACTCAGAAGACAAGTAAAGAGATCTCAAAAAATGGTATACGTGTAATTTTCCTATTACAGATATTTAACAATTTTGGTTACTTTTGTTAAATTTATCTTTCTAGAATTAAAACCCACTGTTAGCCCTTTTAAAAATTAGCCAGATAGGTGCACCTGGGTGCCTCAGTTGGTTAAACATCTGGCTTTTGAACTCAGGGTGGTGAGTTGAAGCCCCATGTTGGACTTCGAGCCGGGTGTGAAGCCTATTTAAAAAAGTATACCCAAAAAGACCTCTCGGCTTCTTATTTTTTAATACTTGCCTTGGCAGGACATAGGTTGTGTGATAACTTGTAGTGTTGCTCTCAAACCCTCTAGCCTTTGAATTTGCAGGGATATCAGGAGGTCTGTCAGAATGAAGGGGAACAAAACCCAAAAAGATGGGAGGTCGAACTAACTTTTGATTACTGAGTTATTGATGGGGGGGTCTTCTTGTAGTGACAACTTAGCGTACTTCATGCTCAGTCATCAGGCAGTAAGGGGGTGCCGTCAGCCCGATTCTAAGCAACATGTCTGTTTTAGCCACTCTGCCCCCCACTCTGTAGTTAGTTTCTGTTGAGTAACTGTCAGCAACATTAAAGAACATGTGTATATTCTACTTTGTTGTTGTTTTTAATTTTTATCTTCTATCAGAAGAGCTGGTTGATGGGGAAAGAAGATGCAGCCAGGAGGAGAAAGAACCCTTCGTAGTTTTTATGCTACAGCCATCATGTGCAGAATATATAGCCACAACTCTTTTGTTTCTTTAATACAAAAGCCTCTTTTAAAAATAACACTTGGGGTGCCTGGGTGGCTCATTTGGTTGAGCTACTGACTTTGGCTCATGATCCAGGGGTTTGTGAGTTTGAGCCTCGTATCAGGATCTCAGCTGTTAGCATGGAGCTGGCTTTGGATCCTCTGTCCCCGCCTCTCTCTGCCCATCCCTCACCCATTCGTGTGTGTTCTCTCTCTCCAAAATAAACATTAAAAAAATTAAAAAATAATACATATAAATTAAAAAAAAACTTATTAAACAATTCTAACTAATTCTAATTCTTATTAAACAATTCTAATTCTAGCTAATACGTTAGAATGTTTATTTTTCTGTTACATTTTTTTTCTTTTATAATCAGAGGGAAATACTTTAAGTAAAGTTTTCATCCACATAAAAAATTGAAAATTACCATCACATACAACATCATATAGCGGGGAAAGGACACTGGTGGCCTTGGTGCTAGTGTTGAGTTATCCATAGGATTTTGAGTAAGCAAGTCAATCTCTGGGTTTTAGGTCCTCACCGGCAAATCTGGAATGGGAGATGTCAAGTACCCAGGGCCCTTTCCCCAAACAACTACGATTATGACCCATGAGAGAGTCTACAAAACTTATGTGGCATCTGTGGCTTCTTAATTTGGAGTTTATGGAAAGAGTCCAGACTGTGTTATCACCATAATTAGGTGAAATACATGCATCAACCCCAAATTTATATTCTTCTCTAAGAGAAGAATCTGTCACCCGCATGGATTCTTAAGGAATTTGTGACCCAAAGAAGGTGAAGAACAACTAGTCTACTCTCATTTCATAGAGAGGCATCTTCCATCCAGGAAAACAAAGAGACTTGGCCCAGATGCACATCGTATGGATCTTCCTGGCAATCTGGAGAGCTGATAGGCCCAAAGGTGTTATCTGCTCCAAGCTGGATACTCTCCCCAGTAGGGATGACCCCCTGGACCCTCTCTGCCGTGTGCTTTGATGGAAATAACTACTCTGTGTGTCTCCTCATCTGGCCCAGTTTATGAAGTTAGTGTGGAATGTAGAGCTTCCTCTGTCAACTTTTCCCTCCTAATTCTCCCCCAAGTCCTTCAGGTTGTCCTTCCCCCAGAAGTAGGAGGGAGATGTGGGAGAGAGGAGGCATGTCTAGGTTTATATAGTTGGAATCTTTGTTTCCACTCCTGTATTTCTTAAAGAACATTTCAGCTCCCCAAGTATTTTATCCTTCTCTCCAGAGAAGTGGTAAAGCCTCTCCCAAGACTCGACAGAATGTGTAACAGACCACAATGTCTGACACTGAAAGAAAATTCTCAGATTGACAGTTCAGAGGCAGAGGGGGCAACCCAGCTGTCTAAAGGAGTGAATTTGAGTCCCTCTCCACCCTCCTGGAAGCAGAACAGCCTCAAAAAGATTGTACAATGGGAACACTGTGGTATTTGTGCTGAGAATTCATCACATAAAACCTTGTATCTGAAACCCAAAGTGACCTTTTTCTGGGCAGCCGTAGCCCTACACGAGAAGGCAAATACCACCAGATTGCCTGACATTTCCTTTTTTAAATTTCAAGCATTCCTAATTTCAAATCGGCTATTGATCTGTTGGTTTGCAGCCCTGATGCAATTAAGCGAAGTCACATTCACTGCTGTTCTAGTCTAACATAAACAACTGCTTTGATAGCCCAGACTCTGCCCTGTACATCCTTGTCCTGTACTCCCCCTCGCCCCCCAACAAACCTACCAGCCAACATGCAGTTGCAGAAAAGCATTTTCTAAACCTGAAATTAAAATCTTCAAAGTTGAACTGTGTACTGTCGTGCCACGTCCATCTTTAAAGATCATGTTTATTTGCTCACTCCTTTAACTCCCTCTTGGCAGAAGCTACTAAAAACCTGCAAGGAAGGAAGGTTTGTTCTGATTGCAGCTACTCACCCAAACATAGTGTACAATTCAGCTGGGGAACAGTCTGAGTTCCCCCTGGGAACTGGTGATGAAGACCGATGAGAAGTAGTGACTCAAAGGGCCAAGAAGGTTGAAGGGTGTTGCTCTGGGATCAGTGTGTTGAACAGATCCTAAACAGATCTGTTTAAGCCATTGGCCTGGAAGGCCACAAAAGGCAGGTGTGGTAGCTGTTGGTGCAGCTGCAGCTCAGTGTTTGAGCTTGGATGTTGAGCAGATTGAGATCCCAGAAGTGCAGGGTGGTACCCCTTTGCTACTGTGCTGAAGAACATCACTTGTAGCTCCTGTTAACCTGAGGATGTTGGCTGGGGACAGAGATCTGGAGGGGTTCTTTGTTTGTCTTTTCCTAGCATCCTTATCAGCATTCTAGTTCTGCTCCTACGAGAGGGTCTACTTGCCCAGAAGGAGCATCTAGTCAGGGTAGTCTGTGTGGGGGACAATGAGGAAAGATGAGCTGGCAAGGACCACTTTAAAGAGGTCCTGGGGGAAAAAAAAAAGACCTCTCCCAGTTTTTCTTAATATTCAGCCCCATGGTCTGTCTGTACATGTGGCAATATGGGTGATTGAACTGCCCTATTCACCTTTCATATTTCCCAAAGGTAAAAAGCTAATTTGGTTCTCCCTTTCCCTTGCTGCTCAGGTTGAGAATCAGGCGACCCCACACCAGCTCTTAATCTCATTCTCACTGAGTAACTCAGTGAAGGCCCTGAGAATGAGAAGCGTTGCTCTCTGTCCTGATTTAACCACCAAAATTAGGTCCTGCTGCCCACACATAAATCTTCTCCCTGTTACATTTAGGGTGACCATATAACCTGGCTTGCCTGGAAGACACCTGATTTAATAGCACCCATTGGAGATGATGCATTTTTTTAATATGATCACACTAATTACAAGGAATGAAGGGAAGGAATGTTTCTGCCAAAGGATCTAACTAACCTTGTGCTCCTTTCTTTCTGTTGCCACAGCTCCACTTGGCAGCCCTGGCATCACTCAAGGGAGATATAGTGGAGCTTAATAAACGTCTGCAGCAAACAGAGCGGGAACGAGACCTTCTGGAAAAGAAATTGGCCAAGGCACAGGTAAGGGATCTGGAAAGTTTTTAGAAAACATTTGTGTTTTTTATTTTAAGAGAAAACACAGAGGGGCACCTGGGTGGCTCAGTTAGTTAAGCATCTGACTCTTGATTTTGGCTCAGGTCATGACATGTCCCATTATCCTTGATTTGTTGAAACCATGCTTTCAACAAATGAAGAGCAGAATGCTTCATCTTTCCATTAACATTTTTCAAGTTCATTAATTACCTATAATCCTTGGAAATTGCCCAGTGAATTTTTAAATATATTATTACGAAATTGTAGATTTAAACATATTTGGGTTTTATTCTGTTGTAATTATTTTCCTTACAGAAACTCAAATCGTATTATCTTTGGCCAGTATGAATGTCTTGATGTTGGCTTTGAGTCTTTTGACATGAGTCTGGTAGTTACTCCAGACTCATCTAGTGCATTTTTTGTCCCAAATATGGTAGTGACCATTCCCCAAGTAGCTCTTGTTTCTCTCTGCAGAAAATGATACTTCAGTACCACAGTCTGGGTGCAAAGGTTGCTTACTGCTTCTAGGTTAGTCATTGCTTTCAAGCTTCCTTTATTAGACACAGCCAGGGAATTCTTTATTCCTTATTTATTTAGATATTAATATTAAGATAAAATACTTTAGGAGTTCATACTAATAGCTGCGGTTTAAATTCGGATTACAAAGGCACTTTTTATTTAGCTTCTTGTATGTTTATCTGTATCTCCTTCCTTTCACGCTAAGAATCCTGGTTCTTAAGGTTTCAGAGGATGATTAAATTAGAATATTCTGTAATTACTTACTTGCTTCATTCCATAGTATATATGGTTTCAGAATAGGGGCGCCTGGGTGGCTCAGTCAGTTAAACGTCCGACTTCAGCTCAGGTCATGATCTCGCGGTCCGTGAGTTCGAGCCCCGCGTCGGGCTCTGTGCTGACCACTCAGACCCTGGAGCCTGTTTCCGATTCTGTGTCTCCCTCTCTCTCTGCACCTCCCCTGTTCATGCTCTGTCTCTCTCTGTCTCAAAAATAAATAAACGTTAAAAAATAAATTAAAAAAAAAAAAGAATATTACTACCACTATGACAAATGCAGTTCCTGAGAAGAATTTAATTTGGTTTTTTTGTTTGTTTGTTTTTGGTTGCATTATGCTCTCTTCACTCCTCCAGTTACTTGCAGTTGTCCTCTATCCACCCTGCCTGACCATATGGCCATTGCAACTCATATTCTTCCCTTCTAGTCCTCATTTGGTCTTCGACAAGTAAATATATATTTCATGTTTACTGTGGTCCTTATGTCAATGTTCCTCTGTTTGTTTATTGCCTGAAGCTTATTTTCTAGTAGATTCCTCAGGGAGGGCTCAGGGGAATAATCTTCACCAAGCTCTTGCTCATTAATGATGGTGCGTGTGTGCCCTTTGTACTCGAAAGGCATTTCTGCTAGATATAAAACCCTTGGCCCATCTTTTCTTGGCTATGTCTCCTTATTCTTTTATTCAACACAGAGCGTTGCCCTCAAAGTCTGATAATACAGCTTTCTTTGCCTCACAAGACACTTACTCTAGACATCCATGGCATATTTTTTCTTTATTTTTTTTAAGTCCAGTAATTTTACTAGAGTAACTTTTTTAAAAGATTTTATTTTTAGGTAATTTCTATGCACAGTGTGGGGCTGAAACTCAACTCTGAGATCAAGAGTCATACACTCCACCAACTGAGCCAGACACAAGCACCCCTACTAGAGTAACTTTTTTTTAACCATGTTTATTTATTTTTTTAAATTTACATCCAAGTTAGTTAGCGTATAGTAGAACAATGATTTTAAGAGTAGATTCCTTAATGCCCCTTACCCATTTAGCCCATCCTCCCTCCTACAACCCCTCCAGTAACCCTGTTTGTTTTCCATATTTAAGAGTCTCTTATGTTTTGTCCCCCTCCCTGTTTTTATATTATTTTTGCTTCCCTCCCCTTATGTTCATCTGTTTTGTATCTTAAAGTCCTCATATGAGTGAAGTCATATGATATTTGTCTTTCTCTGACTAACTTTGATTAACATAATACCCTCCAGTTCTATCCATGTAGTTGCAAATGGCAAGATTTCATTCTTTTTGATTGCTGAGTACCACATCTTCTTTATCCATTCATCCATCGATGGACATTGGGGCTCTTTCCATACTTTGGCTATTGTTGATAGTGCTGCTATAAACATGGGGATGCATGTGCCCTTCGAAGCAGCATACCTGTATCCCTTGGATAAATACCTAGTAGTGCAGTTTCTGGGTCATGGGGTAGTTATATTTTTAGTTTTTTGAGGAACTTCCATACTGTTTTCCAGAATGGCTGCACCAGTTTGCATTCCCACCAACAGTGTGAAAGAGATTTCTCTTTCTCCTCATCCTTGCCAACATCTGTTGTTGCTTGAGTTGTTAATGTTAGCCATTTTGACAGGTGTGAGGTGGTATCTCATTGTGGTTTTGGTTTGTATTTCCCTGATGATGAGTGGTGTTGAGCATTTTTTTCATGTGTCAGTTGGCCATCTGGATGTCTTCTTTGGAGAAGTGTCTATTCATGTCCTTTGCCCATTTCTTCACTGGATTATTTGTTTCTGGGTGGAGTTAACTCTTAATTTTAGTCATCCTGGTTTGATATTATCAGATTTTCTGTGTATTGTTTTGATTATCTCTTTTAATCTTCTAATGTCAGGGAAGTTTTAAAAATTTATAGAGTTGAATATTAGTTCTGTTCTCTTTGATTTTTTTTCTTCAAGGATGCTTATTATTTGTATGTTAGATCATTTTTGACTGTTTTCAGTATCTCACTATCCATATCCTATCTCTCCCTTTGTACTTGTTTTTTCCTGTTGTCCATCTAATATTTGTTTTGGGACATTATATGTTGTGTTTATTCTCTCTTGTGTGCCTTCTAGTTTAGTCTTTATTCCTGAAATGCGTTTTTATTTATTTCTGATTTTTGTCTGTGTTCTGTTACTGAGTTTTTCTAATTCTGAATTACATTCTTTCATGTCTTATGTCATTTTATTTCCTTCAAGTCTTTTGGCTTATTTTGAAATAGTAGGCTATTGTTTGGGGCTTTTGAGGGTGGGGGGAGATGTTCCATTTTTGTGGTATGCTTTCATGGTATATAGGGATATTACTCTACTCTTTTTTTCTTTCTTCTTATAACTTTATATAGAATTTGACCTCACTACTTTTCCATTTTTTATTTTTATGTGAAAAATAGTTTCCTTGAACTTTTAGGAGGCAGGATTTAAGGTGGCTTTATAAGTTCATAAGGCTTAGTCTCCTGTTGTTTTCGTTTTGTCAGAAATAAGGCAGACCGCTCTCTGACACTTCCTAGATCTTTTCCCCTCACCTACTTCTATTTGGATCTATTCCTTCTTTTGTCTCTGTTACCCCATTCTGTTCAGTCCTTTTTTTTTTTTTTTTTTTTGAAGTTTATTATTTATTTTGAGAGAGGGGAGAGACAGAGAGGGAGAGGGAGAGAGAGAATCCTAAGCACGCTCTGCACTGTCAGCACAGAGCCCAGTGCAGAGCTCAATCCTGAGAACCGTGAGATCATGACCTGAGCTTAAATAAGAGTCAGGTGCTCAACTGCCTGAGTCAGTTCAATCCTGTTCAATCCTGATCCCACTGTCAGCAGTTTCTCCTCCTAGAAGCAAGTCCTGGGGCCAGTCTTGCAAGTTCTCAAGGACTAGCTGCTTTAGCTCTTTCAGATCTTAGTGTGGACCCCTTCTTTATTTACTCTTGGCTCAGGCAGAAGCTTCCTAGTGTTAGCTACTGTTCTTTAGTTGGCCCTCATCACTTTCCTATGTATACTTTACTGATTATTTTGGGGTTTTCCAGTTCTCAAGTCCACCAACCTTGTTGCTTCCCTCCATGCTTCTGCCCACTCAGACACCCTTCCGGGCTTGTGGATAGTGTGGATTTGTCCTTACTTACTTGTATTTTGTTGCTCAAGAGGATACCTTGCCTCTAAGCTTTAGTTGTGCTGCATAGGTGCTCTGTTTTCACGTGGGAATTCAAGAGAGATCTAAAGACCAGGCTGCCAGTCATTGGTCTAGATGACCTATGGAAAGTTTTGAAAACTCATGTCTCATAATCGTAGATGGTTTGAGTATGGAGGAAAGACCCTTTATACTTGAGATCATTTACTTCCACATTTGTCAGGCATCCCAGAGAGGTTAACTTGCTTAGTGAAGGTCAAGTGAATAGCTTAGCACCAGAGCTAAGACAAGGTCCCCAGTGTTCTTTCCTCATATAGGATGTTATTCAGATCAAAATTGTCAGTTTGTACTTAGGTGAAGACTTAAAATATTTTCCTTCTGATAGTAAAAGTAATAAAAATATGATAGGAAAAATTGGAAAGAAAGCATTGTAATGTTTCAGTAATGGGCCCTGGTGAATTAAAACATGTTTTAATGTTTGTTTGTTTGTTTCATAAGGGTTTCTTGAGAGAGTGATTATTTTTGTATTGAAGAAAAATATAAAATAGTGTTAAAGTGACCATGTTTTCTAATTTACAACCATCCAAAGTCAACTATTGTTATTAGTTCTTATCAGTGAGTATTTTTTTTAAGAGGAAAGAAATTATGAAAGCCCTTAACTGGAAGCTGACATGTACTACAGCCTTGGATTTTTAAAAGATGACCAGGAGGGTATTTATTAAAATGTAAGACTACAAAGACAGAACATCTTGTGCAGAGGATGGTAGAGGATAATGGAAAACTTTTTTCTTTGCTAGATCAAGGATTGAGTCAGCTCCCTTTTAACTTACTTATGGTTAAGATAATCTTATGTAAGAGTTTTTGGTGGCTCGTTATATCATAGTGCCATTAATTGACTCTATCCTGTTTGCATTCTTATACTAAATATACTTAAAAATTATTCTCTGTTCCTTTCAATGGAGATGTCTCCCCAGTTCAGATACTGGGACCCAGAAAGAGAACATGAAAAAAAGGTCAGACTCGCCAGTCTCATATCTTTTATGAAGTTAAGATTTATGCAAGAAAAAATAAGAAATGAAATGGCTGTGCCACGCTTCCTTTGTTATATGCCTTGGTGAGTGATTGATGTTTGAGGCTTGACCAGATTGTGGAAGAGCAAGTTCATGCATACATTTATGCTCTGTGGCTTTAGTAAGTTTTACCAGCTCTCTAAATACTATGGAACCATGATTAAACTAAAATGCAAACAGTGGCTGTATTCATTAGTAATTTGCAAAAAGAGCTTCAACATCTGTTGAGTCACTATTGATGGTGACACTGGAACTAGATGAATACAAAAATGTTTATTATACGTGGTCATAAAGTCAACCTGCCAGTAGAGTTCTAAGAATAAGGAGCTTATATCAGTGTGATGGGGAAGGCAAAGTACTTCTGTGTTTATTTTCTATTGTTGTGTAATAAGTTACCACAAAAACTGGCTTTAAAGAACACACATTTATTAGCTCACAGTTCTGTGCATCAGAAGCTCAGGTATGGCTTAACTGGGTTCCATGCGTGTTTGTAATCAAGGTGTTGGCCAGAGCTGAATACTCATCTGAAGCCTCAACTGGTGAAGAGTCCACTCACCCATGTCCTTGGCAGAATTTATTTCTTTGTGGTTGTAGGATTCAGGACACTTTGTTTTTTCAAAGCCATCCATGCAGAGAAAGATTCTAGAATAAGTCTGCTGATAAGACAGTCTTATATAAGGTAATGGGAGTGATGTCCATCACCTTTGCCACATTGTATTAGTTAGAAGCCAGTCACTGGTCCCATGCAGGCTCAGTAAGAGGGTATCACACAAAGGAGATTCAGGGATCATAAGGGCATTTTGGAGGCTGTTCGTCACAACTTCCTGGGGGATTTGATTAACAACACCACTATTAGCTTATGCCAGTAGTGATAATCACCATACTTCTTGAGCTATATTTGTGCCAGGCGTGTGCCAAGCATTCTGCATGCTTTATCTCAGGGAGTTCTCATAGTGACCTATGGTGCAGGTACTAATAACATGGCTGTTTTATGAATGAAAGAATTAAGGTTTAGGGAATTTGAGTATCTTGCCTGAGATTATGTAGCTAGAAAGTAACCAAGAGTTAGAATTTGAAGCCAGGGTTTGTGAGAATCCACAGCTGTACTGATCCCTGTATGTCTCTTAAGCTGCCCAGGCTGCTCTTAGCATCCAGAGGGGATCTCGAAGTCACAAGGAGGGGATGATGCACAGGTCCATTTGGTTTAAACATCCCTTCCATCCCAATCAAACAGGCACATAGATACATGCATGCATTTGCACCAACATTAAATAGCCTCATAGGGAACAGCCTTGTGGGAAGCTGGCAAAGATCATATATAGTACTAGTTTGATGCTTTCAGCATATTTGCTATTTATTTAGTACCAACCGTTTTAAATTGCTGCATTTTTAAGTGCTATAAAATGATAATTCAAACAAGCTTTTGAATCCCTTTGAAATGAAATCAGTCAGTAGTAATACAGACACTTTCTTGTTTAAAGTTTTTTTTTTTTTTTTGAGTTTTTGAAAGAAAGAGCATGCACGTGTGTGAGCAGGGGAGGGCAGAGAGAGAGAGAGGGAGAGAGAGAATCCATGCTAACAGCATGGAGCCTAAAATGGGGCTCGATCCCACAAGCCATGGGATCATGACCTGAGCTGAAATCCAAAATTGGACACTTACCGAACTGAGCCAGCCAAGCACTCCATAAAGATTTTTTAAAAATGTTTATTTATTTTGGGGCGCCTGGGTGGCTCAGTCGGTTAAGCGTCCGACTTCAGCCCAGGTCATGATCTCGCGGTCCGTGAGTTCGAGCCCCGCCCGCGTCGGGCTCTGGGCCAGTGGCTCAGAGCCTGGAGCCTGCTTCCGAGATTCTGTTGTCTCCCTCTCTCTCTGACCCTCCCCCGTTCATGCTCTGTCTTTCTCTGTCTCAAAAATAAATAAACATTAAAAAATAAAAAAAAAAATGTTTATTTTGAGAGAGAGAGAGAACAGGGGAGGTGTAGAGCAAGAGAGAGAGGAGAATCCCAAGCAGGCTTCACATTGTCAGCATAGAGCCCAGCATGGGACTCCATCTCACGAACCCATGAAATCGTGACCTGAGCCAATATGAAGAGTCAGACGCTAAACTGACTGACCCACCCAGGCGCCCTCAGAACACTTTCTATTTCTAAGCCCTCTGTCTTTGGAAAGCAAGTCTTCTGAATTTTCTGCCTCTTGGCTTTTAGGAAGAAAACATAAATAGTTTTCATTAAATGTAATGGAGAGAGTCCTTTCTTATCTCTTTTTCTCATTGTATGAAATACTTACAGATGTGGTTGGCATGCATTCTCTGTGTCAGGAATGTTCTCTATTCCTTTCTTACTGGTTTTATACTTTTCTTTGGTAAATTGCTCTTGCTGTTTTGCTCATCAAAGGCATTTCCATTTGTGCTGGGCCTCTTTGTTTAGTTGGCCTTGTTCCTCCCACCTTCCCCTTGGGAGGACCTGGGCCAGGCCTTAGAATGAAGATGAAAATACCCTTAGTAATATTACTGAGACCAATCCATTGTGATCCTGAGAGAGTAGCATTACTTCTTTGGGTATTTTAAAAGGGAGTGGTGCTGACCCCCTTCCCCAGGACGGTTGAGAGGGTTAACAGATGAATGATGGCATTGCAGTTTTCAAGAATGGAGTTCATAATGCTCTTAGGTTTGACAGCTGAGACTAATGTGATGATTAAAGATCAGTGGCCTCTGTGGGGGTAAGATAAAACCCAGTGAAGAACATTAACAAAACCATAAAGCTCCTTAGCATCAGCACATTGCACAGGGTTTTTCCAACAAGGGCTCAAGTTCTCAGACCATTCTGTCTCAAGGCTGACTCATGGCTTTATCCCTGGATTGCACCAATAGCAGACATGAGACTAAAGGGTTTTATTCTTGGTGGTTGTAATGATACTGCTTGTTTTTAATAAACATTTTTTGCATATAGGCAATTTCACCAATATATGTGGCTAGACATACGTATTTATATAGATTTTAAATTTGCTTCATCATCAAATAGGAGAGCTGATACCTAGGGAAAATGCTCAGAGTATACATTAAGTGTCAGGATGAAATTCAGGAAAAACGCAATTTCATCCTATCCAACCCCAGTCTTTTTTTCCTTGCCTTTCAGACCAACGGTTGGTAGTTGTAGGAGCAATCCTAATGATTCTGACCTCCGGAAACTCATGGCAGGCAAGATGCTGCAACCACGGGCTTGCTTTCTCTGCTGTATTGCAGGATCAGTCCAAAAACTGATGAATACAGGCTGGGAGGAGGGAGAACCCTGGATGCAATTCCCTGGGATCATAGGCAGCATGTTGTTTGAGACCATTTCTTACTTTGTTCGACTGAAATCCTATGGAACGTTTGTGTATGGTGAAGAGAAGAAAATAATTTCTCACTTGGAAGTTTTGCAGGAAGAAGCTGCCATTCCTCCCTGTTAAGAAAGTCATCGCTGAGTAACTGACTTGGGCAGCTAACGCTGGCTTTATGGGAACTGGAGGGATCTAGAATGTCCTGTCTTACAGCCCCGTGTGTCTGCTTTTTTATTTCGGTGCTCCAGGGGGTTGAGGAGAGAATTGTCTGGGTTTTCTACTTCTCCTCTGATGTTGGAAGGCATAATACTTGGTGTTTCTTGGAGTTCAACAGAGGCAGGTCAGGGAAGGGGACCAAGGAGGGCGACTCTGGTGCCCCTGGAGATCTTTAGGCAAATGGTACAGAGACCAGCCCACAGGTCAGGGATCTGGGAGGGAGTTGAGGGGAGAAGATTGTGGCTACAATCGCTTTAACCCTTTGATGGCATGAACAGGAATCAGAAAGATTTTTCAGAGGGTTCTGCTTGTCTGGGATATAACAAATCAGTAACTTTACATTTAATTTGTTTTCATCTGTAAAATGGTTGTATCATCAGAATATGCAGTGATAACACATAACCGCAGATTTGCAGTGGCTTAAGATATGAAAGGTGTATTTCTGGTTCCTTGCTAGGAGCTCAGTAGTGCTGGCAGAAAACTCTGTGTGGCATTGTCCTCAGCCAGCCTCCTAAGCTGAAGGGCTTCCACCGTCTGGAACATTGCCAGCAGCCATGGCCTGGGAAGGGAATGTAGCAAATGCTGAAGGAGCTGGTAAAGGCTTCCAGGTGCAAATGGTATCAATTCACTGAGATCTCATTGGCTGAAACAAGTCACATGGCCACATATCCGGCTTCATGGGAAAGGGGAAGTATAATCCCACCATGTGCAAGGGTGAAGGTGAACCAGAGTCTTGATGACCGCCCCTGCTGGGTACTGCAGGGGTGCTGGCGCTTATGGGATGCACATCCCACATGGTGGCTCCGGTAGAGCCGCATATCCATAAGAAAATACTGGAGAGAAATGAACATCATTTGAAAAAGGGTTTTATTCATGGATTATGGAGAAAGTGGACATCTATCATTTTTTAATGTGTATAAAGTACTTAAACTTGTAAGTTAAAAGTCAAAAAATTATAATCATAGAGGTAATGCTCCTTTTTCCTGCTTAGTTGTCATTGTTGTATTACCTTCTCAATTGAGGGTTTACTGGGCTACCTGACCCTGGGTGATTCTTCTGTGGTGGTATGATATGCAGCTTCACCTCACCTGTGCCCCTGTGAAACAGAATGCCTGAAATCACACACCCTCCCAGGCTAAAAAAAATTGCTCTCACAGATCATGAAAACTGAGGGTGGGGAGAGGCATGGGTCAGTAACAATACTGGAGTGTGATAATAAAATCCGTCATGACTTGAACAAACCAGGCTTGCCCGTGCAGGAGCTTGCCAGGGCAGGAAGGCATGATCGTGCACAGAATGGCTGTGTCTGTCCTGGGTGCCGCTACTCCTCTTCTACTTTTCCTGCACCAAAGTGTCCCTTGCTGGGGTTGGTCTTGTGCAGCTTTATGAGGACTATTTAACAAGGGTGTTTTGTTGGGTTCTGTTGGCTCCTGCAGGTCACGACTTGTTTTCTCCTGCCCTGTTGCTTTCATGGGAGTTGTGGTGCAGGCACCGCAGCTTGGAAAAGCTCAAGGGATTTTCACTAAGCTTGGAGATGAGTGCCTCAATATATCTTGGTCTGGTTGCAATGAGTGTGGACAGAATGGGTCAAGTGTGTTTAATGTGACACCTCAAGGACACGTACAGGTGGGACTTGGGCAATGTCTTCTCCAGCCATTCATTCACCTTGAGGCTAAGAGGATAATTATTTTCCAGTGTTCTCTTGTCACTGTGTAAAGAATCCCCAGAGTACCTTTCCACCATCTCTCCTCCCCCCAACCCCCACTTTTGTCCTCCAGCACAGAATTCCACCCGGAAGCTGTGACTACAGTTTGCTTCAAAGTATGTGTCATAGTGACCCCCACTGTGGCACCCAGCACACCATCTTAAATGTTATAGGAAATCGAGACATATCTATTATTTGTAGAGAAAGAATTAAATTACAGAGGCTTTCCACTATTTTAGGAAACCATACTTATGGAAAAAAATATAGGAATGTAAACCAGATATCTTTGCCTTCAGCTAGGAATTTTTTTTTCTCCAATATATTCTTGTTGCTACTCCCAAATGAACCCGTAAGTTCCAAATATACATTCTGAGTCTTTTGTCTCCTTTTAGCTACAAGTGCCATTCTGTCTGAATCATCAGGCTTCCTGTTGTCTCTTGTTCATACTCATACCCTCTAGGCAGACTCCCCAGTTAGAGGCAGGAGCGAAGATGCTTTAGTCCCAGATAACATGCTCTCATTATCTGGGCATTGGCCATCTGCTTTTCCAGCAACCCGAATCTTGCCTGTTAAGTAGCTCACAACAGTCACCAGGGATGCCCAGAGTTGTCTTGGTGGTTATCAGTTGATTGTGTGCCTTTTTCTTGTATGAATATTTGCACACCTTCATTTTTAAGTGAATTTGGCAGTTTCTGGTCTGCCTTGGTGATTGTAGTGGGCTGTTGACCTCTGAAGACTGTGGAAGAGGAAGAGTGAGTGAGGAATTGGTGGGGAGGGAGAGCTGTTAAGTTTGTGAGGGGAAGCCTTTCACAGTGATTTGTAGCCCTACAGAGCTGAATATGGAAAAGCAAAGAGGAGGAGCCAGCAAGATGGCAGGAAGAGTCGTGGTGGAAATGAGATTCAGGTCAAACTGGGCATGATTTTGTAATTATTTTAAGATCTAGAACTGGTGATCTTCATGAGAGTGCCAGCTACACTGACACATGTACATACCACATACACACACGTGCACGCACACACACACACAATTTGAAGGTGGGAATAAAGACTGATAACAAAAACTCACAGACACTTTGTGGGGATGGAGAAAAACAGTATTCTGCTGTGGCTATGTTCCAAAGAAATGTGAGCCTTTTTCACTTTTTGACAGATACTGTCTTTGACACCCTGTCATTTTGTGGACTTACGTTGTCCCTTGTAAAATATGGTGGATCATGGATGAAAAGCATAATTTCATGCAAAGAGTACTTGGGGCCTGTTACAGTTTTGTTCTGTTTAGGAAAGCTTCCCTATAAATGGGACTTAGACTCACCCTTCATTCTTGCCTCTCCTTCCACTTATTTCCTGAGCGTGTGACCTTGAGTGACATTATTTGATGTTGCAGGTTGTCCCTAAGAACAGAAATTCACATCGCTATTTCTGTGAAAGCAGCTGTCGCACCAAAGATCTGTGACACAGCTTCCACAACCTCCTTGCCTTCAATCTTGCTCCTGGAGCTCTGAGCAGCCCCCAGGAAGTTACCACATTAATACTGATCAAGTCGTTCATAGGTGTGGTCCCTGCCGGGATATATACCACCATATTTATCAGACTTCTTTGCTGTGTATTTCTGTTTCAGTATTGAGTTGGGCTTGGTGTAGTGTTCTGCTTATCTTTGAAGGCTTTTGTCCCTGCCCGGTAGCTTCTGGGTTACACCATGGGAAACCACAGATTTAGGGAGGTAGGAGGACAGTGGGACGTGGTGGGTGAGAAGTCTTACCCTTTTCCGTCTGCCACTAGCCCTGAAGGTGCAAAGCTGGCAAGTACATATGGCTCTTGGCATTAGGAAAACCTTGCTGAAATGAAATTAAAATTCCTCTGCTGGACAGGAAATTAATCAGCGCTGAACGCAGTAGACAGGGACAGAAGCTAGATTCCTTATTCCATCATTGATGAGTGTGTTATTGTTATGCAAATGAGACCAAATGCTCGGTGACTGGTAGGGCGTTGAGGAGGGGTTAGAGAAGTGAAAGAGATGAACAGGTTCCTTAGGATTTAAACTCTAGCTTCAAAAATGTTTTTATAGCATCTGCTGCCTCTTACACCATCAGATGCTGAGCAAGGGAAGCGCCTCAGTTTCTTCTGTCATTGTTTCTGCAAAGCAGCCTCCTTGACAGTGTGATATATTGCAATTCATTCATTCCATAACGCTACTAGATCACCCACAGTGAAGCAAGCCACATGCCAGGTGTTAGGGCTAAATTACAGAATCACCTAGTCTTTGCTTTGCCAGAGTTCATAGTCTGGTAGAAAAGGATATTGGAAAAAATTAAGTCTGCAGATAACTGGCCAGATAGAAATAATTGTCACACCACTTAGGACTATTTGGTTGAAAAGCAGCTGAAATGTACCCTAGCAAACATCAGCTAAAAGGGTACATAGAAACTGAACAGCCATAAAGGAATGTGGGACGACAGCTCAGGGGTATAGGTCTCAGGAACTAAGGGACAGTCTTTTCAGGACCCTCAGTCAAGTGAATCAACTCCACGCAATCTTAAGTCTATTCACTAAACATTCCCAAAAGAAGGTATCTGATGGATCCAGCTCAGACCACTTGCCCACTTCTTGGAGGGGGGTGGAAAGCAGGAGACTTGGATAATGCCACAGAGATTGTGAGCAATGGCAGAGGGACTTTCCCTCTTAAAGACAGAATGAATGCTACAAAGGCAAAGGATATGATAAAAGTTAGCTGGTGTTGTGGCTTCTGGGATTCCGGCCAATGAGCAGGCATATGTTTATTTGGAGTGTGCTCAATGTTGAGGCTGTGGTGGCTTGAAACCATAAAACTTGGAATCATTCACCCATAGGTGCGTCAACTCATTGGCCCTTCTGTCTTGTTCTCTTGATCCCAGTGTGAACAGTCCCACCTCATGAGAGAACATGAGGACGTCCAGGAGCGAACAACGCTTCGGTACGAGGAACGCATCACGGAACTCCACAGCATCATTGCTGAGCTCAATAAGAAGATAGACCGTTTGCAAGGCACCACCATCAGGTAGTGGGCTCCTAGTGCAGCTTTCTCTCTGCCCTTCTGGGCTCTGACGTGGCTCCTGGGGTTGAAATCATCCTAATGAAATATAATGATGTTTTATTTGCAACCAAGATTTTTGCTGTTGATAACTACTTTCTCTTTACATTGATAGTCGTGCACTTTCCCCTCCACTGTTCTGTTCTCATCTTGATCGTCAGGATAGTCCTGGAAGGTAGCCAGGGTGGGAGTTATACTCCTCAGGTACTGATAAGAGTGTGGAGCCAGAAGTTGGTGAAATGCTTTATTAACCAGTTCTGGATGGAGCCCCTCTGTCTCCCTACCAACACCCCTACCACTGCTTGAATCTAGGTGGTCTTCTCTAGATGGGCAAACTGTGTGCCTCCCTTGGGGATTTTGAGAGCACTGTGAATGTGGCTTATAACTAAATAGTACATATGCTTCTAGGTAATCTAATATTTTGAGCTCACCTAGAGTTGATCTACCAACGTTGATGTGGCCTTATAAAAACTCCTAATGTGGGGGGCAAGATCTGATACATCATTTTACCTAGCAAAAAGGCGAGAGCTTAAAAATACTAAGTTGATGACTTTGAAGTTAAATTTAGCAGAGGGTAGAAGCAGAGTTAGAACCCACAGTCTCTCTGCTTTTACTTAATAGTCTTTCCATGAAAGTGACTTTTGGTGGTCCTGCCTTCCTTATCAATCAGTTAGCCCCAAAGTCTCCTGCACGCAGCACAATTTTAATTGGCGTGTGTCTGCCCTGCTTTTCAGAGGAGGGGTTTACTTTGAGTGACTTAGCCAAGGATGAGAGCTTTTTATCATGCTGCTTGTGCTCAGGGAACAGCCCTGAGGAAAGCAAACAGTTGGCATCTACCTTTCTGGAGAAAAGAGCTTTGTTCACTGAATGTTTGTACAAGCCACAATTATGGCCATTTAGAGGCAACTACTTTAAACTGTCCCTCTAGAAGTCCTAGTGGGTTAGAAGAAACTTTGGGTGCATTTTGTTCCAACTCTGAGAGTTACAGGAATGACAGGACTACTTGGTGAGAGTACTGACAGCCTCTGATTTCTGGGAAAAATCATGGAAAACTTGACACTGAACTGGACCCACACGATAAATTCCATATTCCAATGTAGAACCTCAAATCTTTTAAATTGTATCCTGGTCTTCGGAGTGATTGTAGGTTAGAAACGCATGAGCAGAGAAGAATTTTCAGACCAAAGAAATGATTAGAGCCGACTTATAGGAGGCTGGCAGAGTACATTGGTAAATTTGTAATTTCCATTAAAACATGTTGCACTTTTAAACCCTTGAGAAGGTGAGGGAAAATGGGCTCAGTGAGTTGTGAAAAAAAGCATCACACATCACCTGGAAAACTCAATTTCAGGATGTTTAAATTGAATATAATGGCCAAATGGCTTCATGTTAAAATACAGTGAGCTTCTTGACCATAAACATTTATTGGTGCCTTTTATTTAAAGGGAGATTGCATCTGTGCAGATGTCACATTAAATTTGCCAGTTTTCATTATGTAAATGAGCTATCCCCCGCCTTTCGGGGGTCTCCCTGCAGACTGTGGGCCAGTAAGACAAGGCTCTTCCTGTCCTCTGACTTCCATGGCTAAGGCTTGTCTCCTGCTCCCAGCACTGCCAGAAATGGGTTTGCCCTCATGTGCTGAGATGCTGTGCTAGGCCAAGCTGGGCAGGGGTGGGAGTGGTAAGGAGGCACACACCTACAAGGAACTCCAGATGCCCTAGCATATCCAGGGTCTAGAGAATTGATTGTCATACTAGTCAGGTACAATACTAGTACCTTCCAGACTTTCTTGTCCCTTTAGTTGGGCCTGAGTTAGAAATTTATTGGAGGGACGCCTGGGTGGCTCAGTCGGTTAAGCATCCGACTTTGGCTCAGGTCATGATCTCACGGTTCGTGAGTTCAAGTCCCGTGTCAGGCTCTCTGCTCAGAGCCTGGAACCTGCTTTGGATTCTGTGTCTCCTGTGTCTCTGCCCCTCCCCCACTCATGCTCTGTCTCTCAAAAATAAATAAATGTTAAAAAAAATTTTTAATAAATGTATTGGAAATGCTGAAAAATAATACGGGAATAGTTTATGTAAGCTATGATATATCTGTACATAAGCTATCCATAAGCTAAATTGCTTAAGTAAGAAAAATGATAATCTCATAGTTTTAAACTTTTATGTCAGGTCACAGTCAGAACTGGGACCTTCTGTGACTATCCTACAAGACACTCTCCCATCTCCTATAGCCACAGGGCTAATGTAGCCAAGAATCAGACACTGCAGGTGGCTGAATTCCAGTGTAAGTTGAAGTCACGGCCACATCAGATCTTTTAGGTAAAGATTAAGCATTGATAGGAAAAGATGAAATGGTGAGAATTTGAATGGAAACATTGGGGTAGATTTCAATGAATCACAATTCCTAGAGCCTACAAACTCCACTGAGTTTCCCCTTCTGCAGAAACACTTCTCCTCCTTGTCTGATAAAGCTTGGAGACTCTACAGCAATCTGATCCCAGGTAGAGGGTGCCAGGTGTATACACTCAGGTCGCCCAGGAATAAAGATTTATAATTATTTCACTAGGTAAAGAATTCTAACCAACTAAGATGCTGGCCAAACACAAAGGAAATAGGGATTTCCTAGTGGAAGAAGGAAGTTAGAAACATCAACTGTAGCCTCATGGTCAGTTGCAAAAAAGATGCAAGGCTGTGCATATTTTCTTGCTTGTTTATGCATATATCCAATTTCCTTTTTTTACCTTCTTATTCTCTCCTATTACATCGGGTGAGCTGGTATTGGTGATGAAACTTGTCTGATGGTTAGGTTAGATGGTATCTAGGTGGATTTGCCCCTGAACTAGAAGAGAAGTGGTTACCTGACAATGGATACAATAACTGCTGGGACTTTGGGTCTCCCATTTTGGTGAGAAGGTGACTTCATTTACATTTGAATGAGAGATAGTTAGAGAAGGTTGGAGTCATTGCTGTTGCAATTGGAAATGTCAGTTTGGAAATTTCAACCATGTGTGTGGTTGTCAAGTAGCCACGGAATGTGGCCTGTGACATGTTATCTAGCACCTGGTACCATTCCCACTCCTCCTCTCTACTCTCCCGGGAATCAAAGAGGCTGGACACTTGGGACTACTTCCCAGATTGCCTTAATAGCTGTGATCTGGATACAGTTTGGGTTCTGTCTGCCAGTGAGGTGCCTTCACGTGGATTTGGAAAAGGAGGTGGGAGCCATTATTACTCAGGCCAGGATGGCAGCAGCTGACATATAAGCTTTGGTGGGCATGAGGTCCTGCACTGACTGGCCAGAGCCTGGGGCTGTGCGCAGGTGTAAAGGCAGAGGTAGTTACCTGACTTTTGGGGGGGGTCCACAACTGTGATGGCAAATGTGACAGCTCCTGGTGGCCTCCACCCACACTTTTCTGGTTCTTCTAACCGTTATGCAAGCATGGAACTGCCTAAATTAAATTTCTTCTACTTGAAACATCCACTGTAGTTTATGTTCCTAACTGAACCCTGCCTAATGCATCCTAAATCCCATCTCCTAGGAATAAACACTGAACATTTTGTATATATGGCCTTCTAAAAAATTTTATTCATGAATATTTTAAATAAATTGGATCATAGCACGCACAATGTTTTGTAATCTATGCTTTTTCACTTAACTGTATATTATGAATGGCTGTTTTAAATGCTCATCTGACTTGGAGAGGTTATATAATGGGATGGGGAAAATGGAAAAATACATCAGTAGCTCACTTTGGAATGGAGGGGTGGGTGGGTTCTAAGCAAATTAAACATGAACTCTTGTTTCCTGAGGAGATCATTTTCTTTGCCCAAAAGCTACTCTCATAACATCACCCTTTCACTGCCGGCTCTCACGATCAGTCATGTTTTCCGCTTCCGTTTCCTGTTGCTTGTTAGCCCACGGCTGTCTGGCTTCTGAGTGCAACAGTTTGCTGAAGTTTCTTTTGCTAGGGACTGAATTATGTCTCCAAATTCATATGTTGAAGCCCTGCCCCCTCAATGTTATAGCATTTGGAGTTGGGGTCTTGGGGAGATAATTCTGTTTAGTTGAGGTCAGGAGGATGGGGACCATATGGTGCTTGTAGTGAGTGCCCTTATAAGAAGAGACACCAGAGGGCTTGCTCACAGGTACACTCTCTCCCTGCCGTGTAAGGACACAGTGACAAGGCAGCCATCTGTAAGCCAGGAAGAAAGCCCTTACCAGAAACTGACCCTGTGGGCACCTTGATTTTGTTTGGACTTCAAACCAAAGTCTAGAACTAAGAGAAAATAAGGTCCTATTGTTTAAGCTAGTCCACAGTATTTTATACAGTAGCCTAGGCTACGATACTTCTTTGAAAACTACCAGTGACTTCTTAACTGAAAACTCCAGTGACCTTTTCTTGTTTCTGGTCCTTTTCTGCAGCCTGTGCCCCTAAATCTTCTCTCCTTCCTGGTATGTTCTTCTTGAACTCCTAGGACCTAGATCATTTCTTCTGTCCCTAAGATTGACCCTCAGCCTTGGCTCTTACCCTGGGTGCTCTCTCCCCACCTTTCACCTTGAAGGGCTGTAGCCCTAAAAAGCTGACCCCGCCTATCTGTGTTACCTCCCTCCCACTTCACTCTTCTGCCTCTTTGTCTGCAAAATGCTCTTCATTTGCCAACAGAGATAATATCCAAAGTCTCCATCTACTCTAACATAATCTAGCCCCTAAAATCTCATGCCTGCTCCATGAGCCTGACCTTTCCATTTGCCCAATTATTCACCAAAAGATTCATAGATGAGACTGATCTTGCTTTGTGCTAGATGGAAAAATAGGGAGAGATGGAATTGCAGGAAGAATCAGGGCTCATCACTGATTTCCTGCTTTAGATCTTCTAAAAGAGCTGAAAGGGATACATTTCCTCCTTGTATCTAAAAAAATCTTTGTTCTTTAAAAGAATGATGGCATTTCAAGGCAAGTCTGCCTTTACTTATAAGAAGAATGTAGTTCAGCAAAACCCCCCACTGGGTCAGGTAGGCTGGGGTAGCTGGACATAGTTGACTGACAGGTGTCAAGGCAGGCAGATGTCCATCCACGTCTTATTCACAAATCAATCCAGTGACAAGGCATGAATGTGCATGCCAAAATAAAAAGGCATGGGGATTGCTAATGAAATAATATTTATATCAAATACTACTAATTCCATAGTACTTCAGCTTAAGGTCTGGAAAGCAGGATAAGAATTACACTTTCATTGACTGTTCCCTTTTCCGAAAAGGGATCATTTCATCCCTAGCCAATAATGAGAAGGAATCTTTAAAAATCATCGTCAACAACAACAAAATCTTTTCCATGGGTCACCATATTTGATTGTTGTTTCACTGGTCCTAAATTTAGGAGTGACGCTGTACTGCTCACTAGTTGTAGAATCTTGGGTAAACTGCTTAAGCCTCTTGAAGCTTCAACTGCCTTGTTCGTAAAATAAAGGTATTGATCCCAGCTTTGATGAGCCCTAAGATCTCTGCCAGTCTGGGACTTTTCTGCCACAGCTTAGTTACACAGGTGGTGGGGACAATCTAATGCCTGCCTCCTTGGGAGCGTTTTTCTTTTGTTTTGTCGTTTAAGCTAGTAGCAAGCACTAATCATTGCTACTCTAAGAGCAATTTGGAAGCACTTCACAAATGCTTCTAAGTGAATGAAATGAAACAAGGTACATTTAGAATTCTGTGAGATGATTCTTGATGTTCCAAAGAGAGACACCTGAGAACTTTGTAATTCCATAATTGCGAAACTACCACAATAGTGTCTAATTATCAACAGTTATCAGTATATCAAAGCTTCCGGGGTTTTTTTGTTCGTTTTTGGCTTTGGGGTTTTTTTTTTTTTTTGGCTTAAAATGGTCACTTCTTGGATCTTTTCATGTTTTCTTCCTTTTCACCAGCGTCACTGGCAGCTGGTGTTCTTTGGGGAGGTTCTCTTCCTCCCCCCGCCCCCCCCAAAATAAGTTATCGTTTGCCAAGAGCGACTGTATACATAACAGAAAGAAGCAAATAATGAAGTCACTTTGAGGCACTGATGCTGTGTTGTTAACTAGACCTTTACCAGCCAGGAGACTCCTGTCGCACCGAGCAGCCTTGAAAACACACCTCATATTCTTGCTTTTGTAAAACTGCTGGCACCGGTGGGATGTTTCTGATTTCTCGCTCTATTGCTCTGGGTGAACCGTGCTCCCGAATAACACAGTAGAGAGAAGACCTCAAGCATGAGTGTTCTACATATTCTGCAATCACAGATTGACTATCAGCTTACAAAAGGCCCTGAGCGAATTGGCTTTTGTTCTTTCTCAGTCCCAGAGTCCAGCCTCTTTTCAAGAATGATCCCAGTCATGATGTTCAGGAGATGATAAGAATATGCAGCTCTATGAATTCTTTAACCAAAGTCAGTGGGAGAAATAGCAAGGTTGCACCAACTTTAATATTTAGATTCTGTGTAACCATTTTTATACCTCATTCTTCGTGGTACAAAACCTGGCCTGATCTCACAAGGTTGCTTTCTGCCTCTAATTGCTATTTACTTTGTTTGCACATGCTGGTTTGTACTATAGTGCTCAACACGATTACCATAAGGAGGAATCTTACCCAGAGATTTTGTGTGCTCAGCTCAGCCCCTCCCTTTGGGGTCGAGAACCTAGACCTTCCACACTTCCCTCCTGCTTGTTCTGTTTCCATATGACAGCTCAGCAGCACACACTTCTTTCCGAGTTCCTGGACTTCACTCATTTTCTTTTTATTTCTACCGTCTAACCCTCATGATTTGCCTCCTTCAGTACAGTAAGTTCTCCTTCTGATCAAAATTGCCCACTCAACATGCAGCCTGAGTTTCCCTCCAGCCTCATGTTGCTATCCTGCACCCCATGTGGTCTCAGCTCTACTGGTCACTTGTTCCTCTCCGTTCCCATCGTCATTCACATTCAAAACAAACGGTGAGGATGGAAAACCCGTAGGTGTCTGTGAAGAAAGCCAGGAGTCTTCCCTGGTCACTACTCACCTGCAGTGCCAGACGCCCCTCCTGTGCCCACACACAGCATCCTTCTTAGGTTAGAATTTGTTGTGAACACATTTGACTCCCGGAAGACAGCATCCATCTGGTCTTTGCTTTCCTGTCCTTATTTTGGTGCTCAGATACATTGACCAAGGATCCTTGCTTTACATTTCATGACCCTGAAAGTCTTCTGCCTAAGATAAAATTTCTAGTATGGTGTGATTCTCCTTCAGAGTGTGCTCTGACCTCGGTAAGGAATGGCCCCTGCAATCAACAGCCTCCTTTTCCTACCCCTTCCCTCTTCATTGCTGTATAAAGTTCATCCTAATAATCCCTAGAAGTAATTCCTTACAAAGCAGGAGATTTGGCAGCCACTGTATGTTTTAGAACCTGCCAAGCCAGAAGTGTTTAAGGTGGCTATTAATGATTTTGCAAATGCCATTTATACCAGAGATACAGCAGCATTTATCTGGCTTTCTTGGCTGTAAAAGAGTCTCAGCCAAGCTGAAGCTGATTACATTGGCCATGCAACAAAGGTAATTTATTCATCACACACAAAACCTCCCGTTAACTAAAATCAGATTTCTAAGTGCTGATTGAAAGGAGAACTGATGTATCAGGACACAATTACCCTCTGGACCAAAAAGGCTACTCTTAAGGTACTTTTTAATTGTTTTCATTCCTAAACCTAATTATTGTTAGCTTTGCAGGTGGCTAATAATTAACTTATTCATAGAACATTAACCTATATTTTTTGCCTTCACTACTCCCGTTCTAATTCATATTTTGCATGTCTGGGGGCTTAATATCTATTCAAAGTCTCCCCAGATTTCAGGATGGCTTTTATTAAAAACACCTTATAAAGCAGGGGCTCAGCTGAATTCCTTCCCTGTGAGGATACTGATTTCTGAAGTGAACTAAGAACTCTGGAGAGTTCTTCACATTCTTTAGTTTATAGATGTGTCTCCCCAGCTTAAAATGGCAGTTGCCTCTTCTGCAGATTCCAGTGGTCAGCCATCACCATCTTGGTCCACCCCAAACCCAAGACTGTAAGATTTTCTGCCCTCCTGCTGTCAACTACTTTAAGTGAATGCCAAGCCAAGGGGACTTCTCTTCTTGGCTTTCTTCATAGACACCTATGGGCTTTCCACCCCCATAGTAAATCCCCTGACAGTTTTCTCTTCTGGCTCTTCTGGCTTTCTCTTCTTTTCTCTTCTGGCTCTTCTCATCTACTTGCTAAGTAGATGCTTCAGAGGGAGTTAATGTTGTGCTCTCCATGTCTGTGTCCGTTGTGTGTGTAGTGATGGTGGTGATGTGAGGAAGAGGCATGCATGTGCTTTGAAAGACTTGGTACAATTTTAAGTTTCCTTCGCTTGCTCATAGCTAATTCAGGAACCAAAGACTGAGGGACTGTGAAGGGCTGAGAAGGGGTGGGTGTGTGTGTGTATGGCAGCATTTAAATGTTGTCTTCCTGTTACAAGTGCTAACTGGTGGAAACAGACTACTGAGAGGGGTGCACTCACTCACTGTGTCCATTTTTCTCCTCTCCCCACCTTTTCCCATCCCCTAATGCCACTGACTTACTTTGGGGAAAGTAAGCGTGGTATTTATTAGACATACCTCTCAAAGCATCCAGTTTGATCTGCACAGGTGAGGTACTGGTTTTCTGGTAGCTCCAGCCCCAACACCTTTTTACATCCCCTTCCAAGGAGAAAGCCCACCAGTGGGACTCTCCAGCTGATGGGATGTGACATTCCTGTGCACCAGACTCCTGCTTATTTTGCCCACTGTAGCCTCCATACTCAGACTAACACTGCTTCGGATCTTGGGTTCTTTTGTACCTCAGAATTTGAGGAGGTGAAGAAATCTAATTTCTTCAGGAAATCTTTAAAGGAAAAAAGTTTCTAGTGGGCTGTTAGATGAATCTTGTTCAGTGTGTGTGTGTGTGTGTGTGTGTGTGTGTGTGGACACAGAAGCAACCTTTCAGTTTCACATACTGACTGTGGATGTGACTAACCATTTATCTGGCCTGAAAAGAGTCCTAGCTAGTTCATATGGCTGAGGGGATAGGGTGGGGAAGATCTGTTTCTCTCTGAATTTCTTTCCTGCCCTTCAAAGCCATGTTCTCTAGGAATTTGTCTTCTATCTCTGTCAGTGGTAGCTGACTCTCCTTTTTTCTCAGGGAGGAAGATGAGTACTCAGAACTGCGATCAGAACTCAGCCAGAGTCAGCACGAGGTCAACGAAGACTCTCGAAGCATGGACCAAGACCAGACCTCTGTCTCCATCCCTGAAAACCAGTCCACCATGGTCACCGCTGACATGGGTGAGTCTGCCTGCCATTGCATGAAACCAGAGTTTGATTTCTGGATTGTAATGGGAATTTTAGAAATATGAGGCAGCCTGAATTAAAATTTAATTAGTCAAGGAGTTTGGTGAGTAGATGAAGGCATATCCATTTGAAGGTCCCTTATATGCTCCTTTATTGGAACTGAAGAGCTGAATTAGCTTTCTGCCCTGATATTTGTGATTCAAACATATGCCACCTCTATTTGAAAAATCTGGAAGTAAGGAAAAGGCTATTGTAGTGTTCCAAGTTCGAGTAAAATCTGAACCATGATGGCGGGGATGGGAAGGATGGAATGGGTGGCAACACATTATAGTGGAAGAACCAATCGTTTTTAGCAACTGTTGGGTAAGAAGGAATCTGAAATAACTCCAACATGTTGATCCTAAGTGACTAAGGACATGCTCATATTTCTTAGTCAGGAAGTTTGGTTGAGAAATGAGTTGGGAAATAGATACGTTATGTTTGAGGTTGTAGAGAAATGCCCATCTGGGAATACCTGGTATTTTAAACTGCAGGTCGTGACCTGATAGTGGATCTTGAGATTATATGAAAAATACTTTTAAAGTGAAATCATATAGGAAAAAAATAGAATGACAATGCTGCTTCATGAGACTTATTTGTTGAGTGTGTGTGTGTATGTATGTAGTAAGTTGCGAAATGAAACATTTCAGCTGTGGGCTGTAGTCAACCCACAAAATGTTGCAAAACCACTGGTCTGCTTGGAGATGCTTAACTGGATCTTTGGAGAGATTGGGGTTGAGGATAAAGCCTTTGAAGTTACGAGGTAAGGTGATCTCTGTGGTCCAAAGCGTGTGGGGTCAGAAGGAGGAGGAGCACCAACCATATCTTAGGAAATGGTCACATATAGGGGGGAGGTGGAGGAAAAAGAAGGAGCTGTAAATATAGTGTAACTTTCTTGGAACCTAAAATTTCACTGGGGAGAGACTTTAATAGTACACATTTATATTCATTATAAAATTTAGGAACACAGTACCATGAGAGTTTATCAAAGGAATTTGATTCAGTTTAAGATTCTAGAATAGCTTCCTCTAGGAAGTGACATTTGAGCTGAGAGCTGGAGGGTAAGTAGAAATTAACCAAGTAAATGAAGAGATGCATTCAGGGGAGGGTGGGGGAAGTGGATGCATTCTAGGAGATGAAAAAAGCTCATCATGTATGGAGGGCCCAGAGGTGTGAGACGGAGGCTGGAGAGATAGGTAGGGGCCATAGCATGCAAGATATTATAGACCATGTGAGGAAGGTTGACCTATATTCAAGGATGCACAAGAAACCACTGAAAGGTTTTAGTAGTGGGGGAAGGGGGTGAGATGATCAGATTTGCATTTTGAATCAATCGTTCTGTAGTAAGAGAATTGGTGGATCAAGAATGAATGGGGCCTGGGTGGCTCAGTGGGTTAAGCGTCTGACTTCAGCTCAGGTCATGATCTCACGGGCTGTCAGTGCAGAGCCTGCTTTGTATCCTCTGTCCCCGCCGCCCCCCACCCTTCCCCCACATGCGCTTGCATAACTGTGTGCTCTCACTCTCTCACTCTTTCACTGAAAAATAAATAAACATTAAAAAAAACAAAAAGTGGGGCGCCTGGGTGGCTCAGTTGGTTGGGAAACCAACTTTGGCTCAGGTCATGATCTCACAGTTTGTGAGTTCGAGCCCCACGTCGGGCTCTGTGCTGACAGCTCAGAGCCTAGAGCCTGCTTCGGATTCTATGTCTCCCCCTCTGTCTTCCCCCTCCCCTGCTCACACTCTGTGTCTCTCTGTCTCTTAATAATAAATAAACGTTAAAAAAACAAAAAGTATGAATGGGGGAGGCCAGCTAGGAAACCATTGCTAATGTCTCAATGGGCACAATTATCTCTAGGATCAGGGTGGTGGTAGTTGAGATCCAGAAAGGTATAAAACTGGCAAGATCTGCTGAAGGAATAGAAACAGAGGGTGAAAGGAGAAAGTGTGTGTATGGAGATGTTCTCTAAGTGTCTGGATTGTACAATGGACGGATGATGCTGCCAGTCGCCAGCACAGGAGCACAGGAAAAAGAGCCAGGTGGTTTTGCTTCGAGTTTTGTTTGGTTTTCTTTTACTTGAGGGGATGGGAATGTAGGGTGGAGGTCATATGTTTTGTGTGGGCATAAGTCTGAGGTGTCTGTCTCGAAGTCTGTGGGTGTAGATGCTTCAGAAGGCAGCAGGTATACATAAGAAGCCAAGAGGAGAGGTCTAGGCTGAAGGAAAGCAGTTAGGAGACACTGGGTTATTGCAGATAGTTGCTGAAGCAGTGGGAGGCCATGCATAGAGTGAGGAGTACAGGGAATGGGAGCCTGGGCTTTGGGGGCCGCCAGCTGAAGAGGAGACTCTATAGAGCTCCTGGCAGGGACATGCCTCTCATCATTTTAGTCTCAGTTTAAATGCATCTCCTCTGAAAGCATCTCGTGAGCACCAGTCTGTGTACGTTCCTGAGTTGACTCTTTGCTGCCCCACTTGTTCCTTCTACTGAATTGAAATTTAAAAAAAAAAAAAGGTTTTTTTATGTTTGTTCATTTTTGAGAGAGAGAGAAACAGAGCGTGAGCAGGGGAGGGGCAGAGAGAGAGAGGGAGACACAGAATCCGAAGCAGGCTCCAGGCTCTGAGCTGTCAGCACAGAGCCTGATGTGGGGCTTGAACTCATAGACGGTGAGATGATGAGCTGAGCCGAAGTCAGACGCTTAGCCTATCGAACCACCCAGGTGCCCTTCGAATTGAAATTTTAAATGATATATTTCTAGTTCTTTGCTTGACTGACTCTCCCACTAAACTCCACTGGGCAGAAGTATATTTATTCTACTAATAGAGTTCCAGAGCCCACCACCAGGCCTGGTACACGGTGTGTGTCCAGAGATACTTGCTGGAATGAACAAGTAAAGCAGTCGGTGAGTCCATCAAGCAGTCGGCCAGCCAAAGGTGTAGGAAGGAAACGAGGAGAGCCATGTTTAGGAAGCCAGCGGGGCAGAGAGAACTCAAAAAGGAAGGAAGAGGTCAGCAGGATGGATTGCTCCTAATGCCAGCAAAGTCACTGAGAGCTGTAAACTGAAACCGATGTGACCTCAACAGAAAAGGAGTGAGGAGTGGAGACACCTTCTAGGTCCTCAAGCTCTTGGCTTCAGGCTGAAACTGCCTCTCTAAACTCACCTGAACCCATATCCCAGTCCTTAAATTAGAACACACACAATCTCCTGGGACCATCCCAGCTGTGGGCTCAAGTCCCACGTGCTGCTCTATCAGCATCGGGGTCTCAAACCTTTGTGGTCCCAGGCTTCTGGACTCCGTCTTCCAGCCTTGGGAGTGGGACAGGTGCTGACGGCCAAGATGTTCCCACTCAAGCAGAGAGATGTGCCTATACTGATCCCTCCATTCATGTCTCTGAAAGTGTTTTATGAAATTAAATCAGTGCCCAATACTCCAACAATGTTGCTTAAGCAAAGTGGGGGAGTGGGGGGATAAACCTGCCTGAGTGGACCGGGCATCTTTCTGGTGGGGCTTCTCGGGGCTCCTGATGGAGCATTCGATAGCTCAGGCTGTCTGCGCTATGAGCTGGCTTAGTTTTTCCAAATCATTAATCTCAAATCCTTTCTTTCCATCCTTTTCCTCATTACAAATATATGTTTGTTATAGCCAGGGATCGTACCTTTGCTGATGGGACTGAGCTCCTGGTGGAAAGGACTCTGTCGACGCAATGCCTGTATGTGTTCTCTGCCCACACAGGCGGCCCTTATTCATCTGTTGAATAACTCACTGGGTGCTGTGCAAGGGGGATATGAGTCACAGGATCTGCCCTCAGATATCTGTACTCTCACACTTTGTTCTCTCATACCCAGAGTAACATCCCGATTCCTGACCATTGACAATAGGCCCCCACAGAGCTGAGCATCTCCTACCTCAGGCGGCCCCCTCCCTAACCATCCCTCGTTTTCCCCCAGCTGTGGCCACACTGGCCTCCTTGCTGCCCTTCACGCCTGACCAGCTCATCTTGTCTCCCTGCTCCTTCTGCCTGGAGTGCTCCTTCCCAGAGCCAACCCTCGGCTTCCTGTGCATGGCTGCTGGCCAGCCCCAGTCAGAGGGCCCTGGTGGAGCACTGTGGCCTTCCCTCACCCTCACTGCCAGGTGCTGTCCTCCTTTTCTGCCTTCATTTCTCCTCACAGCACTTAGTGCTTCCTGGTGACACATTGTATGTGCATTTATTTCACTGTGCATTACCAGTGGTTACCAGTCCCTCACACTGGAATCTAGAATGCAGGCACCACGAGGGCAGGGACTTCCGCTGTCCTGTGTGCCAGTATAACAGTGCCCACACAGAGGAGGCCCCCAGTACTAAGTGTTAGGGAATGCCGTCTGGGAGCTCACGGCTCTCCAGAGGATGCACACAAGAAAACAGGGAATGACCAGCACTGAGGTAAGGGCCACAAGAGGAGGTGGACAGGGGCTCCTAGCAACACCCTTGGGCAAGAGCATCGGAAAATACATCCCAGAGGTCACATCTAGCAGAACTCGGGGGACAGGCGGGAGCGATGCAGGGGGAGAGCCTAGGAGGCAGAGGGCTGGCACCTGCCGGGTCCCTGAGGAGGGCAGGCACAGGGACATCAAGGAGGAGGAGCGCATCAGGGCTTCTGCAGAGTGCCGCCCCTGTGTGCGTTCATCGGAACTGGACGGCTGCCCCTTCTTAATCCTTTGCCATTTTCCAATTAAATGGCTTCAATAGGGGAAAAAGCTTCCACATATAAACACCGTTATAGGAAATCATTAAAAAGCAGCCATTTCATTATGGTTGCTATATTTGCAAACCTGCATTAGCAACCCAGAGGTTTTCTTGAGCCAGATTTTATAGGCAGAATTTGCTGCAGTATATTCACCAGTCTTCATTCAAGATAGCAGGAGTTAAGTCCAATCTGCTCCCTTCATCAGAAGCACTTTTCTTGTTTTCCGACCCCACCCATCAGAGCCAGGCTACCCAGTCAGTGAGCTGGCTCCTAGGTGGTGTCCTTGGGCCCTGAAGGAGTAAACCAGCAATTTAGAAAGTGCTTCGACACACCTAACCAGTCCTATGAAGGAGACAGATCCCAGCAGTGTCACACGGCATCTTAAAATAAATTGCTTTACCTCTGTTCAAACCTGGTCACACAGTTGTTTGGAAAATAAAGGTAATTAAGTAGACAAAGACAAGGTAGGCATTACGGCTTGGGAATTTTATTCCCTCAATTTGGCAAAGAGCTCTAGTTAGGGAGAGGGTGGCTAGAACAGATAACGTGTTTTGCTCACTCTGTGTCGAGCATTTACATGCATCTTCATGTTTAATCTTCAGCCTTGAAAGGAGGCCCTGTAAATCTCCTCATCTGTAAAATTGGGCTAACAGAGTTCAGAGGGGGTGAGTCATTTGTCCAAGGCCACACAGCTAAGCAGTTGTTACTGTTGTTGGCGCCCGTGTTTCTGTAGATGGCTTTGCTCTTACGTGCCTCTGCCTAAATTGTAAAACGTGCCTACGGTTAGTGTGTTCCACTTAACTGCGATCCTTTGAGGTCTCTAGTGCTGATGGGGGAATTTAGGGAGCAGCTGTGTGATCACAGCACCTGGCTTCGTAGCAGAGTATTTGTTGTTAATCGAGATTTTGCAGACCTCCATCTTAGAAACAACACTTTTAGGCCAAACGATTCTGGCTCTTGCCATAGAGCAGAACACAAATGTGTGTGCATATTCGTGCGTGTGTGGCACACTCTCCAGCAGGCTGCTCTCCCAGCTCTGCTAATGGAACAGCAGAGCTCATCTGGAGCAATTGTTTGTAAAACAAAATCCTTGATCCAGTGGACCTTTGCACAGCCTGCGTTGGGTTCTGCTCCTTATTTTGAGATCTCTTCTGTTTTAGGTGAGAAATTCTTCTTTTCTGGGATCTAGCAATGCCCAACTATTCCACCCTTGGGGATGAAAGGAAGCATATGATACCTTGTTTGCTGGTGGGATCATTTAGATAGAGATTTCCTCCTTATGCATAGTTTTTGGAGGACAACCAAGGAAGAATTTACACATGAAACCTGGCTCTTTGGCACAGCTGTGACTATGAAATATGTTTAACGTTAAAGCCAGATTTTCCCGGCTTAATGGCCGATGAGGCTTAATGGCTTCAGGAAAAATGTTCCAAAGTGTCAAGCAGCCACTCCCAGTGAGGAGAAAGGGGGGTCGGGGCAGGGAAAGGCAGCCCTGCCTCCTCCAAAAACGATTTCTGTAGGGTTGGAGAGAAGTGTTGACAAAGGCAAGGGAGCCTGTCTGGAGAAAATTTGCATGTTATTAGGAATGAGGGTGATTAGAATGGATCCTGCAGCAAAAAATGTTTGACAGTCAAATCATTTATAACCTGTTTATGGAACTTTGAGGAACCAGGCCACAGGTTGGAAAGGTTAGATGGGACTGAAAATAGCATCTTGAGTAGTTGATGGAATAGGCCAAGCCTTTTGTTGCCTTTTTGTTTTTCCTTCTCCTCACTTTAACTGGGCGGCTACATTTCCCCTAAGCCGTGCACAGTGTTGGTCATCCCTGAGAACCAAGCCTAGAGGAGACTTTGAAGTTCTGAACATTGACTCACTGGAGGACTCTTTGAGGTGGCTGTGTGCTTTCTCCATGGGATCTGAGCCTGGTCAAATAAGACCTGTCTGCGAATGTCAACAGGGCAGAGTGAGGAGTGCATTGGAAATCATTCTGGAACTTTCCTTACAGTAATCAAGCTTGAAAGCAGGCAGGGTCACTGCTCTACTTCAGTTTATGTGACTTGAGTACAATTTGAGGAAAATGTTTCAAATCGTTTTTTAGCCCCCGAAAAGACACTTTTCGAAAAGACTCCACCACATTCATTCGAAGCGAGTTTCCATAAATGTTGGGATTCAGGAACTCCTTTTATAATGTAAGTTGTCTCAATTTTTTAAACAGGCTGTGTTTCTTCAGGTGAAATTGTTTTTTTGATTGTTGGAAATGCATGACATGTTTTTCCTTAAAACCAGCATTATAAGGGAGTGTTCGCTTCCAAGACCAGCCTGTGAAAGCCTGCTTTAATCTGTAATGGGAATAAAGTACGGGACCTTCATCTGTGTTACTATAACCCGGACCAGCACTGTGGCCATTGTTCCTGGGAGAAAGGATTGTGTCAACCATATTTGGATGTCAGAGGCACATCTCCTCCCTTCTCCTGGAAGCTTTGGAAATTTTCCCATCCCTACCACAGTGAGAGCCCCGGGGTCTGGGACTGGTACTGACAGCCTGCTCCGCACTGCCACTCTTGGCTCTTGAGGCTTGAGACGGGCCTGTCTGAAAAAGGCCCTTGAGCTGAAATGGAAGATCCAGGCACTGAGGAAGGACCATTTGGACCAGAGGTTAGTGAGCTTGGGGAGAGAGTGATCAGAGGTGATGTTGCAGAGAAACAAAGCGTGTTAAAACTGCAAAGTGACATTAGCAGAAATGAAAACAAATTCAGGCTGGTACGTTTGGGCTGAAATAGAAGTCTTGAAAGTACAGGGGCGCCTGGGTGGCTAGGTAGGTTTGGCATCTGACTTTGGCTCAGGTCATGATCTCACGGTTCATGGGTTCGAGCCTCGTGTCGGGCTCTGTGCTGACAGCTCGGAGCCTGGAGCCTGCTTTTGTATCTCCCTCTCTCTGCTCCTCCTCTGCTCATGCTCTGTCTCTGTCTCTCTCTCAAAAATAAATAAACATAAAAAAAAAATCCTTAAAGTATAACTTGGTTTCTTTTGGGAAAAGAAACACATCCCTTCCAGCGAAGTTAGGACCCAGCCGGCATGGTAGCTGGTGGCTCCCAGCCTGACTCATGTCTGTGGTCTTGGGGGATAATTTGGGTGTGGCAGTGACACTTTCCAGAAAGCATTCTGGTTCTCGTAGCTGCACGGAGAAATCGAACATCACAGGGGTCCCTACATTAAATCTAGACTCAGTGTGTCCATGCTCTGTCGTACCTTCTGGCCTTGAATGCTCAAGTATTTATTTCCCCCTCAACTTTTTATTTTGAAAAACTTCAAACTTACATAAAGAGTAAAATGAACCCCTATAAACCCATTGCCTGTATTCACTAGCTGTTAATGTTATGCGATTTTTGTTATTTGATTTTTGCGCACATGCATGAATTTTTTTTCTGAACTCTTTGAAAGTAAGTTGCAGACATCATGCAACTCACTTCATGCCTCACCCTAAATATATCAGCACAAACCTCTTAAGAACGGGGAACTTCTCTTTTTTAACCATAGCACTTTTATCATACCCGAGAATTTTAACCCAGATGGAACGATATATATAGTCCATATTCAAATTTTCCCAAATGTACCATTAATGTCTTTTGTTGCTTTTGTTTAATCCAGGATCCAGTCAAGGCTCACACATGATATTTAGTTACCATGTCTCTTTATGCTCCTTTAATCTAAAACAGGTCCCCCACCTTTCTTGTCTTTCATGACATTGACCTTTTTGAAGAGGCCAGGTTAGTAGCATCTTAGTAGAGTCCCTCAATCTAGATGGTCTGATTGGTTTTTTTTAGTGTTAGATTTGAGGTTAGTAGTTTTTGCAAGAATATACATGGGTGATGATGTGCCTTCACTAGTACTGTGTTGCCACAGGAAGTTCATGATAATCAGTTTGTCCGTTAATGGCAATCTTGAGGTGCTTTTAAGCTATCACAGCACTGTTCTTCTGAGTCTTCCTGTCTTCAGGAGACACAGGCCCTGTGTACATTACACAGTGTGCAACCTTTATGGATACCGTCTTACTCCCTTCTTGCGGACCCTTCTGTTGTCTTCTGTTTCTTCCTTTTCTGTCTTGCTTTGTTCTGGTTTTGCTTATTCCTTGCTGCATGCTGTGTGAAGGGGACTGCTTACAAAGGAAAGCCACAGCCCTCCTGGTTTCAGCCTTAGAGCCACGACAGCAGCCGAACTGTTACATCCTTAGGAATTCACATCTGGCCTCTTAATGGAACGTCTAGGGCAGTGCTGAAAGAATCTGTAGCCCTTTGCTCCACTTGACTTGCCTTACAAGGCACAATGTATGCCCAGGCGAAACAGCAGTAGGGGGGACGTGTGCTGGCCCTTGGAAGGCCGTGGGAGTTATGATTATGCCCTAGGCTGCTGCACCACACAGGTAAGGCCTTTGGACTGTTCACAGCAGGCCTTCTGATGCTTCTCTCTCTAAGACTTGCTCAAATTCACTGTGCCTAGCATCTGTAACTTGAGTGGACCCATCCACCTTAGGGATCCACCCGATTGAAAGCTTTCTGCCTTTTTAACAGGGTGTGGTATGCCACGTGATAGGTCTTAGATTTGATGATTCTTTACCAGTGAGCCGACTAACAGAAACTGGATACTTGTAAAAGTTGATTCACAAAAAAGTCTTTCATTTCTTTTACACGTTCAGCTCAGGTGGTCTTGTTCGAGCACTGCTCCGTGCCCGCTGTTGTGAGCATCTGGGAACACAAGGACTAATAAACAGTCATTGGTCCCCAGGGCTGGACCTAGTAGGGTCGATATGTCAGTTAATAAGTAATTACAGGGAATGCGATGCCTCCAAAAAAGAAGTAAATACAAGACTATAGGTGGGTAGGGGGTGGGCAAAATGCATGAAGGGGGTGGGAGATATAGGCTTCCACTTTTGGAATGAAGGAGTCACAGGGATGAAAGGCACAGCACAGGGAATATAGTCAGTGGCATTATAATTGTGCTGTGTGGCTACACTTGTGAGCTACACTTGTAGCTACACTTGTGAGCACAGCATAGTGTATAGACTTGTCCAGTCGCCACGCTCTACACCTGAAACTAATGTAATGTTGCGTGTCAACTACACTACGATTTAAAAAAATTTTAAGGAATAATTTTTTTTTTAAGACCATGGGTAATCAGGGAAGGCTTTCTAGAAAAAGGGTATTTCGAGGCAAAGCCTGAAAAACAGCTGCTAGGAAGAAGAGAGGGAGAAGCGTCCAAACAAAGCCGGCAAATGACCGTTAACTCTGGAGCAGAAGCCCTAGGAGCGTGAGCTCTTGAAGCTGCAACCGTGTTTTGGAGCAGAGCTGTTCTGGTAAAGGTGCACAGCTCAGAATCGGGCGGACCAGGGGAAGTGTTTCTAATGTCTAATGTTTTATCAGGGTTAGGGCTTTTACAGGGGGTTCAAAAAAACAGAGAACAGGCAGCCTTTGACACCTGATGCAAAATGAACTAACTCTGGGATAGTTTCTTGTATGGAACTCTAGAGCTAGGCTTCATTGATCCTGAGAAAGAAAGAAGAAAACTACTGTGTGTGTTTAACCAAGCAAGAATGCTGGTCTGGGTTAGTTTTCGTAGCCACGAACACCCTCTTACCCTCTTTCCCGATTCTCCCAGTACTTGGGTCTTCCCTCAGACAGCAACGTAAAAACCTAAGCCTCTGGGTTCTCATTGGAAGATGAACCTGAGCTCTCTTGTCTTCAGCTCCTGTCTGAAATCTAACTGGGAAAAGTTGTATCTAGAACTAACAGCAGAGGCAGGGCTGCAGACTGATGGATGGGGGGGGGGGGGGGGGGAACGTGGCAGGTGGGGTTCAGTGTGCGGCTGTGAGGGAAGCAGAGGAGCACCGTGGCCATGCTGAGTCCAAAGCGGCCAGCTGCTGGCCACTCCACAGATGGTTGTCGTGTGAGGAGCCAGGCCCAGTATTGCCAGACCTGATTTTACAACAATAGCCATAAATTCTAATGACTTTCAAATGTTGACAATTAATTCAAAACTGTTTTCAAAAAAACCAAAAGGGCTGTGCCAGATACCAACCCCTTCTTGTCCAAACACAACACATCCTGGACTGCAGGTGGCTAGTTGCCTCCTCTGGCCAAAGGGAGATGCTCATTCCATTTATTCATCTGTGTCCTCTGTTTCATCTTTCCAGCAAATTAAACAACTAAAAGGCACAAAGCCAAGACTGTGTGAACTTACGCCTTCCCAGAATTCCCTCCACATTGTACTTTAATGGCCCACAGCTTAATTTTAATTGAAGGTTAGTGTAAGAAATCATGAAATTCGTCTGTGTTTAAAAGTGTGTCTGAGGAGACTGGCAGTCACATCGCTTTACAGCACATGTGAAGTCCCTTATACCTAAATTCTTTTAGCATTTGTTTTTAAGAACACATTGTCTCTCTTGTGAAACTGGCATGCTTCCTCCTTTCTGACAGGACATGTTTCATTTTTGCTCTGGCTGCCAGGAAGCTCAGGGCTAAGTGGAAGTGTCCGCCCCAGCAGTTGTGTGAGTCTCCATTTGCATCCTCAGCCTTTCCCTGGTTCCGATTATTGTCCTTCCCCCTTACATGTGGTGTTTGCTATGTGCTACTTGAGATTCTTCTTTGGAAAGATAAAAATAACCTCCATTAACTCCATTAACAGAATGTGTATTCGGTATGAAGGGCCTTTCCTCTTTGTCCTCTAGACAAGGGACCAAGCCATCACCTTGTGACATAAGGCACAGCACAGCCTGAGGTACTATAGCGAGTCTGCCTCAGTGTAGTCCTCATGCTGCCGTCCCATGACCAGCGTGCAGTTCAGTGGCAATAAGTACATTCAGAGTTGTGCAACCCTCACCACCACCCACTTCCGGGACTTTGTCATCCTCTCAAACTGAAAGTGTGTATTGCCCCATTCCCCCCAGTCCATGGTCACCTCTGTGCTTCTTTCTGCCTCTACTCTAGGTACGTCTTATAAGAGGAGTCCTCCACTTGCCCTTTCCTAACTGGCTTACTTCACTTACTATAATGTTCTCGAGGTTCATCCGTGTTGTAGCATGTGTCCAAGTTTCCTTCCTCTCTAAGGCTGAATGACATTCTGTTTTGTATAGGCCACATTTTGTTGACCTGTTCATTGGTCAGCGAACTTGCGTTGCGTCCACCTTTGACTGTTGTGAATAAGGTTGCTATGAACATGGGCATACAAGTATCTGTTTGAGCCCTATGTTCAATTCTTTTGAAACTGGATTGAGACATGGGATTGCTGGATGATAGGCTAGTTCTAGTTTTAATTTTTGAGGAACTGCCGTACTGTTCTTCACAGAGGTTGCGTCCTTTTACATTCCCACCAGTGGAGCACAAGGATTCTAATTTTGTCTCCACATCCTCGCCAACACGTGATTTTCTCCGGTGGTTGTTTTAAATAGTGGCCAACCTGATGGGTGTGAGGTGATACCTTGTTGTGGCTTTGATTTGTAAATGAGGCACCTTTTGTTCAGTCTGGAATATTTGGTCCCTGTCTTATCCTGCTCCTCTGGTCCCTTAACTTAACAAGCAGTCCCTTCATCTCGCTCGCCTTTTGTAGAGACTCTCAGTGGCAGGAGCCAGGTGATGCAGGGCACTGTAGGCCAGGAGAAGGGATGGAGAGTTTATTCCAAGTCAGTGTCTAGAGGAATATACCACAGACTCAGAAAGATTACTCCACCCTGTATGGAACAGCCCCAGTGCTCAGGTGAATGGTAGTGAGTGACTCGTGCTATGGGGGGGTGGGGGGGTGGAGAATATCTGCTTCTGCCCGCCTAGCCACCTTGTGCTCCTAAACCGAACAATAGCAAGAGACAGCCAAGTGTCCCCTGATTCGTGTAAAGCCACGGTGCAGAGCTCTGCGGATAATAGGCAGGAGTGTGTGGCGTTCATCTTCCAACCTATGCATTACACATTTGGCTTCCTAAGACCAGAGAAAGCATTTATAGCTCTCTTTGGTTTGAAGAGAAGACGCTCATCTGCTTTCAGTCTGTATGTTAATATACATCCCCTCTTCAGCTCTCCTGACTCTCCATCCTGTACTAGCACCATGTTCCCTATGGTCACTTTCCCCACGATGCTGGTAGACAGCTGAGAGAAGGGACCGTGGCATTTTCTCGTACATCTGTGAGCCTCTCAGGGTTGAGGAGAGTCTCCTATTCATTTTTGTATCCTGTTTCTAGCTTGAGGTGGGGCTCAGCAACTGTTTGGTTAAGCAATAAGAAAGACGCACTGGCCAGATTTATATACCCTCCTCCTGTTCCCTATGACCCAATATCATTGGCATACAGGCTGGTTCCACCTCTCAGGTCCTGCCATGAGAGACCATCAGCAGACGTGTGATACATTGCAACCACTGTATCAAGTGCAGCTGTGCTAGAGAAATCCGTATGGAATGGCTGAATAGCGGCATCTTTGTTCCTCATCCTACTTTTAAGCACTTAATAATACAAATCATGCAGGGGCTCCTGGGTGGCTCAGTTAGTTTAGCATCTGACTTTGGCTCAGGTCATGATTTTGTGGCTCTTGAGTTCAAGCCCCGCATTGGGCTCTGTGCTTACGGCCCAGAGCCTGGAGCCTGCTTCAGATTCTGTCTCTCTCCCTCTCTGCCCATTCCTACTCATGCTCTGTCTCTGTCTGTGTCTCTGTCTCTCTCTCTCAAGAATAAGTAAACATTTAGGGGTGCCTGGGTGGCTCAGTCGGTTAAGCATCCGACTTTGGCTCAGGTCATGATCTTGCGGTCCGTGAGTTCGAGCCCCCCGTCAGGCTCTGTGCTGACAGCTCAGCGCCTGGAGCCTGCTTCAGATTCTGTGTCTCCCTCTCTCTCTCTGCCCCTCCCCTATTCATGCTCTGTCTCTCTCTGTCTCAAAAATAAATAAACGTGAAAAAAAAATTAAAAAATAAGTAAACATTTAAAAAAGTTAAAAAAAAAATAATACAAGTCACTCGGGAGTGTGTGTTACTCCATCACAGTGGAGCAGGAACCGTGCACCTCGAGGTAAAAGATGATTTGGAGAAACTTCTCTGCTTATTACTTAGAATGAAGTGTGCTCCAGAGACAGTTCTATTGGCATGCTCCGGACCTCCTGGCCTTGAGTTGGTGGTAGGCGCCTGTACTCCATCTCCAGAGAGCCTTCTATGGTGAGGAGTGCCTCTCAGTTGTCAGCAGCTCAGGGCATGGTCTGTGATGAGGACAAAAAGAGTAAGGTTGATAGAAAACATGATGCTACTGGCAGCCTGTGTTTGTAGTCTGTCTCTTAAATATATGATGTGAGGTTCATATTTGCCCACTTAAAACTAATTCTTGATCGCCTACACTATTCTTGTTGAAGAATAGTGATCTATTCTTGTTGATCTCTTCTTGTTCTTCCACACTGGTGAGGAAGATCAAAGTTTCTTCTTTTCACATTTCAGCAGAGATGAGATAAGAAACACCTAAGTCAGATCAGATAGTGGTAATTGGCATGAAGGAGATAGGATAATAGGGTAGGGACTGAGCTGGGAGAGGAGCTGGAACCCCAGGCTTTAGGTAGGGAAGAGGCTTGATGAGGAGGTGGCATTTGAACTAAGAACTGAGTAAGTGGAGACCTGGGTAGAAATCTGTCTTGGCAGAGGAAACAGCAGAGGAAAAGGAAGTCCTGGAGCAGACAGGAGATTGGCATGCTCCAGGGATGGAGAGAAGGTCAGGAGTATGAATGGAGTGAGGGGGAAGGGAAGTTGAGCAGATGAGGCAAGGACAGCGTCAGCGGTTCTCACGCTGGCTGCACGTGAGTGTGATCTGAAGAACTTTAAAAATGTTCCCAGTACCCAAGCCCCACCTCCAGAGACTGTGATTTAATTGGTCTGGGGTGGGGCCTGGACATTGGTAATTTATAAAAGCTCTCCAGAAAATTCCATGGTGCAGCCTGGGTTGAGAACATCATCAGTCCTGATGATGCAGAGTCTCACAGACTCTGGTGAGGAGTTTGGACTTTCGTTGAATGACAGCAGGAAGCCATTAAGTGGTCTGGGCTAGGGGAATAACAGCTGACTTATGTCCTTAAGAGGCTCACTTTGGCTGCAGTGTGGGGAGCGGAGGTTGGAGGTTGTTCAGGTGGTTCCATGGAGAAATGGTGGTAGTTTGAACTGTGTTGATATCTGTGGAGATGGTAAGAAGAACTCACTTTGGGGATAAACTTTGGGGGTTGCACTCACAAGATGGATTGGGTTCTGGACGTGAAGCAAAAAGAAATGAAGCTTGCCTGAGAGTTAACCTGAGTAACTGAGTGGATGGTGATGCCCTTCCAGAGATGGGCAGGAACGGGTGGGAGAGGAGGGTGAATAATTGGGTCCATTGGTTGGTGTGAAAGCCTCAGGCTGTCTTCTCTCTAGATTGAGGTAACTTGGAGATCCGGGAAGTCAAATAAGGTTGGCCAAAATATTCTGATAAAGCCCACTGAGTGTTTTGAAGTCTTCCAAAGGTAAACACCAAAAACAATGGACTGTTGTAGTGCATGTACTGAGGAAGGGGGTGGAGGATGGAGAAGAGAAACTGTAGACGTTGAGCTCCTTTCATGCAGGAGGCAGACTGGCTGTAGGGGAAGAATGTACCCTGAGAGGCTGCTTAGAGCTAACACCTGTCTTGCAATAAGAAAAGAATCCAAAGTAACAGGTTATTTGGGTTTGGCTTTAAGGGGATTTTTTTCCCCAACAAAATTATCTTATAAAATATTTGTAGTTCACATTAAATTATAATTAATTTTTCTTCCCAAACCAGGCCCTAGGTGTCCAGCAATTAAAAGTAACCCATATTTTTAAGTCAGAATCAAATTATTGGAATTGTTTACAAGACCTTGACATGGAGAACAAAATGAACTTTATTAGAACAGTTTACTTTTCCCCTGATGGAAAAGGGGGTTAAATTGCAATGGTAGAACACGTTCAGTGGTCATATCAGAAAAAAAAATCCTGATTATAAGCTCATTGAAGGCAAGGACTGTCTCTTAACAGTTTTTATTTTTTTAAATGCTTGGTGTCCCTGTTCACTCTGGGCCTTTTTGTTTTGTTTATTTAATAAAGTTATGAGATCTCAGCTGAAACTCTTTCTGAAGTCTGCTCATCTGAATGGCTGAGGAGGAAGTTGACCAGAAGGCTTCTGAAGTCCCAACAGCCCCTTCTGGGACCCTTCTTCATTCTTACCAAAGAGTTTGAACATAGCTGTCTTCCAGGGAAAGACGAGAGCATTGAGCATGGCATGGCTATCTCGAAAGTGGCCAACATAAGTTAAGGCTTTATGTTGGCTCTAAGCCTCAGAGGCAGTGCCAGCAGCCTGTAAGATGAGGCCACGTGGCATGAAATTTGGAAATATGAAGCTCCGTTGCCATTCCATTTTACGTGACTGGGTCCCTCATGTAAGTGAAACAGAGAGCATTCGTTGTTGCCCACCTGCCTATTTAACTCCTCACATCCACATTTGCTCACAGATAATTGCAGTGACCTGAACTCGGAGCTGCAGAGGGTGCTGACGGGGCTGGAGAATGTTGTCTGCTGCAGGAAGAAGAGCAGCTGTGGCCTCTCCGTGGCTGAAGTGGACAGGCACATTGAGCAGCTCACCACGGCCAGCGAGCACTGTGACTTGGCCATCAAGGTACGCCACCCCACCCTTTGGCCGGCTTTTTGAGAGCATCCAAGGGAAATGGTCACATCTCTCTCCCTTTTGAAGTGTGGTTTTTGCAAATATTTGTTAGGAATGAGTGTTTCTAAGAAAACCATACTATACATTGCAGCAGGGAGAAGTAGGAGTCCTATAAATTTTTGTTGGGTTGAGTCACATTAAAAAAAGAAAAAGTCATGGGCGCCTGGGTGGCTCAGTTGGTTAAGTGTCCGACTTCGGCTCAGGTCATGATCTCACGGTTTGTGAGTTCAAGCCCCTTATCGGGCTCTTTGCTATCAGCACAGAGTCTGCTTAGGATCCTCTGTCTCCTCTCTCTCTCTGCCTGTCCCCTGTGCTCTCTCTCTCTCAAAAATAAATAAATGTTAGAAACAACTCATTATTTCAGCAAAGTCACTGGCTTTGCAGCAGAAATGATTTCCTGGGGCGACTGGGTGGCTCAGTTGGGTAAACGTCAGACTTGGGCTCAGGTCATGATCTCATTGTTTGTGAGTTCGAGCCCCGTGTTGGGCTCTGTGCTGTCAGCTCAGATCCTAGAGCCTGCTTTGGATTCTGTGTCTCCCTCTCCCTCTGCCCCACCCCTGCTCAGTCTGTCTCTCTCTCTTAAAAAAAAAAAAAAAAAAAGGCGGGGGGGGGGGGGCAGAGATTTCCTTGAAAACTCTTAGACTGCTAGTATTGAACCACATCATTTTACTATGGCCCATCATGTAGCACTTGCAAGTTGTAGGATTAACTTGGAAGTTTTATTTCACCTTTAAGGCTCCTAGAATATTATTTCAGAAGTTACCCATTCATGGTGCTAATTTAGGGTCTGAATGAGTCCTCTATCCTGAGCATGCTAGGCTAGGTGTCAGCCATGCCTGTCACAGCCGTCCGTCTTCCTGCTTAGGAAGCACCAGTGGAAGGTGCTGCATCTGCACAAACTCCTCATGAGCAATGGGAACTCCAGGTCCTGTTGTTACTGGGCTTCTGGCATCTTTATGCGCCTTCACCCGAGCTCCGTAATCTAGACAGCGGTTCACACTGAAAAGTCTGGGAGGAGCCTGTGTAAAGGGAAAATGTGACACGTTAATTGAAAAATACCTTCGATGCTAGGCGCAGGTTTCTGTCCACAGGAATTCTGGATTTCACAAAAGAGCTGTGGTATTTCCAGGTAAACCATGATTCATGTGTGTAGCACAACTGGTTTTCCATCTTATTCATCTCAGTTATGAATATACAGTTGATGTGGTTTGGGGAAGCAAACCACAGATGTTTCTTTCATGTTAGTCTCCCAGGCCCTGTATTTTTTTTTTTCTTTTTTTAATCCTTGAGAGACAGAGTGTGAGTGGAGGTGAGGCAGAGAGAGAGGGAGACACAGAATCTGAAGCAGGTTTTAGGCTTCAAGCTGTCAGCACAGAGCCTGACACGGGGCTTGAACTCACAAACCGTGAGATCATGACCTGAGCTGAAGTCAGATGCTTAACCAACTGAGCCACCCAGGTGCCCCTCCCAGGCCCTATATTTTTATAAAACATTTTAAGATTTTATTTATTTATTTTGAGAGAGAGAAAGAGTGAGCAGGGTAGGGGCAGAGAGAGAGAATCCCAAGCAGGCTCCACACTGTCAGCACAGAGCCTGATGCAGGGCTCGAATTCACGAACCATGAGATCATGACCTGTGCCAAAGTTGGATGCTTAACCGATTGAGCCACGCAGGAGCCTCTCCCAGGCCCTAGATTTGATTGTAATGTCAGCTTAGGTGCCCAGCCCTAGCCTCAGCCTGGAGAGGGCAGGAAGGGGCTGAGGATTTCTGCCAACCAGCAAGAGCCTGGAGCCGGGCTGACAAGGAAAAGAGCATCAGATTTGAGAGAAAGGATGAAGCCCTACATAGGGAAAGTGGCAACGAGATTTGGGTAACTTTTCATCAAGGAACCAACGTGGGTGTCCAAGGGAGTCATTCCCTCACATTCTTGAAATTTTGAGACCACCTGTTTCTCCTCACATCTTCTCACTGCCTTCTATGCTACATGGTAATACTCCCTCTTTTTTCCATGTCCTTTGGCTTATGCTTCCTATGTCAAAGGGCAATGGATGTGAACAAATAGTTTCTGAAAGCAAGTGGAATGAGTTCTTCCTTTTTTCTAATTTTACGCATTTTTCTTCTCCATTAATACTGTGTTTTAAATGAATTTGTGGGGGAAAAAACTCCAAGTACTATTAAGATTCTTTTCTTTTTTAGCTCATAGCTGTCTTATTAATTAATTAAATCCCTACTGTCTTAGAAGCATCCACAATGAGCTTCATCTTTTCTGTGTCACTGAGGTTTATTTTTATCTTTCACATCTTGGGAGTGAACCTCATTCACACCTTCTGAATTCTGATGTGACACTAAAAGCTAGAAATGGTGATGTGACCCCCGGTTATCTTGGAGTTGGAATGTGCAAGGCTTATAATTTGGGAAACTTCAAGTTAGATTTTGTATGCTGTTTGCAACTTCACATTTGCAACCATGATGATCATCAACTGGCTTGCTGTCCAGTTATGTGTATTCTCTGACTCTAGAACATGGGCAGAGGAGATAAACATTTGTGTGGACATGGCAGTTAGAGCCACAGATAGACCAACTTACCTTGGAGGGACTGTGTTGTTCTTACTCTGGGGACTATTGGGAAACACAGACTGTGACCCAGGCAAGTTATCTGAAAATGGGGAGGGGATAATTTGAGGGTAGTCACGGTTACTGCTTGCAGTGAAAGAGCTGTAGAACCTACTCTTCTGTCAGTACTTGCTCCCATCGTGCCTGTTTTCTTCCCCCAACCTTTCTCCCAGGTAACCCACTCACCTTGTCTTTGTGCTTTCCAGACAGTCGAGGAGATTGAGGGGGTACTTGGCCGGGACCTGTATCCCAACCTGGCTGAAGAGCGGTCTCGTTGGGAGAAGGAGTTGGCTGGGCTGAGGGAAGAGAATGAAAGCCTGACCGCCATGCTGTGCAGCAAAGAGGAGGAGCTGAACAGGACCAAGGCCACCATGAACGCTATCCGGGAGGAGCGGGACCGGCTCCGGAGGCGGGTGAGTGCACCAAATCCAACATGGCCAGGCCTTTCCCCTAGGCTGTGGGGCTGAAAGACAAATGAGCGTATACCGCCAGGGGCAGCCCCAAGAATGTTGTGGGATTTGCAGTTTTAGGAATCTCCATCCCTTTCTGATCATGAAGTCATTCTGCAAAGGGGAGTATTTTGAAAGTGCTGAGGTGTGCAGGTAAGCTTTTAAAAAACACCACTCTCTAGAATCACACATCTAAGTAGATGGTAAAATTATATCAGCTCAGTGATTCTCAAACCATTCTCCAGTGTATGCACATCTTCCCCAAGCTCAATTAAATTATCTTCTTTTAAGGTAGACTAAAAATATTTTATAATTGGCTAAAATTTATAGAATTTCCCCCTTTGCAATTTCTTCTATAAAACTTCCTTTCAGTTTATAGTACTTGCTTTCGCTTATCTACACTGAGTCTAATGTGAAATGTCATTTCCTCTAGTGCACGTATTAATGTTACAATAATCATGTGTATATGTGTGTGCATACACATGTTCTGTGTGTTAAGTGTGTGTATGTGTGTGTGTGTAATTCTTGGCATTCACCCCAGTGTACCCCAACATACCAAATGGCTCTATGGCCTGAACCAGTTTTAAGAGCAACTTGCTTAGGAAATACATCCATTACTAAAGGAGCTGATGTTTCAGGAGAAAAATGTTTGGCAGAATTGTTAAAGCACTTGGTTTTTCAAAGATGGAGTTTTTTTTCTCAGGAACCTACAAGTATTTCTTTGGCTGTGATTTTGATCTGTGATTGGTCTGGGGTAAAGCAATGAATTCTTCAATCAGAAACACATTCCCTCTGAACTTCACTTTCAATTACTGGACGTACTTTACTCTCTTTTTCAATCTTGGCAATATTAGAAGCTTGCTTTCTAGTTGTGCTCTGACTGGCAATTGTGCACAAAGATAAAGTTGACTTAGGTAAAATACATTTAGTAGATCCCCTCATCCTTCACCATTGCTTTTCCTCCTTTTATTTTTTTTTAAGTTTATTTATTTATTTTGAGAGAGAGGGAGAGAGAGAACCAGCAGGGGAGGGGCAGAGAGAGGGACAGAGGATCAGAAGCAGGCTCTGTACTGACGGCAGAGAGACTGATGAGGGGCTCAAACTCACAAACTGCGAGATCATAACCTGAGCCAAAGTCAGATGCTTAACCAACTGAGTCACCTAGATGCCCCTCTCTTTTACTTTTATTTATTTACTTTATTATTTTAATGTTTAGTTACTTATGAGGGAGAGAGAGAGAGAGTGTGTGCGTGCGCGCATGTGAGTGGGGGATGGGCAGAGAGAGAGGGAGACAGAATCTGAGGCTGACTCCAGGCTCTGAGCTGTCAGCACAGAGCCTGACACAGAGCTTGAACTCACTGCAAGATCATGATCTGAGCTGAAGTCAGACACTTAACCAACTGAGCCACCCAGGCGCCCCTCCTCTCCTTTTTTTTTAAACGCTTATTTATTTTGTGAGAGAGCCAGAGTGTAAGCAGGGGAGGGGTAGAAAGAGAGGGAGATGCAGAATCTGAAGCAGGCTCCAGGCTCCGAGCTGTCAGCACAGAGCCTGACGCAGGGCTCGAACTCCCGGACTACAAGATCATGACCTGAGCCGAAGTCTGAGACTTAAATGACTGAGCCATCCAGGCGCCCCTCCTCTCCTTTACATTTAACTTGTCTTCACTAAGGTCAGCATGTGTACATCATTCTGATTTTTTGTTTGTTTTTAATTTTTTTTAATGTTTATTTTTTGAGAGAAGGACAGAGTGTGAGTGGGGGTGGGGCAGAGAGAGAGAGAGGGAGACGCAGAATCTGAAACAGGCTCCAGGCTCTTAGCTGTCAGCACAGAGCCTTATCTGGGGCTCGAACCCCCCCACAAGCTGCGAGATCATGACCTGAGCCGAAGTCAGATGCTTAACTGATTGAGCCACCCAGGCGGCCCCCATCATTCTGTTTTTAATCCACAGACAAGTTTTCTTGGTTGCCGTTACATATGAATATGGAAGAAATTACTATTTTTAACCATGATCAGCTCTTGTCCTCATTTCTGGCTCATGTCATAATTAAAAGGCCCGCATTCCTATCTCCCGTATCTGAACGTGTTTGTCTGAACTCACGTGCCTAAGCTTATTTTCAGTCCCCAGCTGTATGGGATGCCATTCTCTGCACTTGCATCAGCAGGTGTAAATCATCCCAGTCAGCAAAGACTTTATCTGGGCAAGCTGGTGAAATTTACTTAGTGCTGAGGCCCACACCACCTGGAGCTTCCTGGGTTACACTCCCTGATCATTATGACTAATGCCCTAATTAGGCATGCTTGCTCTTAGTGTGCACGTTCGGATGGTGCATGTTTTGTGAAGGAAATGTTGGTCTTAGATGTAATTACATATTGTGTATTAGAATAAATTTTCTCCTCTAAACTTGAGTTACTAAAGTACAAAACATCCCTGGATTGTGACAAGCAAAGGATGAAAAGCCAGTCCCCCTTCTTCAAGTATCGTCTCCAACTCTGGAGGTTAGTGTTAAGAACAGCATACTGTGGTGGTACTATGTAGTACTATGTACCTGGGGTCACAGCCTGACCTGCCAAGTCACCATGAACCTTTAGCAAGTTACCTAACCTCTCTGAGCCTCAGTTTACTCTGCCATGAAGTGGGAATAAGAATAGTATCCACTGTAGTATCCAAAATTAGTTAATACTCATAAAGCACTTAGACGATCTTAATTCTTTTTTCTTAATTTTTTAAAATATTTTTTACTTATTTTTGAGACAGAGAAACAGCATACAAGTGGGAGAGAGGCCGAGAGAGAGGGAGATACAGAATCCCAAGCAGGCTCCTGGCTCTGAGCTGTCAGCACAGAGCCCGACACAGGGGCCCGAACCCACAAACTGTGAGATCGTGACCTGAGCCAAAGTCAGACGTTTAACCGACTGAGCCGCCCAGGTGCCCCAGATAACCTTAATTCTGATCACACTTAATATCTTTGAAGGTTTGCAGTTAATATGATTTTATATAATTTATATTTCCGTTACATCCCAATCATAAAATGTTGAGTAGCCTTGTGTCTCTTCGTCAATGGGAAATGTCCTCAGAAATTTGTATACCTACCCACAATTAATTTCTCTATTGCAAAATAATTGTGGGTCTCATAGAATTTGCCAGCTGTGTTAGAATGCCAGTTTGCTAGACTTTAAATGCTGGATGACTTCCACCCACCACCACCCAATATATTTCATTTCCCTGAGGAGGAATCTGTCTTTTGTGGTTTGTTTTCTTCTGTTCCTGCCTGATGTGTCGCTCTTTGGAAAGATTAAGGTACAGTTTTGTTTCCATCTCTGTGATGCCACATCGCACATGGCTTGTTTGCCTTGGCTGTCTTTAGAGCAGGTCTGAATCCACAGTTCATCAAAGTTGCCTGAAAAGCAAGTGGGGCCACATTTCTTTTCACTGCTCACATTCATCGAGTAGAATTTGAACTGACCAGATCGATAGGACTGGTGCTTGCCCCCTGCCTGTAATTAAACAAAGTGCTCTCAGTAGATTTTCTAGGCCTGATTCAAGATTTAATTAAATTAGAGCTTTAATGTCAGTTAACAGATTGGGCTACTTGGCAGAGCAGTAACTAAGGAACAACAGACAGACAATTTTTATTATTGGGCCCAGCTCATTATTAAATGAGATAATCATTTATGTCTGCATGCTCAATAATATAACCACTCATTTCCTCACACTTTAAGAAGTGGGCTTAATTTAGGCAAGGTAGAATTAATTTCTCTAGAAAGGAAGCTCTTTGCTCTTCATTTATTCATTTCATAAACATGATAGGCCATCTTGTCTGTGTTGGGCAGAGAGGTTATAGTGACAAATAGGACAGAGTCCTTGGCTTGATGGGTCTTGGAGAGACAGGCAAGCCAACAGGTTGTCACAATGGTGTATGTCATGTTGTAGGGAGGGATGAACACAGAGGGCACCCTGGCAGTCCAAAGGAGCGTCATTGGACAGTAGGTCCAGCCTCACCACACTATTTGCATCTTTTACCTAATTGTTTAGGTCAACTGCCATGTAGCAAAAATCATTAGTGCTTTCCTCAGATAGTTGGGTAAAGCAAATTGGATATGACCACGGGCTCATGAATCTGTATCCCGTTGAGTCATAGACTTAAATCACAATCAGGCCATACAGTTCCTTCTGAGATTTGGTACAAATTCTTCGGAAAGTTCTACAAATTCATGGCATAAAGTGGTGGTAGGAGGGTTTCTTCTGTATACCCCATGCCCTACCTGGGTATTTCCAGCGTGTCTGGAAGTGAATTTCATCAACGTCTCCTGAGCTTCCTTCATCCTTGGGGTTTGACTTCAAGTTTGAGTCTCTGGTTATCACCACAGTAAATTCAAGAGACTAGAAGACACACTGTTTTGAACTAAATAAAAGTGATGTTAATCTCAGGTTTCTCCCCCTCTACTTTCCCTCAAAATGTCTTAAAAACCCTTAGTGTTAGTTAATTGACTTGGCTGGGCAGGGGAAGGGCAGTATTTCCACTAGTGCTAAGAAGATACAAGTGTGTGTCTTTTCCAAACCAATTACTCTTGATTCCTAAATGTAGTGTTGCATTTGTGAAGGGATTTCATTGTCTTGTGTTCATAGGGCCCATGTAATACAAATGGAATCAGTTCAGCTAAAGTCTTTTAAAATATAAATGGGGTCTCAGCTTCAGATTTTTTAATGGCTGCCACTTGGCTCCTTGGCCAGGAAAAAAGATGAGTAAATTTCTAGAATGCTGCAGTGCCCCTATCCTTCCCCCTTACCTCATCCCTCCTAAAGAAAGTAGCCTCAAGTTCCTAGTCATATATATAGCCTTTGGGGAGGAGGGGAGGGGACAGCTGGGAAAGGAGGACCACAGGTAAAAAGAAATTTCCTTCACACATTGTACTGTCTGTGGACCATTAATTCTAAAGCTTTTCAGAGTAATAATCCTGTCATATATTACTTTGGACCACTTTTTTTAAACTTAGGATTATAGTTTTATTATAGCAAAAATCAGAACGAGCCAAAATAAAGATGCCACAGGTCTGGAAGGGGTCCATATGCAGAAGTTCCTGTTGTCTTCCCTAAGTAGAATCCTGGACGGTGTTACTTCCTTTTCAGACAATACTCATAGTATTGCCAACCAGGGAAGTTCACCCGAGCTTCAGTATCCAATGTTTTTATTGAGGTTTCATGATGTAGGTGTGATTGCTTGAATTATTGGCCATGTGGCTGACCTCAATTCCCAGCTGCTTCTGCTTCGGGGAGATGAGGCTGATATCCTTCAGGCTACTTTTAAGTTTGTGCTAATGACACACATGATAGAGGTGCACTGTGTCTGCCACTGTCATTATCCTAAAGTTCCAGGAGGTTGTGAGGGTCCAGGGCTGTTCGTCTCAACCGGGTGTGCATGTGTCCCATGAACTCACCAACTGGGGCCATTTACAGAGCATCATCTTCTATGACCACCAGGTCCTCCTCTAGAGCCGTTAGTTCTAAATCCATTGGTGCCAGCTTCTGAACACTGAACTGGTTCTAAACACTAGATCCGTCTTCAGTATTCACCTGTGTTATCTCCAAGGGCACTTGTCCATCAGTGGTCATGCTTAAAGAAATTGGAAAGAAGAATCCATATTAAGCCAAAGAGCCTGTTAGAATAATTACCTTATAGGTTGACTGTGTATTTTATTACATACTTTTGTCTACTAATTAATCCATTTGCAATGCATATTTACTAGTAGGCTGCCCACCTCTACCAGGAAATGAGATTTATAGTATCATACGGATGTGTCTAGAGCACTGTCTGTCCCTGAAGCAGCCATTCACTTTGTCTGAATGGTCTCCTGTTATATGCTAATTCAGTATCTCTTTGATATTTTTAACTAAAAATCAGTAACAGTGGAATATTTCTGGAAGTGAAATTGTTGTGACCTTATGTAGGTTAAATAAAGATTCATCTCCGATTTGCCTTATTTGGCTTTAAGCCCCATCTGAGCTCTTTCCGCTCTGCCTCCCCCTCCATGTTGCTTTTCTTGACCACAGTGTCTGTATATGGAAAGTGCAACACTGCAAAATGGTACTTTATATTTACTATGAATTTATATATGCATAAACTTACATTGGCTACATGTGCATGTATTTAAGATAGACCAGAACAATATAAACCAGTCTCATAATAGTTATGGCAAGAAGGGGAAGCAAGCACCTAGGAATGTAGGTCAAAGGGTACTCAAACTTTTCCACGATGTTCTAATTTTATTTTTTAAATGAATGTGTTCTTTTGTATAACTTTTAATAGGTGGAGATATATACATAGAAATAGAATGAGGGGTGCCTGGGTGACTCAGTTGGGTTAAGTGTCCAACTCTTGATTTCAGCTCAGGTCATGATCTCATAGTTCGTGAGTTTGGTCCCTATGTTGGGCTCTGTACTAACAGTGCAGAGCTTGCTTGAGATTGTGTCTCTTTCTCTCTGTCTTTCTCTCTCCCTCTCTGTCCCTCCGCTGCTTATGTGCTCGCTCGCTTGCTCTCTAAATAAATAAATAAATAAATACTTAGGTGGAAAAAAAAAGAAATAGAAGGAAAGCTAATGTGCCAAAATATTAATAGAGGCTGAATCTAGGCAGTGAAACATTAGGCATATTTTTCTTGTTTATACTTTACCTTAATTTTCAAATTAAGAAAAAGGAAGGATTATGGACAGTGATCTGTGTCTCCCAGCTTTAGCAAGTAGTAGTCAGACACAAATAGTCTTCTCTTTTGTCCTCAATGGAATTTTGTTCATATCTTATTCCATTTCTTCTTAGGACTTTCTTTATATGAGAAAGACATTGCTAGTATTAGTTAAGCGGTTTGGGGAGAGAGAGAGACAGAGAAAGAGAGAAAGAGAGAGAGAGACATAAAGAGAGACAGAAGGAGAGAGAGAAAGAAAGAGAATGAGAAAGGCCACCTGTTTTAACACCCCCAGCCCTGATCTGGCCATGAGGAAGGGAGCTGAGAGGAGTGTGGTCTGGCCCAGTGCTCTCCTTCCAACTCCTATTTTGGGGTCTCAGGTGGCTCTTTCTTTTGTATGACTGATATATTAGGATAAGGGTAGGTCATACAGCAGTTACAAATTAACCCCCAAATTTCAGTGGCATGGCATACCAAAAAAGCTGATTTCCTGCTTGCACTGAATGTCCAGTGCATATTTGGAGATGAGCACATAGCACTGTTCCAGGGACCCAGGCTGATGGCACCCGTTGTCTACAACATCTCTGCACTTACGTGTTTCCGCCCACAGCCAGTTGGCCAGAACTGGACAGATGTTCCATTTAACCACAGAGGGCCTGAGAAATGTGAAAGTGCATGTGGATATTTGTTGAGCAGAAAATGTTCCTAACTCAGCTGGCATGTTTGCTTTGAGCGTTATACCAGACAGACTTGGATGTGAATCAGGATGCCAGAGAAATAGGCCGTTTGACCCTCCATCTTGTGGTGGCTCTCCGTGTATATGTCAGAGTCACTGGGAAGCTCTTTAGAAGGATATGTGCTCAGGCCCTTCCATGAGCCACTGAATCAAAGGATGGGGTGCTGGACCCTGGCACACTTCCTCATCTTGATCCCAGCAAGTGCTCTGGGACAGGAAAGAGAACAAAGTGTCCTTCAGTCACCCAGTGGATGTGGGCCAAGACCCTCTCAAAGCATCTTTACCTCTCTTCCTGCAGGGTGAGTGAAAACGAGAACCTCAGCTTTTCAGGCACCTTCTCCTCACACCTGGCCTGTTCCTCCTGGCACCCACAGTGTGGCAGTGATGAGCCTGGTGTCTGAGGGGGAAGCCACTGGCTGTAAAGAGCTTGACCTGCTCCATTCACTCAGGAGGGTCACTGGAGCTAGAGGAGGGAGGTTGGAGAGGGATGTGATTGTCATGGAACCAGGCAAGACATGGGCACCCTGGGGCTCCAAAGGCAAGGAGGCATCACCTAGCAGAGTGACAACTTTTTGTGCTCATCCAGGAAAGGATTACAAGGTACCACTTACCAATGCAATCTTGTTTTTTTTTAATGCAATCTTGATAGCTTATTTTTTAAAAACCTGTTAACATTGATACCATTAACACTCTCTGAATGTTTTCAGAGTAAACATACCCCTCTTGGACTAAAAACAGATACCTCTGAAGGCAAAGCAGGATTTAAAACTGAAATTCAAAGACAAAACATACTTTGAGCATTTACTTGTGATGAACGATGATTTATACATGTCTTGTTTAATCTGCACCAGAATTCTACAAGATAGGTACTAGTGTTATACCCTTCTTAGAGATGAGAAAACCAACGCTCGCAGAAGTTTGATAATCTTGTCCTCGTCTACACTGACATTAATTCTTAGCACCGAAACTTGGGCTCTCCTAGCCTTAATATGTGATGCAGTTTTTCTTGTCCTATTGTTCAAATGCTTTTCCTGGGTCCTCTTCCCCCTTTTCCTCATCCTATCTCCTGCTTCTACACAGATCAAATTAATAAACCATCCTTTGTGACAGTAACAGGGACACCAGATTCCTTAGGCTTCTATAGATCAATCTTGCTAGCATGCTAAGACAATACTAAATGAAGGCAAAATGAGTTTGTTTCACAGAGAAGAAGTTAATGGTGGGTGTATTTATCTTGATTTGAGCCCAACAAAGCATTATTGGTAAAACCTATCACCCCTCCTTTCTGTGGCTTGAGGAAGTGTGAAGTGGGATCCAAGATCGAGAATTCTCAGAACTATGATTCTTTTCATGTCTTCTTTAAAAACAGTTCCACTTACTCTAAAAACACTTCATGCACATTTGTGCCATGGAAATTGTGAGGTAACTTTTTTAGTTGTGGGCGCCAGTGTTTACTTACCATTTCTCCAACCCCGACCCCTAAATCCCAGGTCAGGCTGTTTAAAGGCGAACTCTTGGCTATAAGTGAAATAGCTGACTCCCTTTTTTTGGAATGCCGGTGAGAAATTAAGATGGCAGCCAAAACTCTGCCCCTTTCCCTGATGGAGCCATTTTGATAATCCAGTCTAGGTTCTTCGGTGGGCTGTGGAACACAAAGAAAACAATGCACCTATCAAATCTTCAGAGAATGGAAATGCTGTCGGGTTTGTTTTCCTTCTTCTGTCTTGTGGTCCCCTTCCCCTTGTGTTTCAGCCTACACAGAATTGCCATAACCCATAAAATACAACTTTCCTGAAACACTGTGGAAATGAGATTAATAGGAACAAATGTGTGTCTTTTCTGTAAGTAAATTCGGATTCCTCATTTGTTTAAAGACTCCAAGAAAAGACTTCTAAAATCTCCAGTAAGAGAGTGATTCTCAGGGCTCCTGAGTGGCTCAGTCAGTCGAGCTTCCGACTTCAGCTCAGGTCATGATCTCATGGTTCATGGGTTCGAGCCCTGCGTCGGGCTCTGTGCTGACAGCTCAGAGCCTAGAGCCTGCTTGGAATTTTGTGCCTCCCCCTCTCTCTGTCCCTCTCCCGCTCGCACTGTCTCTCTCTCTCTCCCTCTCTATCTCTCTCTCAAAAATAAACCAACATTTAAGAAAAAAAAAAAAGTGATTCTCTGCAGAATACCCACAAATCTGGACTTGGAGGAGGCTGCTCTCTGAGAAGCACATGGGACCAACTGCCTGAAGCTTGTTAAGTAGAGCTTCTGCGGCCCAGCGGTTCTGCCCTTCTGCAGAGTAGATCCTCTCCTCTCAACGAGCTCTATTACACAGTGAAATTATGAATTACACCCTAATTGCCTGAAATTACAACCACCCAGCCAGTACTGCTGCACATCGTAAGTGGAACAAACTTCTCCTTCTCTGGGTGATGATGGTGCTTCTAATCCTGCTCAGGACTCCCAGGCCACCTTTCATTCCTGCCTGTCACTGGTCTGTGGACCACATTCACAGATGACTTCATCAGCAGATGCAGTGGCCTTGTCTTTGTTCCTACAGCTGTCCTGGGAGATCAAAGTGTCCAGCAGCTGACCCATCTTACACTTGGCCTAACGTCACTTTTTCAGGGGACTTCCCCTCACTTTGGAAACCCTTCCCTGTGCCCGCCCCACCGGATGTTTGCCTTTGTCAGCTCCAGCACCAGATTCCTCATCACCAGCATCTCGCTGTCTGGCCACCATAATCTCTTAGGCTCCTGATCTCTCATCTTGGTATTTACCTTCTTGCATTTGTTTGCTTTCATTTGGCCTGCAAGGGAAGAGAGATAAGCTAATTACATTCGTCTGTTAAAGGCACACTCACTGATCTGTGAAAGGTTCCTTGCTTTATTTATTCCTTTTATATCCCATTTCCTTTCCCCATTTTGTATATGTTTTTATACACAGTGTTTTGTGTTTTAACTTATATAAATGTTGTTGTGCTGTAGACTTCTTTCTCCCGCTCAGCACTCTGGGTCTGTCCATATTGCTGCACATCCATCCGGCCTTGTGAGCTGACGGCTGCCTCGTGTTCTGTAGAGTCACCTGCCACATGGACTGTACCTGACAGCCAGACTTCACTACCACACACATGGTTGCAGTGCCTGTACCCTTGTATCCTTCAGGCCTGGGTGGGAAGTTCTCTGCAGTACATGTCCAGCAGTTAGGGTGCAGAGTCCTGGGTCTCCATATTCATATTTTGACCAAGCCCCACAGCATGGCTTTGCAGAACGGCTTTCCAGTCCTTCCACTCATGGGCAGCTCAGGAGGGTTCCTCCTGCCCCTTCATCCTGCCATCTGTGCTCACTGTGGTCTCTTTCATAGGGTTTGTTTTTAGGGTTCGGTTTTCTTGTTACTGAAAGCACGTATCCTTAAAGAAGTTCTTTCAGGGGCCCCTGGGTGGCTCAGTGGGTTAAGCGTCTGACCTCAGCTCAGGTCATGATCTCATGGTTTGTGGGTCACCACGTCGGACTCTGTGCTGACAGCTGGGAGCCTGGAGCCTGCTTCAGATTCTGTGTCTCCCTCTCTCTCTCTGCCCCTCCCCCACGCATGCACACGTGCTCTCTCTCTCTCCCTCTCTCTTTCTCTCTCTTTCAAAAATAAGCATTAAAAAAAATTTAAAGAAGTTCTTTCAATAAAGGTCTGCGCTGGGTAAATTCTTAATCTTTGAGCATGTCTTTGTTTTTGCCCTTGCTCTTGATGACGATTACATAGCTTCCTCTTGCTCCTGTAACAATTTACCACAAACCTAGTGGCTTCAAATAACATGGATTTCGTATTTTACAGTTCTGAAGGTCAGAAGTCTGAAGTGCATCTCACCCCCTAAGATCTGAATGTTGTCAGGGCTGCATTCCTTCTCAGGCTCTAGAGGATAAGCTGCTTCCTTGCCTTTTCCAGCTTCTAGAAGCAGCAGGCCTCGTGCCCCTTCATCCTGCTTCTCCTGCAAGAATGCTTCCGGCTGCTGGGCCCACCAGATAATCAGGGATAATCTTCCCATCTCAAGATTCTTCTTGATCGTGAGATTCTTAGTTATTCCTGCAAGTTCCCTTGGGCTGTGTAAAGTCACATATTCACAGCTTTCTAAGACTATGATGTGGACATCTTTGGAGGCCATTATTGGGCCTACCACAATAGTCTAGCTATGTTTTAAATTTTAGGATGACAGTTTCTAGTTTTTTTAGGTTTTTTTTTCCTTTCACCTAAGTGGCTAGGCATCCCACCAGACAGCCTTAAGATTATCTCTTTATTCCTTTTCCCCCCTACGTTTGCACTACATTGTTGCTACATATGCAATTTTGACTTCATCCTCACTTTCCAAGTAGCTCTAACTGTACAACAAACCACCCCAAACTTAAAGACCTAAAACAATGATTCATTACTATCTGCATGGTTCTGGGGAACCAAGAGGCTCTGGTTGACAGTTCTCACTTGGGCTCACATGTGATTGCAGTCAGATGGTGGCTAGGGCAGAGTCATCTTGGAGGCTCCCCTTACTCCTATGTCTGTGGAGCGAGGCTGGCTGTTGTCTGGGACCTTAAGCTCTGACTGTTGGTCAGAACACCTGCAAAGATCCTCTCCAGGTGGCCTGGGCTTCCTCATGGTGGAGTGGCCAGTGGCTTGTAAGGCCAGCATCCCAAGAGCGAGTGGGCAAGACTGATTATTCTTTTCTAATCGAGCCTCAGAAGTTGTATGGTCTAGCTTCTACCACATTCTGTTCATTAGAAGCAGACCTTCGGGCCAGGCACAGGCAAGGGGAGGGGAATTGGACTCCACCCCTTGATGGAGGGAATATCAAAGAATTTGCAGATGTATCTGCAAATGACCACACCTGGCTAGAACCTAATGTGATTCTTCAGTGTCTGGACTTAGGTCTGCCTCCATGTCTGGAAAACCCATCTATTTTCTTTTCAAATATTCCTTGTCTGTCATGACATTGCATGTCATGTTCTCTTCCTCTGGAACTTCTTTAAAAGTATGTTGGAGCCTCGGTGGCTATTTGTGGTATCAGTGACTAGTGCATATTTTGTATCTCTTCAGCTCCCTGTGCTGGGTTCTGAATTAATTTCTCTGTTCCAGGTCACTAATTCTGTTTTCAGTTTTATCCAGTCTAGACTTTAACCAGTACATTGATTTTATTTATTGGCTACATTTTCTCCTGGCTTTTTTTATCCACCTAGTCTTGTTTGATATTTTCCTGATTTTGTTTTCTAACTTTATAAACTTTTTTTTGAGAGAGAGAGAGAGTGTGAGCGAGCATGAATGTGTGCGTGAGTGCTTGAGTGGGGGAGGGTCAGAGAGAGGGGGACAGAGGATCTGAAGTGGGCTCCATGCTGACAGCAGAGAGCCCAATGCAGGGCTTGAACTCACGAACCTGAGATCATGACCTGACCCAAAGTCAGGTGCTCAACTGACTGAGCCATCCAGGTGCCCCTGTGTCCTAATTTCTGTTTTTTATAGAAATTATTCCTTTCCTCTCTCGAAGGGCCCTCAGTAGACTGATTGTGACATAGTTTGCCGTTTGCTTTATTTTCATTTCTTCTTGGGTGGCTTCATCTCTGCTTTAGATTGCTGCCTCTCTTGTGTCATTGTCCCTTCTCTGCAGTCATCCCCCCATGTCCAGCAGCTTCTGGTCACGGGAGCCTTATGTCCCCCAGAGATAATGGGTGATTTACAAATAAGGTCTCTGAGGCAGTGCCTGGCTGGCAAAATCCAGACCAGTGTTCACTCTTAATTTATAAGATTGGGGCCCTGCCATACACAGATACTGTAGATTTGGATTTAACACCTAAATGCGTCCTGGGTCTGGGATTTTGGCTTCTTACGGTTTACCCCTGGGCACAGTTCTGGGGCTTCTTTCTGGCTTCTCCAGCAACTCCCTTTGTGCTAGTGCACTGGTCACAGAACAGCGGAGCAGGAAAGTTCCAGGCTTATAGAGGAGGATCTGCTCAGAGAGCCTGACAGGGGTGCCTCTCTGCCCCTCCTGGCCCCACATGCTATACCTTGCTCTCAATTCCCAGGGCTGCTGTGGCACCACCTCCCCCTAACCTCTGTAGTTTTATTTCCCACTTCATTTCTGGCACCTGGAGCTCTCACCGCCTTTCTTTTAACCTTGGCAGTAAATTTCTTTCTCATTGTTGCTCTTTTATGCAGCATTTCTCTGCATTCTTAGTAAGAGGAATGCCTGTTTACTTTAGCTGAGGCTGTCATATGCTGGAAATTGTCATTTGTTCTGTATACAGACAGTCTTATTCCTGTTTTCAGCCTACTTTTCATTCTCGTCCTTCATAGTACCTGCCAAGGCTGCGTCTAAGCCCTGCCAACCTTCTTGGGAGTAGACAGGCCGCCTTCCCTCGTGTATTTGATAGAATTCGGTGTTTCCATTCTGTTCTTTCTATCATTACTCTTCTTTCTACTTTGCATGTACAGAATGTGCCCAAATCTTTCTGCTAATGCCCTAAGCATGTGCTTTTCACTGTTACGGTTTTAATCTGTTCTTTTTATTCTTCACTATTATTTCCATGAGGTCTCCAGAGTTTGAAGAGAACAATGCATTGACTCAGTCTACTGTCTTGAATGAAAGAGCTCAGTGCATTCTCAGTTGACAGGGGTTTTTTTTTGTTTTTGTTTTTGTTTTTGTTTTTTTTTGGTCCTCAGCTTCCTTTGTCATTTCTGATACCTGCTATTCCCTCCCTCACTCCTAGCAGAGGACTTTAACTCTTTTCTCTTAGAGAAACATCCCATCTGATGGGAGCTCTTCTGTTTCCCATCCTCCTCCTCTTATCTGCAAACTCCCTTTCTTACTGCCTATCCTCACCTCTTTTCCATCCCAGAGCAAAAGCACCTTCTTGTCAGTCCTCCATTGATCAATTGCCTGTGTATGGGCTCTCCTCCCACCCCCATTGCTCTGCCTCTTCCCTGGGCAGCCTCATCTTCATGTAACATTCCTAAACTGTATGCCCAATTCTGCTCTCCTTCCCTTGGGTTCTATTTCTAATTGTTGACTGAATCACTTAGATACCCCCATGGTTTTCTCAAATTGAGCATGTCCAAAGCTAGCGTCTTTATTTCTCTTTGAAAAATCTGCTCCTTCTTATGTTTTCGCCATTGTGCTGAGTGGCACCCTGATTCACTAAATCACACCAGCCACCAATTTGTGTTTGTGTGTGTGTGTGTGTGTGTGTGTGTGTGTGTGTGTGTGTTTAACTTCCTAGAATAGTTCTAGAACTGCACTGACCAATACAGTCATTACTGGCTACATCTATTTACATTTGAATTCAAATTGATTAAAATAGAATGCAGTTAAATATTTAGTTCCTTGGGTCTAGTAGGCACATTGCAAGTTCTCAGAAGTCACATGTGGCCAGTGCAGCTGTACAACATCAGCATTGGTACCAGAAGTTGTTGGGTAATGCTAGTCTAGGGTGTATTTTACCATTTTTGCTTCCATTGTGATGTTTGAACCTTATCTTTTTCTTGAACTGTCAGTACATCTCTTGACTTACCTCCTTTTTCTTGTTCATTTAGTTCATTCTCTTTTCTTTTTTAAAAAATGTTTGTTTTTGGGGCGCCTGAGTGGCTCAGTCAGTTAAGCGTCCGACTTTGGCTCAGGTCATGATCTCACAGTCCATGAGTTTGAGCCCCACATCAGGCTCTATGCTGACAGCTCAGAGCCTGGAGCCTGCTTCAGATTCTGTGTCTTTCTCTCTGCCCCTCCACTACTCATGCTCTGTCTCTCTCTGTCTCAAAAATAAATAAAAACATTAAAAAAAATTTTTTTTAAATGCTTGTTTATTCTGAGAGAGCGAGAATGTGCATGCTTGCGAGCAGGAGGGAGGCAGAGAGAGAGGGAGAGAGAGAATCCCAAGCTGGATCCACACTCAGTGCAGAGCCAGATGCAGGTTTCTATCTCATGACCTCTAGATCACGTCCTGAGCCCATATCAAGAGTCAGATCTTTACTGACTGAGCCACCCAGGTGCCCCTCATTCTCTTTTCTAATCAAATGATTTTTATAAGACCCTTTACTCTCTGTGGGAGTCAGAGTATAAATGAGAAATGCAGAGTTCTGGCATTTTAATGTCAGTTCCTTATTTGAACCTTTCACAGTCCTCTCCACCCCGCCCCACCCAACCCCATTCCACCCTGCCCCCATTGCCTTTTCCTTTTTATTTGCTTGTTGAACAACTACTTGACCTTTTTTTTTTTAAATTTATTTATTTTGAGAGAGACAGCTCAAGTGGGGAAGGGGCAGAGAGAGAAGGAGAGAGAGAAACCCAAGCAGGCTCCTTGCTACCTTCGCAGAGCCTGATGTGGGGCTTGAACTCACAAAACTGCAAGATCCTGACCTGAGCCCAAACCAAGAGTGGGATGCTCAACTGACTGAGCCACCCAGATGCCATGGTACTGGGGGTTTAGAACTTGGCCTGTCTTTTTTTTGGGGGGGGTGGGGGATACATGACACAATCTCCTATAGTGGGTGAGAATAGGAATGAGGACAGAGCTGTGTCTCTCCCTTCTCCCAAGCCTCATCTGTGCTGAATCAGCAAATTGATTGTAGCCTTCATTTCTGTGCATTTATTCATTTAAATTAATTAAGCCCTACCCCCCCTCCCCCAAATCAAGAAAAGAGAGAAGGCTGTTTAATCCAACTGGCTGTCTATCTTCATAACAAGCTCACTTTACTCCCTTCAGCTGGATTTTTTTTCACTGCCTAACAATTATCATTAAATGATAAAGCGTAGACCAAAAATAAACATGTTTATCATTCTGTGCTTTTCAAAGACATTCTCTAGGTCTAAAACTTTTTCAAGGAAAATGGATATTTAGATTTAGAAATGGTTTTAAGCATGCATGCCTGTGCGCAAACAAGCCATGGAAACGCAGTAAAAAAAGAACATTTTCTGTTATTTTTCAGTGCCATCTAAATTTTCCACAGTGGACATGTTTCACTTTAGTGATTAGAAGAAGAAACTTTTTTTTTAATAACATGGGCAGGTTTTTTTAATGTTTATTTTTGAAAGAAAGAGGACATGCACATACACGCATGCACAGAGGGGAGGGGCAGAGAAGCAGGGAGACCAGAGGATCCAAGGTGTGGCAGCAGAGCCCAACTCAGGGCTCGAACTCATGAACCATGATATCGTGACCTGAGCTGAAGTTGGACGCTTAACTGACTGAGCCACCCAGGTGCCCCAATAACCTAGGTAGTTTTAATGAAGTTCTTATAAATTTGCCCAATGAAATTAATATATATTTACAAATAAATTTATATGTTTTTGTGTGTGTGTGTGTGTGTGTGTGTGTATATATATATGGCTTATTTATTTAAAGTGAGAGGGTGAGAGAGGAAGGAGCAGAGAGAGGAGAGAGACCAAGCAGGCTCCACGCTCAGCGCAGAGCCCGATGTGGGGCTCAATTCCAACAAACGTGGGATCGTGACCTAAGCCGAAATCAAGAGTCAGAGGCTTAACCAACTGAGCTACCCACGTACGCCTTACATATATATTTTAAAAGTAAGATGAGGTGGGCCAATTGGCATTCTGGGAACAGACCATTGATTGCTTTGTGAATGATCCAGATACTCTTTAGATTTTGGAGTGGTGTTAACATTGTTCGTTATTAAGGCCCTCATCAGACTTAAACAGCAATAAGTAATTGAAATCCATGGTCTCCACCAGGGAGTTTTCCCAGGTGCCAGGAAGCCAGCTTGATGGGAAAGTGGGCCCTCTCCCTTTGCCATGCAGCATAAAGAGGCCTCCACGCTATGCCTCTTCTTGATTTGTTGGGGACCAGTCTAGAATGAGCCCTGTCATCTTTCCCCAGCAATACCATTTGGCTTTAACAAGCATATGTTTTTCTAGTCTTTAAACTATTTTGAGGTCAGCTCTGTGTCTGGTGTACTATGAGGACGACCCACATTTCCATCAACCCACAGTTACTGGAAGCTTCAGCAAAGCATTAGGCACTTTGTAGCTGTTACCCTATTGAATGCAATTTGCTCCGAGGGAACTTTCCAATTTTGGCTTCTAATATGTTGATGAATTATTGAAATTTCAATTACTTTTGGTTCCCAATTTAGCAGGATGGAGACATCCAAGATATTTAATATAAAAAGCTTTCCAGTCGCTTTTAGAAAAGGGTTTTGGTATCAGGGATGTGGCTGAGGTGCTGTGTGGCCCTGGGAGTCCCTTAAGACTCAAGGTGTGAGCCCCCAACTGGGGCATCTGCAGGTCCTGGGAGCCTGGTAGATATGCAGATTCTATCTACTAACTCAGAATCCCTGGGGGTGGGACCCTGTACTCTGTGTTTTAACAAGCCTCCCTGACATTCTGGTGCACTGACAAGTTTGAAAAGCACTGCCTCAGATGTGCCAGTGATGATTCTTCCCAGCAGGACCTGGTGCCCATTTGGAAGGTCCCTCGGGTGCCATAGTCCGTTTGCCCTTCAAGGTAGACACTGTACCCGATGATAAAGCTGTGATCCAGGTCATCAGGAAGACCAATTTCAAACAATTACCTTCACTTACTTGGAACACTTCTCACTTTGGAAATCGCTGAGCCATAGTCCTAGAGAAAGGAGTTTGGACATTTAAATTCTGTGTAGGTAAATGTGTGTTCTAAATTCAACTCAAAGGGCCCCGTGTTTCTCTTTTATACAGAAAGACTGTTGACACACTCCACTATTCCCAGGATAAGCCCTCCTTGACGTCTCTTGGGGAAAAGCTCAGGTGCATCTGTGTCTTCCCCTTAGGCTCCCCTCAGTGCCAGTGCATGCAGCTCTTCAGGCCTAGGGTGTCACCCGGCTGCCTGTGCTCCTGTGCATGCTCTTCTCCCAGCTACACTTCAGCTCACCCATAGCACCACGAGAGCCAGCCCCTACTCTTGTCTGTTACAACCAGCTCACCTCGAAGACTGTGTTCCAGCACCACCCCCTCCTTCCCTGTCGACTTCAGATGGAGACACATTCTTCCTCTTTTTTGCTTCCTACAACACCTTAGGTGGATATCTATAACATTAATGTGCACTTGCATTGAAATTATCTGTTCTCTCATGTTTGAGTTCCATGAGAGTGGCGATTTCATCCCAGGTTCTCTATCTGCAGTGCCATTCAGGCGTTCAGGCCCATGAGGTTCAAGGAATAAGCATTCCTTAAAGATGGTCCTTGCAGCTCTGTTGGAACCTTCCAGAGCCTTAAAAACCATTTTTACATCATACTTGTGAAGAACAGATGATGGCCAGCCAGTGGCAGGTCTAGTTAAGAATACGGCAAACTTGTATGTGGACTTAACCAAGTTAGCTTTTCAGTGAAGCTGATCTCTTAATGTAAATGAAAACTCAGCCATCCACCCATCTGGCTATTTTGCTCTTTGGCCAGGGAAACTATAGACTGTGTCTAAAGGCATTATTATTTCAGGTTCGAGAGCTTCAAACGCGACTACAGAGCGTTCAGGCCACAGGGCCCGCCAGCCCTGGCCGCCTCACTTCCGCCAACCGCCCAGTTAACCCCAGCACCGGGGAGTTGAGCACGAGCAGCAGCAGCAATGACATTCCGATCGCCAAGGTGAGCTCCAGGAGCGGGTGGGAGCACCACCTCTTTTATCTGGAAGCACCAGCCCCTCCCAAGCATGGCCACTGTGCAGGCATGTGATTAGTGCACAAGGCTGTGAGGGGCTCTTCCCTAGCATCTCACACAGGCCTCCTATGCTGGGGCTGCAGGGAGAGATAACCCACTAGTAGTTTTAAGTCTCTCTCAGCTGTGACCTGGATGCCAATTCTCATTAATCAGCTAGCAGGAGCAGATCATGGCTGTCAACTTGTGGAAAGCAAGATGTTTTGTCAGGTTCTACAGTAGAAGGGGTGGATGGATAGTTGCTCTTGAGGACTGGGATTCAGCCCAGGAGGGGACCCTGAGTAATAAATCAATGATCTCCCTTCTCATAGGACCAACAGCCCTGCCTGCAGACAGATAGGCTCTGCTGGGCACGCCATGTCAGTTAGAGAGGCAGCCTCATGCCTGCTTATATGTTGAGTCTGCCCCAGAGGGACTGGTCAGATGACACATATTCTCTTCCATGGTAATCTACCAGTCTCCACAAGAAGGTTAGTTCTCAATCATCAAGTTGAATAAGTTGGGTCAAACCAGTGTTTCTCAACCAGCAGTGATTTTGTCCCTTCAATGGGTATTTGGCAATGTCTGGAGACCTTTCTGGTGGTCACAACTAGAGTACTAGTGGCATCTTGTGGCTAGAGGCCAGTGATGCTGCTAACCGTCCTATGGTGCACAGAATTCTACAGCAAAGAATATCCAACCCCAAATGTCACTAGTGCTAAGGTTGGAAAACCCTGGGTTAAGCAGATGGTAGAAAAATTGGATGAGTAATTTTTAAGAAATTCATTGATCAGTTTAGTTGCCATGGCTAAACAAGAGCCCTGTAAAACACAGTCTCAACAGTGTATCTAGAGAGTGATATGTCATTTTTCGATAATTTTTTGTTTTTCAAGATTGCTGAGAGGGTGAAGCTATCGAAGACCAGGTCCGAGTCTTCATCATCTGATCGACCAGTCCTGGGATCAGAAATCAGTAGTATAGGGGTAAGTGTTCACAAGAAGCAAGGCAAGAAAGTGCCCAGTAGAGCTGCACAGGCTGCAGCTCGTAGATGACAGAACTTCCCAAGTTCACCTCCCATAAACCAGTTAATTATAATAATAAATCCTACCCCATTTCCTTCCAGAGGATCAGATTAAAATGTAGAGTGGTTTCTTCATCAGGGAATTACTCATTCGGCTTTAAGGGAATTTTTCTTTTTCTCTACTTGAAACCTTTCAGAAAGAAATGATTTAGGTCTCATTACTGGTGATGTAGATGAAAGTCTTGAAGTACCTGCTGTATATCACCCTGCTACCCCAGAGACCGAGTAGGTCAGGAAGCTCTAAGAGAATTTTACCTTTTGCACATGGCTCTTAAAAGGGAACGTGCTGTCCAGTGAAGATGAGTGCTGCCTTTGAAGTGTAGCCTGATGCCAGGAAAGACTGGAACCTTCCTGCTTAGTTATCAGGGTTTTCATCTAGAGAGCCTACAAACCCCTTGGGCCCATAACAGCTGATGGATGGTGAAAAGGGAGTAGTTGGAGTTCCCTAAGGATTTTTTTTTAAGATTGGGGGTGAGGCTGAGAGAGCCAACTGTCTGATCCCCAGCGGTGGGGGAAAGCCTGAATAGTATTTTTTTTAAGGCCCTAAACTTAGAATTTTGCACTGAGAACAATTGCATGCATCCAGATTTGGTGCAGAAGCCAAACTGTGAAAATAAAGGAACCAGCTGCTCTGTTGGGCTGCAGCAACCAGAGACGAGGACCTAGAGGGACAGGGAGCTCAGGAAGGGGAAAGGAGTCCACACTCTGTTCAATATCCCCAAATTTAGGAACTGTAAAGCAGCATGCTGCCCCAGGCCTGCCACCCAGCAGTATATGCCTGGAGGATACAGCTGTATTTTGATTCTGTTTATGTACTGTTTTCACAGTAGTTAGCTTATTATCACAGAATTGTATCATACAAACCGAGAAAGATCGGGGTAACCATCTCCTGGTGCCTGGTTGTCAAGGGATATCAGCTTTAAATTCTCTTGCATGCAAAGCATGCCTGAGGACTGGTCCCCCAAGCAACGTGTCTAGAGGAGGATTTGTGCTCACCTATACAGGTATCCAGCAGTGTGGCGGAACACCTGGCCCACTCTCTTCAGGACTGCTCCAACATCCAGGAGATCTTCCAAACACTCTACTCACATGGATCTGCCATCTCAGAAAGCAAAATTAGAGAGTTTGAGGTGGAAACAGAGCGGTTGAATAGGTAAGGAGAAATCCTATATATTGGAGTGGTTGCTTTGGGGCAGGGGCGGGGGATGTGGAACGGCCCTCCTTTCCCTTTCAAAAATCAATTCAAGTTGGCTTATGAGTTGTGACACAGAGAGATGCTCTCAGGCTCATGGGTGGGGAGTTCCACCTCCTTGTGCATTGCAGGAGTGCTTACAGCAGCTGGGGCTGGCTTCAAGGGTGTTGTGTGACCTGTGTTTTCAAATGTGCAAACCTCATGTTTGGGAAGACCCCACTCTTGGCTTTACTGCTCTAGTGTTACCATTTTAAAGTCTTAATAATTGATGAACCAGGGCCCCACCTTTTTATTGAGCACCGGCCCTTGCAAATTATGTAGCAAGTCCTGGGAGCAGTTGTATAGAATGACGAGTGGGTCAGAATTACAAGATGGCTACTTAGCATGTAGGCCGATGCTGCCAGGAACCACAGAGAGAAACTCTGGAATGTTGAGTCAGCATCCTAGGGGCGCCTGGAGCAACCAGGAAGTAGCAAAGGCGGTCTGATGGAGGCATTCTGGGATTGACCAGGCATGCTGGTTTAACCCTCCCTGCTTCTCTTGGAAGGCTGCCTAATTTTATTTATGCTTTTTGCAGGGTACACAACCCTCAGTCCTTACATTCTATCCTACTTAGGCCTACTGAGAATAATTTTCTAAGTAGGTCAAACTGTCCTACTTAGAAATTTTTGCCAGTTTTATGGATTCTTCTCAAATCTCACAACAGAGGTAGTTAAAGTTTGCACTCAAGCCTCTCGGCAAAGATTGGCTGGTAGGTCATCCTAGCAATGAGAGTTGCTGAAAAAGCAAAGGAGAAGGACCAGGGCCAAACCGTGGTAAACCACCCTGGCTCAGAATGAGTCCCGCAGGGACAGAGTGCACTGCTAAATCATATCCAAGTATGGCATGGCTGCCTTGACCTACCAGTCTTCAGTGGGAGACGGTAGTTAGAATTTGAAAGGCTTATGAACTGACCAGGAAGAAATGTGGATGCCAGTCCCCATCCACCGTTGCTTAATGCCATTCCCCTTGTGTCTGGCAAACCTAAATAAATTGAATTATCATATTAGCATTCCCTGATTTGAAGCTGTTTAATACAGTGCTTGAGGACTAAGGAAATATGGCAATCTAGGTTATTTCAAATCTGGAAATTAAATGGTTTCCTTATTAAATCCAAAATACTTAAGAGTGACAATCCCGATGATTACCTTGTAGCAGTAAAGAAGCCGCCATCTCAGTACCACTGCCAGGGAGTGCTTAAGAACTGAATCAGATATGCCCTTTGCAGTTTAATGAAGTCAGATGCCTTCAGGGACCCTCTGTTGAGTGAGGATCTCCTCTCCACAGATTCTGGGATTTAACAAGCCTGCTTTGTGGTTGAACTTGGGGGAGGTTCCTTTCTCCTCAGTTCTGTTTACCTAGGAGACACCAAAGGAAAGGGAAATATTTGGTGCTTGTAGCTCACGTTATTACAGTGTTTAACAGTTTACAAAGGGTTCTCACAAACAACCACTTAATCTTCAACTTGGGAGGGAAGAATAGTCTCATTTTGCAAATAAGAAAACAAAGGCTTTGGTGTTGAGTGACTTGCCTTGAGTCCAGACCTGTTAAATAGCCTAGCTGGAATTCTCCCCCTGCCCTTGGACTTCCCCTCCAGTGTCCTGTCTATGACTGTAGCTATAGCGAGAATACGGGAATAATCTTAGAAATGATCTATCAGTGTATCCTCATGTTAAACTACCTATGTCACAGTTGGAGGCCCTCTTACACGTCCAAATATGAGAGCTGTAGCTTTGTGATAGTGTGTGGGTTGGGAGGCCATACTTCCTCAGAAGTATGTCCTTACTTAACAAATCTGTTTTAAGCACCTCCTCCATGCTAAGCTATTTGTCATGCAGGGGAAAGTAAAAGAGATAAGGTGTCCACTCTCATGGAGTTTGTATTCTGTTAGGGAAGCTATATAAGAAGCAAACAAATGAGATCATAAGAAAACTCCCAGTAAATAGGGCACTGTGATAGAGTAAGAGGGGAGGGGGTTGATTTTAGATAGGTAGCCAGGGAAGGCATCTCTGAAGATGGGGCTGTAAGTTGAGAGTTTAAGGGAAAAGGGAAGCAGCCATATGACAAACTAAGAGTCTTACAAACCAACTTAACAATCTTATGGCCAAAAAGAAGGTTGACATGAAGTAGGAGCTGTTTGAAGGCCAATGGAACTGAAATGGGGTGGATGAAAGAAGGAGTCACATGTAATAAGGTGGCAGAGTCGGCAGGGCTTGGTGGGATGTGGATTTTGAGGCCATGGACCAAGTCTGCTCTTTATTCTAAGTATCAATGGAAGTCATTAAAGAGTTTTAAGTAATAGAAGAACAGACCTGATTTAGATTTTGAAAGATGACTCAGGTGTGAAGAACGGAAGGGGGTGGGGGCAAGAGTGGAAGCAGAGCAATGATTGCAGTGGCCCAGTGTGGCCAAAGTGGAGATGATGCGAAGCAATCAATGGAAACTGTAGTTGTAGTAGATCTGGATGTAAGAGGAAGGGATGGTCTCAAAGAAGATTCTCATGTGTCTCACCTGTATCGTTGAGAAGATGGTGGTGGCATTTACTGAATGGAGAAGATGAGGGAGGGCAAGGTTTGGGGGAAATAAGTCTCATTTGGTAATATTAAATTTGAGGTGCTGGTGTGGCACCCAAATGGAAGTATCAGGAAACAGCTGGAGATGTGAGACTGGCACTCAGAAGAGAGGTCCGGGCTAGAGAAATTTGGGAGCCATAGGAACATAAATGCCTGTTAAAGTCATGAACTGGATAAAATTACCCTGGGGTAGGGATGGGAACTGATGCAGAAGGGCACCTTGGACTGAGTCCTGAGGGAATGCCAACCCTCACAGATTTCATAAAGAATAAGGAGCCAGCAAAGAAGATGGAAGAAACGTCCTTTAAGGCAGGAAGAAAACCAGTAGAGACCTGTCATGACCTAAGTGAGAGACAACATTTTCAGAAGGAAGGAGTAGCCTATTAAGTGGGGTTGCCTGAGAAGGGCCCTGAGATGTGATTGGTCGCATGTAGGTCTGTGAGCTGGCTAAAAGAGTTTCGTCTAATTGGTGGGGTCCAAATGTACATTGGAGCAAGGTGGAGTATAAAGGAAAGTGGGGACTGTCTCAAGAAGTCTTAATCTCAACAAGAACAGAAAAGTATGTTCTTGTAGCACCTTACACTGACTTGACCTTGGAGTTGCCAAAGTCTCACAGTGGTCGTAATTATACACTCACCAGCCATCTCCAATGTTGGTGAGTGTGTTCACATTCTTCTCTTAAGATATGTGGTCCTAAGATTGATCCACAAAGCAAATGGCTTCGAAGCCTGTTACTTTTTCAAGAGTCACTTGCATTTTGTAAAAGGTGAAAGATTTATGCAAGAAACCAAAGCATCGAGTCACTTGCATTTTGTATGTGTGAAACCCTGTGTCTTGAAGACTTGGTGGTCAGAGTACTATAAATGGGTGTGTCGATGGGAAATGAATCATTGCATCCAGAGCCTCTGTCCTAGGACAGAAAACAGAGAAACTGAATGCTTATGTTTTTCTGCCGTTGCCATTAACTCATTTGTTCTGAATTTATAGTTCTGGTTCCTATAAAGCGTAAAGTTCCTGCTGCTTGCCCTACAGGTAGTTAACAGTTGCAGGAGTGTCCAAAGTGGAAGGAGCTTTGGACATAATCCACGGTTCCTGGTCCACTGCCCATTCAGAGACCCTTAGGGGGAGTTTCGTACTCACTCCCTGATTCATCTTTTGCTTCTGCCCTGAGTGGTGAACAGTACAGGATCTGAGGTCAAACTTCTTGACTCAAATCCCAGGGCAATGTCCTTAACCCCTCTGTGACTCTACTTCCTCCTCTGAGAATGGGGATAATAGTACTTAAGTCAGAGGGCCATTAGAGGGTCACTGAGCAGGGGTTTAATAAATAGTAGCTATTACTATGGCACTGATATTTTGTTTGTCCCTGTGGAGGGTGGTTTATTGAAGCGCCTGAGGTCACACAGTTGGCTTCTTTCCTTGGTGTATGCTCAGAGCCTCACACCATACATGGCACATGGTGTGTTGATGGCTGAGTAGGAAATACTCAGGGGACTTCCATGTATTTCTAATTCACACAGAATTAAGTGATTCTTGTGCTCAGAGTTGCTTTCTTTAAATACTTCATGTCAGTTCCATTTGCTAAAACCTCTGACAAGCTCACATCCTAATGCACGTGTCTGGCCTGGGTCTACAGGAGATGACTCAAATACTGGCAAATGACTTATAATCCCAGCGTGAAATCGTGAAAGAGATTTTTCTTCCTTTGTAGCCGCATTGAACACCTCAAATCCCAAAATGACCTCCTGACCATAACCCTGGAAGAATGCAAGAGCAACGCTGAGCGCATGAGTATGCTGGTGGGGAAGTATGAATCCAACGCCACGGCGCTGAGGCTGGCCCTGCAGTACAGGTGGGGAAGTGAGGCTGCATAAGGGTGGTGGGGGGCATTTCAGCTGAGAAATGCATTTACAGTAACCCGCATAAAAGTAGAAAACAGGCTTTTAGAACATATACAGGGGGTTGGGCCAGCAAATACTAATGTGATATGTATGGAAAATCCATTAGCACTCTTGTGGCAATTAAGAAAATAAGAGAAATGAGTATGGTGTTAGAAAACCATTCTGTTAGCATGTTCAACTTAAATATTATTCCATCCAAGCAATATCACTGAAAATATTTATTTTTGCATTTATATATTCATTTGTTGCTCTTTCCAGTCTTTATTCATGTTTGTGTGTATTTTACATTGTTAAAACCTAGGATATTCTGTTTCTTCCATCTATGGTAGTTCTGTAATGCTGGTCAATAGTCTGCATGCATTTTGAATGACTGTATCCCTACATCAAGCTTACATATTTTATTTACTCATTTCTCTAAAATACGTTTAGATTTTTGTAGGCTTTGGATATTGAAAATAATTTTATGGGAAATAATTTAATACAGATAATATCTTCCTTCTTTTGAATATTTTCCTTGGGATAAAATCCCCGAAGCAGGAATTATAGGTCAAAGTATATGAATATTTCCATAGTTCTTCAGGCATGCTCCCAGACAAACAAGTCATTTTAAGTGAATACAATTCATTCATCAATGAGCAAGGGGTATATGAATGTACCACTTTTTTTCAGCCTCATCAGCTTTGGAATTAACTATTTTTAAGAAGATTGTTTTTTTAAGATTATTTTGGGTGGGGGGAGAGAGAGAGAGAAGGACGGAGGGAGGGAGGAAATATCCCAAGCAGGCTCCACACTGTCAGTGCAAAGCCCAATGTGGGACTCAAACTCACAAACTTGTGAGCTCATGACCGGAGCCGAAACCAAGAGTTGGACACTTAACCAACTGAGCTCCCAGGTGCCCCAGAATTTATTTATTTTTAAATTACTATTTGTTTACTAACTACAAAGCTATGCATTAGTGTTTTCAGAGGTTATTTTATTAGTGGCACCACTTAGGCATATTTGCCAAGATCCCAGAGTAGTGACTACCCTACTGTTAGCATCCTCTGAAAAGATCAGCATGTTTCAAGAAGCTTTGTTTCTTCAAAAAACAAAATCAAACCAAATCATAGGAGACCACAGCTAAAACACAATCATGCTAGTTTACAGACACACCAAAGCAAACAGACAATCCACCTACGATAACTTTTGAAAGAGGCTGTTCTGTGACAACAGTCTGCCTTTGATCTGTGTGGATAAAGCAGTGTCACCATGTCTCTAACCTGAAAGATGGACTGCCCTTGAAAGGAGGGGCTACCGGCACCCGGAGCTAGTGATGGCTCCTGATCTCTTAGGGAAGGAAGATGAGAGTAGAGAAAATCGAAAAACAGATGGTCTGATGACTAAATGTTGAATAAAGCAACATTTCCCCTGCTTAGCTTAGAGAAGCTAATCAGTTATTTGCTTAGCAGGGAGATTTCTGCACTGCAGGCATCTTATCCAGGACTACTCAGGCATTACTCAGGACTACTTGTCAGGACTACTCAGGAGCACACGCTCCACCTCCTGTGCAGGTCCACGTGGGTCACGGGTGGCAGTGTGGAAAGGGTCACTCTTAGAACCTATACCTGGTGTGTTCACTGATGATCAGCAAAAGAAGAGAGACATATCTTCCTCTTAGAAATCCAAACTTGTCAGAGATTTTGTGTGATTCAAGGGATAGTTTTACAAGCATCTAATAGAACTTTCTGTGATGATAGACCTGTTCTCTGTGCTGTCCAATATGGTAACTGCTAGCTACATGTGGCTCTTCAACATATGATATATGGCGATTGCAACAGAAGAACTGAATTTTTCATTTTACTTAAATTCTTTTTAATTAGCCACATGTGGCTAGTGGCTCCTGAAGGTTTAGGTCAAATAGTCTTCTTTCTGGGGCTTCCTTCCTCCCTCCCTTCCTTTGTCACTGTTTCTTGTGGCAGTTTCTAGGGTCAGGAAGCTGGGAGTGGTGTAGCTAGGTAGTGTTCCAGCTCAGGGGCTTTTAGGAGGTTCTGCTCAAGCTGCTAGCCAGGGCCTTGTCATCTGAAACCTTAACTGGAGCTGGCGGATCTGCTTCTAAGAAGGCTCATTCACACAGCTGTTGGGTGGAGTCCTCCGTCCTTCACTCACTGTTGGCTGGAAGCCTTAGTTCCTCACCACATGGGTCTCTCCATGGGGCTGCTCGAGAGTCTTCAAGGCATGGCACCTGGCCTTCTCTAGAGAGGGTGAGCCAAGAGAGAAAGTGAAGGGAGAGAACAGATGGAAGTCACCATGCTTTTTAATAACGTGATCTTGGAAGTGACATCCCATAGCCTCTTAGTCACATAGACCAACTCTGGTACAGTGCAGAAGGGGATAACACAAGGGTGTGGATACCAGCGTATGCCATCAGCGGGGGCCATCTTTGAGGCTGGCTACCACAGGCATATTACATTTCCTTTTTTGCTGATCATCAAAGAGGCAATGAACTTAACTCTCTCACTTTTATTGCTACTCTTGTATTTTTCTAGATGTTAGTTTAAAGTAAAAGTGTAAGTGAAGTAAAAAGGGAAGGAGGGGCAACATAGCAAAGCACGCCCTTGGCTTTGTGCAGGAATATTTGTGGATATTTTCTTGCTTACATGGACAGCAGTGCTGAGATGCAGGTCCGGAGCCACTTCGCCCAGGGGGACAGTGCTGCACTGAAGAGGCTCGCTGTCCTCTGCCAGAGTTGAGGACACTGTGTGCTTCTGTTTCAGTGAGCAGTGCATAGAAGCCTATGAACTCCTCCTGGCACTGGCTGAGAGTGAGCAGAGCCTTATCCTGGGGCAGTTCCGGGCAGCCGGCGTGGGGTCCTCTTCTGGTAAGTGTGTCTCCCTCCCTCTTCCTTCTTGTCCCCCGCCTCTTCTGCTCTGCGGTGCCCTCATTTTGCTGTTGGCATTGGAACACCTCCCAACAACATGAAATTCGCTTGTCAAGTGTGTTTTTCGTTTTTTCCTCATGACTGAGTGAGTAAATTGTTTATGTTGAATGCAGCAAGAACTGGAGTGGAAACAGAATTACAGACAAGTTAAAACAAACAGGCCCTCTTAGGAAACATACTCTCCCGGGCCAACAGGAGGACCAGATGGAGCAGGAAGCCCACAGTTTGTGATGAAAGGGACCAACTTTCCCGCAGCCTCTCTGTGATGCTGATTGTTAAGGGTCCCTTTGCTGCCCTCGTGGCCTTTGCTGCGACTCACTGCTCTGTTGGCTGTCCTTTTCCCCCAGGTTTGTTTTTTTGGGTAGTTTTGAGGCATGGGTCCCCCCTACCTCGTCTCCAGGTGCCTTGTGAACAGAGAGGAAATGGTTTCACACCCTGCCGTCTGCTTCAGAGGCTATCCCTGGAGTCCAGCCCTGTGGGGGAGCGGAGGTGTCTGCTGACCCACTCACCTCCCCCGCCCTGGGGTCATGTCATGTGTCTTATTGGCCCAATCTGTCCCTCTAGATCTGCAGTACCCCCCACGAGTACCCGTCACTTTTGAGTGACTGGAAGGGATATATAATTGAAAAAGGCACAAATGTGGCATTCTGGTTAGCAACATTTGCTAAAACTTGGCCCGTGATCATGGCTCTGGGCCTTGGATTAACGTGAGGAGGACACAGTAGAAATAGTGCTTGAAAGGAAAGAGAGATCAAGGGAGAACGTTGCCGTATTTCAGCACTGAGGCTTGGACGTTACCTCAGCCTGCACTTTAAAGCAGCAGCCTCTTGGGAGAAGCAACAGCACGTAACCAGAACACTGTATAATGGCAGAGCCAAACTGGGTGGTGTGGGTGAGCCGGGAGTCCTCGGCCATGGGAACCAGGCCATTGGTCAAGGACCCGCTTCTGGGCAAGGGCTGGGAGCCTCCAGGAGGGCCTTCCTTCCAGGATACACCTGGCAAAGAAGGTCGACTTCATGGCACCTCCCAAGTGCATCCCCACCCCGACCCTGACATTCTCACCAGCTCCTCCCCCTCGCCTGGAGTCTACCGTTTGCACTAAATACTCACAAGTTTTTTCCCCTTCAGTTTTGACCTGTCCAGGAATCTGCAGCAAATCTGAAGGAAAGGAAGTATCCTGGGCATTAATTTCCTTCTCTATATCCAAGTTACCAGGCAAGGGAGCATTTGTATGGGTGGCCACCCTCCTTTCCCTCTTTCTGCTTTTTATTTTTATTTTTATATATATTTTTTGTAGTATTAACATCCCAGCCCAGAAGTAGAAACTCTGCCAGCATTTCCATTAGAAACCTCATTTTTCAGGATCTTTTCACTAGACCATAAAACTTTATACCTCATATTAAACTGATCCTAAAATGATCTTGGCCTGCTGTCAAATTTTTTTTTAAATATATGTATTAAGGAAAATGATCAATTAACGGGAAAAAAATCAATCCTCTTAGTTCCAGTTTGTATCATCAGAGGTTGTCTTAAACCATCCTGTCCTGGAAAGGTACCTTTTATTAGGCTTGTATCTACTTGGCACAGTTACTGGGTAAGAGCTGGAAGGGCTTATACAAATCTGCATTTAAAATACTTAAAATCAATAATGAAATGCTTTGTATTAACATAATCCTGGGTAGCTCATGATATATTTATAAAATGAGCCAGTCAGTAATATTATGCCTACTTTAGAACAGAATTCAAAGAATAGTCAATTGGTGAGATGTATGGAAAATATCTCATTTGTGGAAGGAAGTAAGTTATGAATGTTGTCCGAGAAATGGCCAGAGGGAAGCTGGCCTGGTAAGCTTAGCCCTGCAGGACGTATACACCCACACTTCTTCCCCACTCTCCATAAAGCTGTGAGTTGGCTTATCATGAGCAGTTCCCTATTAAACCTCCCTTACATTCTGCTGACGGCAGCCGTTGACCTGCGTTTTGCTCTAGCGGGCCCTATAGTTGCACAGCAGAGCATGTACTGACATTTACCCACAGTACCAGTCACTGGTTCTTTTCTGTTTCTGTTTCTTTTTTTTTAAGTTTATTTATGAGAGAGAGAGAGAGAGAGAGAGAGAGAGAGACCATGTGCATATGCATGAAGGGGAAGGGGAGAGGGAGAGAGAGAATCTCAAGCAGGCTGGCTCCAGGCTCAGCACAGATTCCAACATGGGGCTCGATCCCACAAACTGTGAGATCATGACCTGAGCCGAAATCAAGAGTTGGATGCCTAACCGACTGAGCCACCCAGGTGCCCCTTTTCTGGTTTGTGTTGACTACACAGGCATTTGTTACATTCATTCTAGATGATTTAGACCAATGGTTTTCAAACTATACCCTGGGAAGCTGAAAGAGTGTCTTTGGGCCTCAGCAGTGGGCTTGGAGTGGGGGAAACTGAATGTATGACCTCCACCCTCGCCCACTTCAACTGTTTTGTTTTCTTTTGTTTACCATTTTTACCATTTTTGTATCTTAGGCTTTGGTATATAATTTCATTGGAAAATATTTGGAAGACTAGGGATCTAGGCTGCAGAGGTAGCAAACTGGTAACCTGTGTGGCCAGTATGGTTTCTAAAACACAACAAGAATGTGTCCATTTTAGGCAGGGAATTTGCTGTCTAACTCTGTGTTGGTGCCCACCACTCTTGAGGTCTTGCTCCAGCGCAGCTCCCTGGCTCATGGAGGCATTTGGGCTCGCCACTGACAGTGCCCAAGCTGAGAGAAAAAGGGATAACACTGGTACAGAAAATACACTGCCAAGCTGAAGTTCTCATTTTAACTATTAGGTTTGTTTCTCTAGCCTACACGAAGCTCTGAGCAAAGTTCTGGATGTGTGGAGGAGACAGTTGGGCCTCATTCACAAGGAAGTGCTGACACAGGAAAGAATGGCCTAGTGGTAGATTGAAACTGAGTGGGAGAAGTCAGGAGCCTGGATAATTAGAAAATCATAGCATGTTAGAGCTCGAGACAGACCTCAGAGATCACACTGACCAACTCTTCATCAGTGAGGACAGTAGAGCCCAGAGCAGAGACATGCCATGCTAAGTACAGTTTCTAAGTGATGGAGCCCGGCCCAGCATGTGGATCTCTTCATTGGCCATCCACTGCTAGTTTCTCTCCAGCAGGCCACCTCTGCCCTGAGGAACTGAGAACTGATGATCCAAGCTCACTCCCAGACTTGGCTCATGTAGACCTGGTTGACTAATCCTTTGGCTTCTTTGCGACATAGGAGACCAGTCAGGGGATGACAACATCACTCAGATGCTCCAGCGCGCTCACGACTGCCGGAAGACAGCTGAGAATGCTGCCAAGGCCCTGCTCATGAAGCTGGACGGCAGCTGCGGGGGCGCCTTTGCCGTGGCTGGCTGTAGCGCTCAGCCCTGGGAGAGCCTCTCCTCCAACAGCCACACCAGGTAATTTGCAGCCCTTCTGCCACAAAATGGCCGTGTGTCCACATGTGGTCTGCTCACTAGGCTTGACGTGCGGTGACCCAGCTCTCAGAGACGGTGAGGTTTGGGTGAGGGCGGAATTGTCCCCCTGCTTGCAGCCTGCCCCATCTGGGGGTCAGTGACTCAACACGGAAGGGCTGGAAAGGGCATTCTCTGTGGCCAGCGTGGGAACCACAGCCCAGAGAGAAGGGGAGAGTTGCTTGAGAAAGTGTCACCTGAAGATGGAACCTGAACCTACCTTTCTGTCTGGTTCCCTCTCTCCCATTTTGTTCCGTTTCCATTTCTTCATAGTTCTTGATTTCCAAGAGTATTTGGGGGTAGCTTAAGGCCCATTTGCTGCAAGTAGTTCCTAAGCACCCACGACTCACACTGCATCCTGTTTCTAGGCTCCATTCTCTCCCCACCTCCCCTTGGGCTTCTGCCCTTTATAAGCTCTTCTTGGGCAATAGCCTTCTCTTTTCCCATCTCTTTGCTTCCCAGAGTGATACCATATTCACAGCAGGTACTTAGCAGACACCCAATCATGAACCTGAGTTCAAGTTCAGTGTCTGTGAATCAAGAACTGAACTGGGTACATGAAAAACAAGGGGAGGAAAGTAGTGAAGACCTTGCTGAGCATAATTTGCTGAAGCCATTGAATTCTTTCGGAGGCGGGTAGAGGATCAGAATGAAGCCTTTTCTAGTGATCTTCTCATTTCTTACCACAGAAGCACATGAATGCCTTCCCTTTATATATCAGTTCTCCATCTAGAAAGTACTTTGTTAGAGATTCTCATGTGGTAGCCAAATCATAAAAGACAGGACAGGTAACTTACCCACTCACACAGGTGAGAAAGCCTTGGCTCAGAGATCTCTAAGTGACTTGCCTAGATAAGGTCTCAGGGCTGATAGAGGGAAATCAGGACTGGGACCCAGGACTTTGGCATCAAGCGCATTATTCTTTCCACTATACCAGGTTGAATATCATGACATTAAAAAACAGTGTCTACTTGCAAATTAAGTGACAAGAACCACATAAGGGTGGATCGAATCTCAAGCACCAAAGGAGAAAGACTGATGTTTTCTTGGTGCCTGAAAGCAATCTATTGTCCCCATCTCCGTTCCCACTGGCAGGACCCAGCCATCTGTCTAAGTGCATCTTTTTTTTTTTTTTTAATTTTTTTTTAATGCTTATTTATTTTTGAGAGAGAGGGAGACAGAGCGAGCATGAGCAGGGGAGAGGTGGAGAGGGAGACACAGAATCTGAAGCAGGCTCCAGGTTCCAACTGTCAGCACAGAGCCTGACACAGGGCTTGAACACACAAACCGTGAGATCATGACCTGAGCCAAAGTCGAACGCTTAACTGACTGAGCCACCCAGGTGCCCCTGTCTAAGTGCATCTATCTACGTGTCCCAGACCTGGTGCCTTAGGAGAGGGGACATTTCCAACAACGTAGCTGTCCAGGTGCTCACAAACTCAAGGGAATTATTTCCTTGTGACTCCAGCACCGACTGTCTTATTCCATGAAACACAGATCATAATTTATTTTTTTTCTTAAAACCACATTCTTCTGTTTTAATACAGCAAGCAGATGCTCTTCTTAATGACTTTTCCAGATGTGTATGATCTATAATTTCTGTCATTTAGAGTAGAAACGTAGACCTTGTGTTGTCAGCAACATTGTTGAATTGGTGAACATAGAAGTAAGTTGACAAGGAATATATGCTATTTCAGTAGCTTATAAGGGACGTGTTATGGATCTTTTGCTCACACCTCCCCATCCCCAGAATAACTTTGTTTTCATCCAAATCAGGGGTACATTTGGAGTCCGTCAAAAGTAAGAACTCTAACCATCTATTTAGTGGAGATCCTGGTTATGAACATTTGTTAGAAATACTTTAATGTATAGATGAGCTTTGATTCTAAGACAGTTTTCTTAGATAAATTTAATTTTTGGTGATATAGTAACTCAGGTTGAGATCAATTCAGGACATGGCCTTTATTTTTAAGGATGACCTCATGAAAGAATGGCCCTTGAACTAATTTCAGTCTCAAATAGGTCTATCAAAATACAGAGGACTTTAGATTTCACTCTATTGTCTTTCTTAAAAATTCACTTCCACACCCCGCCCCCTCCCCCCCCCCCCAACTCAGAACAGCCAGGGTGGGTACAAAGAACCACACACAGGCCATTTGTGCGGCGCACCACATTCTGTGGTCGTGACACAACCAGACGGCTTTATACTAAATGCGAGCTCCGAGAAAAAGTCCCAAACCACCAACCCTTTTTATAATTACAGTGATTAATTCTGTGTGTACATCTTGCTGTTCCAGCTCAGACATCCCCCCCTGTTGAGTTTATGGGAGAAAGAAAGCTAGTCGTCCTCTTTCCCCCCACTATAACCAACTGGCACAGAGCATTCTACTCAGTGTCAGCTCTTCCTCAAGGTCTCAGGAAAGGAATGCTGAGTGTCAGGCTCCCAGATGCCTTGCTGGCAGTGGGCAAATAGCTCCTGATGACAGGAGGGTCATGGTTTGGGAAAGGAGCAGAAGAAGAGTGGTTACCAGCAAGGAGAATAAAAATGGTAGCCAGCCTCTCAGTTGACTGTTGGCAGGAGCCCAGAGACACTGCTCTTTTACTTTTGAAAAATATGGCCATATCATAGCTTTGTCAGGAGTTGTAATTGTCTCCGTGGACTGAGTAGCTAAGTAATGTTGATTTCCTGGATACCTTTATCAGCTTCTCATGACAGAAGGGCCAGTGGACTAGTTGAAGTGGGAACAGGGAATCCTTAATCAAGCCCACCCTTTCTGTCAAGCATCACGATATCACTTCATTCCATGGACGCACAATCATTGATCTAAATCTACGAAAGGACATGTGGCCAAGACAGAGGAAGCCTCAGCAAATCTGCCCTCACAGAGACTAGAGCTAAGTCCTTTTTGTCCCACTGTCAGGTGGAGATTATGGTGAGCCGTGGGAGATCTGTGACTGTAACCTTGCGGGTGAGCTGCTGGGCACCTCCTGGGAGTCAGGGTCCCACCAGACTGACCACTCACCCCCAAATTGGAATAAGGGCAGTGGAGCTCACGATGCCCTGCTTTCACCTTCTAATCCAGACATGGGGGCTCAATCCCACGACGCTGAGATCATGACCGAGCTGAAATCAAGGGTCAGATGTTCAGTCCACTGACCCACCAGGTGCCCCGAGTTAGGATTGTATTTAGGTGTCTTTAGTCCTCTGTGACAAAGAATTGACAGGGAGGGGAGTACCACAACACGACACTAAAAGATGCAGGCAGGTGACAAAGCCTACCTTCAACTTGGAAGAATGGGGCCACTTAGGAGTGGCTGACATGGCCAAATGTCACCTGGCCTTGACCACCTCCTCCAAATCTAAAATGCTAAGCAAAACAGAAGGCCAGCCTGATGGCTTTTTCCTTCTGAAAATGAGTTGTCCCTTGGTGGAAATGAGATCTTAATTTAGGGTGCCAGGTTAGGCATTGATTGATAAAAACTTAGAGGAAAAATCCCTTTCTGGTTTTTGTGGCAAAGAAGTGAAATGCCATTCTAGCATTTAGCCAAGACAAGACGAGGCTGAAGAAAAAATGGATTTTTCTTCTAAATAGGATAGGGGGTTGTCTTGAGGACGAGGCTGGGACATGAAGGAGGGGGACCGAAGAGAGGTATTTGAAATCCATGACTACTTGACCAAACCTGAGTCTGTGTCCCATTGTGCAGGGCAGGCAGAATGGTGGGGTGTCCCAGGCCGCCAGCGTGCACCCCGCTGGCTGTAGATTGCTGGCAAGTCATAGCCGTGGAGTGAAGCCAGCAGGAGGGGGCTCCAGCAGAACATCCCGGAAAGGAGAAACCCATGTGACCTGCCCCAGCTTGTTGGAAAACCAGAGCAGAATGCAAAGATGTGCTGCTCAGCCATTCTGGGGTGGGCTGGGGCTCCCCACCTGCGGCCCTCCCCACAATCCCTCTCAGAGAACAGGCCTCCCATCCTGGAGACGGGGAGTAACCGGCCTATGTGGACAGTGATTCATTCCCCCTTGACAGCCAAGACCATCCAGCATTTCAAGCTGGGAGAGCTAATGGATGACCTAACCCAGGCCCAGCAGCCAGCGGCGGGCCCCCGGGAGACCAGCAGTGCCTTTGTCTGCAGGAGGCAGAGGAGAGGCCAGCGGCTTCCCTGCCTTTTACACTTGTCATGATCATATTCTGTACTGGAACATTAGGGCACAAAGCAGAATTGTAATTAACCCTGGTCCTCTCCCCACTGGCTTCCCAGAAGGGAGAGAGGGAGGCCAGAGGGGCTGTGGGGACGAGGTGCTTATCTGGAAATCAAACTTTATCCCAGTAAGAGTATTTTAGAGTGCTGAGCTTCCCAGAAGGGTAGATCTGTGGAGGGGTCTTTTTTCTTCTTTTCTGAAAATTATACCCATGGTAGAGATGGTGAAATAAAGGCCCTCCCTACCTGGCCTAGTATCAGGCCCCAGACACCCCTAAGGGGTGTTCAAGGGTTCAAGGAGACCCCTAAGCCTGTCAGCCCTGCCCACTCACATTGGTGTTTCCTAGACAGTTTTAGGTGGTTTCTCAAGTTTGGTCAAGCACTTGCTGCATTGCTTCTTCCTCAGCTGAAGTATTCTGCCTGACTTGCTAGGTAGCTAGAGGGAGCCCCTAAGTCTGTGTAGGGAGGTGCCAGATGTTGGCACAGCTGTCTCTCCTCTTCCAGAAGGAGTGCTACACTAGCTGGCCCTGCCTGCTTCAGGACCCACTGTCTCCTTTCCAACAACCTGGTGATGTGGGAGCTATTCGTATCCCCACATTACTGCAGCCCAGGAAGGATGGGTCATTTCATCTGGGCCATAAAGCTAGGCAGTGTCAGAGGAGGCACAGTTACTCAGGTCTGTCTGATACCAAAGATCCCATAATCCCTGGCACCGGCCGGATCAGCCCAAGAGTGTAGTGGCCTCTCCCTAGAGAATTTCGGAAGGGTCCCGTTACCTCATAGGCTACTGTGCAAATGCCTACTTACCCTATGGGGTAGACCAGTTGTTCTCAAATCTAGCTGTGCCTCAGGATGATGAGAGGGTACATGAAAATACAGATTGCTGGGTTCTGCTCCTTCACCATTCTAGAGGTCTTGGGAGTGGAGCTGGGAATGTGCATTCCTAACAACTTCCTAGGCGAGGCTGCTCCAGCTAGACCAGCAACTACTCTTTGACAACCACTGGGGTACGCCAGTCCTGCTAAATGGAAAATCTGCCAAAGTAGTATCATTTCAGTGCCTGCAGGCTGATTACAGAACTCTAGCTTCTAGTTCTCTTTGAATTTTGAAAATTCTTTTTTAAGTGAAAGATAACAAACGTTACCTCAAGTCTAAGGGTTCTAGTGGTAAAAAAGTAGGCCAAAGACAATATGACAAAGTCATCTGGGTGGTAGGCACATGGGTGTTGGCGAATCTCTGTGTTTTTCTGTGTGTTTAAAATTTTTCAAAATAAGTGTTAATGTAAGGAAGGACGAGGGTTGTAATGCGAACCTCTGGTCCAGAGCCCCATCTTCACGGGAAAGGATCTCATACCTGAAGCCTCCTCCCGAGTCACTGGAGGAGAAGTGTTGATGTTTCCCAGCGCCGCGCTGTCCAAACATGCCGCACCTGCAAACACACTCAGCCCCGTGGAATGCTTTGAGAACAATGCCACCACTTCAGTTTGCTTATTTGTCTGTGGGACATTTGGATGTCTGTCCTTCCGTGTCCATGTTGAGGTGAGCCCTGAGCCCTACTTGAATGGTTTTGTTCCAGGCATGCCTGCCCCCACCCCTTCTGGCTCAGGGAGGCAGGTCTTTACTGGAGAAGGCTGAGATGCTGAGAGGGAGGCTGTTTCCTCTCTTAGAAGGAGGAAGGCTGTTTAGAAAGGTCCCTCTCCTTCAGAAGTCCCACCGGCCTCCCCAGCGCCCTCTGCTGGGGGTCCTGTTAGCTTGTTCCCTTCTCTTGAGCTGCTTCATTTCTCAGGGAAATTGTCCCTCAAGTGTTCCAGCCAGAGGCTGTTCCTGCCTCTCCCTTCTCATCCTTTTTAAAATGCAGGTTGAGGGGCGCCTGGGTGGCTCAGTCCGTTAAGCATCCGACTTCGGCTCAGGTCATGATCTCGCGGTCCGTGAGTTCAAGCCCCGCATCAGGCTCTGTGCTGACAGCTCAGAGCCTGGAGCCTGTTTCAAATTCTGTGTCTCCCTCTCTCTCTGACCCTCCCCCATTCATGCTGTCTCTCCCTGTCTCAAAAATAAATAAATAAATAAATAAATAAATAAATAAATAAATAAATAAAATGCAGGTTGAGGGTGCCTAGATGGCTCAATCAGTCGAGCATCTGACTTTGGATTTCAGCTCAGGTCATGATCTCATGGTTTGTGAGTTCGAGCCCAACATCGGTCTCCGTGCTGACAGTGTGGAGCCTGCTTGGGATTCTCTTTCTCTCTGCCCCTCCCCCACTCATGCTGTCCCTGTCACACTCATAATAAATAAATTAAAATAAAATACAGCTTGAGAAAACAAAGTAGTGGTGATTGATAATAACAATTTTATCCTCTTTTCTGCCTTCCCAGCGTCCACCATCTCTTCCCGAGGTTGTTGCAATAGCCCAGAATGGGTCTCCCTACCTCTCCCCTTGCTTCCCTACATCTCCCCATCTCCCCTCAGCACAGTGGCCAAAGGGAACCTATTAAGATGTAAGGCAGATCACATCACCCCTGTTACAAACCCTCCAATGGCTTCCTTTCTAATTCTGGAGAAAAAACCTGATAAAACCTGACATGACCTGGCACCCTGCCACCTCCCCTACATAACTCTCCTCTCTGACCAGTTCTCTTCCTCCCTCTCCCTTAGCTGTCTCTGACTCAGCCACAGTCTAATTCTTGATGGCCACACCCACTGCCTCAGGGCCTTTGCATTCAGTGTGTCCTCTGCTTGGATCACTCTTCCTCCAGAAATCCACACAGTTGCCTTTCTCACCTCCATGAGGTCTGCTTTATGTAATTTTATCATGCAGGCCCTCCCTATAACCCTGTTGCAAAGAATAATTCCATCTTCTCTTTGTGCTACCCATAACTGCTTCCTTTTTCTCCATGGTACTGCTCACTGTCTGATCTACTGCTTATTTTACTTGTTTGTCTCCCCTATTAGAAAATGAGTTCTATGAGAGCACAGATTTTTCTAGGGCCTAGAAGAGTACCCCATAGTGGTACTCCAGTATTATTTAAACGAATGATAGCTACATTTGTCGAGTGCTTACCATGTGCTAGGCACTGTTCTAAACACTTTACCTTTTATAGCTGGGGAGATAGGCACAGAGAGGTTGAGTCAGGCTACCGGTAAATCTACAAAGTGTAGAAGATGCCTGGGTCACAGGTAAAGGTAGCACCTCTGAATTAGGTTCTCCAGAGAAACAGGACCAATAGGGATAGGGTGGGGGTATGTCAATATATGAATAGAATGACTAATTTTAAGGTATGGGCTCATATGATTATGGGGGCTGGCAAGTAGTAAATCTGTAGGACAGGCAGACTGGCTGGAGACCCAAGGAAGACTTGATGTGGCAATCTTGAATCTGAAGGCTGTCTGGAGGCAGAATTTCTTCTTTTTGGGGCGGGGGGATATTGGGTCTTTTCTCTGAAGACATTCAACTGATTCGACAAGACTCACCTACATCATGGACGGTAGTCTGCTTTACTCAAAGTCTGATTTAAATGTTAATCACATCTAAAAATACCTTCACAGTTACATTTAGATGGGTGTTTGGCCAAGCACCTGGGTACTGTAGCCCAGCCCAGTTGCCGCACGAAATTAACTGTCGCAGCCTATGAGGAGGAGGTGTTGTGTGTTGATCAGGCTGATCTTGCTCCCTTCATCTATGAGATACATCCTACCTGTCCTGATGGGCTGAAGAGACTGGGGGGTGGGGGGAGCAATCCCAGAGTCTGTGGTCCTCAGGAGCTTCCAGTCCCAGCAGGAGTTCTCGCCCTAGGGGGTTCTCTTCCTCCTGTGCACGGCCAGCTGAGTCGGGGAGTTGTAGCTTATCACCTCTCCTCACCTTTGTCTCCGCAGAAGCCTAGTCTTCTATAATGTGTCTAGATATGTGTCAATCCCATAAGAGTGTAATGGGCCTTGGTCACACCTAGGTTATAGAGCAATTGCATCTGCTGAGTTGGGATCCCAGGCCTGTTACCCCTGTTCTAGGCTGAGGTGAGGAGGGCAGTGCTGGGCCTACGGCAGCCAGCAGCCCATGGAGACCGCTCCTTGTTCCTGGCACAGCTTCTACAAATGCGAGCTGTGTGAATGCTGGCCTGAGGCATGCGAAGACGGTGGTCCAAGTCCGGTGTCTGGCCTCATGACCGAGCAAGCCACCTAATATCTCTGAGCCTCAGTCACCAAATTGGTAATAACAGATGATAATGCCAAACTGGCCTGTTTTGATGATAGTTAAATGGGCCTCTGCCTGTTTGTCTGCCATTGTGCTAAGGCCAGAGCCACGAGGACTGCATCAAGTGTAGGTAAGTCTAGTGTAGATCCAGAGAAACTGTAGGTCCACACTGGCCTCAATGCTTGAGGACTGACAGGGTGCAGAGGGCCTCATTCTGAGCCAGTGGGGGCAGCCTGCCCACTGCCAGAAAAAGCCAGAGCCCTCTCTAAGAGCCAGAGCCTGAGTTTTCCTATGATGCTTGTTCCTGCATGGTGGTCTGGGTCCCACACAAACCTTCATGGGCCACCATGTTCTCAGGGTTCATCCTAAGTGCTCCTCAGATCTGGCAGCCATCACCGTTCAGCATGAGCATCCAAGGGCCGCTTGGATGGGCCTGAGTCCCTGTGGTGGATGCTATACTCAGCCATGACGCAGGAGGAATGGCAGGGAGGCCAGGGGCATCCTGCTTTTCTAAGTTGTCACAGTAACAGCACACACACGTAGGGGTTTGTTTCACGGTACAGCACTCCCCTTTCTCTACCACACCTTCCACTGCCACCCCGAGGGGATTGCTTTCAAAGTCCTGGACGTGTGTTTGCGCAAGTGAGTATGTGCACACACGCATGTCTATAGATCACACCATAGGCATTTTTTTCTCCAGCTTTGTTCCTTAACATCTCCCCTTTTTAGGTCCTGTCCACACATACACCGATTTTTTTTTATTATATACTACTTTTCATCCTATTTCTCCACTTAAAATATTTCTACCATTGTCATAATTATTACTGTAACGTCCACATCACTTACGGCCTTTTGGAATGTACCATAACTAACTACACCCTCTATGCCATGAAATATCTTTAGGTGTATCTTGTTTCTGCGGGATTATTTCCTCAGAATTCATTTTTAGGGTCCACATGTTGTGTTAAAGGGGGTAAGCATTTCTGTTACTCTTCAGACTTATTTCTCTCTTAAAAAGTTGTATCAATTTACCATGCCATGAAGAATGCTTTTTTTTTTCTTTTTTGGAGGTGCAGGGAGATTACCATTTAAACACCATTGGAGAGATGGGTATGGGGAAGAGTCAGGAAAAAGACCTGTTCACAGTGGAGGGGGAATGTGACGGGTTTTCTCTGTCTCCTCAGCACAACCAGCTCCACAGCCAGTAGCTGCGACACAGAGTTCACTAAAGAAGATGAGCAAAGGCTGAAGGATTACATCCAGCAGCTCAAGAATGACAGGGCCGCAGTCAAGCTGACCATGCTGGAGCTGGAGAGCATCCACATCGATCCCCTCAGCTATGATGTTAAGCCCCGGGGGGACAGCCAGCGGCTGGATCTAGAAAATGCCGTGCTAATGCAGGAACTGATGGCCATGAAGGTACCGTGGGGGTGGGGCCCCCTGGAACCGTGTGCCCATTTGCTTCCATGTCATCAGAAGGAGACAAGAAAAGGCCCTCTGAAAGCAGGTCCACGATGATGATATATGAACCCCGTCTAGGTTCAGTCACCTCCCTCTGGAGGACAGCCAGAGCCTCATTTGTAGGCAGGAATAGTATCAGTGTGCCTGGGGTCACTTGAGCTGGATATGTCCCTAGAGGGGTCAGCTGAACTCAGGAGAATGCCTAGGGGTGTCCCAGCTCAACTTTGGAACACCTCATTCTCCAAGAGAAGCCAGATGAGATCCCTCCAGGTTGGCCTGTGTCCACATAAAAGGACCCCTAATCTCCAGAAGCGTATGGTGCTTCTTGGGTTGAGGCTGATGTTAATGTGGAGTGGGGGAGAGGATAGGGCAAGGGCAGGTGCGTAACTTGGACCAGAGCCCCAGTTTCCTGACGCCCTTGTCCCTTTGGTGCCATGTGTAGCCTGCTTGCATCATTCTGCTCTCTGGTGAAGTTTCCCAGCGCTGTTCAGGTCAGTGTTTCTGACAAGATCTTGGGCTGTTTGCCCAGCTGGCTGAGTTATCTGCTGGCATCTTTAGAGCAGGGGGAGCTTTCTTGGAAAGCTGGTGCCCCTCATTGAGAAGTGGTTAAACTGCCATCCCTTCAGCAGCACACACTCTGCATGTTTCCGGCCAGGGGTGCCAAGCACTTGGCCTTACTCTCCTGAGTGCTTTCTCTGAAGACTGCTGTGGTGCCGGAAGACTGTATCTGGTGTCTGTTCCCAATTCAGGCCAAGAATTTGCAAACCCTTGGAATTTCCAGAGTGTCTTTGTTATGCTAAGGAGGCAGGCCCCCTGGAAGCTGCAATACCAGGGCTGTCCCTGGAAGGATCTAGCATGTGATTATAGAGTTGGGACTTCCAGCCCCTTGACCCCCAGTGAGGGTAGGGAGTGCTGCAGATTGAGCTCCACTGAGTGGCCTGCAATTTCATCAATTGTGCCTAGTCCTGAAACCCCAGTGAAATTCCTCGACACTGAAGCAGAGAAGATCTGCATTCAGCACACTTCCAGGCACACCCTGTGTACACCCTTTATGGTAAAACTAGATATTGATAGTGATTTCTGGAGTCTAGCGAGTTACTGATCATGAGTGGATTGTGGAAACCTGGTTTTTGGAAGCAGTTGGTGGGAAGTGCAAGTGACCTGGGGACAACCCCCTCCCCACGTCACCCGCCCCCAGCACTCATGGCTGGTGTTTGAAGTGAAGACAGTCGTGGACTCTATCCTTACCTTGTGGGGCCTGGGAGAACTCCAGGAAGTTCAGGTCAGAGTGTGTTGTATTGTATACACCCAATTGGAGTGGAAATAAAGAACCACTTGCCAGGACCGAGCTCCTATATGGCTGCAACCAGCTCTCTGCCTGTGGCAGAGGTGGGCACTGGTAAGGGCTGCTCCTGCAGGTCTTGGTTCTGCACAGGACTCTGCTGCCAGACCTACTAACATGGGGAGTCAGGGCCAGGAGCTGTGTTCCCAAGCCTGCTCTCCAAACTCCACTCTCCTCTGCACAAAAGTGTGGTTTGCACAGCCTTGGATTCCGCAGTGTCTCTTACTCCCAGGTACTGAGACGTGAGGGAGGGGCTCAGGGACAGAAGCCAGCTTAAAACCATAGGCAGGTCCACTGGGCCAGGTAGGTCAAGGAAGTGCTGAATTATTGGCTAGTAACTGGTGTCTCCTGTTGGGACCAACACTGTCCTCAGAAAAGAGCAGGGTCCCCTCTGGTTAGCTCACCTCTGGAGAGCAGAGAGGAGCTGCCAGCTGTGGTCAGCCCAACACACTCGGGTCACTTGCTTAATGTGTCCCTGTCCTCAGCGACTGCTCAGTCTTGAGTCTAACTGAAGCCTGGGAAGACTTTGGGCTGTGGCAGTAAATTAGGAATCAGCTTCTTTGCTTCTAAGCTGGTTTATTGTGTCCTTCCCACTCAGCTCAGACCCTGATTTCTGTTCCCTCTGGGGAATCCTCATGCACCCTTGGCTGATGTCTCTGCTCATTGCCCATGAACCAGGCATTGGGTCCATCATCACAGTGCCTTTTTCCCCAATCAGGAGCCCTCTTTGTGGGCCTTTGCACCCCACGGCATGAGCTGTGAAGCTGCCCTTTCGTTATGTGTTCCAAACACGTTTCCTTTGGCCAAAGACTAAGGATTTCCTTTTTATGTTCAAGCCAACATGTTGTGCGATAAATTCCGGGTTACTCTGGCCAAGAAAGACTTTTTTGGTGGAATAAAGGCTCTAATATTCCCTTTGCTATTTGAAAATAAAATGTGTATACATCATAGAAATTATCTAAAAGAGCAGAAATTATAAAAAGCTGGGAGAAAATAACCCATAATATGATCCAGAGGCAGCCATTGCCAGCCATCTGGCTTGGTTCCCTTCCTCTGAGGTTTTTGAAGGGTAAACATCAGAGTCCTCTCCCTTCCCTACACAGCATGTTCAAGGGTATGCACACCATTCCAGGGCCACTAGCAGCAGGTTATGTTGGATTTCACCATTTCACTCTAGGATACAATTGCTGAGACACTCAAGTTTTCTGGGTTTTTCACTTCCTGTACATGAACTTTTTGTCTCTAGACGATCTACTTGGTTGCTTTTCAAATCCACTCTTTTTTGAATAGCCTTTCCTTCTGTTACAACTCTTCTTTCTCTCTTTGTTTTAAAGATTTGTTTTCTAGTGTTTGGCCTGTTATTTCTGGTTCTTATAAAGGTGGATTTTATCTCATCATGATTCATTTCCATTTTCTCTCCGTGTGGGTTGGGAGAACACCAGCTCATCTTCAGTGGAGATCGTATCTTCTACCAAGTCCTCTTGGGTAGTAGATGTCCCTACAGAATAGTTCTGTGCGTGGATCTGTTTGGACCCATGGGTTTCAAAGACTGAGAACTAGTTTCTGTTACATTCTTTGCTTAGGATTCCTGTTTCACATCTTCACATGACAAGTTTGTGGTTCTGGTTCCTCAAAAGAGGCTCTTCCTTTTCCCACCCAGACCTTGAGGGATAAGTTCCCTCACCACATCTCCAGAAAATAAATCTAGTCTTTTACTCTAGGCAGTACTTTGAGAGTCCTGGCTCATGTAGAGGGTCTCTGTTCTGGCACTCAGCCCTGCCCTTAGCACAGGTGCCAAAAGCCCTAGATCCTAGGGCCTTCATCCTGGTCCAACACCTCCATTGGCCTGTACTATGGCCACCTTGCCTTTCCTCTTGGGCAGAGTTCCCCTCTTCATTTTTGGCACCCATGGATTCATTTTTCCTTCTTTTGAGCTTGCATTTATTTATATGTTTGTTCTGGGTGTGACTGTCCCCACTAGCTCAGTATGCAGTATTGCCAGAACCTTCAGAATTCTGCTTCTAATGGCAAAAGATGAGAAGGCTCCGGTGTATGGAACCACCTTTCATTCTGGTTTTATAATCTCATCTTTATGAAAGATCTGGAGTCTTCTTTTGAGTAGCCGCTGAGCACCTTGCCCTCTGCATGTCTAATGCCCCCTCCCTCTACCCTGATCTGAATATTATAAGCCATAGTGGGTGCCCTCTAGGTATTTCCCCACACTGGAGGGTGAGAACATCTACACTCCAGGTCTGGCTTATCAAGAAGAGCATACTAGGCCCGTGGCTTATTACCTCGAAGGATCCATTCAGGGATAACTAGAATCAGTGACCTAGGTGAATCCTTCTTAAGGCTCAGACTCAGTTATAGAAACTCAGTTATAGAGAGTCTATCCCAGAGATAGGTGGGAAGACTGACCTGGCAGTCATGTACTGGTGGAATCACATGACAAGAGTCATGCATGGGCCCACCTTGAGGGAGGGACTGTAGCTTAGTGGTTAAGAGCCTGGGCTCTGAGCCAGACAGCCTGGGTTCAAACTCTGGCTACCAATTTATGCAGTAATTGCGGGCAGGTGGATTTCTGTCTGTGTGCCTCAGTTTCTCATCCAAGTATGGAGATGCTCATAATATCTATCTCAGGTTGGAAGAATTAAATGGGTTACTTTGTATAAACCTTTAAAGCAGCATTACATGCTCAGTAAGTGCTGGTGGCTATTGTTTTCTGGCTGCTGGTCCCAAGGTAGCATTTCCCTGTTTTGGAGTTACTTGTTTGTCTCCCCAGAAAACTCTAATTTGAGTTCTCTAAGACACTTTGCAAAGCTATCTAATGAGTAGTCATCTCTGAAGGACTCAGTTTCTAGTGATTTTATTTGGGCCTCCTGAGGTAGACAAGAGCTGAGGTGATACCCTGGCTCAGCTGCAGGGTGCCAGGGGTGCCACCAGGGGGCATTGAATATGTGGATTGGTGCCATGGAAAAGGGAAAGGGAGTGGGAATTGGTGGGGAACTAGCCAGGCCCAGCCTTGTGTGGATGCCCCTCCCTCACAACCTCTTTGACAAGCGCAGCCTGTGCATGCCGGAAGAGTGGTTTCCAGCAAGACTGGTGTGCCCACTGTGGGGGGTGAGGGGCAGCAGGGGACGTGTGTTCCAGTTACTAGGTTCTTAGAATGAACCAAAAATCTGCTTGCCTGTAACTCCTTCATTCATCTCAGTTCTGGTCTGTAGAATGACAAAGCACATGGCTTTGTCCGCACATCAGTCCTTCAGATGGTAGAGACAGCTGGCTTATTTCCTCCCAGTCATCTTGTCCCGGCTGCAAAGTGGTAACTCCATCGCAGGGCTGGGGGTCACACCCTCAGGGCCCCTTGTCACTTGCCTGCTTTCCCACACCTGGCCCTGCTCTCACAGCGTGGGTGCCTCATACCATGTGTGCTCCGTAGGAGGAGATGGCCGAGCTGAAGGCCCAGCTCTACCTCCTGGAGAAGGAGAAGAAGGCGCTGGAGCTGAAGCTGAGCACGCGGGAGGCCCAGGAGCAGGCCTACCTGGTGCACATCGAGCACCTGAAGTCCGAGGTGGAGGAGCAGAAGGAGCAGCGCATGCGATCCCTCAGTTCCACCAGCAGCGGTGGCAAAGACAAGCCCGGCAAGGTAGGACAAAGGCACGGGGACCCCTGGGGCTCTTCCCACCCAGTGACCGCCACCTCCCCTCACTGCCCCACAGCCTCAATTTCCTTATTTGCATGAGGACTACAAGCTATTCTAGATACCTTAAAGAAGGTAACGTTTTGGGTGCAAAAAAACCAAATCCACTTTTTTTTTTAACATTTTATTTATTTTTGAGAGAGTGTAAGCAGGGAGGGGCAGAGAGACAGGGGACAGAGGATCCAAAGCAGGCTCTGCACTGACGGCACAGCACCTGACCAATGCGGGGCTCGAACTTACGAACCATGAGATCACGACCTGAACCAGAGTCAGATGCTTAACCAACTGAGCCACCCAGGTGTATGTCAGATCCACGTTTTTAAAAATTGCACTTTATGTACTAGTGAAAGCATTTTCATATGCCATAGTCTGATGAGCGGAGTGATCTGTGCTGGCGTCCAGTGGTCTGGTACCAGGCTGCCTCCTTGGCTCCCCCACCTCGCACAGCGGCCATCGCCTGTTGGTCACATCTGAACTGATCATTGCATTTGCTACTTCCTGTAAATCTCATCTCTGAAGGAGTAGGTACCCCCATTTACATGAGGGAAATGAGGCTCACATGAAGTCAGGGGTCTCACAGCTGATAAGTGGCAGAATTGGGATTTAACCCAGATTTGGCTCACCGTCCTCCCCCCTCTCATCCATGTTGCCACCCCAGCTTGGCATTTCCGCCGTGGGTGAGGTGGGAAGCCGGAAGCAGCTGAGGCAGATGAGTAGGAAGGCAAGCACTGGATCACGTAGAGAGTGTCACAGAGTGTGGGCGGTCAGGTGGTGTCATCTCTCAAACTCACATTCCCATGAGCCCAGAAGTCTTTTTCTCTAGAATCCAAGCTCATTCCATCATACTGTATCTCAGAATTATTCCAAATATTGCATTGGAGAAAAAAATACTCTGGACCCTAAAGAATTACATCCCTCACCCCAGGGTAGTGAACCTCTGTTTTCTACGTCCTACTTTCTATTCCTGATAAATGCTAGCTTCTCCAGACCCCAGTTTGTTTCCGGCCCAGGACATGGAGACATATGTTGACTTGTCAGTCTAATGAATGGCATCTCACAGCCCAAATGGAGGGGTGTCCCTGAGAGAGTTAGTACTTGGAAAGGAAGCAACTTGCTGATTGGTGTGGCAGTGAATGGTCCCTGCCTAAACAACTAAGAACTTTGGAGCATGCTTCACAAAGGGCCACCACTACACTCTGCCCACCTCTTACCTAAGAAGGGAGCAAAGGGAGTTCATGGCCGTGGCACCCAGCTGGGCCACCTCTCCCAAGACCTGGCTGCTTTCCAGTCATCCCTTCATGTGATAGATGTGAGTGGGTCCTGATGGGGACTGGAGGCAGTTTCAGGGGTTTACATTCCAGAGAGGGACACAGGTGATCGTCACACGGTGACCTAAGGCCAAGGATCAATTCCCAGTGCGATGGAAGGGCACAGACCCAACACGGAACCCAGATGTGGAGATTTGGGACAGGTTTCCTGAACTGGGACCCAATGGACAGTGGGCGCTAACTTGAGGAAGAGGGCTGGGGCCGAGAGGTCGGTCCACTGTAAAGTCAACGGAACGCCAAGGACAAAGACCCCCAGGGGGAAGAGGATTTGATTTGGCTGAAGCCTACTGTGCTGTCCTGAGGACAGTGAGAAATCACTGGAGGCTTTGCAGTAGGGTGTGATGTACACAGGCTGGGCTTAGGGAAGGTCACTGTGTGGATGCCCCAGGAAACCATCTGCCCAGTGCCTGGGGAGTCGAGCCTGGGGAGGGCAGCGGCCTGTGAAGAGTTTCATATAGTAATATCTGGGGCTCAAGAAAATGGGGTTTCCCATTCTGTGTCAACACCTTAAAAATCTTTGTAGAGCCATTTGAGTTTGTCACCAGTCACTTCGGGACGGAGCTGACAGAGCTCCAGTGTTCGCCTATGTGTTCTTAGGGTGTGGTGGAAATGGACTTAGCGCGTTCTTGCCAGAAGGCCCATGAGCTGAGCATTTCCTCCTAGTTCTTGGTGTTTATTTTGACTGAGGGAAGCGCTATATTTTGTGGAATGGCTTCAAAGTACAGAAATCTGACACAAAAAGGCCAGATGGTTTTATTTTTAATTTTCTTTTCTTTTTTTTTTTTTTTTTTTTTTTTTTACATTGGAGTAAGAAGCTTTATCCAACAGTACCTTGTGTTGTTCAGGTAATGAAATTATTGTAAGCTGATTATCTTGTCTTTCAAATATTAGATCCATTTACTATTTCAATGAAATCTCCCTTCTGGGCTATTGATTTGGTCTTGTTTGTCGGTAAATGAGGTGGGCGGTCTATAAGAGGGGTTGCCTAATTGTGAAGAGCCAGAAGTCACTATTTTACAATTTTCAGGTCACACAGACTCCTCCGCAAGTACTTAACTTTGCCGTTTTAGAACTGCAGTGTGAAAGCAGAGAACACGCAGACACAGAGGGGTGTGGGCTGTGTTCCAATAACACTTCATTTATGGGTATTGAAATTTCCTGTAATTTCTACACATCACAAAATACTCTGTTTTTCATGATTTTAAAAATAGAAAACAATGCAGAGTGCCTGAGTGGCTCAATCGGTTAAGCATCCAACTTTGGCTCGGGTCATGAACTTGTGGTTTGTGGGCTCAAGCCCCACATCAGGCTCTGTGCTGACAGCTCAGAGTCTGGAGCCTGCTTGGGATTCTGTGTCTCCCTGTCTCTCTGCCCCTCCCCCTCTTGGGTTCTGTCTCTCTCTCTCTCTCGAAAATAAACATTAAAAAAAAACAACAACAACTAGAAAACAACGCTTAGACTTGCAGGCCTTATAAAAACAGGTGGCAAGCCAGGTTTGGATCTAGAACATCCATGCTGGCTACGTAGGGTGGGTGTTGTGCTTATTCTAAAACTTCTCTCCAGCCAGCAACCTGGGTTCCAAATCTTACTAAGTTGCAGATTTGGAGCGGTTTTTGTTGGGAGCAGTTTTAAGTTGTAGTTTTTGCAGCACTTGTCTCTCTCTCTGCAACAGAGACTAACTACCAAACATGTTCGGTGAGAGGCACCAGGTAGTCTTATGAAATATTCGCGTGGTTGTTGATGCACGAAAAGAGAGGGTGTTGGAATCGCAACAGCTCCCAGGGCTGGTAGATGGAGGCTTGGGTCTGCAGGAGCAAGGTGGAGAGGGGCAGGGAAGGCAGTGCAGGTGGTGGGAATCGTTCCGAGGCTGGCGGTGCCGCTGCAGAGGCCTTCTGGTGTGGTCCCTGGGCTGGAGAGTGCTGAGGGGACCCTGTGCCCTCTGGTCATCTGGACTCCTAGTGCCCAGGTCATACTTCGTTGTGGTTCACCTCCAATCATGATATAACTTTGTTTATTTGCCGTCTCCTGCAACAGACTACAAGCTTTTCATTCTCAAGCCTGGGGTGCAGTAAAGGTCTGCTGAGCAGGTGGTCAGATGAGGGCCTTCCAGGCACTTGGTTATGTAGCTGCTGACCTCTGTCTCCACACAGGAAAGTAGAGTGCTCAGAGGGTGTGATGATTGCTTTGTGAGTAGTCCTAACTCAGTTTAGGATTTAGGAGTTCTGGCTCTTGTGCTTCCTCATCTATAAAACGAGAGGATTGGGTTTAGATGATGCCAAGTTTCCTGTCTAAGGTTAAGATATGAGTGGGGTCACAACTGAAACTAATGTAACATGTTCCAACTGTACTTAAATAAAAAAAAAAAGGGGGGGGACAGGGGTACCCGGGTGGCTCAGTCAGTTAAGCATCTGACTTCGGCTCAGGTCGTGATCTCGTGGTTTGTGAGTTTGAGGCCTGTGTTGGGCTCTGTGCTAACAGTGCAGAGCCTGCTTGGGATTCTCTCTCTCCCTCTCTCTCTGCTCCTCCCCAACTTGTACTTTCTTTCTCTCAAAATAAATAAACTTAAAAAAAAAAAATTAAAAAGGACAAACATGGAGGGTGCACTTCTGTTTTCTTCCTTTTTTCCTGGGTTTTCTAGGTGATGACACTGAACCCACTAAAGCCCCTAAATCTAGAGAAGATTGGTTTTCTCCCAAGAAGTGGGTTGGGGGAGGGGAGCAAGGAAACTCAGGTGTATTTCCCACTTGTCTTTTACGAGCCACCAGAGGCTTAATCCGGTGGTGAAGAGCACGGACCTGGAGCCAGCTGACCTGGGTTTGCTGCTTCCACCACGTCCTAGCTGGTTACTTGGGGGCAACGTAACTTCTCTGTGCCTTAGTTTTCTCCTTGGTAAATGGGGATAACGACTGTATCTGCCTCAAAGGGTCACCACGATGATTAAGTGGGAGAACATGTGTGTGGAGTGCTCAGAGAACACTGGGAGTCCCCCTCATCCACCGGCCAGCCTACAAAGGTCCCAAGAAGTGGGGCAGAGCTGCCTTGTGCTTCCAGTGTGTGCTCAGGCTTGACTCCAGGTCTAACCAGAATGTGTTTACTGCCTCCCCCCTCCTCCCAGGAGTGTGCTGATGCCGCCTCCCCAGCTCTGTCACTGGCTGAACTGAGGACATCATGTAGCGACAGTGATCTGGCTGCCGAGTTCGCCAATGCCATCCGTCGGTAAGCACCCTTCCCGTGACCCTGGTGAGCAGTTTATTCCGGAAGCAATGGCTTTCTTCTGAGTTCTCTTGGCTGCTCATGTCAGCTCTTCATGGGTCATTATAGACTGGCCCGGGAAAGAGTATGTGCTGGTATGTCCACTTTTACCCAGGCCTTGGAGGCTCAACATGGAGAAGCCCTGCTGGTGCCAGGCCTCTGGAAAGGGGAGTGGCAGGGGACAGCATATAGGCAGTCATTTCATCAGCGAGTAGAAAATGTCTTTGCTTTTTTGTTGTGCTGTTGTATTGACTAGAACCTTCAGGACAGTGTCAAATGGTGATGATCAAACAGGCATCGTCAGGGGGAATACTGCCTTTCAGCATCATATGTGAAGTCGTCATATGTGTATTTACTCAGTCCTGGACATTTTTTCTCTACTGTTTCAGTGTTCCTACCCCTCCCTTCTTCCTCTCTTCCTGCAAGGAGGGTGCTGACTCCTCCAGATCTCTCTCCCAGATCGTAACATTGCATATTCCCGCCATCCTTTTGCAGCGCTATCCAGTAGGCATGGAATGCAAGCCACCTAGGAAATTTAACATTTTCTAGTAGCCACACTCCAAAAGTAAAAAGAAAGCAGTAAATCCACTTTATTTAACCTAGTGTATCCAAAATATTTCAACGTGTAGAGTATTTTTTTAAAAGATGTATTAAGATAGTTTTCCCTCCTCCTCCTCCTCCTCCTCCTCCTCCTCCTCCTCCTCCTCCTCCTCCTCTTCTTCTTCTTCTTCTTCTTCTTCTTCTTCTTCTCTTTCCTCTTCTCCTTCTTCCTTTTTCTTCACTAAGTCTTCAAATATAGTATCTATTTTACACTCACAGCACATCTCAAATTCAAACCAAGTGTCAAGTGCACAGGAGCTCACGTAGCCCTTCCGAAGAGGTTCTTCCACTCAGTTTTCCAGCTCACAAATGGATTCTAAGCTACACCCATTGTGTCTGGCTTCCATACTGAGTTTTCCTATTTGGGTGATGAAATCGATAATCTCTTTTTTTATTTGGGTGATGAAAACTATCCTCTCTTTTTTAACAAGATGAGGCTATCTGAGGATATTTATTAGACATATTCTAAGACATTATTTTGTCTGCTGTATTAACTCTGTTTCCTCACACGTAAGTTCTTTTTAGAGTGGAGTTCTGTGACTCTCCGTCTGGGGTCACAAGCCCAACTTCTGGGCTTCCTGTTCTCCCGGCTGACAACAGCTGTCTGGCTGCATATGTGGCCCGCCTGTCTGGTCCCCTCCTGTCCAGATGGCTGGCGCTTCCAGTTGGAGCACTTCAGAATCCCCTCCCTCCTTTTGTAGCAGCTTTTTTTCTCTGTGCATTTTGCGTTGTTTCCCTTTTCAATAAGGAAAAAAACCTGCCTTTCATTTTTTTATGATTGCTCATGGTTTCTGGTATACAAAGAGCACTCCTTGCTTTCTTGACATGCTTGAGGACTTTTAAAAAATGGGTTTCCTGTCATTTCTGGGGACTTGGGGGTCAGAGGGGACGGCTACAGTAGACTTTCCGGCTGCTGTGCTGACCCAGCTGGGGCTGTTTATGTTACAGTGTGGCCTCCAAGCATGGGGCGTGGGGGGGGGATGGAAGGCTGCCTGTGGGGAACTTCACTACCCTCCTGATTTACTCACTGTCCCGTTTCGTCTCCCCTTCCAAGCCTTAGTGGCTCTGTTTTCACATTGCCAGCCCCTCTGGCCATGAGGTGAGATTTAATTGCTTTGCTTGAGGCGGGAGGAGAAAAGCAGCCCAAGGAAAATGCCCGCAACAAATCCTAATGACTTGACTGTGCCAGAAACATGGGATGCGAATCCACTCCCTGCTTCCAACTGGGAGCCATTTGGATATTGTATTCTCAATTTTTCACATTCCCCAAACCCCCAAGGCCTTTGCTGGCACAAGGAGGATGCAGGTTCTGCTGACTAAACAGAGAGAGACTTCATTTGTTCTGTCAGTCACGACAGGCTTCCAATCACCAGCCGAAAGTTGGTTAGCATGGATTTCTAATCAAGACCCAGATAGATGGAGCCAAGAAAGAACCCACAGGACTGCAGGAAAAAGGAAAATAACATCATTATACCGTAAATATAGCTTAGGAACTGGAATAATCATTTCATGAGGGTATATAACACGAATAACCTGAGAGCTGAGGTTTTGGGGGTGTTTTTATTTTTAAAAATCAAGTGGAAGCTCACATCTTCTTTGAAGCTCTTAAATCACTGCCGAACTAGTGGTGGAAGTTAGCTGAGGGAATCGCCCTCTATTTTCAGCAATATCTCTCCCTTGGAAGAAGGATGGTTGCAAACAACAAAGTTGTGGGCCCAGGCATCCAGGCTGCACAGAGCGGGGGTAGAGAGGGGCTTGGGAGACGGGCTAAGCAGCACTCTTTTTTTGAGGAGAAACCTCTCAGGAAGGTAGGTGCCTTGCTGGTTCTAGGTCACTGCCCCAGGCAAGTCTCCCTGCCAGCTACCTCTCTGGGTGTCAGCCTCCGTCAGTCTTTCCCCACCCAACCCCCACCCTCTTGGGTCTTCTCCCAACCTTCTGTTTGGAATCAAACCAAGACTCCAGACAATCACACGTTGACTGTGTAACTCCCATCTGGTCTGATTTCGTTCCCTCCACTTGCACGAACATTCATTGTGCTTTACTGGCACCAGCATGACCATAAAACCCCATCTGGATGACCAGGTTTCCAGTCTTGCACAGAAGTTTTCTTATCAGGGCACCTTGTTTTTGCTGTGGTCCACACAAGCTGTGTGCCACGAAACCCTGCTTCCTCTCAGATCCCTCTCTTGCTCTTGTCCTAGTAAAATGGAAGTGAATGACCTTTCCACCGAAGAAGTGAACTGTAAAAATGCAGTCGAGAATGTATTTTCAGAAATGACTCTCTGTACTTACATGGTGTTTGCGTAGCCTGCCTTTGGGACCTGAGCACAGCTGAAAAGAGAGGCTGTTTCATCTCCATCATATTCTTGGGAGGCAGTGAGGAGCAGGCACTGCTCTCCATGTGATGGGGGTGGGCTGGGGACTAGCACAGCAAGGCTGAGTAGTTTCCCAAGGTCACACAGGGAGGCAGTGGGACATTTGTGCGCTTTTACCTTCTCTGCTGCGCTCCCCCCCCCCCCAGCCGTGTGCTGGCAGAAGTGCTAACAGATGAGTGTGAGCTGAGCTCACATGTATGGGCTCACTTGAAGAATCCGCCCACTGTAGTGTGCATGGTCTGGCCAGAGAGGAACATCTGTGCCCCTGGTACATGACTGTGCATCTGTCTAGCAGATGCTGAGGGCAAATGAAGTGCTGGGGTCCGGGGGGCAAACTTCCTCAAACGCACAGACTCTGGGTCCTGTTGGTTAAAAGGTAGGGATACTGTGCTCTTCAGTGCTAGATAACAAGAATGGAGCTTGTGACATGGTGACCACCTCAGACGATTGCACATCCACCTGTCACTAGGCCCCCAAGCAGGGCAAGACCCCACCTGGGGAGATCAGGACCTGGCTCCGACTCCGACACAGCCACCTGCAGAAGCCGGCCACCCTGCTGGGGGCATCTAGTCCCAGGCCCCCGAGGGGCGCTGCTGAGCCCTGTAGGGAACTGGAATCTACCACCTGTGCATGCACGTGTGCCAGATCATTCTGTAAAATGCCACCTAAAGGTGTCATCCACACATGACCGTGGCCACTCTGTCCAGGGACCAGATGTGCCCGACTCATCAAGCAGAGATGCACCTAGACATCCTTTTCTCTCTCTGATGAGTAATGAGCCCACTGCAGTTTGGAGAAGAGCTGCATATCAGATCCCTGAGAGGAGACCTCTAGGGCAGGTGGGCCCCCCCTGACTGGTGTGGTCATGAGACACCAGATCTGGGTCACCTGGATGTGTCCCAATTGGGAGTGGAGCTGGCAGGAAGGAGTGGGTGCAGGAGGCAATGTCTCAGAGTTCATCGAGATGGAGCGGGAACACCTCCTATTCTCTCTGGCCCGTGGGCCTGCCAGTGTGCGTGCAAGGCAGGAGGCAAAGAATTCCAGATGACAGACCTCGACACACCTACCTGCAGGAGTGACACAAGAACCAGGAAAAGATGTTTGAGAGCAAGGTGGCCAGCCATTCAAACTGGAGTTGGTTGAGAATGGGAGAGCTGGCTGGAGAAGGGTGCTGTGCCAGGAGCAGATCCGTGAGGAACGGGCCCAAGGAAGGAGACTCCGGAGCACGTGTGTGTGCTCGAGAATGCCGCAGCGGAGTTGGGCGGGGGTCTTTGGGCCTCTCCAAGTGACTTTGTGAGATGCAAATCTGATGGTTACCCTGCATCGGCGTTCTGTTGCCATGTAACAAATCATCACAAGCTTAGTGGTTTAAGACCACACCCATTTATTAGCTCGTGTTGTGCGTGGGTCAGAAATACCAGGCACAGCATGACTGGCTCCTCTCGCTTAGGGCCATGCTCTCATCTGAGGCTCTCGGGAAGAATCTGCCTCCAACTCCTTCTGCCTGTTGGCAGGTCAGTTCTTTGTGGCTGTAGGGCTCACCTCGCATTTTCTTGCTGGTTGTTGGCCAGTGATAACTCGACTCCTAGAGGCCTCTGAAATACCTTCTGCACTTCCATTCTGAAAGTCAGCAAGGAGAACCTCCCCACTCATCAAATCCCTTTCCTGCTCTAAATCTTTTCCAGGAAGAGCCCGGCCCCTTTTGAGGGCTCACCTAATTAGGTCAGGTCTACCCAGAATAATCTTCTTATCTTAAAAGATCAGCTGTTTGGGGTCTTAATTACATCTGCAAAAATCTCTCACAGCAGCACCTAGGTTAGTTTTGATTGAATCACTGGTGTGTTGAAGGTGTGTCTATTCACGCCTGTGATCTTGGGGGCCATTTTAGAATTCTACCCAGTTCTCCTGGTTACTTAAAACCTTCCAGTGACTCACAGTCGTCGGTGTCCAAATTCCTTAGCCAGTGTGTGATCTGACCCCTGCCTGATTCTCCACCCTCACCTCCTATCATGTGCACCACCCCCCCGCCCCCCCGCCCCCCCGCCCCCACCGCCACCCTGAGTCACACCAGACCACTTATTCTCTGTTGTGCCTCTGGGACTTCACTCCTGCTGCTGCTCCTGCCCTCATATCACCTAACCCCACACCCCAAGCACTCAAGTCACTGTGCCTCTGTTTCACCTGCCACCCCTTGCAGAAGGAGAGTCCCTTTTGGGCAGGGATCATGGCTTACTCACCCAGGTATATGACCTCAACTCGGATGCCTTTGTTCCTTCTAAATGGTCCCTAAATTCTCTCAGCCTCATTTCTCTCTGCTAGAGAGAAAATGCTAGAGCCTCAAAATACAGCATGTCCAGAGGCATCTGTGTGGCTCAGTCAGTTAAGTGTCCAACTCTTGATCTCAGCTCAGGTCATGATCTCAGTTTGTGAGATCGAGCCCTGTGTGGGGCTCTCCACTGACAGCATGGAGCCTGCGTGGGATTCTCTCTCCCTCTCTGTCCTTCCCTGGCTTGCACGTGCGTGCTCATGCTCTAACTAACTTAACAACAACAACAAAAGTATTAAAAAAAAAAAAAAAAAAACCACGGCATGTCCAAAACAAATTGTAATCTGTTGGCTCCTGCACTTTGAAATTGGCCTCTTCTTCAGAATTCTTACTTATTACAAATTATATTTTTCTAATGATCCAGGATTACAACTTTGAAGTTTCTCTCTCTACCTCCTGTTAGCATAGGTGGTTCTTTCCCTTAAAATCCTAGTCATTCCTGACCATTTGCATTGTCTTCTCCTGAGGTTAGCCCTCGACTCCTCAGGACTCTGGGAGTAGCATCCTGACTGGTCATTCTGCCGTTAGGCTCACCCTGCATTCTGCCACCAAATATGCCTTTGAGCAGCACACTTCCGATCAGGTTGCTCTGCAGACATCTTCAGAGTCTTGGCATCTGAGATCGTCTGTATATTAGCTTGCTAGCCCATTTTCAGGTGTTTCTCCTGTACAGAGTCTGTAGTCCAAGTTTATCTGGACAATCATCTTCCCGGGAGCATCCTCTTCACCTTATGCCCCTGTCTCTCTCAACCTGTGGACCCCACGTCTCATCCCCTCCAGTAGGACACTTACCTTCCTGAAGCTTTCCTATCACCTCCACCATGTACCTACCTGCTCTTCTCTATGCCCCTACAGGTGCTGACCAGGAGCCTTCTCAGTTCAAAGCCAAGTCCAAGTTACAAAAATGTGCCCGGCTCTAGAAGTCTTCCAGACTTGTAGGAAGCACATGTCCATGAAAGGACAAAAGATGGCACCAGTTGACCCCTGTTATTAGCAGCTATGGATTAATAATGGCTTTGAGCCATACAAAGAGTAGAATAAATGAAGAGGGAATTAGCTGTGGTCCTTTTTAGAGCAGGAGCCCCCGTGAGCAAAACAGCAGCAGAATCTTCACTATTTTGTCAGTAGGGCCACTATTTTAAACGGTGCTATTTTATTAAACTTGTATCTGCTGATTCTTCATATTTGGCTGATTTAGAATAGCAATCAGATAACAAAAGTTGTGCTTAGAATTCTGTAGATGCACGTGGATCTGCAGGATGTTAATGGGGTACAAAGTGCACCTGTGAGTTGATTAGCATGTAAATAACTTGCTGAGCCAGGGCCTCAAAGGGCATAGGTAAAAACCAATGTTCACCACACACACCCCCGTGAGGTGGGCGGAGCTTGGGTAACTGACATTTCTTTTCATTTCTGTCGTCCCCTCCATCCCCTCCACTCCCAGAGCCCAGACAGAAGGCCTTTCCCCAGATCTCCTAGAAGCAGAGTGCCTTGCAGCCGCAGGTAAAAGCAGTGGCCCGCCTGTGGACACATAGCTGCATTTCCTGGGCAAGAAACATGGTCACGGGAAGTCTGGGCCAGAAAAGATGGTTATGCTCATCTTGCTGCTACTCCCAGCAAAATGTAGCCACGCTCCAACGTTAACACCTGCAGAGCGTCATTACCTGGGGCCACCTCATCCTCAGCGCCACAGGCATGGGCTCTTCTCTAGAGGTCTTTATCCCCCTGCCCCGTGCCTCCCTTTGTGACCCACAGCGAGTTGCTGAAGAGCACAGGCTTGCACACAGACCGTGGGGCACATGCCAATTCCATGGGCATACTGGCAAGTCGCTTAAGTGGGTCTCAAGTTCCTCATCTGAAAAACTAGAAGAGTACTAATAGCACTGACCGCCAAGGGTCATTGTGAGAAGTAAGTAACTCCATCTGTGTGACGGACTTAGAGACTGCTGTTAGCGCTGCCTGGCTTTTCTCAAAGGTCAGTGCAGTTACAGACTCTGATGATGACCATGAGGGAAATAACTAGAGTGATGTGATACAGTCACTATGGAGATGGGTTTTTTTAAATTAAATACAGATTGCAATGAATAGTATGGAGGAAATGACAAGGTACTGTGACGGCATACCTCTGGGACATATGTTTAGATGGGTAGGCAAGGTGGGCTTTCACAAAGAGGTGACATTTAAGCTGACATGAGAAAGAGGAAAGGTAGCCAAGTGGAAGAAGCACATGTCGAGCAGGGGGAACCTAGTACAGGGTTGTGTGGTGGGAAACAGCATAGTGTGTGCGGGGAACTGAGAGGATTCCAGGCTGCAAGGGGGAGGGTGATACCCAACACTGGGTAGGCAGAGGTCGGGTCAAGCAGGGCCTCTGAGATCAATGTGAGACCGCAGACTTGACTCTAAGTGCAGGTGGAAGGCACTGAAGGACAATAATATGATCTGATTTGTCCTATTAAAGAATTAGCCAGTAGCTGTGTGAGGACCAGTCCAGAGGGTGCAGAAGTGAAGCAGAGACCCCAGTTAGGAGGCGCTCATGGTCGGCAGTGAGGGCAGCCTGGACCTCTAGGCGGTGGGGCAGAATTTTCACAAGGCTTGGTGGATGGGGATTGCCATTGAGTGGAGGTGGAGGACAAGGAAAGGGAGGAGTTGGGCTGATTCTAGACTGGTGACTGCAGCTGGGCTGTGTTGCTGTCTGCTGACAGGGCAGGAAGGGTGGATTGGAACGATGATCTGGAAGGTTCTGCTCCAGGCATGATAAATAGACGCCTTTTGAGTAGAGATGTCAAATAGACAAGTCCAGAGATCCAAGGAAGGGCCTGGAAATAACAACTTGGAAGCTTCCAGCACGTAGGTCACTTTTAGGAACGTAAATGGGAATGGAGAGAGGCAAGTAAAGAAAGGGTAGGACCCAAAATTCGGCCCAAGTCCTAAATACTTGGGGATTTCGAGTCGGGCAGTGAAAGAGGAGTCTGTGCGGAACAGGGAGGGACGGCTGGGACCACACGGTGGAAGGCCGAGTGGGCTCAGGGCTCCCGAGTGAAGGATGAAGGTGCGCGTGCACCAGGAAGAGGGGAAGGGGTAGGCAGCTGAGGTCCTGGGTGACCTGACGAGTAGTGGCAGTGGAGAGGAAGCCTGCTGGGGTTCACAAGTGGAAGGGGAGGGAGAGAGGAACCACATATGCAGACGATTCTCGCTATTGAGTAATTGTGTGTATAACGAGCAATTACCCAGAGATTGCAGGCCGTGTGGCTGTGTGGCTGCAGTTCCCCGCGGTTTGGTCTGATCGCAGCCTGTGCGGAAGGTCTCCTGACGTCCTCACAGCCTCTCGCCCTGTTGCTCCCCTGGCGTGCCCACCACGTTTGGGTTTGTGATTATAGTGCCCACCGGCCTTTTTGTTTTGGAGACAGCGTACCCCCTCCCTCGTGGCTGGTGAGCCCTCCCCTCCTCCCGGGCACTGCGGCCCTCTCTGGACCACACATGTGCTGCCACTTACAGGTGCTGACGTTGAAAAGAAAAACCGCCCCTGGCTCTGTGGTGAGAGGCTCACAGGACCCTCGGGGAGCAGGAAGGACCATCGTTTTGGGTGGAGCGGGGGACCCTTGACTGAAATGTGTGCGCAGGCGGGTGCCACAGGCTTGCACAGAGTGCTACCAAAAAGAGAGACTTTTCACCTGCTGGGGGAGGCTCGTGTTCCTGAGTCAGGAAACCAGGAAGAAGGCAAGGATGATGTTGTTCTGGGCGTTCCAGAAAACACCGTATTGGAGGGGCAGAGGGAGCATGTCGTGTTTAATGTTTACTTTCTTTTCTGTGTGGAGCCAAGAAAGTGGTGTGTTAGCCTCATTATCTTATCTAGACACAGTATAAATTCTTTCTCGGCTAAAGGCCAAGAAAAATTTGAACCAGAAACTAGAGGGAACAGGACGTGAATGATTGAGGTTCCAAAGTGACTGGAATAAGAACTTCCAGAAACCAAGGAAAGTGGTAGACTTAAGGAAAGTGTGCCCCCCTGCGTGTCCTATCGCATTCAGATCCAGAACCTTCTGAGACCGCGTGAGGTACATCATACATCTGGCGAGGAACACTTAGCCTTACCCATTTCGTAAATTTGCTTGGTAGTTAGAATCACCTGGGTGCTCTTGGGCCTCACCCCAAACCTACTGACGTGGAATCCAGGGTGACCCCTGGTGCTGTGCTGCAAGCACGTGCGCTGGTCCCCTGGTGACAGAACACAGGTCACAAATGGAAGTCATGTGGGCAATTTAAACTTTATTAGTAGCCACGTTTAAAACTTAAAAAAACAAAAGATGAAATTTACTCTAGTAAAATGTTTAGCTCAATATATCCAAAATATCATTTTAACATATAATCAATATTTTTTCAATGTTTATTTTTTTTTTTAATTTTTTTAACGTTTTATTTATTTTTGAGACAGAGAGAGAGCATGAACGGGGGAGGGGCAGAGAGAGACGGAGTCATAGCATCTGAAGCAGGCTCCAGGCTCTGAGCCATCAGCCCAGAGCCCAACGCGGGCCTCGAACTCATGGACCACGAGATCGTGACCTGAGCTGAAGTCGGACGCCCAACCGACTGAGCCACCCAGGAGCCCCTCAATGTTTATTTTTAAGAGAGAGAGAGAGAGAGCTAGAAGGGGAGGAGCAGAGAGAGAGGGAGACACAGAATCCGAAGCAGGCTCCAGGCTCTGAGTTGTCAGCACAGAGCCCGACATGGGGCTTGAACTCACGAACCATGAGATCATGACCTGAGCTGAAGTCGGACGCTCAACTGACCAAGTCACCCAGGCACCCCAATATTTTTTTTAAGTTTATTTAGAGACAGAATGCATGCACGTGCTTGAGCACGCAAGCAGGGGAGGGATAGGGAAACAGAGAATCCCAAGCAGGCTCACAGATCCCACGAACCATGGGATCGTGACCTGAGCTGAAATCAAGAGTTGGACGCTTAACCGACTGAGCCACCCAGGCACCCCGCAATATTTTAAAAGTTGTTGAAATATTTTACGTTTTTTCTTTTTTTTTCCACATCAAGTCCTGAAATTTTGGTGTGTGTTTACACTTGCAGCATATCTGGGTTTGGACCAGCCATGCTTCAGGTGCTCAGATGGCCGCGGTGGCTAGTGCTGCCCTACTGGTGGTGTGGACGTAGAGTTGTAGCTGGGGCGCAGGGGTGCAAGAGCACCTGGTGCTGGGGGTCACACAGACCAAGTTTGGCCACTCACCACTGACAAAATCCAAAGGCAGAGAGGTGAGTGGTAGTGACACAAGAAGGGAATTTACTTGAGTGAGGCCAACACCGGGAAGACGTGGACTGTTGGCTTAAATACTGCCTCCATAGTGCTGAAGATACTTCTAGGTTTATGTAGGGAAAAGGTGGGACAGAGGTCAGCGGGTGCATGCAGGGTTTTGCTGGCTCAGGGTAGTCATTGCTTAAGGGGATAGTTTCGGTTCCCATCAGGGGATGCTTTGCCTGCACGTCTTTTGCCTGAGTTCAGAGATAAACTGGAAAGAAAAACTTAATTGGAAAGTGCAGACTAAGGTCAAAATGGAGGTAAAGTCCTCTTTCATGGTCACTTCAAAGTGGTTTCGTATTTCAGTCGACGAGTGACACTTGGAACCATGACTCCTATGACAGGTGTCTGCCTCACTCAAATGAAAACAGGTAAAGTAACCCATGTTTTAGGGGTAGGTTTGAAATTTGGCCTCATCTTTGTATCAGTAAATAAATCAGCATCCTGGTTCTGTCCTGGAATCTGTACAAACAGGTGCACTCTCATCTCCTTCCTGAGGCCCAGGGAGTTCTTAGAGGCAACTCGCAGCTCCCAGTGTGCCCCTGCCCCTCAGTTGGGCAGGGCCTCTCCTCTGTCTTCCCAGTCCTGAAAAGCCTGCCAGGTCCGGAAAAATTCCCTCCGGTCCCCCAGGGGCCTGGGTATTGGGGCAAAGGAACCCTTTGTTTTGTGGTGAGCCTGGGATTTCCATATTCTCTAGGCTGGTGGGGCAGGGGTGTGGATGGAATTGGGGTGGGAAAGGGTATCGCTCTGGGCAGTTTTTTTGTTTTGAATTTATTGAGTTCATGGTGACATTTTAAATTCACTTCATGATTTTTTTTCCCCTTTACACTATTCATCAACTTTAGAACAAAAGACAAAAGAATCGGAACAGTAACAAAAAATGTAGGACAAATAACCCCTTCCCCATTCTTAATAGCCAGAAGGAAGGGGGAGAAATCTTTCCTGTTGTCCTCACATTGCCTCAACTGACAGAGGGCTGCCTGTCACCACCCTCCATGACACTTCTCACTTCTGCTAGAAAATTGTCCGCTCTCTGCATTACAGTAGTAAATGCAACCAGATCTGAGATCTCCTGGGTGCTGCTAGGGCCCCTAAGACACTCACATTCCTCAGGAATTGCTCTGCAGCCGCCCTGGCTCCAGTTCCCTTAGGGTGGGTGCGAGGATTCACTGAGTAGTCATAGGGACTTAGGGCTGGTTGTTAGGTTTCCTTTAAAAAGACCTTTCCCCCTCCATCCTCACAAAAGCAAGCCTAGATTTTTGTGTCGCAGTTCTTTCATTAGTGAGCTTGTCGGAAAGCCCGACTTGCGCTTAGAGTAACTGGAAGCAGAAACGTAAAAGATATTTGAAAAGCCAGGAAGGGCTAGCCCATCTGTGCACCCTCCCACAGCCCTCCTACAGGAAGCGTTACCACTGAGACTGGTTCTCACACACTTTACAAAAAGCATACAAGAAATTACAAAAACTGTAAGCAATGCAGAAGTGAGTAAAGTAAAACATGAGAGAGCCATCAGTCACCCCTTCTGGGAGTTACCCGTTGTTGAGTGGTGGGTAGCTCTCTGGTCTGTTAAGAGTGTCTCGTCTGGTAGTTGTTAGAGTGTCTGAGCCGTTCCCGCTCAGATTTTTAGTTGTCTTTGCAAAACTGGCATCCAGTAGAACTTGTCCTTTTCACTTAACGATACATCAGATACCTTTCCATGCCAGTGCACGATGATCTGCATTTTTAACAAATAGTTGCAGGGCATTTCAATAGAACCAGTATACCTTAATGAACTTAGCCAGTCCCCTGGTTGGTCCCCATTCTTAGCTGTTGTAACCAGTACTGAAGTGAGTCCAGCTGTAATCTCATGTGTCTTTAGGCACCTACATGTGCTGTAAGAATAATTCCTTGAAATCAGGTTGTCTACTCAAGGAGTATGTTCACTTTTTATTTTGCTACATGCTTCCAAATTGCCTTCCAGAACAGTTGTGCTCACGTACATTTGTCGTCCACTCATGCATCATTTTTAGAGGAATTTCTTCCGTAAATCCTGGTTTCTCATTATGCTCCAAGGAATCTGATACCTTCAGTGAGTTGTTATGAAGCTATTTTAACAACTTTTGTCCCGGAGAAGCTGTCACCCAGGCATGGTGCTGGGTACCACCAGAGTATATTTGAGTAAGGTCTTTGCCACCTTAGAGCCTACATGCTAATGGGGGAACTTGGTGAGTGAATTCAAATAAAACAGATCAGATGGTGCTGCATGTGACACTTGGGACTATGTGGTAACACTGTGCCTCTTGAGGGAAGGTCTCATTAATGCTTCCCTGCCCAGGTCTCACGCTCTTGAGGAAATCACAGGAAGGCAATATGCACATTGGACACCAGAAACCTCCCATAACTGAACCCTAAGTCAATTACTTTGAGTTCCTCTAGCAGGAAAGAGCCCAAGGAACTTGAAACCATGGGGCAGGGGGTTTTCAAAGTGCAAATCTAATTTAAATACTTTAAAGGGGGAACAAGGACCTTTAAAATGAGAATATTGATTTCCACTCCATCAGTACTGCTTTTTGTGTTTCTGCAGAAGTAGTACATGTTGATTTCACCTAGTAGGGACTTGTCCAGGGTAGGCAGCCCAGACCAGAGGTTTTGTACTCAAATCAGGGTGATTCAAGAGATGCTTCAGCACACTTGGAAAAGAGGAGTGTGGGCCCCAGATAAGGTTTTGTGGTCAAGCTGTACTTGTGGCTGAGCATTTGGTATGCCCAAGCAGAAACTTCTAGACTGCCTTATTTCCCATAGCTGGAAGGCTACAACCTCCCGCCTTATTCCTTTGTGACACAAGACGGACAGCTGAGATCTCTAAGGGGCTCTTCTCATTAAAGAAAGCAGTGCTGAGATGTTCTGGTTCTGCTGAGCGGAAGGTGAACTCTTGACCCTCTAGTAACTTCCTCTTCGTACCTGCCTTTTGACTTCACAAGCTAAACCTTCCTCTCTGCCACCACTTGCAGGGTAATAGCCACCGCCCCCATCATGTCAAGTTACTCAAGGCGTGCTCTGTCTCTCCTTTGATACAGAGAAAAGAAGTTAAAGGCCAGAGTGCAAGAGCTGGTGAGCGCTTTGGAAAGACTCACCAAGAGCAGTGAAATCCGACACCAGCAATCAGCAGAGTTCGTGAATGACCTAAAGCGAGCCAACAGGTAAAATCTCCATTTGTGGGATTCTCAAGGGTGCCTGGACTCCCACACCAGGGAGGGCAGGTCCATAATTACTGGAAACCAGTACTGGAATGAAAAGTCCTCACCTGCCCTCCCCCACTCCCCCAGCCTGGTCTTCCCTAGAGCATTACATAGTGTTACGTATGTTACATAGATGACTAAGAAATACTCAGTAAAGGCCTGTCCTTGGGCCACATGTTTGGGAAATACAGCACACTGTGGTCCCCTTAACAATTAACACAGTAAAGGTTCTGAGAAGTCCTACAATGAAAAGATATGTTTGTGTTTAAGCCAACGTCTTCCAAACAAAATTGGCTACAGAACCTTTCTTGAGCATTTATTTTGTATTTATTTGTCTTGAGTAAACTCTGCCCCTGACGTGGGGCTTGAACTCACAACTCCAAGATGGAGACGCTCACTCTACCAACAGAGCCAGCCAGGCACCCCTATTTGAGCAACACTTAATATCCGGTGGAACACTTTACAGAGCACTGCTCTAAGGCAGCAGTCTCAAACTTTTTGGGCTCAGGACCCCTTTATGTTCATAAAACTTGAGGAACTCAAAGAACTTTGTTTTCAAATTATTTATTGATAAATCTCACTTTAGAAACTAAAACCGAGACAAATGTCTGTAACTTTTTATTCATTTACAAGAAAATAAAATAAATTTACATATAATGCAACTGGCACTTATTTAAAAAATAACTATTTTCCAAAAAGATAATTAGAAAAGTGGTACCGTTTTTACAATTTGGAAATCTATTTAATGTCTGGTTTAGGGGCGCCTGGGTGGCTCGGTTGAGCATCCGACTCTTGGTATCTGCTCAGGTCGTGATCTTACAGGTTGTCGAAGGAGTGCGTCCACGCTGTCAACGCAGAGCCTGCTTTGGATTCTCCCTCCCTCCCTCTGCCCCTCCCCCCCCACCTGTTGCACACATGCGCACGCTCTCAAAATAAACTGGTGTAATAGGACACACATCCATTTCTACAGGCAATATATTGTTTTGAAATAAATCCGGAATATCTAGCTTCACACAGATGTGTAGTTAAGAGGTAAAGGACCTCCAAGGCCTCTCCTGAGGGGGTTTTGGGAATCTCTGGGAGTCTGTTCTCAGACCACACTTGGAGGACCTCACTGTACATGGAATGGACTGGGGTGCTATTTTGAACCAGACAGGGTATTAGGACTTGATCACCCCCTGTTCTCTTCCACCATGCTCTTTATAAGTTCTTTGTAAGAACTTTGTAAGTTCACAAAGGCTTATATTCCATGTTTGGCTGGCAATGTTAGTTTATGGCCTCGTGCTCTGAATCCCACCAGCCCAAAGTGTAAAGAGAAGTCATCGAGCCTCTGTGCCCACCTCCTAGGTGAGGTCACTTAGACTGCAGGGCTTGAGGAACACTCTTGGTAGTTTACACTCGACCATCTGTTGTAGGCAGCCGTGGAACAACAAAAAGATCCAGATTCACCGTTTGTATTTAAATGACAGATTTCTGGAATTCAGCTGCCTTTTCTGTTACTGATTTTGGATGTGGCTAGTCTGGGTTGTTGGTTTACACTCCTCCTAACAGATTAGGGAGAAGTCTCTAGCACGGAAACTAACTACAGTTAAGCCAACAGGTGAATGGCCATGAGCGCAGAACACCTGACTTCAGATTCCTACTTTAGAGACCGAGGGACCGCTCTCTGGACCTGGTTACCCAGCAGACGGTAGTGTGTGCCTCAACACTCCAAATAATTCGTCCTTCTCCTCCCCTCTTCCTCCCACAGCAACTTGGTGGCTGCCTATGAGAAAGCAAAGAAGAAGCATCAGAACAAACTGAAGAAGTTGGAGTCTCAGATGATGGCCATGGTGGAGAGACACGAGACCCAAGTGAGGATGCTTAAGCAAAGAATAGCTCTGCTGGAGGAGGAGAACTCAAGGCCACACACCAATGAAACTTCACTTTAATCAGCACTTGGGCACCAAAGCTCCTTCCATGGAAGCTAAACTCTAGCAGTTAACCGGGGACAGAAGCACCCCGGAGGCAGAGCACCTGGTGGGAGAGTGACAAAAAGGAAGGTTGGCAGGTAGGTCAGCACCTGCATAGTGGAGTGCCATGGACTCATCAGCCCCAGGGGCGAGTGGCCTGGTGACACCGTGTAGACTATCCAGAGGCTCCCGCCCCTCCCCTCCCAGGCCCACGGACAGCCTGTAAATACCTGCTCTGTGCGCCATGCTCAGTAGGCCTTGCTTCTGCTCTCAGCCCCGGCAGTCACTCTCCCACCTGTTCTGGAGCTTGTGCATCGGTGGTACCCTCGGCATTTGTTTTACAAGACTGTCCATTCTTTCCTTATCTTTGACACCCCATTTCTCCTCTTTCTTCTTCAGAGATAAATGCTGACAAAACATGGGAGTGGGGAGGGGTTGTCTTCAGCCTCTAGAACTGATTTGCTTATTGCAACCAGGCCTTTGGTGTTCAAGTCCCACTACCAACCCCAAGACAGACGGTCGCTCAGAGGTGCTCTGGAAGGTAGATTACAGGGGGGTGGTGCATAGGCATCGCTTCTGGTCCCTGATACATTTGAAGTTATGGGGGAGCAACCCCAGGGCTATGCCTGACAGCTCTGTTTGGGAGAATGAGACTTCTTTCACCTCTCACTGTGGATGTAGGGATGGGAAGGGCACTTTCTTTTGACTCTGGGATTTTCCCTCCCAGTGGAGCCTTATTAAAGCCAAGACTTAGAGCTGAGATAGTCCTATTGATACATATAGTGGAACTAAAATTTTACCAGGAGTTTCTTCAAGAGCAGAGGAGCATTAGTACTTTTGCCCACCCCAGGGCACCACATAATTGCTGTTCTGCATGAATCAAACAAAGCTCATGCACAGGACGAGAAACATAGCTCTGGACCTCTCTTTCTCTAAAGGCAAGAGGCAGGACATGGAGTAGACTGAATGTTTTGCAGGCTGATACCACCTATTGAAGAGACTGCTACTGAACCACCAGTTCAACTTCACTTCTGCTGTTAGGAAGGGCAGGGGGTGAAGAAATGGTTGTTGAGACCTCCTTTTATCCCCCTAGAGAAATGGCAGTTAGTATACGGTACTTAGTCCTTAAACAGGTTAAATCTCAAGAAAAATGCTGACAGGGCTGGGCGGGGACCAAAGTACCTGAATTCTTTCAGGAAGGCCTCCACCATCTTAAATTCATTATTCCATTCCTGTCTTTCAGTTCTTCTGTAGTTACCCTACACTGACATTTTCAAACACCACTTGCCTTTCATTCTGTAGCACCTGAAGATCCACCCAGTCTCCTGAGAACTGTATCTCAATGCCACAGTGCACGAAGTTTTGTTTATGACCAGGTCACATTACAGCCCCAATATCCGTGAGCTACTAAAGGTCTGTTTTCAGACAAGCTGAATTCATCAAGCCTTCTTTGCAATGGCGAAGGCCACTCCAGCCACCACCTTGGAGGGCAGGGCAGTTCTTTCCCAAAAGTGATCACCCTTCTTTCTCAGGCCAGCAGTGAAGCTGCCTGCCTTCAAACAAAACAAAACAAAAACCCGTGTAAGTCTGGAAGGACCAGCTTTTGGCTGCTTTGATCACTGTGAAAGTGCCCACTGGCTCCTGTTTCTGTTATGTATCTCTACTATTTAGCAAAGATGGTTCTTGTGATTTTTTTTTCTTAATTTTTACGCGTGTGATAAAGTTTCATTTTGTCATAAGGAAAATTTTATGGCTAAAAAAGTATGTGCAAAAGGGGTTTAAAAGGCAAAATGCTGGTTTTCCCCATTTTTCCAGTCTGCCTAGGGGAAACAGCCTCCCCTTAGCCAACTGGGATGTCCAGGGTGGGAAACCACTCATGGCTCTCCTGTTGACTGAACAGGCATCAGAAGTTTTAATTTCACCAACACTGAAAGGTATAGCTGACACAGGAATAAAATCGTCTGCTGACCTCTGTCTACCATTCTTGGTCCAAGTTAAAAGAGAACTCACTCTTTTAGGTTAGGTAAGTCATATAGGGTCATGTAACTCTTTCAGACTCGGGAGGTCTCAGCTCCTCCATTTTAAGCCCGGTATTACCCTACCTGGTCTCCTTTGAGTTTATCCTTCAACATCATACTTTTTAATATGTGGTGACTAGATCCAAACTATTTCCCCAGAAAACTGTTACTTTTATAAAGGTATGGAATAAAAAAGCAATTAAATAGTTGATTTCCTTTCCTTGTGTTTTTCAAATACTCCCTAAGACAAGATGCTGGTTGAAGGTGAACCAAGAGGCACTGATTTATTCTAATCATGAGTCCCACTAAAACCACATTGATTAAAAGTAAAAAAATTGCAGGTGCCTGAAAACCTGAGTTTTTCTTTCTAAATAGAAGCTGGTTAATTGACCTCTCCATAAAAGGTAAACAATGAAACAGATTTGACTTTCATGTTTTTGTTTTGCGGCTTCCTCAGTGGTTACTCCTTTTAGGCAGTCACCTTCTCTGTTCAGAGTTCAGTCTCTGGCTCTCAGAGAAACAGGCACAGGAAGAAAGGATCCATCTCACAGTTCCTTAGGGTTGTATTTCCCACTGCCGAATTAAGGCAAAAATCAGGCAAAAGAGACTGCAGTCTGTGGCTGGAGCGGCATCCATGTGTGGGCCCGCCAACTGATCTGATGTTCTGCCAAACCCCATCTGCACCAGCTGCCGAACTTCAACGGACTTGCAGGTGGGAAGATTCCTCTTTGAGACATACCAGAAGTTATTTATGGTTAAGTATGTTGTGTGATCAGACAGGTGAGATTTCTCATGCCCTTCCTCCATCCAGCTCATGCTCCAGTCCCAGCGGTACACACTAGATGTTTCATCACTGCCAATGCAGGTAATTAACTGTTTCATATTCGCTCTCATCTGCAAGCATGTCAAGTTCCTGAAGTTAATATCCATGTTGCCTGAAACTGGAATGTTCAGTTAATAAAAAAATTAAGCGCCAATTAAACATAATTGCTTAATTCTCCTTGGAGATGCATGCACCTGTTGCTAAGTCCTCCTCTGAGCCTGCGTCAGTACTTTCTACAGGGATCTCAGAGAACTTAATTAGAGCCCTGACATTCTACTCCAGAAAGGCAGTCCCAATTAGACCCAATGCGATTTTTTTCTCAAAAACTGTTAGGATGAGGCTAGTAAGGATTTTACTGCTCTAAGAAAAACTTGAAACTATTTGAAGATCTCCTAATTCCCACCTACATATAGATCCAATTATGTTATTCTAAATGAAGGAAAAAAAAACACCCCATAGTTTTAGCTCATCTGGACTGGAGTCTGTCAATGGCATGAATTTAAGAACCTCTATAGTATCCTAAAAATTCTTAATTCTATCAATTACCTAACTCAAAGCTCTCACGTGTTTGGAATATCATGTTCATGTTCTAAGTAAAGTAGTGAGAAGAGACATCAGGAGTACAGAAAATGACCAAAGCTTTTATTAATGACTTACGGAAATCCTAAGGATCCATAAAACTTGAAGCCATTTGCAAATGCCTAACTGGGAGTTAGGTCTCATCTGTGAAACTGCAGAAAGTGCAAAGATCATGTTCACTTAGTTTACAGCTGTACGTACATTTCTAGATGCAGCAGAGACCCAAAGGGAAAGAATCACCTGAAGAGTGAAATTTCACTGAATTCAACAGGGTGCAGTCATAGGGCTGCCAAGGCATTTTGGGAGGGAAGGGAGCAGAAGCAACATTGTGGAGGTTTTTTTCTTAAATGACAGCTTTGTAGAATCGTATTTTTAAAATCTCCAAAAAAAAAAAAACACAGCAAATGTTTTTTGATTTATCCAGTCCAATGGCCTATTTGCCACAATCATCACCTCTCACTGAGGCTTGCAAACTCTACCTGCTGCACACACAGTTCTTACTGAAGTTTATCCAAACCCTCTTCTGGGTCGCTGAAACCTGTGTTCATGTCAGCCGGGCTCAAGTGAGCGCTGACTCTGTGGCCTTCTCAAGTTCCCCATTTCACACACTTGAAGTTACTTTCTAATTAATTTCATGTGACTCACTAATAGAGACATGCCTTAGGCTGCCAAGCATGGACTTTTTAGAATTGGAAAAAGAACTATTAATGATGGTGGCTGCTGCCACCGTATCATCACTGAGCACTCCATGGCTATTAAAATATAAACAAGTGAAAAGGGTACAAGCTGAAAAGCAGCCATACGTGCGTTCTCATTTTACCAATTCCTGTACAGAGGAAGACCGTTTCACATAGACAATGGTTGCATTTGTGATTAATATTTGATAAATTCTCATCACATTGCATCTAAGATCTTACATATGACCAAGAAATCATTGCCCAGTAACAGCAACTGCTACTGGAATAACCAGACCCTAACCATACCCTTGACTTGATTTTTTCCATAGTCAAGGTTGCTACAAATCACCCACTAATCATTTGAAATCCCAGCTCAGCAGAATAAAGCAAGCTATATACAGAATTCTCACCCTCCATTCACACAGATGACCTGCCTTTAGGTAGTTCTTGCTGTACTGTTCACTTTGGCACTTTTTGCAAATCAAATCCATGTAGAAAATGTTCTGTTTGTAGAACTCCTAGAATTCACGGAGAGTGTTCCTGTCAGGACTGCCAAGTGAGAGCCCCTAATAAGAATCTGCTTTTGTTTGAACCTAATGCAAAGATAATGAAATGTTCACTTTTCTATTTCTAATCAGTTTCTTGACATATTATCAAGACTTATTTACTTTGCATGAGATTTCAGTTTCCTATTTGAAAATGTGCTTTTTAAACCACTTGAATTAGAAAAACCTGCTTGAATGTACTGTCAGTTATTAAAGCACATGTGACTAAGTTTGCATTTGTCAGTATTGTTCTACTGTTTGTACTGAGAGTCTCATTTTAAAGTTGCCACTTAACACTGTACTATACCTTGTAATTTTTTAGATTCTTCACTTGTATGCTTTAAATGTTTCCAGATGCCTTTAGTTTTAGCTGCTGTAAAATAGCTACTTTGTGTTATTTGATATAGAATTTAAAAAAAAACTCCATTTATTTATACAGAGACATTTATAATATTTTACAAACATTCTTATATTCTGAATAAATATTTCTAATTCCATGATGTACTTTAACTGTGTTCATTAAAGGGTAAGGCTGTCCTTCTGCAATACTGTTTAATTTTTTTTTAAGTTTATTTTGCGAGAGGGAGAGAATTCCAAACAGGCTTTGCAGCACCGTCAGTGCAGAGCCCCACATGGGGCTCAAACTAACTAGCAACCCCGAGATCACGACCTGAGCTGAAACCAAGAGTCGGACACTTAACCGACTGAGCCACCCAAGTGCCCCTCCTGCAATACTGTTTAACATGTAAATATCAAACCTGTGATGCTTCACATTAAATCGAAAGCCCGGGTCAGAGCTGGGGACTAGAAAATAGTATATTAGGTCAAAACAGCCAAAGAAACCTCATTTATCGCCAATTTCTATTTAGCTGCCTTTTAAAACTTGGAATGAATGGGAAGTTATCTAACGAAAAATCAGGGAAATGGAATATAATTAAGAACTGGAGGGGGCGCCTAGGTGGCTCAGTTGGTTGAGCGACCAACTTCGGCTCAGGTCATGATCTCATGGCTTGTGGGTTCAAGCCCCACGTGGGGCTCTGTGTTGACAACTCAGAGCCTGGAATCTGCTTCAGATTATGTGTCCCTCTCTCTCTCTGCCCCTCCCTCGCTCATGCTCTCTCTCTCAAGAATAAATAAAACATTAAAAAAATAAAAAGAACTGGAAGAGCAAGGAAGTCACACACAAATACAAGAAAGGATGGCAACACGTCTGTTAGAGAAACACTCTTCCTGCAAGTGTGTGGTCAGCTCTCAGTATGAAAGCTTGGGCTGCCTCTTAAAATTTTAAATAAAAATTATCATACAGCTGAGGTCTCTAGTGGAGAAGAATAGATTTTTCTGAAGATCCAAGGATTGTCAAGCATTCTATTTGGGACTGTCAAGCATTCTATCTGGAAAGCCTGGTTCTAGAAGAAATATAAGGGATTGTATGTATGTAACTGTAATTCTGCTTTAAAGCAATAACCAAACTGTTGAGATGGAGAATACATACCAGTTCTTTATTTTCACTTTTGCAGACACACTCTACCTTTTAAGATTTCTTCTCATCATGTAAGCAGGTCTTTATCTCATACTTGTCATTTTTTATCGGTCCAAAGAGACACAACCAAAATATAGTAACAAGTAACAGCAGCAGAAACCAGGTTAAGGTAGTAATTAGAACTGCTGGAGCAGCAAAATTTATTGATATTGCACTACAAACAGTCTAAATGTAACACGATAATATTTTTACAGAAAGCCAATATTTGAACAATCAACCGTAAAAATGTTTTAAAATACAAAGGAAACTTCCCTTCATCCAAATTGTATTCTGTATGATAAAAGGTTTTTAATTTCTAAACTGATGTTATTTACATCAAAAAGCTTTCAAAAAAGAATAACTGTTAAGACAGGTCTTTGTTCATTTTCTCAGTGGAGAGTGCAGCTGGCATTTCTAGTAGACTTTATCCGGCAAACATTTAAACTCATTGGAAATTCTTAATTTATAATAGCCACACCCAAATTAAGTGAAAATCAGTCCTCATCCTTCCATTAACACAGAGGGAAAGAGACCAAGCTACTGTTTAGCCAGAATATAATAAATCCAGAAACACAAATCCACTCTAAAGGTCTCAATTTGTAGAACGCGGTAAACCCCACAGGTGTTTCAGAGGGTACCTTTTCTGCTCTAATTGTTTGACAACCAAATCAAGCACCAGGAACTTCATTACTACCATAAATAGAATTGCTCCAATGGTTTACTGAGAGTCTTTTTCCAAACATTACAATGCCCTAGAAGGTAAAGTAATAAAATGCTGTGATAATTAAGGCAAAAATTAAATGTTAAATCATTCCACATAAGACAAATGATTACTGAATAGTTTACAAACCTAGTTATAACATTTATTCTAAAGTCCAGTTCTCTTAATATCCTATTTAGTGAGACCACTTCAATTGTTTTCTGCCAGCTTTTTAGGTCCCACATAAAATTTAACATGACTCAGCATAAATAGCTTCACCTTGTATACACTAAAACCTACTTCCAAGAAAACGGTTTTAAGACTACACATCTTCCATGAACATTACCTAGTCTCCACAGCATAAAAGACACTTCAAACCCTTGTTTTGGAAATAGCAGGGTTAAAAAAAAAAAAAAAATTCTTATCCTCTTTCCCATCCAAACTAAACTGCATATCCTTATTTTGATTAAATGAAAGACAATCTCATATATAAGAATATCTCACCTTAGTTAATCCATGAACTACAATTCCATTTGATTATTTTATTCTGAAATAAGATTGTTTTAAGTTTTCATTAAAGCCAACAGGTAAAACTTATAATCTGAATTGTGTCAATACTTACCAAAGACGATTTTTTATAAGGTATTAAGCTAATGCATTTCAAACACAATCATAAGAAAATATGTGTGTGTGTGTATATATATATATATATATATATATATATATACTATGTGTGTATTAATATACACAAATATATATATACAATATAGTTCAGGGTTTTATTTTCCTTCCCTGTTACTGAAAAAAAGTTTGTAAGAAAATGGAAAATCAGTTGTCTCCTGTCCTAACTGAAGTGAGATATGAGCAAATAAGCAAAATTAAAGACTCCATTCTTTGGACACTTATATTTGAAATTAAACGGTACTCGTACAACATCCAAACACAAACCTAAATTGAACAGAGACAGCAGTGCCCTAGGACAGTAGTGAAACGCACAGAGAAACTCTCGTAGATACACCTTTTGTGCTTCTCTATCAGTGCACATGATATATACAGGACATGAAGAGTGTTAAGTCCACTGCTACTCATTCACTGCAAAAAGTATTAACACCTAACCAAACGACTGAGGAATAGTTACTACCTTGCTAAACTTCATTCTGTTTAAAACCTTTGCTTTCATTTGTTGTCATCCGTAGTTGATCTTAAAATATCACAAAAGAATATTCAGCCAAGGTATTTTACAAAGAACTAACTTCTTAAAGCTTGAGAAATGACTAACAATGGTAGATTTGTGCCCAAAATGTTTCAAGTGTAGTAGCTATAGACTGTTTTAGAACCTCAGTCAAAGAATTAAAAGCAGCTTAAATTAAAATATTACATTCTACCTCCGCAAGTCCACAACCTGTTAACTAAAGACCACTCAAGGACTAAAGACTAGCAGAACACTGCCCATTTTACCCTAGAACCACACAGAAGTTTTCTTTGTTCCCAAATCCAATAGACAAGCTAAATGCATTGAGAGACCCAAAACAGCACAGGCGTCCATAACCTGCCTGTCTGCTTACAGCCCAAGGCTCAAGTGAGATCATCTGTAGAAGGCAAGCAAGATTATGATCACTGCATGTAAATTCCCACTATGGCAGATTTACCACCATATGGATGTAGCACAAACTATTTTTCTATAGAAGGGATGAGATAAAAAAGGAGAGGTGGGGTGGGGTGGAGACTCTTATGGCCTCTTCCCGGCCAGTCACACCAAGAAACAGAATTAAGAAACAACCAGTCTTCAAATGGCATTCAACAGATAGAAGCCAAGAACCAAAACAACACCCAAACCCCTGCAAGAGCCCTCCCACCAAAAAAAAGCAGCACATATATATGTTCAGGGCCTTATTCTTCCATTGGATAAAAGAAGTCTACTAAGAGGAGGGCTGATATGGGACGAAGTCACAAACCAAGGCAACTGACTTCAACTGATTTCTGCATCCAATCCCTTTCTCCCAAGCACCCTTGGCCAATATGACACAGCTAATGCAAGCACTCTTGTCACGGTTATTTTCAGATTGTGCTTTCAAGCTGCTACTAGAGCTAGACCATCCCCTCTGCTAACCACAGAAGACACAAGACAAATGGAATCTCATTACTTGTGATTTCATTAATCTGGAGACCCAGAGTAAAGATTCAATTATAAACATCTCTCAAAATAAAACTTCCATATTTTACCATAGCTTTTTATTTACATTTCTTTGTACTTTAAAGTCTGAGCAACTAAGCTGGTGGCAGCCAGCCTTCCAAGTCCACTCCCATGTATGAGAGGTAGCTTCATTCTTTTCCTTAGCTTTAGACTACTGTTTCAATAGTAATGTGGTTTGTCACAAGAAAACTAGATGGAAAGGAATGGATCACCATTCAGGACAAATGTATAGCTACCATATGAAGTGACTATGACACATGCCTGACCGTGGCTGTCGGTGCTCTGAGTCACATTCCTGTAAGAAAGTAGAGCACTTCAGTGCAGCTGGAGTTGTAAATTATCAGCACAGGAAGGACTGCACTCTCAAATACTGGTCTCTGAAGTGAGAAAAATTACTTAAGATTTACTGGATTGCTTGGCAACGGTAAAAAAATAACTTTACCCAGAGCTAGGAAACACCTGGTAATGGCCATATATATTAGACACTGCTTGGCCTAGGCAATGATCATGTTTCTAGCCTAATACAACAGACAGCACTCAAGAATTGATTTATCTTCTAAAATTTCTTCCTTCCACTCTTTGCCCAACAACTACAGCTATCTTCCCCTCAGAGCACTTTTGTTCTGTAATAATTCTCTATACTGGATCTTGAAACTGCAATCCAGAACTCTATTTTGCAAGCACGGGAAAGAGCCTTTACTGCCTATTTGCAATCTGCCATCTTTATGACACAGGAGTATAAACTTCAAGAGCAACTCAATTCTAGGTAGAAAAAGCTGCTGAGAAAGCCCATCATAATCTCATTTTTAGAGTTTTCGGCAACTATACAAATGCACTTTAAAGGCTTAGGACAGAACATAAAATGAGGAACTAGCCAGGCTTTATCCAACTATCAAAAACAAGGTTTAACAAAACTGTACTTTTACTAACACTTGTTTACCCAGAGATAGGTACTTAAAGGAAAAGGATATTGACACCTTCAGACAAAATAAGTCTTGCTTATCACTAATCTGAAGTTAAAACAATACATATGAGCCCCTTCCCCAGGCCAGAATATAATCCGAGTCAAAATCACTAAGTAACACCTTTCTTCAATCAGAAACATGTTAATGAATTTGACCTTGTAACTATGATTAATATGCAAAGAAAACACTGCCTCAGAGAATACAGAGACACAATAGATGTCAATCAAAACACAATCTCTGAACAGGCAGAGAGAAGTACTGGTACAAAAATAAAGATAAAAAGCCACAATATATTATCACAGTAAGAAAAGTAATTTGGCAGTCTAATTTTTATATCGACTTTGCTCCTTACTGTTCAAGTTAACTCCTGTTGGAAACCAAAGGAGGGGGGAAGGGAATTAGGTAACAAAATGTTTTTAATGCATACATGCACTTAGACCTGAATTTTTCTAATGACCACCATAATATGTTGAGTTTTATAATAAAATTTAAATTTAATTCCTATGGAAGGATGCCATTCACTTAGATTTGAAATTTTTTATTTGACATTACACAAAACTACTAAAGCCTTAAAAGACAAAATACCCAATCTTACAGCATATAATTACTTTTGCTGTATTTTGCTATACATCTTCATTATCTGCACTTACTAATTGATATTTAATAGAAAAATAAGGATATCCAAAGCTCAAAGCAGCAAGCAGTGACCACAAATCCTTTGACAGCACAGGAGACTTGTTTTTATATATTAACATGAAAATCCAACTTAAGTTTCAAACCTCTTCAAATTTTACCCATGCTAAGGGTTTCATTCAATTTCTGTCTCAGGAGAGTGTCACTGGTTGAAATCCTAAAAGCATTCATTTGCTCTTTCTTAACAAAAAGCTTGTGAAAGCATGTAAATTATATCCCTACCTTTTGGATAACAATGGTTAAGTACAAAAAACTTCACTTAACATCCTACAAATCATTACAGTTATACATAAAAGCACCTACAAAATTAAAAAAAAAGATTCACAGTGCACTGAACCTTGGAACATGTAAGGTTGGAACATAAGAACATTTAAAAAGTGGACTCAAGGACCTATTTTTCTCTCAAAGACATAAAACATAATGAAGCCAACACAACTACTCTTCTCATCTAGCTTCTTAAAATGCAGCACACAGAAGTAAATTATTGCATATTCAGCACACTGCTTTATCACTTGATTCCTTCAAACCATGCTATAATTTCTCAGAGGAGAAATCCAGTTCTGTGCTAAGCATGGCCTTTCTCAAGGTAACCTGAACACTGAGAAATACACAGGTTCAAGGGAGTAAGTATAGCAGATGTACATAAAACAGGTACACCCAACTTATATATTTTCTGCATAGTTAAGTCATATCACACACATAAACTTTAACTCACATCTTTTTATCTCAAACTGTCAACACAGCTAAAAGCCTCAAGTTACCAAAATCCCATCCCAACAATACCCTTATTCTGTTCCACAGTGCATTAAATGAAGCAGCACAACAGCAATAACATTTAACTATTGTTAAACTGCTGTAATTGACAAGAGAGAATCTGTTGGTTCTTAAAAAGGCTCACCACACCTTTAGAGGACATACTTCTGGTAACTAACTCTAATCTCTTTTGCTTTCATATTTAGAGCTGAAAAACCCAACTCTAGGCACCAGAAAAACTGACTAAAATAGAAAAAAATTAAACAACAACAACACACACACACACAATCACTGAAATTGTATGGTTTCCAGATGACAGTAAGTGAGTGAAAATGATTTACCTGCGAGGCAAACTAAGTTTTTACTCGCCTAACAATTTAACAGAAATCTGGAATGCTGGGACCAACTATAAATATGGCTCAAGGAGACCCAAGCAAAGCAGCTGTATTTCTGGAAAGAACAGTAAGAGCTTCCAAAAGCAGTCATATAATGCATTTTAAAAAAGGTCACAGAAGGATTCACAAGTTCATCACATTAAAAGATGCAGGATTATGAAAAACCTCATTTTAAACACACTGCTATAATTGTGAATTCTCCTGCTTAGCACCAAGAGGGTGACACTTTTATTAATAAATAGAATTTCTCCTTTAAAATCAAGCCATTTAAAAGCTAAAGCAAAGAAATACCAAGTGAATTCCTTACAATAGTACTTCTTCTGAAAGTCCCACTGGGTTATATAGAATCCCTATTAAATAGGCTATCTATACAGAATAAAGATTTCTATAATAAAATTTACAAGCAGAGATATATTTTGTGGATACCACATGTAAAAAAAGATTTTTAAAACCCACATGACAGATGCACACGCACACATATGCTCACACACCACCCCTCAAAAGAAATACCTTCAGTGAGGTCAGAGGCAGCCCAAACACTAAACCCCTTTAAAGCCCTGGTGATTGTCCTCAATTAGAGCTGAAATCCTTCTTAAAATGGGCACTGCCACCCTTATTTAGATTTAAGAATCCTGAAGGAGCAAAATCTAGTGCCAGGAATGAGTTCTGTATATGCTACCTTCACGTTCTGATCCTCCCCTATTGAAATGCTTTACTTGTACTTGCCTGAACCATATGCCCCTTCCCTTCATCCAGAGGCTTCAGCATGCCCATAAAAGCATGTTTCTGCTACTACTGAAAATTGGAACCTAATACATCAGTTTCCAGAGATCAATACCAAGATGTGATGTAAAACTTAATAATGTCAGTATTCCATTCATATTTACACAGCCACAACAGAAAATAAATTTTCACAGGAACAAAACCATTGTACAATACTAAAGGACTGATGGCAGGACAGTGAAGACAAGACCAAAGCAGTTGCCAGGCCCTGGATTCGCTGCTCCCCAGCAGGTTCACTGATCACTGACTGCACAAGGCTCTCAATGCCAAGTCAGAGTAGAGTGTCCACTCCCCACCCAACCAACTCAGTCCCTCTCCAGGCTGAGGACTTTGTCCCTTAATGAAGTGCTAAGAGTTCGTTTTTAACATGAACATTACATAGTAGATGCTGGCTCTAAAAATAACCTTTCAACAAATCTCCAAGCAGAGGAGGATTAGAGAACCTAAGTGGTTAGAAGCAGAGAAATGCGCAAAATGCCACCAAAGCAGATGACCTGCAATCTTGACTTCAGTGACATTTTCAGTTCTTGCATTCATTTAGTATTTGTGAATTTTAAGTTTCTTTTAAAAATGTCAATATAAGGAAACTCTTATTGCAATCACTGTCATGGATAGATGGAGCATTCCCATTATATTGGCTACCTGATGATGATGATTCAAATACTATTTTCTTGACCAGAACATGAAATAAAAACCACAATCACACAGAAAAAATGCTCTGATAAAAAGCAACTTAAATTCGTTGGCCAAACACTGAAAAGGTACATCTGTATAAAAGGTTTTAACTGCATTTACAGTGCAAACTCATGTTTCTTTCTACTCTCTCTTCTGCACAGAGAACAATATCTTCAGAAACATCATTGCCTCCCTGCATTTCTTTAAAACACCTGAGAAAGGTAAGGCTCAAAGAGACACCCACTCAAATGCAACAGGTCTCTGATCTTGGGACTTCCACAACACATCTGCTGCTATCAGAGGTCCAAGATTTTCATTATAGCATTATGGTCAAATTTAAAACTCAAAAAGGCTCTGGATGAAAAGGGGAACTTGCAATGACCATTACATGCCACAGACTGTCCCTCAGCATGTTCTAGCAACTGGTCTTCACCGGAGCAAGGCAAATCACATACAGCATCTGTTTAAAAAAATAAATACACTCGATAACTTAGTAAGAACTCAAATACTGTCCTTCCTTTCTTTTGTTATAAAGGAATTCATGTACAGTATATATTTTTGTCCCCACACTCAAAATCTAACATAAGCAGAACCATCAAAATACTTTCCTTTCCCTGAACTGGGGCTCAGCTGATTTTCTAATCTATTATTGTTTATTTTCACACATTCATTCAAAATCTGAATCTCAGCTTTTATTTATTTTTAAAGCATTCATTTTTTGTTGTTGTTATTGTTTATATTTGAGAAAAAGAGAGACAGCATGAGCAGAGGAGGAGCAGATAGGGAGACACAGAATCCCAAGCAGGCTCCAGGCTCTGAGCTGTCAGCACAGAACCTGACACGGGTCTCACACCTACAAACCACAAGGATCATGACCTGAGCCAAAGTCAGACACTTAAATGACTGAGCCACCCAGGTGCCCCTCAGCTTTTAAGACCCTTAATGTTCACATGCTTTCAATAATGGGCATACTTTTATCTACCTCCCATATTTGTTTTTTGTGCCAACATAAAAGGATCCTGTTGACATAGATCAAAATGTAAGCACTGTAAAGATTACAAATGTTAATATAAGATTTATAGAGGCCAATTCAAGAAAACTAAAGGCAGAGCAGAGCTTACCAAATCTTTAGGGAACACATTAACCTAAAGAAAAATCCAAATTTTCAAAATCATGGTACAAGAAAACTCCCAACTTATCAGGGTTTCACTTTTTGTTTTTTTAAGGTAGAATAGAGACTTGACCATGAAAGATTAAGAAAATCTCAAATGAGGTTTCCCAAGACAAAAATCCGTTTATACTTCATTTTCAAAACAACTCAAATTTTATATATCAATACCATACCCAATTAAGCTGGGTATATGAAATGAGAGTATACCTTCTTTTAATGCCTTCTTCCCGAACATAAGGCTTTTTAAATATTTTGTGAAGTAACTGACTCCTGAACTTACCTTAATTAAACTATCAGTCTATCATGTCCCCAACCACCCAACATGGCCAGAAAAATCCTACTAAGGGTACTTTTACCCTCACAACTTATATATACCAAACTACTGATAATTCCTATTACTTCACAGTTAACCTTAACTTTCCAAAATAGGATTAAAGCATCCCTTTTAAAATAGTGTTTATCCTGCTCAAATCATAAACAGTATTACAAAAAAATATGACTATAATGGTTCTTATTTCTTAGACTTTTCTATATGAAAGCCTTAAATTGAAATGGTGAATAGGGGCCCCTGGGTAGCTCGGTTGAGCGTCCCGACTCTTGGTTTTGGCTGAGGTCATGATCTCACAGTTTGTGGGTTCAAGCCCCTCATCGGGTTCTGCGCTGACCGCCCAGAACCTGGAGCCTGCTTCCGATTCTGTGTCTCCCTCTCTCTCCCTGCCCCTCCCTGCTTGTGTGCTCTCTCTCTCTCAAAAATAATAAATAAATGCACATCTATTGCACAGAGATTTCAAATAATTCAAAACAGCATATATGAAAAAACAGTGTAGAGGAGCTTGCCTGGGTGGCTCAGTTGGTTAAACATCCAACTCTTGATTTCAGCTCAGGTCATAATCTCGAGGTTGGGATATCGAGCCCCGTGTCAGGCTCTCTCTGCACTGAGCGCAGAGCCTGCTTGGGATTCTCTCTCTCCCTCTATCTATCCCCCGCCCACTCACATGTGCATGCTCTCTCTCAAAAACAAAAACAAAAAACAGTCTACTGCACTTTCAAATCTATTAAATCGGTATTACCAAAGAGCTTTCTACATTCATCAACATTACTTTCCAAATCAGATCACACACATACTCTTTACAACTGAGAATCGAGATGTTGCAAATGTTACTTTAATAAATGCTATCCATAGGTACCACCTTAAAGTTGCTCATTACCTCCTAAAAGTGGGAAATATTCTCCTTCCGAAATAAGTGCTCCTCTTAACATATATGAGAATGAAGTCTCCTCACTTCTACAATACTAGGTTCTATCCCCCTCTAACTAGTATTTACTTACAATATTCATGGATAGCACAGTTTGACATTCACACACAAAAATAGCACACTGAAAGGGAAAATCGTTTCATCTTGATCATTTAAATAAGTTCAGTTTAGTCAGTTTCCTATTTAGAGAACGTGACCACATACCTGAACTCTCTACAGATCATGTGCAATTCTTCCTATTCATCTATCATAGTCCGTTACACTCTTGACTAAAATCAAGGTTAGGTCAAAACCAAACCAAATCCCACGAGAGATTTTAAAAAGAAAATGACTTGCCTGTTTCGAAATTATCCTGAAGTTTTCGTGGATGAAGTTTTTTTTCACATTTCTATTAAGAAAAACACAAACACAACATACCCTCCGTAGTCATTTCACTTAATATAAATGAGGAGGTGTATTATCAAATTTATCAGGAAGAAAATTAAACCAGGAATATAATCACCATCCCTAGTCCGTACTTGTATTTTTATTTATTTTAAGCCTAAAACTTTTTTTAGTTGATAACATGTAAAATTTAAAAACACCAGGAAAAAGAAAATTATTCATTAATTTTCTGAACCCTGAGAATTACTCTTAACATTTCAGTGTATTTTTCTAGCTTTTTCTCTATGAAGATACTGTGAATCCATGTATAATTACTACGAATTAAGTGGAATTATTCAGTACATAAGACTACTCTATAACCTACTTTTAAAATGTAATATACTCTGAATGTATTCTTTTTTGAATAAATAGAAATCCACACCATTATCTTTAACAACTACAGAGTTCTAGGATTTACATTTATTATTATATTCTTGGATAGACTATTTCCAAGTTTTTATTATTAAAAAGAGAAATGGGATAAACATTCTTTAAAATTTTCTTCTAGGGAAACACTTTAAGAACCTCTTCCGCCTTGCCATACAATCAGACTACTCTCTAGAAGGTTATACCAACTGGTTATTTTTAAGTGTTGTCAGCACACTCAACAATATACAAATGGCTCTCTTTTCATCTGTGTCAATCAGACAGGAAAAAAGTATAACAGTAAGAGGCAAGTAGTCTAAAAGTAAACTGATCTTTAACATGTCTTTGCCTGTGAAATCAAAACACAAGTTAGGTAAACAGCACCTAGGAACTCAGGTAAAAAACTTTTTGCTAAAACCTTAAAACTACTATTTTCACCCACTTATTAAAAAAAGAAAAGTAGATGAAACTATAAGAAAATTCAACAGACAAATACCAGGACTTGCAGAAAGGATAAGCAAGGAGACCCATTAATTATGAATTACTTTCTGGAGCAAAATGGTCAGTTATTTGTCTTTAGCCCTAGTCTAAAGGCTATGGCACCAGCTACATTTTAATTTTCTAAATTCTATCAACTTAAAAAAAAAACAGTGATATTCTTCTTAACTATTAACTTCATTAAAATACAGACTCTATTTAGAAAAATACAGACAGAAAAACAGATGAGGACTCGCTCTTTCTAGAAAGCAGGGTTGACTATGCATTGTTTTCATAGTACTAATAATATTTAAATAACTACATAAAAAATTAGACGTGCAACTGAATGTTAGAAACCTGTAACGGAGAGTAGCCAGATACTTTAAGTGAGCAAATAATGCACAATTTCACCCCACAAAGATCTGTCAATATATTAATTCAACGTGCCTTGACAATGCCCTTGCTCCTCTCCTAAAAAGGGTGAACTGCCTTCTTAGCATTAGAACTGTAAGTCTTACCATCAAGGGATTCTGCTGCTTGGCTGGCTGGCTGTGGACCCCGTTTGTTCTTTTCTTTTGATTAGGTGAGTCCTGATACTGTTTTCTGCCATTTCCCCTGATACTTTGATTCTGTTTTTCCAATAAGAAGAAATAAAATATAAATCTACAGTATAATGTAATAAGACAAAAGAATATAACGCCAAGAATATGCGGGGAAAAAAAAAAATATATATATATAATTAGCTGGTTGATTAAGAGTTTAGCAAAGTCCTCCCCCAAAATTTTCCTAAAACACTGGGGAACCATACCATATCAATATTTTCTTATAGAAGACAGTGCTTCACAAAGCCAAGATTCCTCTAAAGGTATGAAATGGCAAATACAAGGTCCCTAACACTCTTGCCATATCCCATTTCTATCTACAGATTTTGTTTACAATGCATGAGTTAAAAAAAGAATGGGGGCGGGGAGAGGAACAAGTTTGAAAAGCTTAAGCAACGGTCAAAGAAGCCTCTCTAGGAATGCCTGGGTGGCTTGGTTGAGTGTCAGACTTCAGCTCAGGTCATGATCTCACAGTTCATGAGTTTGAGTTCTGCATCGGGATCACTGCTGTTGGCACAGAGCCTGCTTTAGATCCTCTGTCCCTCTCTTTCTCTGCCCCTCCCCCGCACAGGCTCGCTCTCAGAAATAAACATTTAAATCCAATCTGACAATCTTTGCCTTAAAAAAAACCAAAAAACAAAAAACACCTCTCTGTGAGGGGAATGCTAAGGTACACTGGCCACAGTTCTCAGGACAAGAAATATGTAGCAGATGTGATCAACTATTACCTAAAATCTGCTTTAAATTATTAATAAACAAAAAAGCATTTTTAAATTAATAATCTCTTTTATACAAAATAAAGATTGGTGGCGTGCCTGGGTAGCTCAGTTGGTTAAGCATCAGACTCCTGATTTCAGCTCAGGTCATGATCTCACAATTGTGAGATTGAGCCCTGCGCTAAAAAAAAAAAAAAAAAGCTCAAAATAAAGATTTTTTTTTAGCTGGTTGATTAGGAATTTATCAAAGTCCTCTCCCAAAATTTTCCTAAAACACTGGGGAACCATACCATATCAATATTTTCTTATAGAAGACAGTGCTTCACAAAGCCAAGATTCCTCTAAAGGTATGAAATGGCAAATACAAGGTCCCTAGCAATCTTGCCTTATCCCATTTCTATCTACAGATTTTGTTTACAATGCCTGAGTCAAAAAAAAAATGGGAGCGGGGTATTTTTTTTCTTTTTGAGAGAGAGAGAGTCCATGGAAGTAAGGCAGAAGCAGAAGAAGAGAGAGGGAAAGAAAGAGAGAATTTTTAAAAATTCATTCATTTATTTATTTAGAGAGAGAACACACACACCCATGGGGCAGAGAGAGGGAAAGAGAGAATCTCAAGCAGGCTTCGCACTTCCACATGGAGCCTGACACAGGGCTCTAACCCACAAACCATGAAATCATGACCTAAGCCGAAACTAAGAGTCAGACGCGACTGAGCCACCCAGGTGCCCCAAGACTGGTATTCTTAACGTTTAGGCCATTATCCCTAAATTTAGACCTAAAGCCTAAACATTCAGTAGATGACATCTTGCAATTGTAGTGCTTTAACATGAGTTAATTTTCTTACCAAAAAAATATCTAAGTTTAACTTAAAAAAGTTTTTAAAATTTTTTAAATGTTTATTTTTGAGAAAGAGCACACATGAGCAAGAGAAGGGCAGAGAGAGATGGAGACACGAAACCCAAAGCTAGCTGTCAGCACAGAGCCCGACGCAGGGCTCGAACCCACGAACCTTGAGATCATGAGCTGAAGTTGGATGCTTAACAGAATGAGCCACTCAGGTGCCCCCCAAAATAGTTTTTAAACATTAATTTGCCCTTAGAGGTTTTGAAAGGACAGTTAAGAGAACTGACTAAAACAGTGTGAATAAAATATTTTATATTTTAAAATATACCAAAATACACTTATTTATATCCTATCTAATACCTACAGAAAAAATTAAGCAGTTCCTAAAATAGCTTGAAAACAGTAAGCTAACTTAATGATAAGGGACAGAGAACAAACTGATGGTTGCCAGAGGGAAGAGAGGTAGGGGGCTGGGCAAAATGGGTGAAGGGGAGTGGGAGATACAGGCTTCCAGTTATGGAGTAAGTCACAAGAATAAAAGGCAAAGCACAGGGAATATAACCAATCACATTGTAATGGAGCTGTATGGTGGCTGTATGGTGACAAATGGTAGCTATACTTGTGGTAAGCACAGCATAACAGATAGAGATGTTGAATCACTATGTTGTACACCTGAAACTAGTGTAACATTGTCAACTATACTCCCAATAAAAATAAAAACTAAAATTAAAAAAAAAAAGGATGGTAAGGAAATAGGCTTTCAGAAACTCGTATTACCACACACTTTTAATTCAATTTTATCCTGCTCTTCTGGGTATCTGTTTTTTTAGTGTGATACTATATACAAAAAGTTTAACACTATAACCGCTTTTAATTGTACTTTTCAATGCAAAGAGTTTGTAATTTTGATGAACCCAGAATATTTTTTAAAAGAATGAAAATAAACAAGAGTAGCTCAAATGATAAAGGCAGATAATACCAAGAATTAGTAAGAATGTGGAACAACTCAAGCTCTCATATATTTTGTTGGGGATATAAAATTACTTGAGAATATTGTTTGCAGCATATACTGAAGAACACAGGAATATCCAGGGATCCAAAAATTCTGTTTGTTACCTATACACAAAAGAACGGTGTATGCTCATCCAAAGATATGTACAGAAATATTCATAGTAGTATTGTCTATAAAAGCCTGAAACAGGTAACATCCAAAATGTCTATTAAGAGTAGAATGGATAAAGTGTGGTATAATCATGCACTAAATTCAATACAACAATAAACCTTTCACTGGTTGCATATATACCAAAGTCAGACGTTAATTCTGATTACTTACTACACTGGATTTACAGCAAAACTGTAAAGGTTAAGAAGACTCAGCTGTGCTTCAAATCACAAGTCAGGAATGCAGCAATCGTTGATCAACAATTCAGAGCTCTTTAACTGTTAATCTGCAGTTCTTCGATTCAGATACATTTCAAAATCAAATCTAAAGTTAGAAAAATCTTTAAATGTATTATCACTCACCTTTGCTTTTAAAAGGTCAGACATTTCAGAATGATTATTATATGGCTTTTGCTGCAGTGGTTGCCTGTGTTTCACCCACTGGTCACCAGGAGAACCTTCAGGAAATAACTGCTGACTGTGGCGGAATTTGGTTCGACTATACCAAGATTTAAAAAATAAAATTCAGATCAGAAAATTTTCACTTAAAGTTCTTCTAACACCAGATTACAAACTTTACCTTCTTATTTATCATCTCCCTGCACTGGGATGTACCTTGCATAAGGACACAGTCAGTGAAGGCCTGGTGTTCACTACTTTTTGAATGAACTAAGTATTATTTTTAATCCCAAACTTTTCTAAATTAACCACATTACCTCCCCCTATAACTGATCATACCTTTAAAAATCTCAAGAAAATAATTCCAAATTTAGTTGAAACTAACAAATGTAAGTGGATATTCCTTCTTAATAGGACAGATAACTCACATTCTCACCAGGATGTTTAAAGTATAGAATTTGAAGTAGAAGAGGAACTGAAAATTTAAGCTATATTCTAGGGCAAAAAAAATTAAGGAGCTGAAGACAATAGATGAGCAAATTAAATAAAGGTCTGGTCTCAAATTCTTATATGAAAGAATTTGATTGTAAAAGGTTGTACTCATGCACTGGTCCGTAATAAAAACCAAAAAAACCAATATTCTACAGTACCATTTACATGTATAATACAGTCCAGAGTCACTGATCCAAAGAACTGCATTACAGTGATTGCTTCTGAATACTTGAGAGTTCTTCTCCTTTCCCATTAAAAAATTATAATAGGCGCGCCTGGGTGGCTCAGTCGGTTAAGTGTGTGACTTCGGCTCAGGTCATAAGCTCACAGTTTGTGGGTTCGAGCCCTGCGTTGGGACTCTGTGCTGACAGCTCAGAGCCTGGAACGTGCCTAAGATTCTATGTCTCCCTCTCTCTCTGCCCCTCCCCGGCTCACACTCTGTCTCTCTCTCTCTCTCTCTCTCTCTCAAAAATAAATAAACATTAAAAAAAATTTTTTTTAATTATAATAAAATTGCAGCATCCCTACTTTCTTGAGACAAAATTCAGGTATTTCCTCTAACACATCACCAAAGACATTAGTCTATATGCTAAAAACACACTATCCCCGCCTAAGAAACTTGAAATTTGGTTAAAGCTGCTTTATTATGTCCTTATTCCACCTTCCAGGACCACAAAGCTTAGGACTAGAAGATAGGGGAGGCCTATCACACATTATGGTGGACCCAAACATGAATAAGCATACAATTTTTTTTCCAAAGTGTCACTATTTCATAACTTTTTAGTTGCATGTTTGTCTCTTTTTAATTTTGCCTACACTCCTGTCTACTTTTTCTACAGTGTTTTACTTTAGTCGTATATAATGTGGTGATTATAACCATAGGTTCTGAAAGGCAGAAATGATTCTCAGGGCATTTAGTCCAAACTCCTGTCCTCATAAAACCCAGCTAAAATGGAATATTCCCTATGTATTTAAAAATATTGACTATAAATGTGGTTACTCCTGTTTAATTTTTGAAGCCCTGGGATGAAAACAGAACATTAAATTAAATTAAAGAAAATGTAAAATGCAACTCTCTCTGAACCTAACAAAGTTCTAGCAAGCTTATTACAAACATACATGCTTATTTAACAAAATTCCTTACTCAGCCTACTCTGTAATTTTGATTTGGATACAATTAAGTTCCAACCAAGAAAATGTTCTTTGTGGTTCCCGTCCACATAACAGTCACTTTTTGCAGTACAACAGTCTATGTTGGAAAGAAGAGAAGCCACCCCACGTCTTCACAGTTCTATCTTTCTGAACAAATTACTCATCTGCACTCATCTCCCTACACAAAAACAAACCTCAACATATCTTCCATTCAACCACCTTCAGATTCAACTTCCTCTTAAAGTAGGATATAAGAATAGAGAAGTAACTATAAACACACAGATTTTTTTTTCCTCATGTTCTATTCATCTAAAAAGGTGGTACCCTCTTGTGTATACTATTTTAAAATGAGCCTGAAGCTCCTTTCCAACTCCAATTAACCTTTTTCACCTCATTAAAAACCCTTTATAAAAAAATTTCTATTATCTATGAGACTAGTAACAAAATAGCACCTACAGAAAAGAATTCAACACCTCTGGAAATTTTGGAAGTAATACATTAGTGTTAAACACTATCAGAAGGTAGGGGCACCTTGGTGGCTCAGTTGGTTAAGTGTCTGACTTTGGCTCAGGTCATGATCTTGCAGTCCGTGAGTTTGAGCCCCATGTCAGGCTCTGTGCTGACAGCTTGGAGCCTGGAGCCTGTTTCAGATTCTGTGTCTTCCTCTCTCTCTCTCTACCCCTCCCCCACTCGTGCTCTGTTTCTCTCTCTCTCCCTCTCAAAAAATAAATAAAAATTAAGAAAAAAAAAAACTATCAGGAGGTAGGAATCCTATGAATGTATTTCTTTACCTCAATTTTTCCACAGTGGGTTTAGCTGGTGTGCTACCAACAGAGGAAAATCCATTGTCACTGTCTGAGGAATCTCCAAATCTCCGAGAAAGCCAGTCCCTTAATGGCCTATGGAAACATTAAGAATTCACTTTTAAAACTGGGCTACGTAAAGAAACTATCAGAATTATGAAGATTACTTTAGTATTTTGATAAACAAGGACATACCTGATAAAGGGAATGGCCATAAAGAATTTGTTAGGTGCCAAACCAAGTTTGGATTTTGGAGTCATATCATTTCTATGACAGGGCAATTTCTCAATGGAGAACCACTCAATGTTCTGAGACAGAAGAAAAGAATTCACTGAATTATCATCAAGGAGTTTCTAAAAGCAATTTCCTACTTCATTGAATTGCAACTTGAATACTGTCTAGCAATTTGAAAATTCTTTCAGTTACATACCCGAATTTCTCTTCTGGTTTTTGGGTTAAATTTTGTGTCTTTTGGAATTCCTGGAATGATGTACAAACGAGCAAGCTGGTCATTGATTCGAAGTTCAATGTAATCATCCTTACAAATATAATCTTTGATATCAAAACCAGTTTCTTCAAAGACCTGGAAATAAATTTGGATGATGATTTTCAATTGCTGCTGTTAGACCTCCAGTTTGTTAAAATTTACTTCAAAGGCAAAAACTCAGAAATATCCAGGCAAGTAAAGGCATGAAAACACTAGGCAAGAAGTCAGAATGCTCTAGGGTTCTAGTTCTGCCTCTATTGAACTGTTCAACTATGGATAAACCCCTTTAATATATCTGAGCCTAAGTTCTTCACCTATTCAATGAAGGAAGATGTGTGATACTGCGGTTTACAATAAGAAAAATATATTATTTGGTTTTCATCACCTTTCTGGTACAAACCTCCTAAAACCCTCAGAATTTCCTAAGCATGAAAGCCACAAGGATGTCTTCTGTTATGTTAATGAGGTAACTTCTGGCCCCTACCTAAAGATGGGGGCTGACTGCCAGGAGAACCAACCAAGTTCAGAGGACTGGAACTTTCAGTCCCACCCTCAACCCCCACTCTCCTCCCATCACCAGGAAGGAGAGAAAGCCTAGAGATTGAGCTCAAAAAGCCAACAGCCAGTGATTTAATCAAGACTGCCTACACAAAGACACCTCTATACAAACCCAAGAGGCCGAGGGGTGGGGAACTGGACGGTGACTTCTGGGTTAATGAACATGGAGATTTGGGAAGAGTGGTACAGTAGGAGAGAGCACCCTTTTTCCATACTTTGCCCTCTACATCTCTTCCATCTAGCTGTTCTTGAGTTATATATCCTTTTAAATAAAACAGTTTTTCTCAGTTCTAAGAGCCATTCTAGCAAATTAACTGAACCCAAGGAGGGGGGCCACTGGAACCTCCAATCTAGGTCAGAAATACAGAAATTCAGATGACAGTCCAGAAACCTGGACTTATGACTATCATCTGAAGTGAAGGGCAGTCTTGTAGGAGTCCCTTAACCTGTGGGATTTGATTCTATCCAGGTAGACAAACTCAGAATTGAGCTGAATTATAGGACACGCAGCCAGTGTCTGTCAATTGCTTGTTGGTGTGAGAACACAGCCATCCCCACCTCCACCACCACACACACTCATTGTAATTGGGTATAGAACTCTTAAGCTGGAACCACATATGATTTTATTAACAGCACATATGAATCTACATACACCAAGTTACAGACTAAAAACTCTTACACAAATAAAACTATTTTTCAAACATGAAAACTGAATTGTGATTAATGCTAACTTTTTTTTTTTTTTACGGACAGATTTCAAAAGTAGAGCTACAACCTCATTTGTGTGTGAGTGGAGGGCAAATGCAAAAGAACTGAAAACTAGTGAAAAGACAGACGCATGGTTCTAAAACTGCCTTCCCTCAGGGGCTGGAGGAGGAGGAACTGGGAGAACATACATCTCAGGAATTGGTGTTACATCCAACCTTTACCTCTTCCTTCAACCAAAGAAACCATACTTACTCTGATTAACAAATTGGGCTTCTGTGTAAAATAAAAAAACTACTCATCTCTTCTAGCCTTAAAGTTCTTCTTCAAATAACATGTGTTACTCTGATGAAGTCCTTCTCCACTTCACCCCCCAATCAAAAAGGCTTTGGATTCTCAGTGTCTAAAATCCACTGAGGATCTTTTACACTGTAGTAAGTCCTTCCCTCTGGTTTCAGCATCTCCTAACCAACCAGTGGGGCAGAAGATATTAAAACACATGGCCAGGGCTGAATCTCTTGCAAGATCCAGGTGTAGAGGGGCTATTCCTACTCATTTCTTTCATCTTTCTGCCTTCTCTTGTCAGTTCGATGTACATCTTTCTACATTCCTCAAAAAAGGCACATCTCTCCTTCTCTCAGGCATGTATAGTCCATGACTCCCAACTTAGGCTCCTCCATGATACCTCACTTCTATAAATTCCTAAGTATCCTAAACCTTTTGTTCCTTATCTTAAAAGCAAGGTGAATATACTCACTTGAAAAATGTTCTGTGGTATACAGAAAAAGGAGAAACATTACTTGTATTTCCTACTTCTGGAAATGTCAGACTGGGTGTGCATGTATATACTTGGTATTTAAAAAAAAGAAAGAGTGGCACCTGGGTGGCTCAGTTAAGCACCCTACTTTAGCTCAGGTTCATGATCTAATGGTTCGTGAGTTTGAGCCCCGTGTTGGGCTTTGTGCTGACAGCCCAGAGCCTTGGAGCCTGCTTCAGATTCTGTCTCTCTGCTCCTCCCCTACTTGTGTTCTCTCTCTCTCTCTCAAAAAATATTAAAAATTTTTAAAAACATAAAATTTTTTTAAGGAAAAAAAAAAAAAGAAAGAGGGGCACCTGGGTGGCTCAGTTGATTAAGCGTCTTGATCTCAACTCAGGTCATGATCTCATGGTTTGTGAGATCAAGCCTTGCCATCAGGCTGTCACTTGGGATTGTCTCTCCCTCTCTCTGCCCCTCACTGGTTTGCATACACGTGCACACATGCTCTCTCTCCCCCCACCGCCAAAAGAGTACACTTATCTTCAAAAAAAATTTACATGCATAAGTATTTAGGGATTAAGGGGCATTATGTCTGCATTTTATTCCCAAGTTATTCAGCAATAATAATAAAAACCATACACACACGTATCAAATGTAATAAATCAAATATGGCAAAATATTAATAGGCAAATATATTCTTTGTGTTACTGTTCTTTATTTTGCTCTATACTACTTGTAATTATCTCCACAGTAATGCATTTAGTGCATTCAAATACGTACTGTGTGCTTATTAATAAGTAACAGGTACCATCCTACACACGGACTTCAGAAATTAATAAAGCAAGCACTGCTCTTTAAGGAACTCAGCCTAAAAAAGAAAATAACTGTAATACAATATACATGCCAAGAGGTAGGTGGATACTGTAGGAATACATAACTCAGTCATGGGTTAAGGTAAGGTGTGAGTTGTGAAATAGGGTGGTTATCTCAAGAAGGTGTCATGGACAGCACTCTAGTCCGCTGGATACACTTGAGCTGGACTTGGAAGATGAATAGGAGTTTGCCAGATAGGAAAATGGCATTCCGCTTAGAGCTGGGAAAGACTATAGCTAAAGAATCATATGGGAGGAAGTGGTACAATATGAGGTAAAATGAAAAGAGCCAACAGCGCTAAACATAGGTTCAAACCCTGTACAACCAAACTTAGAACAAATATAATAAAGTAACAGATATAAACTCCCAATTCTAGAAGTGATGAAGATTGATTTGCCTCTAAAGTTAGGTATCCAGCGGCGCCTGGGTGGCTCAGTCAAATAAATACCAAACTCTTGATTTCGGCTCAAGTCATGATCTCACGGTTCAGGAGTTGGAGCCCCAGGTGGGATAGATACTCTCTCTCTACCTCTCTCTGCCCCTCCCCACTCACACACACACACACACACACTCTCTCTCAAAATAAAAAATAAAGTTAGGTATCCATTCTCATCATATTTACCAGGAAAAGCTTTTAATAGCTCACTCACATACACAGACATCAAAGACAAAAATTTTGATACCACATCTTCTATGGATCGAATCCATTCCTGTATTATAGTACATAGTTAATTTTCCTGGCACAGAGAATAGCATTAACTTCTCAAATGATATCAGATAAAAATCCCTAAGTAAGATTAAAAAATGTGCTGCCCAAAGAGCACCAGCACAATGAAATCCTCTCCCTATTATCTAATATCTTTTATAAACCTATAGGAAGAAGTAGAATAAACCAACCAATTGTTCCTCTGTACAAATTCTATCAAGATTAAGTTATGTAAATGCATATTAAAGTCAGCTTCATTACAATAAAATAGACTGTTTTGCTAAATAGTAAGCAACAAAATGAAATCCTGAAAACACAGGAATCACTTGCTTATTCAACAACTGGTATTTCACCACAATTAACAATGAAAATATACTGAAGTTATCCTAACACATCCTTTCAACAATCTCTAGAAAACATTTTCCCATCCTTGTCCTAAATCTACTTCACTGAATAAAAGTAATCAGAACTTGGGGCGCCTGGGTGGCTCAGCAGGTTAAGCATCCAACTTCGGCTCGGGGTCATGATCTCACGGTTCTTGGATTCGAGCTCCATGTCAGGCTCTGTGCTGACACCCCAGAGCCTAGAACCTGCTTCAGATTCTGTGTCTCTCTCTCTGCCAGGCCCCGCTCACACCCTGTCTGTCTCTCTCTCTCTCAAAAAAAATAAATTAAAAAAATTAAAAAAAAAAAAGGTAACAGAACCCAATTAACAAAGGTGAACCAAAAGGTTAAAGACAGGAAATTTCTAATCAAGATGGCACTAAGGTTGGGGCACCTGGCTGGCTCAGTCAGAGGAGCCTGCGACTCTTGATTTCAGGGTCATGAGTTCAAACCTCATGTTGGCTGTAGAGATTATATAAGTAAGTAAGTAAGTAAGTAAATAAATAAATAAATAAATAAATAAACTAAAAAAAAAAAAAAAAAAAGATGGCACTAAGCTTTCTATTAATTATTCATACCTTGTCCCTGAGGAACCTGCTTTCAGTGTTTCTTTCAGCTCAGATCACATAAACAGTTCTTATAAGATGGATCAGATTCTGCTTTAACAAAACACCTCTGGACAACCACATATAATGAAATAACAACATTAACTTAACTATAATAAACCAAATTAAAATGTTATTTAGCAACTTAAAACAAGCTTAAACACTCATGACAGAAACACGTAACTTAAAAGAAAAAAAAATAAAAAAAAAAAAAAAAGTTTAAAGCATTAGCCTAAGTCTAATGGCAGCTAAAAAATTTCAGATAGAACACTTCCTGACAGGTTAATACAAGTGAAAATTAAAAGGAAAACTGTAATATTAACATGAACTCTTACAAAAAATAACAATCTGGTTTTAAGCTAAGACTGGTGATACTCCCCCCACCAGGGCCACACAGCACTGCTTCTGTTATACTGCAGCACCACCAAGTGGCAGAAACATACACTACAAGTCTAGGACTGCTAGTTGAACACTTTCAAACTCGAAAATGGCAGCTGCTTTGCACTGAACTTTGTCCTACCAAAATTCCTAGGTTGAAGGCCCAACCCTTAATGCGACTAACTGTATTTAGAAATAGGGCCTGTGAGGAGGCGATAAAGGTAAAATGAGGACATAAGGTTGGGGGCCTAATAAGGACATTAAGGTTGGGCGTGTTCTTATAAGATGACAACAACAAAGGGCGAGTTCTCTGCACTCACACAGGCACCCAGGAAAAAGACCACATGAGCACAAAGCAAGAAAGCAGCCACCTGCAAGCCAGCATGAGAACCCTCACCAGGAACCTTGATCTTGGCCTTCTCAGCCTCTAAAACTTAAATTTCTGTTGAGTTTAAGCTACTCCATCTGTGGTATTTTGTTATGGCAGCCTGACTGGACTAATATAGGAATTGCTCAACCTTAACCCCCAAATTTTTCTCTCTTTATAACAAAGGCAACCATTTAAAAACCAAAAATAAAAATCAAATTCTAATCCAAAAATGTAGAAAAATTAAAGACAAGTTTTTTTCTGACATGTTCCTTTATCAGCTAAAAGAGGATGTTACTTAGATCTGAAAGTTTAAAAGGATTAATTCTTACTATCAAAAGGAAAAAGTCTTTGCTTGAAATTAAGGGTCTATGGTTTCTAAGAATACCTATGCTTTCCTCAGAGCAAGGCAAAAGCTCTAAAACAGAAAAAAAAAAAAACAACTTATACATATTCACCTGAGAAAGGTAAACGTTATTAGAAAATAGATACACAGTACTTAAAAATCACAAATTCCTTCTGTTTCCATCTCTCTGTGTTTAGAAATACCCATTTACAAATATTCCTTGACTGCCTATATTGTAGTAGTCAGAAACATGGACTCCAGAGCCCAACCAAGGTTCTGCATCCCTGTTCTGCTGCTCACTGTGAGGCCTTGGGCATGTTACTAAACTGATCTGTTTCAGTTCCTCTCCTATAAAATGGAGCTGATCCTCTTCCATAATGGCTGTATCCCTCCCCACAAGATTCTCTGTAGCATCCTATCATTTACACTCCATTCTCTCATTCCCCATGCCCTAATAAACTTTTTCTTTCTTACAAATTATGGCGATCTAGAATTATTACTGAAATTAGCACCACATGAATAGGACAATCTTTTATCTTAGTATTTCAGAGTAGAAAACAAACAAGATAAACTGAAGTGAAAACTGAGTGCCTCCGTTCACAGGTTAATTGCCTCTGCCCACCCCCATATCCTAGATTTCTGCATCACCCAGCCTCTTACAATATAGTGTATAAAATTTGTCAGAAGGAAGGTTCTAGTGGTAGATATAGATGATCCCTTGGGTCTGGGGTACTACTTCAGCTTTGCAAATTTAAATATTTGATGTTCTCTAAGTTTCCTCAAAAAGATCCAATTACAGAGACAGCTGATCTCACCAAATTTAGCCCGTTTTCCAGTTAATGTAGTCTCTTTTCTGGACCCAGATAATTATCATACTGCTATAGGACCAATCTAACTCTACGTACAGGATTACCGATCAATTCCTCTAAGTAGGATGCTAAGCTTTCTATTTTGTCTTCCTTATGAGCATGAGGACCACAAAATTTAAAGACATAAAAGGGAAGACTTTACAACCGCTCCATTCAGTCTCCTACTATCCACAGAAAGGGAAAGGTCTTAGAGGATGTGTCAATTTCTCACCTGTTACCTTTCAATTTTAAGGGGTGTGGGTAAACCTTCATTTACTTGTATTATTGGTCTATAAGCTATTGCAAATACTTACTTAGAAAGCGTTCCATACTGAATTAGAAATGTAGCATTTTCAATCATTTTTTAAATCCTACTCCAAAGTAAATAACCACTAATGGTTTTTCTATGTTAAATAAATATGTTAGTGGTTTGTAAGAATTTTAATTACTATCACTCACCAATAATTACATCCAAACTTAAACCAGCTGAACGTTGCTACAGGGAAATACTGAGTCAAGACAAAGTAAGGCAACAGATCCAAATGAAATATGCCATAAAATCCATACTGCCGTCTCAAAAATATCTCAAAGTTAATCACCACCACCTTAGATTTTAAAGATATTTACTTCTAGTTATGAAGCCCTTAAATAACTCTTAATAGTACGTGTATCTTACAAAGATTAAGTGGCTCACCCAAAGTCTCTAGGATATTGACTAGTATTTACTAGAAACGTACTGGAACAAATCTTCAACTCCTAGAGCAGTTCTCTCTCCATTATATTGTGCTTCTTTATAGCTCAACTTCTCAAATTTCAAGAAGATTTAATGTGATAAATGATAAGGAATTCATAAACAACAATACAGTCCACAACGTATAACAGGTACTACATAATTAATGCCAAGCAAATGTCTAGACAACAACTGTTATTAAAGTTCAGAGACTACTATAGGATAGAGCTCACTGGTTAAATTTTAAAATAAACAGAATTTTAATTAAGAAAGAACCTTAGGGATGCCTGGTTTGCTCAGTTGGTTGAGTGTCTGACTCTTGATTTTGGGTCACGTCATGATCCCAGAGATGGGGAATCGAGTCCCACATTGGGCTCCACACTTAGCCTGCTTAAGATTCTCTCCCTCCCTCTGCCCCTCTCCCCCGTTCCCATGTGCTCTCTAAAATTAAAAAGAAAAAATGAATGAACTTTAGAAATTATTCACTCTACAGAATGGCCACAATCAAAAAGATAAGAAATAACAAGTACTGGTGAGGATGTGGAGAAAAAGAAACCCTCGTGCACTGCTGGTGGAGATGCAAACTGGTGTAGCCACTGTGCAAAGAGCATAGAGGTTCCTCAAAAATTAAAAATAGAAATACTATATGATCCAATAATTCCACTAGTATTTACACAAAGAATACAAAAACACTAATTTGAAGCAGTGTTTTTACATATACCCTAATATAGGGCATAAGCACCCCTATGTTTATTGCAGCATTATTTACAATAACCAAAACATGGAAGCAACCCAAGTGCCCATCGATAGATGAATGGATAAAGAAGATGTGGGGTACGTACACACGTACGTACATACACGTACGTACGTGCGTGCGCGCGCGCACACATACACACACACACGAATACTACTCGGCCATAAAAAAAAGAATGAGATCTTGCCATTTGCAACAATGTGGATAGTCTAGAGGGTATGATGTTAGGTGAAATAAGTCAGAGAAAGACATTACTATATTATTTCACTTATATTTGGAATCTAAAAAAACAAAAACAGGGGCGCCTGGGTGGCTCAGTTGGTTAAGCGTCCGACTTCAGCTTGGGTCACGATTTCACAGCTTGTGGGTTCGGGCCCCGCATCAGGCTCTGTGCTAACAGCTCAGAGCCTGGAGCCTGCTTCAGATTCTGTGTCTCCCTCTCTCTCTGCCTCTAACCCACTCACATTCTGTCTCTGTCTCTCTCAAAAATAAATACACATTAAAAAAAATTTTTTTTTAAACAAAAACAAAAAGCAGAAAAAGATCCACAAGTACAGAAAACAAACTGATGGCTGCCACAGGGGAGGTGGTTTAGGGGAGGAACAAAATGATGAAGGGTAGTGGAAGTACAGGCTTCCAGTTATGAAATAAATAAAACACAGGGACAAAAGATTCAGTATTGGGAACACAGCCAATGGTATTGTAATAGCGTTGTATGGTGACAAATGATAGCTACACTTGTGGTAAGCATAGCATTGATGTATACAGATTTTCTGAACCACTCTAGTCTACACCTGAAACTAACACTGTGTATAAACTACACCTCAATTAAAACAAAAAAGGGGGGGGGGGCGTCTGGGTGGCTCAGTCAGGTTAAGCGTCCAACCGTTCAGGTCATGATCTCATGGTTCATGAGTTTGAGTCTTCCATCAGGCTTTGTGCTGACAGCTCAGAGCTTGGAGCCTGCTTTGAATTTTGTCTCCTCTCTCTCTGCCCCTCCTCTGCTTGTGCTCTCTCTCTCCCTCTTTCAAAAAATGAATAAACATTCAAAAAAAGAAAAAAAGAAGTTATTCACGCTAAACCTCACTTTACAAATAAGAAAAGTCATAATTTGAGCTCGGTCTAGATAGGATTTAAATAGTTAGGAAGAAAAGACAACTTTCTGAGTAAGGAGATAATATAAGCAAAGTTCTAACAAATCAGTTAAGTTCAAGTAACAGAGAATAAATTCTTTTGACTGAGAATAAAGGTAAATTTAGAAATGGCTAAATTTTGTGTCAGGAATAAGGGATGGAGTTTCAATAATTTAAAGAATTAAACTTCATCTTACAGGCAGTGGGAAGGTAGAGTGGGTTTGAGCAACAAATGTAAATTTCTTAAGGAAGCACAAATTGTGCACTTGTCTGGTAGCCAAGACAATAAACATAAAACAGGGGTTGTAAACGCCAAAGTGTTTTACCAACTGCAAATCCAATTTTAAAACAAGGTAGAGAAGGAGTTAGAGATAACAGAATTAAAAATGGACAATAAAAGAAAACGGAAACAAATAAGGGAAGAATAAATGATACATGTGGACAAAAGAATCAACAGTCACCTTACAAAAGATAAGTTACTTCTTGCAGTCAAGTTCTAGAAAGAGGATTAGATGGTCCAAACAGTAAATTTCCATGACTAAAAAGTACTTTACTCAAAGCATAACCACCGAATGCTACCGTGTTTCAAACTGCAGTAACTCACCTCTCTAGCAGCACAATCATGAGGAGCTTCTTCTTTATTTACTTTTCCTTTTGGAAATCCCCAGCCTGATTTTGCTAGGTACCCCTGAACCAGTAGTACCTATAAAAATGAGCAGAGGTAAAAATAAAACTTGCCTTCCTTTCCCACACTCCTTTCTAGGTCAAAGGTGTTTGAAGTAACCTTCCTTCAAGTAACTGTTATCACCAATATTTTTATACAGTACTTGGTTTTAATATCTTCCAAAAGTCTCACTATACCAGTATGAAGATGGGCATTCTGCCCATTTTAAAGTATTTCTTCAATAAAGTGACATTTCTTTGCAATAAGTCATACTACAAGTATAAAATATTGGGACTCAGAATGCAGAAAAAATATACAAACTTTGGCCTTTCAGCACTAAAAGTCTATTTTCAAACCTCAGTTCAGAACATTATATAAATAGCACATACATTTTATTTATGATGAAAACAGGTGATGATTGCACTAAAAATCTTTTATTACACTCACATTTTCAAGTGTCTCATCAAGAATAATTGCACCATATGTTGGTACTCCCATTTTATATTCCTTCCATTCATCCAAAATTTTTTCCACATCTTCACCTTGAGGCAGCAAAAATGGACAGTGACTGAAGAGTATACATAGTGTTAAGGAAGCTACTTTCTCTCTAAATATAGCTTGAGTACTTATATATAAAAAGAAACCTATTTAAATCAACTATGAATTTTATATGAAATTACTCAAATCTTCACCTAAGTTTTGTTCCTCCTTCTTGGTCACTACCCCTCCCCTCTTTGTTTTCTCCTGAACAAGTCATTGCTAGCTTCTGCATTCAGCTGGACACAAATCAAGTAAGATTTGCATAGTCAGTCTTAGAGCTCTATGCTAACACAAATTCAGGGCCATGTGAACATCTCAAATACTTCTCATTAAGTGAGTCAAATTCACCACATCAGGAGTCAACAAATACTAAAACTGATCACAAGAAACAGAAGTACAGTATACATACATTGGTGAAAGGTAGAAACCACCAAAACAAGTAAAAGTGGTTACCTCTGGGAAGGAGAACTAGGGATGATGTATACCACTATTCTCTACTGTTGAATGTCTTCACCATGCACATGTATTGACTAGTTTTATAATTAAAAACATTTTTAAGATGAGGAATTACTAAGAATTATAGAGAAAAGTAAATCTGGGCATTAAGTATAGCCTATTTCAAAAGAAACTGGGCATGCCCTGCCCCCCATACTGGGCAGAGTAAAATATTTTTTATTTTTTAAGTAGATAAAACCTAAACCTGTAAAGTAGATGCTCAGGCTTCCAATACTCTATCAAATGCCTCATCACTACAACACTGTTAATTATGGAAAGTGTGGGAAAAGATATTTGTTATGACAGTGTTTCTCAAACCAAGGATGTATTCTTAAGGGTCCTCAAGTCCTTTATGAACACATTTATTGTTTTTATTTTGATGTTAACCTAAAAACAGGTAATATGAGCATACTTTCAATCATTTGGATGACCACATATATCAAGTACTACGTGATTTCAGAGACCATATTGGTACTAGTACTACTTACTGCTGTGGTCTACTAAAAATGGAGGAAACTAATATACAAATGATGTATTAAGGTCAAATGATGCATAATATAGAAAGGAATATAGCTAGCATAATATAGAAAGGAAGGTTTCATTAACAGATACAGCAAAGGAAGGTGGTGGAAAAACTGGTTAGTACAGGCACATCAAAATACCCTAAAGAAGCACTATATTCACACTGTGACTGACAGTTGATTTAAAAAAAAAATCGTATTAAATTCATTTTATGAAAACAATCTTATAAGTTCTATAGCTTTTTATTTAAAAAATCTGTTTTCGGGCACCTGAGTGGCTCAGTTGGTTAAGTATCCGACTTTGGCTCAGGTCATGATCTCACGGTTCATGGGTTCAAGCCCCGCATCAGGCTCTGTGCTGACAGCTCAGAGCATGGAACGTGCTTTGGATTCTGTGTCTCCCTCTCTCTCTGCCCCTCCCCCACTCACACTCTGTCTCTCTCTCTCTCTCTCTCAAAAGTAAACAAATATTTAAATAAGTAAGTAAGTAAGTAAATAAATAAATAAATAAATAGATCAATCAGTCTGTTTTGGTTTTTAGAGTTGTAGTAAAAACTACAGAGGCCCTCAAAGAGCCCAAAGAAGTCAACCATCTAGGACAACACTGTAATCAAAAGACAGACACTAGGTTAACCTCAATATATAATCGACAATATAATCTCACTATTAATAGAATCTCAGCATAAATGCCTTTAATTGGGGAAGGGAGAAAAAAGGACAAAGCTTGGATATAACATTAACCCTTTCATTCTATACAAGCCTGCTAACATTCTGGAAAGGTACTTCCCAATAATAGTCTGGCTTTATATGTTTAGTAAAACCTCTTATGTGTTTTAAAGTCATCACAGGTTTGGGGTGCCTGGGTGGCTCAGTCGGTTGGGCATCCGACTTCGGCTTAGGTCATGATCTCATGGCTCGTGAGTTCAAGCCCTGCGTGGGGCTCTGTGCTGACAGCTCAGAGCCAGGAGCCTGCTTCGGATTCTGTGTCTCTGTCTCTCTGCCCCTCCCCTGCTCATGCTCTGTCTCTCCTGTCTGTCAAAAACAAATAAAGATTAAAGTCATCACAGGTTTTTTTTTTTTGAATCTTAAGTATACATCTTAAATAAATGTTTATTTCTTCCAATAAAATTTTTACCATAGAAAAACAAAAGTATGCACGAAGCAGAAAGAACTCCTAATAGTTCCGAGAGGAAGATACTTACGCAGTTCTTCCTCTTTCCTCTTCCTACAGTGTTCCTAATAACTGCAAGGTGCATCACCATGTCCATAAATTAGTGTTATCTTACTTTTCTACCCATTAAACAACTTTTAAAAAAAAAACAAAAAATAAAGATTTAACAAGAGAAATTATAAATCAACTGACTACTATTTACATTTTCCATTTACTCATTTTTTTCTACCCCAAAACTACCACAAAATGAGTTGACTGAACCAACTCCAGCTCAAGATATACTTAGAACACTGAAAAGAATCTTTCTAGTGTTTTCTTTCCTCTAGTTACTTTATTGTGAGAATATAGTATATAATACATGTCACATGCAAAACACGTATTTATTGGCTATTTTACTGGTAAGGCTTCTGGTCAACAGTAGGCTATTAGCAGTTAATTTTGGGGAGTCAAAGTTATACACAGACTTCATACTACACAGAGGTCAGGACTCCTAATCTCCACATTGTTCATGGGTCAACGGTAGTTAAGAGGTTATACTGATTAAAGTAAAAATTTGAAGCACATGTCCACTTGTAATATATTCTTACAAGAATAGAGAATATAGAATACATATAATCTTTTTTTTTAATAATCTAGTGAATTTTTCTTAAGTACTCTTTTTATACTAACATTTTCGCAAATACATGAAAAATCTGTTCTAGGTATAACCATCATTTAGACAGTAATTGTCCTCCAAAATCCCGCCATTATCTTGGATGATACAAATTTCCTCATGGACAACTCCTCTCAAGCTCTAGCCTCAGTTCCTTGTATTCCTTGTCCTATCCATTCCCACTTCTCAGACCAATTCCCATAGCAACATTCTGGACCTTGCTATCACTAAAACTATTCCCGCAATTTGCCTGAAATAAAACATCATGACCATAACTTTCTACAGCATTCTTCTAATTAACATTCTACATGACCATAACTTTCTACAGCATTCTTCTAATTATATCATTATTGTACAGTGATCTTGACTATATTCATTTGTCTGCATTAGCACCCTCCTCCTGCTTTTATTTTCTTCCCTAAACAATATGGCTTATCACTTTAATCAATCTCTTAGCAATTTCCAAAATTGCTTTGCCCCACTGTTCTCTGAACATAGATCCCTAAGCAAAACTTTAACCCAGGAGAAAATCCAGGATGCCCATTCTATACTGACCTTGCTGAGCACTTACTGAAAAAAAATCCCAAGGCTATACACAATTTATAAAAAAGAAAACAAAGGTACAGAAAAGCTCCACAATTTGCCCAAGGTTGCATGGCAAGTAAACGGCAAAGATGGGACCCTAACCCAAGTAAACTGGCTCCAGAACTTATGCTATCAACTTTTACTCTATGCTCTTCAGTAGTACCCTATCGTAACTTACCATACTGCACTAATAACTTCCTTTCATCTTGAAGACAGGGACTGAGACCACTTTGTTCACTACATAATGCCTGGCATGGAGTAAACACTCACTTATTTAATGAAATCTATCACATTAGCAAGAAAGGCTTTTCTCCATACAACTGAATAAACATAACAAAACAAAGTTTTGGGCTTTTTTTTTAATTATTAGCAAGGGAAGTTTAAAACTCATATGCATACACACACAAAATCTTGCCCAGAACCCCAAAGTATGTAAAGTTGTTCTGGTAGAACCCTAAGTCTATGCAAAATAGATCACAGAAGCAGATTTGCCTGTTTTGATCATGTTTCTATAACTAGATTACAGCTTCTTAAAAGCGAAGTCCTCCATAATTTCTCCACAAAAGCTATGACCAAGTCTTTAACAAAGATAGTGTTCAATAGCAGTTCTATCCCCCTTTGATTCTTCATTTACTTCTCCATTATTTAATCAGTCAAACAGCATGATCATTTCTGCCACTGAAATGTCTCTTCAGTCTTTTCTTTGTAGTCCCTCTACTATGGTTTAAGACCTTAATGCTCCGTATCTCAAGTAATGTGACAGCCCACCCTATGGTTTAACCTCTCCTGCCAACTAAGTCTTCTTGAATACCATTTCAAAAGATTTGCATAACATTCCTTAGCCTTGATCAAAAATTTAAAAAAATTTTATGGTTACCAATGATCTAGAACAAAGTGTTTCATCCATTTTCTGCAGAGACCTGGGGCAGGGCTGACCCATATTTCATGGAGCTCAAGGAGAATTATAGCTAGGAGCTGAGGACAAGAGTTATTTCCATTCTTCCTCCAACTCTAGTACAGTACAGTGAACTTGTGGTTACAATTCCATTCGAATACATGATTTACAGTTAAAAACAATGACCTACAGAATAAAAACCACTTTGGCTCAAGATCTAAGAACCCACAAATCCCCCCTACATACCTCCCATCCCTATTCCCTACTATCTTCCCATAAGAATTGTCTGTTCAATATATACTAATTTACTTCCTATGGTATCCCTTATTCTTTCCAACTCTCCAATTTTGCTCAATCCTTTTCTTTACCTGGAACATACTACCCACTCCTATCTCTTTATAAAATCCTACATTCCCTTACAAATATAGCTTTGCCTAAAAAATCTCTGAATTCTAAACACATTTAATATTGGGACCATTAGCAATTCACCAATTTTTTTGCCGTCTAACAGCTTCTTTTATAATCTTAAATTTTCATATGTATCTTTTATAACTAATAAACTGACAAGCTTCTATCTTATTTGTAAATGGGAAAAAAAAAACTTTGAAAGCAAGGACTTCTTTGTATTTGCCACAAAACTAAAATCATTGCTTTTAACATATTAAATATTCAATAATTATTTAACAATTTCTATCCCCAAAAGGTAGTGATTTGATTAAAGATCATCTAGTTAAATGGAACAGCAAGAACAAAGTAAAAAAAGAGGTCAGTTCTAGAAACTGGGTAGTTATTTCTGAAAGAGAAAATCAAATTTAATTCTAACAATCACTGCATTATTTCAAAGCGTCCTCTAGATAAAAATAAATATACTATTAAATTGTGTCTACTATTTATATTGACAATTTTTAGAAACCAAGTATAGTTATCTAGTAAGTTTTAAATCTCAAAGACAAGCAAAAGGAAATCTGTACTAAAATATTTTATTAGCAATAATGAAAGACAGTCATTATAATAAAAAAAAAGGATATCAGCTTTAGCAAAGTCTCTTATCCCACACTGAGGTAATCCTGGTGTGTTCTGCATGTAGAAATCCAAGTAAAACCAATGGGCAAGTTCAATCTGAAAACAGACTCGGATAGCATTGTCTCTTTCCTCGCTGGGAATATGCAAAATAAATCGGCTGTCAAAAACAAAAAACATTAAAATTACATTTACAAACCGTAAAGAATTTAACCTACTGAACTGCTTTAACCACCAACATAAAAAAGGGACCAAGTGCTGATCAAGGAAGGAAAATTTGGAAGCATTACTGTAGGGAAGAGGAGTCTGGATGGAAGGCAGCTATGCTCACCACTCTACCACAAATGCTGCACAAGGAAGAGAAGCCTGAAAAAATAGTTTTCCACAGTTATCTCATTCATAATAGAGTTTTTTTTAAGAGGCCATTTACCCTTTGTTAACAAAATAAAGGGAGCAAGGAAACAACGTTCACTAGGATTTCCTCCCATGACTGGTAACATTTAAAAAAAAAAAAAAGCATTGTTTTTTTTTTTTTTGCTGAGAGAGAGAGAGAGAGAGAGAGAGAGGGAGAGAGAGAGCCCCCAAGCATGCATGCAAGCAGGGGAGGGACAAAGGAGAGGGAGAGAGAGAGTCCCAAGCAGGCTCCACACTGACAGCACAGAGCCTGACATAGGCCTTGATCCTACAATCCTGCGATCATAACCACAATCCTGAAATCAAGAGTCGGACGCCTAACCGACTGAGCCACCCAGGTGCCACAGCATATAATGTACAAATACATTAATTCATTCAAATAGGTAAGATGTTAGCTGCTTAATCTTCTTGTTTGAAGTATTACAAAGCGACAAGAAATCAACTCTTGTTTAATTAACAGACTACACTTCTCAAAGACCCCCATCTGCAGAACTGGAGCTCAAAATACCTCTTAAAACGTACGTTTAAAATAACTTTTTAAAGTATACTCACTTTTTAAAATCCTAAATTATCTTTTCCAAGTACATTTGAAGAAAGGTGGGGACATATTTTATATATACAGCATAAATATATACTATATTACATATACATGTGACTGAGACAATAAACCCCTCTTTCTGTTAAGAAGTCAGAATTTAAAAATCTAAGTGAATGGGATTCACAGCACTCCTTAAGCAACCACCTATTACTTCTTCCACTGCATAGAATTTTTTGGAAATGCCTTGGAGAGATAGACTGAACTACACAAAAGAAATCCATTGGTTGTTTTAAATTTATTATTTTATTTTTTTTAACGTTTATTTATTTTTGAGACAGAGAGAGACAGAGCATGAACAGAGGAGGGGCAGAGAGAGAGGGAGACACAGAATCTGAAACAGGCTCCAGGCTCTGAGCTGCCAGCACAGAGCCCGACGCGGGGCTCGAACTCACGGACCGTGAGATCATGACCCAAGCCGAAGTTGGACGCTTAACTGACCAAGCCACCCAGGCGCCCCTAAATTTTTTAATATTTATTTATTTTTGAGAGAGACAGACAGAACGTGAGTGGGGAGAGAGAGATGCAGACACAGAATCTGAGGCAGGCTCCAGGTCCAAGCTGTCAGCACAGAGCCTGATGTGGGGCTTGAACCCATGGACCATGAGATCATGACCTGAGCGAAAGTGAGACACTTAACCAACTGAGCCACCCAGGCACCCCAAAATCCAAAGGTTTTTAAGTTATTTTTAAAAATTAAGAATTAGTTATTGACAGTTTGATCACTCACACTATTCACTAGCAAATATTTTTGCTTGTTTCCAAGGTTCAAATCAACCTTTTTTGTTCATGTTCAAAAAACATGCTTTTAAATTATAAAAATAATGTAACATTCCAATAAGGGAATAAATAAGTAAATGGTAAGACGAATGTAGGTACAATTAACCTATATTTCAATACAGAAAAACTATGGGGAAAAGGAGCTTAAACTGCACATATACCAGGAACAAAATGTGTAACATGCAATCCCGGTGGCATTATCTAAAATAAAAAAATCCAAACTCTTCTAGATGGCATTCAAGATCTGGTTCCTACTCACCTGCATAACCTCTTGGATTACTTTAAGGGGCTCTTTATACCCAGGGATACCAAATTCTTAGAAATGTCTTAAATTGTCATCTATATACTATATCTACTTCCTTTCCCTTGTCCACCTAGCAAACTCCTAATTCATCCTTCATGACTTACAAACATTACCCCTCTTATGTAGATACATCAGACTCCTCTGAACAGATTTATATAATCTCTGAGACTCCCAACTCCTTTACAATTATCTGGCGTTTACTATTACTGTCCACAAACTCCTCTAAAGTAGTTCACTGAGATAATGTACCCTATCTTTCCTTGTTTTTATTCCTATAGTCTAGCAAATTGTTTGACATATACATTGAGAATGACATACTGATAGTTACAATTTATCTTTTAAATGCTTACGTAGGTCCTATTCTGGTTGGATGGAACAAGCACACTCTGTCCCTCCCATAAAATGTCACTATCAAACCTGGACAAAAAAAGCATACAGCAGCTACTTGAAGACTGTAAAAAGTAAACAGTCGCAGGAGGACAGTATCTGAAGTGAATTTACCATTTTTCTATCCTCTAGTGTTGCCTGACCGGACTGGGAGTTAGAAGTGAGCACCAGCTGGGAAAGAGAGAGCCCCAGAAGCCCTCTAGGGTCAAGCCTCAAGGGTCAAGAGAGGAGTCTAACTCTTGCAGAGAGTAGGGTTTTCCTTTTCTTTTCTCCATTCTCCCATGCCCCAGTCCACAAGCAATGCCATCATGGTTAGAGGTGGCAGCAATAGTGTGTGTAACAGAGACCCACAGAGGCTAAAACTCTAAGGGACAGGAAACTTTCTCTTGAATCGCAAGAGCTATGTGCTCCCAGGAGAGTAGGGCTAATGTTCACTGGTTTTTTTTCTTCTAACCTTCAGCCACTTGGTCTCAGACGTGAGCAGAGACACATGAAGTGTGTGCCAGAGTGGCTTCTGACTCAAGGACCAAAAGGGTAGACCTAAAGAGCCAATAAGTATCAGGGAAATAGCTAAAGAGAAGCAGCTCAGGAAAATGGCCCCAGGAAATTGTTTACAAACTGAGACTCAATCCCAAACTGCACAAGCTTGGATTAGACTACGAATAGCAAACCACCAACTTTGTGAACTGAACTATATCAGACCACTGCCCACATCTAAGAATGACCACTGGGTGGTAAAACAGGATAAACAGCATGGCAAAAAACTAATTTTGTATCTGATTTTATTTAACTTAACACATCCCTAAAACACTCTAGACATTTATTATTTGCTCAGTTTGGGGCATTTTCTACTGACTTCCATTATGGAATTAACTCCATTCCCACTCCCATTCTACACACCCTTCTCATCTCTCCATCCACCCAACAAAACTGTATCACAATTTTGGTTAGGATGTCAACTTCAGCACTACTGACATTTTGAAGAGCTTTCCTGTACACTGCATGATGTTCAGCGCATCCCTAGCCTCTACTCATTAGCACTCCCCACCAAGATATAACAACTAAAAAGATCTCCAGGTAATGCAAATATCCCCTAAAGGGGGGGAAATCATTCCCAGTGATAACCAGAGTTAGATGAGCACTCAGTCTTTACATTATTATGATTCTGTAAATGCAATTCACAATTAAGCCATATGGTAAGCTAGGATTACTTTTTCTTTCCTGCACAATCCTTTGTTCTTCCCATAATTAATGTCTTATCATTGCATTTGCTTCATTTTCTCTACATCATCCCTATCACTAATTCAACCTTCCACTAGTTTCCTAAATTTTTTTCTCAAATGTTAATTCAGACACATCAGTTTCATCTCCAAGACTATCGCTGAGCCCTCTCATGTGTTCCAATCGGCTGCTTATCATCTACAGCTGATACACATCTATCATACTACACTGTCCTCTTACTAGCATCCTATGGTTCCCCATGCCTCTATCCTACAGAGTCCAGGATTCCTATATCCTGTCTTCCTCCTTAATTTTCTTTATTCTTTTCATGAAGTATACCCTCCCAAACCTTCTGAAGGAAGGATGCAAGGGGGATAAGTACTGAGATACTGTACATCTGAAAATATCGATATCCTCAGAGCTGACAGGCTGGATAAAGAATTCTAGGCTGGAAATCATTTTGAAGACAGTGCTGTCTCCCACCTGCCTCCAATTTTGATGGTGAGAAGACAAAGCATTTCAGATTTGTCTGATGTATTTTTTTTCAGTCTGGAAGCTTCTAGGTTCTTCCTTCTGTCCCCAGTATTATGAAATTTCCCAGCTGCCTATTTTTCATCTACTGCACTGGCCAATGAATGGACCTTGCTTCTTTGGAAATTCACATCCCTCAGTGCTGAAGGACCTCATGGACTGATCCTCATGATTCTTTACTCTCCTCTGATATTTCCTACCTCTGATTCTTCCTCTGCTCCCCACCCCAACCTTCTGAGGAACATTATTAACTGTATCTTGCAAACCATCTATTAAGATTGTTTCTGCTCTCATATTTTTAATTTCCAAATGCTATCTTTGTTTAAATTATGCTCTTATAGATTATCCTGTTATTCCATGATTGTAAAAATCTACCTCTCTAAGGAGATCAATATAGTTTAAATTTTCTTCTATCTGCATAGTTTGCTTGCTCCCAGTTGCTGTTCTTTTCTTGAGCTTTAAACTCTACCTTTTAATGTTAAGAAGCCTATTTCAGATATCCATATTTAAGTGAAAGGCCACAAAGCTATTTAGAAGGCTTATCAAACTATAAGGCATCATTTAAGGTAAGTGATCAGGCTGAGCCATTTAATTGGGGAACCAATGTCAGTGTCACTAAGTCTTTCCTCACGAGCTAGTCAAATCACCTAAAGAATCTTCCAGTGTCAGATTTGGGAGAGTAAAGGACAAGCTGCCACATTCTAGGAGCAGAACAGAAGAAGGCTGAGGGCTTTCAGGATATATATGTGTATATATATGTACACAGGATATATAAATTCACTTCTTCCATTTTTCAATATTCTTATTTTAGAATAGATTGACACTATTACACCACTCTCATTCAGGTCTGTTAGATCTACTAAGTCATATACAGTATTCCTTTTTGCTTTATAGTTCCGAAATTTTGTCGCTCATCCTTTCACCCATTCTTCCTTTTCTTGTGGTTTTATGTACTTAAGAATTTTTAAACTTTACTCTTTTAGTGGAGTAGATGTCTATGTACAACCTACTATCTTTAAATAGAAATTTTCATTTCTAGTAAAGTTTCTAGACACTAACCACAATCTAAAATGTGGCAAAAAGTGCATAGCACAAAGAAATCCAATTTAATTCCCATCCCAACCCAGAAAAGCCCCAAGTGAAGAAAGGTCAACTGGAAAAGGGAGTTAAGAAAAGGAGAAACACACCAGGACATCCCACAGAGTGTGAAGCCTGCTTAAGATTCTCTTTCTCTCTCCCTCTGCCCCTCTCCTTCCCTCCCCTCCCTCTCTCTCTCTCTGGGGGGGGGGGGGGGGGGGGGGAAGGCCTGAGTGTTTAAAAAAACAAAAATCATTAGAAGGGGCACCTGGGTGGCTCAGAGGGTTAAACATCCAACTCTTGATTTCAGCTGAGGTCATGACCCCACGGTTCATGGGTTAAAGCCTCAAGTAAAGAATCCCACAGGTACAGAGCCTACTTGGGATTTTCTCTCACTCTCTCTCTGCCCCTTCCCTGCTTGCTTCCACATGCACATTCTCTCTCAAAATAAATAAATAAGCTTAAAAAAATTAGAAGATGTAGGAGCAGCAATCTGAAAAATAGGATAATGGAAAGTACCCAAGCTGGACAGTAAAAAAAGAAAAAATACAGGATAGGTTATGAGATCTCTTGGATAACATCAAGCGAACAAACATTTGTATTAGAAGGAGTCCCAAAAGGAGAGAAAGATGAACCCAAAGAGTTCTATACCATGACACATAATAATTAAAATGTCAAAGACTAAACATTTTAAAAGTTTTAAAAGCAGAAAGAAAGAGTCATGTACAAGGAATATCCCACAAATCTATCAGCTAATTTTCCAGCAAAAATTTTGCAGGCCAGAAAGGAGTGGCATGATATATTCAAAATGCTGAAAGGAAAGAACTGCAAAGAAGAATGATCTACCCAGCAAGATTACTATTCAGAATTGAAGAGGAGATAAACAGTTACCCACACAAAAGTGAAAGGAGTTCATCACCACTAAACCAGCCTTAAGGAACATTAAAGGGACTTCATTAAGTGGGAAAGAAAAAGCTGTAATTAAAAGAAAATTATGAATGTAAAAAAATTCTTGAATAAAAGCTAATATACAATAAGGGTAGTAAGCAATTATAAAGCTAATATGAAGGTTAAATGAAAGAAACAGTCAAATCAGTTATTTCTAAACAATTAGTTAAGGTGACTCACAAAAAGATGTAAAATATGACAACATATACATAAAACATGGAGGGTTGTTAAAAATGAAATTCTTTTAGAATGTGTTCAAGTTTAAGTGACCATCAACTTAATATAGACTGGTACATATTTAAGATGTTATATACTAATCTCACGGTAACTTCACACCAAAAACCTATAATAGATACACAAAAAATAAAAAAGCAAACCAAGTATAGCAGCAAAGAAACTCATCAATACAAGAGCAAAAGAAGAAAGGAACAGACAAGAACTACATAATCAGAAAACAAGTAACATCATGGCATAAGTATACACCTGTTGACAATTACTTTAAATGTAAATGGTCTAAATGCTTCAAACAAAAGACACAGGGTGACAGAATGGACAAAAAACAAGACCCAGCAATAGGCCGTTTAGAAAAGATTCGCCTCAGACCTTAAAGACACATACAGACTGAGTGACGAGATGGAAAAAGATATTCCATGCAGATGGAAGCAGCAAAAAAAAAAAAAAGAAAGAAAAAAAGAAACAAACAGAAACAAGAACAACAAAACACCACCAGAGCAGCAATACTTATATTAAACAAAACAGATCTCAAAACAAATACTGTAACAAGAGACAAAGGGAATTACTTAATGATAAAACGATCAATACAAAAAAGAGGATATGCAATTGTAAATACCTATGTACCCAACCCTGAAGCACCTAAATACATAAAACAATTATTAACAGACATAGAGAAAGAAACTGACAGTAATACAATAGCAGCAGGGGACCTGAACACCCCACTTTAACATCAACTGATAGATCATCCAGACAAAGAAAATCAATAAGGAAACATGTCTCTGACACGTTACACCAAATGGACTCAACAGATATATACAGAATATTCTATACTAAAACAACAGAATACACATTCTTTTCAAGTACACATGAAACATTCCCTGGGATGAATCACACATTAGGCTACAAAACAAGTGTCAGTAAATTTAAGAAGAAGACTGACATCATATCATGCATCTTTTCCAACCACAACAGTATAAAACTAGAACTCAATTACAAGAAAAAAAAAAAAAAAGAAAAACACATGGGAACTAAACAACATGCTACTAAACAACCAATGGGCAAATGAAATTAAAGAGAAAATAAAAAAAATACATGGAGGCCAATGACAGTGAAAACACAACAGTCCAAAATCTTTGAGATGCAGCAAAAACAGCTGTAAGAAGGAAATTTATAGCAATACAGGTCTGCCTTAAGAAACAAGAAAAATCTCAAACAATCTTACACCTAAAGAAACTAAAAAAAGAACAGGCCAGAGTTAGTAGAAAAAGGAAATAATAAAGATCAGAGCAGTAATAAATGATATAGAACCTAAAAAAAAACAAAACAAAAAAAAAAAAAAACACAGAAAAGATCAATGAAACCAAGAGCTGGTTCTTTGAAAAGATAAACAATGATAAACCTTTAGCTAGACTCGTCAAGAGAAAAAGAAAAAAGACCCAAGTAAAATAAATCAGAAATGAAAGAGAAGAATGGACACCACAGAAATACAAATGATTATAAGAGACTACTATAAAAAATTATATGCCAACAAATTGGACAACCTAGAAGAAATGGATAAATTCCTAGAAACATACAATTTTCTAAAAGTGAATCAGGAAGAAACAGAAAATCTGAATAGACTTGATTCCTAGTAACAAAACTGAATCGGTAATCAAAAAAACTCCCAACAAACAAAAGTCCAGGACCAGATGGATTCACAAGTGAATGCCACCAAACATTTAAAGAGTTAATACCTATTCGCCTCAAACCATTCCAAAAAGTGCAACAGGAAACAAAACTTCCAAGTACATTCTCCAAGGCCAGCATTACACTGATACCAAAACTAGACAAAGACACTACAAAAGAAGAAAACTACAGGCCAATATCCCTGATAAACACTGATGTAAAAAACCTCAACAAAACATGAGCAAACTGCATGCGACAATATATTAAAAGGATCAGTCACTACTATCAATTGAGATTTATTCCTGGGATGCTAAGATGGGTCAATATACACAAATCAATCAAGATACACTGCATTAATATAATGAAGAATAAAAATCATATGAGCATCTCAACAGATACAAAAAAAAAAAAATTGGCAAAATTCAACATCCGATCATGATAAAAACTCTCAAAACAGGGGCACCTGGGTGGCTGAGTTGGTTAAGCGACCAACTTCGGCTCAGGTTATAATCTCGTGGTTCGTGAATTCGAGCCCCATGTTGGGCTCTGTGCTGACAGCTCAGAGCCTGGAGGCTGCTTCAGATTCTGTGTCTCCCTCTCTCTCTGCTCCTCCCCTGCTCACACTCTGTCTCTCTCTCTCTCTCAAAAATAAACATTAAAAATTAAAAAAAAAAATCTCAAAATAGTGGGTTTAGAAAAAGCATACCTCAACATAATAAAGACCACATGTAACAAACCCACAGCTAACATCATACTCAATGGTGAAAAACTGACAGCTTTTCTTCTAGTATCAGGCACACAAGACAAGGATATGTCCATTCTTGCCACTTACTCAACATAGTACTGAAAGGCTTAGCTGCAGCAGATAAGAAAAAGAAATAAAAAGGCATCAAAATTGCTAAGAAAGAAGTAAAACTGTCACTGTGTGCAGATACGATACTATACACAAAAAACTAAAAATTCCACACAAAAAAAGACTATTAGAAATAATGAATGAATTCAGCAAAGTTACAGGATACAAAATTAATATACAGTAATCTATTGCATTTCTATACACCAATAATGAAGTAGAATAACAAAACAAGCTCATTTACAACTGCACCAAAAAAGAATAAATTATCTAGGAATAAACTTAACCAAGGAGGTAAAAGACCTATAATCTGAAAACTATAAAACACTGATGAAAAAAATTGAAGACAACACAAATGGAAAGACATTCCATGCTCATGGATTACAAGAATATTGTTAAAATGTCCATACTACCCAAAGCAATCTACAGATTTAACGCAACTCCTACCAAAATACCAATAGCATTTTTCACAGAAGTAGAACAAATAATTCTAACATTTGTATGGAACTACGAAAGACCCCAAATAGCTAAAGCTTTCTTGATAAAGAATACAGACAGAGGTATCACAATCCCAGATTTCAAGATATACCACAAAGCTATAATCAAAATAGTACAGGACTGGGGTGTCTGGGTGGCTCATTTGGTTGAGAATCTTACTCGTGATTTCAGTTCACGTCATGATCCCAGGGTTATGGGCTCCACACTGAGTGGAATTCTCTCTGTCCTCTGTCCCTCTCCCCCACTCGCACTATGGTACTACACAAAAATAGACATGCAGATCAATGGAACAGAGAGCCCAGAAATAAACCCACATTTCTGTGGCCAATTAGTCTACAACAAAGGATCCAAGAACACATATAGGGAAAAGATCGTCTCTTCAATAAATGGTGCAGGTAAAACTGGACATCCAACTGCAAAAGAATGAAACTGGACCACTTTCTAACACCACACACATAAATAAACTCAAAATGGACTAAAGATCTAAATGTAAAACATGAAACCATAAAACTCCCGGAAGAAAACACAGGCAGTAATTTCTTTGACATCCAACTTAGCAACATTTTTCTGGGTATGTCTGTTCAGGAAAGAAAACAGAAGCAAAAAATAAACCATTGGGACTACACCAAAATAAAAAGCTTTAGCACAGCAAAGGAAACCATCAACAAAACAACAATGCAACCTATTAAATGGAAGAAGATATTCCCAAATGATATATCCAATAAAGGGTTAATAGCCAAAATATATAAAGAACTTACACAACATCAAAAAACAAATAATCCAATTAAAAACAGCAGAGGACTTGAATAGGTATTTTTCCATAGACATACAGATGGCAAAGAGACACATGAAAAGATGCTCAACATCACTAAATTACCAGGGAAATGCAAATCAAAACCATGAGATATCATCTCATACCTGAGATAGTATGAGATCTCACAATGGCCATACCCAAAGGATAAGAAATAACAACTGTTGGCAAGAAGAAAAAGAAACCCACGTGATTGTTGGTGAGAATTTACATTGGTGCAGCCACTGTGGAAAACAATATTAAGAGTTCTCAAAAAATTAAAAAACAGAAATACGATATGATCTGTTAATTCCACTACTGGGTATTAACCGAAAGAAAACAAAAACACTAATTCAAGAAGATATACGCACCCCTATGTTTATTGCAGCATTATTTACAATAGCCAAGATACAGAAGAAACCTAAGTGTCCATCAATAAATGAATGGATAAAGATACATAGATAGATAGATAGATAGATATAGATACATATATATGCATATATACACAGTGGAGTATCACTGAGTCATAAAAAAGAATGAGAACTTGCCATTTGAGAAAACATGGATGCACCTAGAGAGTATTACACCAAGTGAAGTGAGAGAAAGACACATACCGAATGATTTCACTCATGTCTGGTATCTAAAAACAAACAAAACAAATGAGCCAACAAAACAGAAACAGACCCATAAATACAGAGAATAAACTGATGCTTGTCAGAGAAGAGGGGATTACAGGGATGGGCAAAATGGGTGAAAGGAGAGGGAGATACACGCCTCCAATTTAGAAAGAGTCAATCACAGAGACAAAAGGTATGGCATAGGAAATATGGTCAATGGTATTTTAATAGCATTGTATGGTGACAGATGGTGGCTAGACTTGGGAGCATAGCATAACAGAGCTGCCAAATCACTTACGTTGTACATTTGAAATTAATGTAACCTTATGTCATATACTTCAATTTTTAAAAAGGGAGAAGGGAACAGCAAGGTCTACTTACGTAATAGAAGAATGTCTACTCTTCTTTCACTCCTTTAAAGGAGTCGGGAGTTTCTCCTACAAAAGAGTGGGGGAAGGGGGAAGAATACCCAAGGCTCTTTCCTAACTTCAGCAGATAGGTTTGGGTGATGGCACCCCAAAGCAAAACTCCCACACACTGGTTTAACGATGCCCAATGTAAGAGCTAGCACCCTATCTACTCACATAAAAGAGAAGCCTGTCAATAAATAAGCTCCTATATACCCTCATCTTAAATATGAAACAGCAACAAAAATCAGCCAACATCTAAGGAAAATCTGGCGCATGACAAAGAAAAACATGTATTAAAAAACTGGCCCTGGAGGCACCTAAGTGGCTCAGTCAGTTAAGGGTCAGACTCTTGACCTTAGCTCAGGTCTCAATCTCAAGGTCATGAGTTCAGGCCACGCATTGGGCTCCACCCTGGGTGTGAAGCCTACTTTAAAACAAAAAAAAAGGCCCAGAAGTTGAAGTTATCTCCTACAACCTAGGTACTCAAAGTGTGGACCCCGGACCACCTGGGAGCATACGTGTGAGAAGAGAAACAGGCATTTTAGTCCTATAAGGACTCAGAAGTTTACTTCCTAATGATCCTCTCAAAGGAAATTACTTTTCAACGTGCACCAGCAAAATAATGAAAACCAAGAAAGCATAAAACATGCAATTTAAGAGATAATAAATGCAACCTGGGAGAGCTTTGAAAGGAATTCTAGTAGGCCAGTAGTTTGGCAAATCTAGGGAACAACCAGTTTAGATTGGGCTAGAAGGGTGGAGGTCTCCAAGAGGGCACTCTCCAGGAAAAAAGAATTTTGTAGAATAGACAGTATGACTGAGGGAAAGACCAAGGCTGTAATAAAGGAGCAGACAAGAATGGAGAGGAGGAAGCTATTCTGGTTGTGCTGGGGAAGAAAGGAAAATGTACAAGAGAATCATAATCCAAGTATGAAGCAAAAAGCCGAAAGTAGAATAAAAAGACAATCAAAAAGAAAAAAGAAGGACTTCAAGAAATGCCAGAAGGGCACCTGCCTGGTTCAGTCAGTGCAGCATGTGACTCCTGATCTAGGGATTATAAATTCAAGACCCATTTATAAGTTGGGTGTAGAGATTACTCAAAAATAAAATCTTAAATAAACAAATAAATAAGGAATAGCCAGAAATGAGAGAATTATGAAGAAAGCACATGCTTCTTTCTCCAAAAGACAAAACTGTAAAAGGCAGCATTTTGACCAATTAGTAGGATGTAAGAAAGGAGAATTCATTCTGGCATTCCCTTTCAACACCCTTACAAAAGGATCCTGACTATGGCTAGAGGGAAAAAAACAAAATCCTAGCCATTGTAAACCTGCCTCTACTGTGAAAAATACGTACATAGCAATTCCATATAACAAATGCTATTATTCTTGTTCAGCTTTTGCAATCAACCAACAGTAAAACGTGTAACAGCCCTCGCAAGGTTACAAAATGGAATGTAAATATTGTGTGATGCTCTCAACCCTTATCACCTAATATCTACCAAGGTGCACTAAATCCTCAATTTAACATACGATGTTGATAAAACAAACTGGTGCAAGTATATTTTAAAATACTGAAGTATCTATCAGAAGAATTTACCACAAAACAGGTAAAAACCCAGGGAGCAGGAGTGAGATAAAAAGGGGCCGGGAAGGAGGCTGTTGCATTTCTTTCATAACTTCACCTGTACTCTTCAATTTTTTTTTTTTTAACCTTACTCATGAGCACATCTTTTTAATAGCTAAAAGCTAACTTCTTTAAGAAACTTTAGGGGCACCTGGGTGGCTCAGTGGGTTAAGCGTCCAACTCTCAATCCTGCTCAGGTCACGATCTCATGGTTTGTAGGCTTGAGTCCCACATCGGTCGCATGCTGACAGTACAATGCCTGCTTGGGATTCTCTCTCTCCCTCTCTCTGCCTCTCTCCCCAACTGGTTCTCTCTCTCAAAATAAATTTTTTTTTCTTAAAAAGAAACTTTGTAAGACAAAGGAAACTTTAATACATGAAAATTACACTTTCATAATTTCATCCTGTACATGGTTTTCCTGTTTTAAAGATTTAAAAGTGTGTGCAGGGGCACCTGGCTGGGTCAGTGGGAGGAGCATGTGACTCTTGATCTTGGGGTCATGAGTTCTACATGTGGATGTAGAGATTACTAAAAAAATAATAAAGTAAAATAAAAATAAAATAAAAATATGTTATATATACCTAGTATACAGTATACTACAATATATAGTAAAAGCTGAAATAAAATGCTTTCCACAGTAATTATGGGACCTCACAAAATGTCATCTTTTCAATTTTCCTACAAATGGAACATCAGCAGGACTACAATTAGTACAAAACTGTTGCAGTAGAATTGAACACTAAAATGGCAAGCTGAAGATGAGCATGAAGTATTTGATTAGCTTACACAATCACCAAAATAGCAGCAACATTAGTTGCCAGAAAATACCTTTCTCCTTTTAACACTGGAGTGGCCTCACCATTTAATTCTTAAAGGGGCTCTAAAAAAAACTCCAAGCATTTCTTTAAAACAGAAACAACTTAAGCTGTAGATTTCAGTTTTTACTTGAAAAACATGCTCTTCAAGCCTTTAGTAGCTAATTTAAATGGTATTGAAAAATTCTTTGACTTTTAATGTCAAATGCACTTTTAATGGTGCAAGAGGCAAATGTCACCACAAAATGGGGCAGATCTACTTTTTACATACACGTTTACTAGAATGTTCACTAGAACACTTAGACAAGTCTTTCCTTCCTCTCTTCTAATTTCATTCTACCTAGAAATAACCAGTGTTATCAGTTTGATTGATTTTCCCAGACTTCTTGTGTGTGTGCGCACGCGCACACACACACACAAATATACATAAGACATTAAAACATTTCTTTTAAAAAAGGATATCAAATGACTAAGTGTTATGCTCAATAGTATACTGCATACATCATTTCAAGATACAAATATTTTCCCTCAGCTTACTGTTTACCTTAGGAATTTCTAATGGCTGCACAGTATCCCAGTAAATGAAATGTTGCATATGAAATCATTGCAAAAATAACATTCCATGTCCTAGGTTATAAGCAGCCTAATGGTTACAAAGTCGTATCTTGAAAATGTAAGTCTCCTGCTCTAATTTTTCACATCAAAATCAATCTATACATTTCTCCAAAAGTTACTAATATATGGTCAATGACTGAAGTAGGCAAGATTTGCAAGAATATGTAACTTATCAAAAATTGACAACACAAAACAAACAAAACCTCTTAAATACAATACTAAACACTATAAATGGGGAAAACATAAAAGGGAGTAAAAACAAAAAGGGTCAAGACCAAACTCATAAATCAAGATGTACTTAAAACAGCAAAGGAGTCAGAAAAATTAACCTTTTTCCACTTAAGCTTTATGTTTAAAGAAATTAAACATAAATTCTAAGTATAAATTTGTCTCTAAAAAAGCCCCAAATCAAAAAAACCTGAATTGTTAACATTAAACATCTTTAATCAACAAAAACATTAAAATATTAACATTAAAATGTCATTATTTTAAAACTCAGAGTTTTAAGAAATGGTTATTTGGTTTATTAGTTTGTCACGTAGTTAGCCCTAGTTTTTAAACATACAATCCTCATTTATATAACCAAAACACAGTAATTGCAAAAAAGTTACTCTCATTTCTTGAAGAAAAAAAAAGTTACTCTATTCCAAAAAAAATCTGTATAAAATTGCTTAAATACACTCACTGGAAAACCTAGTAAGAATCTTTAACATTCATCAGATGTTTAACGTATTGTTTACAAGACACAACAATTATTTGTTATTATATTTAATCCTCCGTAGTATCCAAAATAAACCCATACTAGTAGAAAGATTACTTTATTAAAATGTATAAGATTACCCATCTTTTTCTTTAATGTGTATCCCTATTAACCCTACATAATTCTTGCTCATCTTTTCAAATACGTACTCATTTTACTTTTTTTTCTAACTAGAAAACACACATCCTTTTAAAAAATCTTGGAAACAACAAGAAAAATCATACTCTCACTTCTTGTACATGTTCATCCATTTATCCACACACATATACATCAAATATTTTTAATTTTTTTAATGTCTATTTATTTTTGAGAGAGAGACCATGAGTGGGGGAAAAAGGGAGAGAGGGAAACAGAGAATCCGAAGCAGGCTCCAGGCTCTGAGCTGTCAGCACAGAGCCTGACATGGGGCTCGAATCCATGAACCAAGAGATCATGACCTGAGCCACCCAGGCGCCCCTCAAATCTCTTTTTTTCTTATGAAATTTGGGATCACAGAAAATAAGCACATTTTAAGTGGTTCATTTGAAGCGATCATATTCCAAAAATTATAATCATACCATCACCAAAGAAGTACAGTGACATTCTTATTAGTTGCAAAATTAGTCTATTTACTTATCTACGCGTACTTTTGTGAGGTTTAAAATGTTAGACTTGATTTTCTGTAAGGCCTACCTGGCATAGGAGAAACAGTACAGGCATTGATTGTAGAGAAAAAGATCTAGGTTTCAAATCCTGATTTTCTGAATTACAAGAAACGTGACCTTGTGTAGATTACAAACCGAGTCTGTTTGTCAGATGAAAATGTAAAGAACTGCACCTACCAGAGTTGTTTCCAGGATTAAATAAAATGATAGATGAGAAAGGAGCACCCAGTGCCTGGCACACAACAGTACCTCCACAAGTGTGTTCTTTCTTTCCCATTTAAAAAAAAAAAACAAAAACAAAAAGAAGAAGGAAAAAAAGCGTGAATGTGACACAGCTATTAAAAGTCAGAATTCTAGGGGCGCCTGGGTGGCGCAGTCGGTTAAGCGTCCGACTTCAGCCAGGTCACGATCTCGCGGTCCGGGAGTTCGAGCCCCGCGTCAGGCTCTGGGCTGATGGCTCAGAGCCTGGAGCCTGTTTCAGATTCTGTGTCTCCCTCTCTCTCTGCCCCTCCCCCGTTCATGCTCTGTCTCTCTCTCTGTCCCAAAAATAAATAAACGTTGAAAAGAAAAATTTTTTTTTAAATTCTAGACATAAATACAGTAAACACACTTGAAAAGATGTTTTGTTTTTTATCAGAGCCTTTTACTCACTTGTAATTTAAGTTATCTCACAATCCACTTAGCCGGCGACAACCCAGGGTGTTACTGTACGAAAAATTTTACTTCGGGAAAAGAAAATATTTTAAGTCCATTTTACAATTTTCGCTATCTGAAATTATAGCTAACAACAGGAAGAATGCAAAAAAATTTCTCTTGTAAAAGTATACGAGTTAAAATCCTGCAGCTGAGAATCTCCTTCAAGGAAAATTGAAGAATGAAAAGAAAAGCAACTCTAGACTTTTTCCCCCTTCTAACGGTAAGTTTGGGGATAAACAAGGGAGTAATTCTTTAGAGCAATTTAGAAAATGCCAGGGACGTGGAAGAACACACGAGCGAAAGGGTAAGTTTGAAACTGCTCCCTGCGTAGGTCCGGGGGCGTGGGACGAAGATTCAAAACTTTGGGGTCTTTCCACAGAATTCAGGAATAAGACAGAGGGGGTCGGGGGGAGCGGTTCTATAAAAGTCAGAGGCAGAAAAAAACAATGGGAGGGGGAAGAGGCAGCCGAAAAACGCTCAAGACCCAGACTTTGGCGCAGCGGCTTCACTTTCAGGAAAGCAAAAGAGTTAGGAACTAAGAAAATGAGGAAATTCCGGTGCTCCGCAAGAAGGACGGAGGGGCCGTGAGAAACCGGGAGGCTGCGGGTGAAAGACCGGGTGGTGTCGTGGGAGAGAAGGGTCGACCCGGGAAAGCGAGCAGCGGCGGGACCGGAAAGCGAGAACAAGGATGCGGCCGGGGGGGAGGGGGCGCGGAGGCCTCCGGGGTCGACCAACGTGACAGAAAACGAGGAGGGGACTCTGGGGGCCGTGGCAGCAAGGGGCGACGTGGTACCTGCAGAGATCGTCCAGGACGCTGCCGGGAATCTCCACCCGTTTGGTCTCCATGATGAGAACCCACAGCAGGAGCAGTGCATCCCGGCTCCGCGCGGCCGGGGACCAAGGGTACGGCACGGAGACTCCGGCTCGCCGGAAAGCGGGCAGCGGCGGCGGCAGCGGCTCCAGCAAAGAGAGGGGGAAGGGGCGGGACCCGCTCACTTCCGTCCCGCTCCCTCAGCCCAGAACCCCGAGCCTGGGCCAGAGCGCGGGGCGGAGCCCCGGGAGTCACGCCCCTGCTCTGCTTGAAATGTCCAATGGGAAGCTGTAGAATTGGGAGGCTGAGCAAGCTAAGCCAATGAAATGTTTGTTTATTGGTCTGTCGTCTCCAATCCGTCTTCAAGCTGCTCAGTTGCTACTCAGAAAACCAACTTCCCGCCGCCTGTGATTGAGCACTGGGGTGGCTACGCGCATGCGCACCATGCCTCCTTTGCACTATAGAAAGGCCAGAGTATTCAGGTCTTGCTGGTAGACTCGGAGACTACATCCTAGGGTTTGGCGTGGTGTAAATGTCCTCTTGGTGACCAAGCAGGCGCTCGTACCTCTTCAGGGCAGACGCCGACGGCGCATCCTGCGCAAGTGTGCACTTGGAATTCCTGTCACCAAGTATCCTGCACACTCATTGTCGTCCCATCGCCTCCAGGCCAAGGGCTGTGCCTCTTAACTACAAACACCGGTTGTCTTTTGTGTGTGTGGTGGCTTACCTCTGCCTTTCCTCAAAGGACCCAGACAGAACTTTATCCTACTATCTGACACCTAGTGAGATCTGAGAAAATATTGATTGAACCTGAACTTGGGAATCTTCATTCTACCTCCTACACATACTCCCATCTCCTAGCCCTCACTGATTCCTCATCTTACTTAATAGAGCCCAATCCATTTAGGATCTTGCAGAAAAAAATCTAGATTCATCATTCTTTAACTTCCTCCTTTTACATCAGACTCACAGCCACACAAACGCACCCCTCAGTCACAACTTTAATTCATTCTGATGAGGGAGCATGGGGCAAGCTGAGGGCCAAGTCAGGCTAACAGCAGAGCACCCCCCAACCCTGGAGGTGGGATATGCGTGATATTCTCAGACACTCCTGCCTGCCCAAGAACAGGGAAAAGGAAAGAAAGCAAATGGCTGACTGGTAGAGATCACAGTCATGCAGGACAGGAGTCTCCTTAAGTTTACAGATAACTTAGTAAACTCCAAGAAAAAGGCAATCTTATTCATAGCCTAATCTCCAGAAACCTATAGATTCTGTTTCCTGGAGCCCTAATATCACCCTCATCAAGATGTAAGGGGCTTTGGGATGCCTGGGCAGTTCAGTCACTCAAGCATCCGACTTCGGCTCAGGTCATGATCTCTGGGTTTGTAAGTTCAAGCCCTGTGTTGGGCCCTGTGCTGACAGCTCAGAGCCTGGAGCCTGCTTCAGATTCCTTGTCTCCCTCTCTCTCTGCCCCTCCCCGTGGTGCTCTCTCAAAATAAATAAATAAATAATTTAAGAAAAGATGTAGGGGGGTTTAAGTGCTTACCATGGCGATGTGGGAAACAAGGGCAAATGAAAAATTAAATTCCCTTACTGCCTACAGCCCGATGACAAATCCTTGAAACAGGCAGAGTGACCTTCCTCGAGGAGCTCAGCTGCTTCGATGATGACACTTTGCTAGGGCCGAAAGGGAATCTTGGCTTAACATTGTCCTAACCCCTTGAGGATCCTGTGAGTCTCCTTAAACACGTAAAAATTCCTTTGGAAACTTCCTTTATCTTTACCCCCATTCCCCCCTCCCCCCCCCCCCCCCCCCCGCAAGATATATGCTGGCAATCATGCTCCAGGCTTATGGCCCCCTGATATACATCTGAAGGGTTTCATGACTGATGTTTTACTAAACAGTAATAAATGATGTTTTTCTAACAAGAGCTAGCTCCTCAAAGTCCTGGAAACAAACCTTACTTCCAAAATTCCTTAGAAACTTATGCTGTCCCTAACCCCCTCCTAACCTGAAGATATATTACCAGTCACTCTTCACAACCCCAGTGCAGCTCTTTCTGTCCATGGGTCCTGTCCCCATGCTTTAATGAAATCACCTTTTTGCACCAAGGACATCTTCAAGAATTCTTTCCTGGCCATCAGCTCTGAACCACACCGTCACCCCAAAACCCCATCAGTTCTACCATTTAATCTCTTATCTTTTTCTTAATTTCTGTCCAAATGCCCACTCTTTATATCAGGTGCCCATTATTTCTCCTCACTAGTGCAAGAACTACCTAACCAGTACGTCTGCCTCCATTCTTGGCCTGCACAACTGCCCACGTTTAATTTTCTTTTGTTCCAACACTATTATCTTCTAATAGCTCTCCTACTCAGCTTCTGATATATACCCAAGGCCAAACTTGACTTAAGAGCCCTGTTACCACCTATTTTACTCTGCTGTTTTCCATCTGTCTTTTTGCTCCTTATTGGAGAACTCAAATTTATCTTCCAGTGGCCTATACCATTTTCACTTTTCTATAGTTCTCTTTTGTTCTTCAACTGTCTCTTCATTATGGTGTCATAGCCTGATTTATCGATTTCTTATCCCTATGAGGATACTAACAATACATTTTTAAATTTTTTTTAATGATTATTTTTGAGACAGAGTGCGAGTGGGGGAGGGACAGAGAGAGAGGGAGACACAGAATCCAAATCAGGCCCCAGGCTCTGAGCTGGCAGAACAGAGGCGGACGCAGGGCTCAGACCCAGGAACCATGAGATCATGACCTGAGCCAAAATCAGACGCTTAACCAACTGAGCCACCCAAGTGCCCCTAACAGTACATTTTTAAAGTTTTCTTCTTCCTGAATAGCCTCTTATTCCTCTCAGCTGCTTTTTGCTATTAATTTGGTCTCCATCTATCATATTGGAAGTTTCCTGGTGGTCCTCAACTATTCACTCATACTTAAGCATACCAGAGTTAAGTCTAAAAAACCAGAGTTAAGTGCTATAATGTAGATGGAACTTGTTTCCTGAGAGCTTCACCGTGGGGTGATCTGGCTGGGCTGTTAGCTGGGAGCACATGGCATCAGCATCTGTAGGTCATTCTTTCCAGCTGATCAAATTCTCTAAAGAGAAAATCCTTCCAGACCAAGCTGAAAGTGTTCTGGGAGTCAAATAGGGGAGCACAGACAGAAGTATTCTATTTGCTTTATTCAATCCCCTTGGCACACTACACATCTTAGTTTGGGTTTCCTAAGAAGCAGACCCCGGGACAAGGATTTGAGTGCAAGTAGTTTATGTGGGAGATGATCCAGGAAAGAATGGTAGTAGAGTAGGAAAGTGAGTCAGGAGGCAAAGAAAGCCAAAAAAATGGATTATCAAGGAAGTTAGCCCTGTGTGTAACTGGATCTGATCCTGCTGGAGAATTCTGGAGGCCAGGGTAAAACACATGCTGCGGAGTTATCCTACCCAAGGGATGAGGAAGATGGGATATTTATATACTAACTTTCGTCAGTCCTTGGTTAAGGCATGCTCCTGGAGCCTGTACGCCAGCCTGCCACATGCACAGCAAGGCAGCCTCTGGTGGCCAGAAAAAGCCCTCCGGCAAAAGAAATGCAGATGATAGCTGATGGAAGTCCAGGCAGCATGGTGTAATGGATTGCTAAGGGGAAGGGGGAGCTTTTTCAATAGTTCTATTTTGCTGGATATGCATTCTGTATGTCCTAACTGAACTTCTTTTCTATGTAGGGGGTATCTTAGTGGCTGTTTTTCTTAGGTGTCATTTGAAGCTCAAGTCTGGTTTTTAGACTACACTAAATGATGGCAGTGAAGCAATAGTGGAAGACCAAGTGATGTTTTTTCCCCAGGGGTCAATGTTAAAGATCCAAAGAAGCAGGCTACTGGGCACTTGCTAAAGGACCTGGAGGAAGCCTTCCTGCTCCCTTATTTCTTTGAAGTCTCAGCTCAGGGGCAGATATGCAACTCTATTTTTTTTTAAGCTCTGAGGGGCTTGCAAGTCCCCAAACTTCCAAATAGTGCTAAGCCAATCTCCCCACCGAGAATTCCACAGATGTCTGGGGGCATCTTCCAAGCTACTTTCCTGTCCATTCACCATCCCACCCCTGCTTCCTCACCCACACACACATCTAGGAGCCGGACGGGTGCACAGCAGAGCAGCCCTTATGGCAGTCCCCTGAGCCGTGACTTCCGAAGAATTCAAGGCCTCATTCAAACCCAACCATCCACAGGCCCAGCAGCCCGTCGCTTGAGAAAGGCAGATAAAGTGGAGTTTGGAATTAAGACAAAGGGAGATGCTGGGGTTCTTATGTTATAATACTGATACAATTTTAAAATAATTGAGCCAATCAAAACCTTTACGGTTTTAAAATATGCTATCTCATTTAGTCTAACTACATGGGATAGGCAAAGAGATTAATGAGGCTTATAGAGATTAAATGATTAAATGACAGTATGAAATGGAGCCAGGACTAGAATTCAGTTCTTCTGAACTCAGGAATTCTGCTTTAGGGAGAATGACACAATAATAATTACTATTAATGTCTCTGCAGCATGTTATAGTATAATATTTTTTTAAATGCAATAATCCTTACAACAAAACAAGTTGTCATCAAATTCTTTTAAAAAATATGTAATATGCTTACTGACCTTCTTTTAAATTAAATGAGATTAAGTTGGGAATGCACGCTGGTGCAGCCACTCTGGAAAACAGTATGGAGGTTCCTCAAAAAACTAAAAATAAAACTACCCTAATTACACTACTAGGCATTTATCCATGGGATACAGGTGTGCTGTTTTGAAGGGACATATGCACTCCCATATTTATAACAGCACTATCAACAATAGCCAAAGTATGGAAAGAGCCCAAATGTCCATCAATGGATGAATGGATAAAGAAGTTGTATGTATATATATATTATATACATACAATGTATGTATGGATACATTGAATGGATATACATACAATGTATGTATGGATACATTGAATGGATAAAGAAGTTGTATATATATATATATATATATATATATATATATATATATATACATACATACAATGGAGTACTACTCAGCAATCAAAAAGAATGAAATCTTGCCATTTGCAACTACGTGGATGGAACTGGAGAGTATTATGCTAAGTGAAATTAGTCAGAGAAAGACAAAAATCATATGATGTCACTCATATGAGGACTTTAAGAGACAAAACAGATGAACATAAGGGAAGGGAAACAAAAATAATATAAAAACAGGGAGGGGGACAAAACAGCAGAGACTCATGGAGAACAAACTGAGGGTTACTGGAGGGGTTGTGGAAGGGGAGATGGGCTAAATGGGTAAGGGGCACTAAGGAATCTACTCCTGAAATCATTGTTGCACTATATGCTAACTAATTTGGATGTAAATTTTAAAAATAAAAAATTAAATTAAAAATTAATTAATTAAATGAGATTAAATTAAGTCTGTCAAAGCCTTTTCACATCCCTTCAAAGTTTTTTTTTTAATTTATTTTCCAGCTATATTGAGGTGTGATTGACAAATAAAAATTGTACATATTTAAGTGTTGTCCTCGTCCATTCAGGCTACTATGACAAAAATGCCATCAATTGCGTGGATGATAAACAACACACATTTATTTCTCATAATTCTGGAGGCTGGGAAGTTTGAGATCATGGCACTAGCAGATTTGGTGTCTGGTGAGAACCTATTTCCTAGTTTATAGACTGTGCTTTCTGGTTGTAACCTTGCATGGTGGGAAGGGGCAAGCTAGCCTTCCGGGCTCTCTTTAATAAGGGCACTAATTCCATTCATGAGGGCTCTACATTCATGACTTAAGCATTTCACAAAGCCCTCACCTCCTAATACTATCACACTAGGCACTAGGAGTTGAACTTATGGGTCGGGGGGTGGGGGGGGGTGGGGACACAAACATTCAGACCATAGCAGATATAACATGATGTTTTGATATTATGTAATGATTACCACACTCAACCTAATGAACATCCATCCTCTCACATACTTACCTTTTCTGTGTGTGTGGTAAGAACACTTAGGATGTACTCTGAGCAAATTTCAAGTACACATTACAACATTATTAGCTCTAGTCAGCATGCTGTACAGTAGGTCTCTAGAATTTATGCGTCTTATAACAAAGTGTGTACCCTTCGACCAACAAATATCTAATGATTCAAGTCAGCATTTACAGAACAACACATATTTGCCCTTTCTGTCAGCCCCACTAACGCTGGATCATTTCCCATAGCATATAAAATGCTTTAGTCACATCTAACAAAAAAACAAAACCTTCATTGATCTCTATCGGAGTCTTACTAGATGCTGAGCAATCCCATTTCCTCTTCTGGGATTCACAGGCCCCCTCGCATTTAGGTGGAAGCAGATAACTGAGTTCTAGCCAATGAAATGAAGATAAAAGTGATACATCCAACTTCTAAGCACAATTCCTGCAATGTCCCATGTAATTTTTATATTCTTTCTTTCCTTCTCTTCCCACCTGGAAGCACAAGACGCTTGAAACTGTGGGAGGAGTACAGGTTTCTAAATTTTTGACCTGGAGAGGAGCTACAGCAGAATATCTGCTTCAGGTTCTGCCTGAGCAAGAAATAAACGTTTGCTATGTATATAAAGGATCTTGATTTTTTACACACAAACTATTCTCCATAGTCAATCTTTCTCGTTTCAGTAAATGTGTCTTGTAGTGGACATTCTTGCTTGTTTACCCAGCACTCATTCACCAAGGCCTGCTTCTTGGTGCGTGTGTGGCCTGTGCATGTGTGACACACAAGGCCCTGTACTCAGAAAAGCCCCATGCTTGGTTTAATGTTCTCCCGTCACCATCTTTAATTTTTTTAATGTTTGTTTATTTTTGAGAAAGAGAGTGAGTGGGGGGAGGGGCAGGGAGAAGGGGACAGAGGATCCGAAGTGGGCTCTGCACTGACAGCAGCAAGCTCCATGCAGGGCTGGAACTCATGAACTGGGAGATCATGACCTGAGCCGAAGTCAGACACTCAACCGACTGAGCCTCCCAGGTGCCCACCGTCTTAAAATTCTCACTGATCTCATTTTTGAAGTTGTGTTCTGTGAATGAAATTGGTAAGACAAAGGAGTGTGCACTTAAGCAGAGGAGATACATGTAATAATGTGTGTGTACTCACTCTTTGCTGCCCCCTTTGCATATAGCATTTTAAATATCCCATGAGAACAGAATTTCCGTGAGCCCATGATTCATGGAAGTTCAACAAGATTGAAAGTGAGACAAGGTAACCATGTTAAACTGAGTAAGTGGGATCACTGTGAGCCCTGAGATCTTCCTATAAATCAGAACTTGTTTCAGATGCAAAAAGAAGACAGTGGCAGTCTCAGAAACACAAAGAACCAAGGAACCCTGTCATGTTACTTTCCTATTAATTCCCTATATTAACCAACCACTTATGCTAAAAATGGTGACACTGAAGGAAAGTGAAAGACACTCTTCCCTAGTTCCTTTCACCTCATTCATCATAAGCCAAATGTAGAGAGTATGGTAGAATGTGTGTACATCAAGAAGTGACAGGAACACAGACGGGTTAATTTTGTGCAATGTTTCCACCGTTTTTGTAAGAATAAAATACATCATGCATGTACCAGCTATGAAATGTGAGTTGTATAATTTTGGTGATTCTATGTGAGTTAAATGTTCTTATATCTGCATTTAAAGTTGGCAACGCACAATATAAAGATGAATGGTGATATTGTAACAATTTACAATTTTAGTTGTCCTTTACTTAGGATGACAATGAATATCAAATAAAAACACCATGGCAAATTGAAAGACCATAGAGAAAAGGAAAAGGTTTTATAATTTAGTACTTTCAGTGACACTTTTTTTCCTGCCTTTTGAATAAGGAAGTCCATATTTTCATGAGGGGCACATGGCAAATTATGTATCAGTCTGTGTTTGAATTCACCTCTTAATCTTTCTGAACAGAATCATGATTCAGACATGCAGTCCTCAGTTTCACATGGAGCATGTGTGGCTGTGCAGAAAACCAGCGCACTCTTGGCTCCAGGATTTGGCTCTGGTTGGTCTCAGTGAATCATCAGATTACATCCCTTGTTAGCAACCATTCTGTGAATCTTAGGACTCCTGCTTACATCCTTAAGATGTAAAAGTCTCTCTTTTTTTTTTTAAATTTTTTTTCAACGTTTATTTATTTTTGGGACAGAGAGAGACAGAGCATGAACGGGGGAGGGGCAGAGAGAGAGGGAGACACAGAATTGGAGGGAGACAGGCTCCAGGCTCTGAGCCATCAGCCCAGAGCCTGACGCGGGGCTCGAACTCACGGACCGCAAGATCGTGACCTGGCTGAAGTCGGACACTTAACCTACTGCGCCACCCAGGCGCCCCAAAAGTCTCTCTTTTTTAATGAAACGTCATCGAGTCAGGATATGATATGTGGAACTGTACCCAAACTCATGTGAGTTCACTCCTTGGTGAGTCATAGAAACTACAGCAGGTGGAGTTGTCACACAGAGTAAACTATATTTGCAGCAAGTAAGGAGATCATGGGAATAACTTCCAAAGCCATGACTCCTGGAGCAAGTCTGAATGGGCTCCTTTTATTTAGGGTTAGGATGAATAGTCAGGAAGGGGAGCCTTGTCACCATATGTAGAGGTGGGCGTCCTACACACACCCTAAGGAAACATGCCTATCTATACATACATTGCAGGTTATGACAATGAGGCTTGTGCTTCTCCTTGGGTGGAGATTTTAGTATAATAATGCTGGGCCAGCGGCACTCTTCTTGCAGGCAGTCATTGTTTGAAGAGTGGCTTTAGTTTCTTTCAGGGATGCTATGCCCTCAGGTCTTTTGCCTGTGTTACGAGATAAGCTGGAAAGAAGAACTTAAGGAAAAATGTGGAACGAAGGTTGGTGGGTACAAGCGGGTGAGCGGTACAGGTCGGGTGTTGGGTCTAGCTGGTGACCGTCATCCTGAGGATAAAGCTGACACAAGGAGGAGGGCAAAGCTGAAAGACCTGAAGAGAAAAGGAGGCAGAGCGGTCAAGAGCTCAGTTGACCTGGCCTGGGGGTAGGTGTGGGGGAGGAATGAGAGAGACAGAGAGAGAGAAAGAGAGAGTGAGAGAGAGAGTGAGAGAAAGAGAGAGAGAGAGCGCTTGTTCAAGCACCTGGCTCCAGGTGGGGGCCAGAGTTGTCAGGTGTCAGAGTAGCCAATTAAATCAACAAGCCAAAAATGAAAGAGTGAAGCCTTTAATCACTTACCTGGATGGCTAAAACCAGAGAAAGCAGTGACTCCTTCGGCTTCACTCTCCCATGGAACAGAGTCAAGGGTCAGGTGGAGGTCAAGGCTCAGGGGGGTGGTCTCACTGAACAAAAGGCTCTGGCAGTTTTGTGGACCCTGGGCAGAGAGGGAGGGGAAGGGCTAGGAGTGGGAAAGTACTCCTCCTTCCCCCAGAAGGTGGCGTCAGCAGAGGAGACCAAAGAAGACCTCCGCCAAGGCCTCAGCTAAAGAGATAGGAGTGGAGGCCCCAGGGCTAGGAATGCAGATGTTCATGGCACGGGAGTCAGAGGGGCCCGAGTCCCTGACTGCAGCGCCCCCTAGAGACTGCAGTGCACTGGCTGCCCACCAAGTCTGCGTGGGGAGGGCAGCCATTCCCTGGGAGACTTGTCAAGTAGAGCTTTTGTGTTTGCCTACAGTTAGGCCTGAAAAGTCACACCTAGATCTCTAACCGGGAGCCAGACAATGAACCCTGAAGCCTGTCCAACCTCTGAACTTACATGAACCCTTATGAGTCTTTTTGTTTCAGCCAAAGCTTTCTTTTACTTTGGTCCAAATCATGTCTTTCCTTTTTTTAAAAAACAATTTGTATTTATTTATTTATTTATTCATTCATTCATTTATTTATTTTTAAGTGTTTATTTTTGAGAGGGAGAGAGAGGGAGGGGCAGACAGAGAGGGAGACAGAGGATCTGTGCTGTCAGCAGAGAGCCTGATGTAGGGCTCAAACTCATGAACCGAGAGATCATGACCTGAGCCAAAGTTGGACACTTAACAGACTGAGCCACCTAGGTGCCCTACTGTTTATTTATTTTGAGAGACAGAATCCCAAGGAGGCTCCACACTGTCAGTGCAAAGCCTAATGCAGGGCTCCATCCCATGGTTCATGAAATTATGACCTGAGCTGAAATCAAGAGTAGATGCTTAACCGACTGAGCCACCCAGGTGCCCCTGGCCCAAATCATTTCAATTGACATGTTCCACTAGGCATCCAGTGGCTCCAACCAGAAATCTAAGAGTGAACTTTAATTCCTATCTTTCTCACACAGGCACACATGCAAACCACTGATGAGTCCTGGCCAGTCTACCTCCAAGACCCATTCCCTCTTCTCCATCTCAGCTTTCCCCACCTTAATCCAAGCCATCTCAAGCTCAGCTGGACTACTTCCACAGGCTCCTAAATGTCTCCTGTCCCTGTGGCAATCCATCCTCCACCAAGCAGCAAGAGTGATCATCTCAAAACATTAACTTGAAAATCTTCATGACCCTCAGTGTAGAATCCAATTTGTGTGCCATGGCTTGAGAGACTTTACATGATGGGGCACCTGCCCGTCACTCACTCTACCTTCCTTTCACATCCCATCTTCATCTCTCACTACATTTGAGCCACAGTAGTCTCCCTGCAATCCATTACATACTCCAAGCTCTTTCTACAGACCATTCCTTCTGCCTGGAATGCTGCCCACCCCCTCTGCAATACCCTCCTTTTTGTGCTGTCTCTACAGCTTAAACATCACCTCTTCAGAAATTCTTCTCAGACCACTCATCTAAATAGCTTCCTCAATCTGAAATTTTCTCAATCCATTTTTTCCCTCTCCCTTACTATAGTGTAAGTTACAAGAAAGCAGGGATCTTTTCTCTAAGTTATGCATTGAATCCCCAGTGCCTAGAGTGTCCTTGTGTGATGGGCACTCTATAAAGATTTGCTAACTGATGTCTAGGCCAACGAGTAAGTTATCACCACATATATGCCAAGGTTACCGAGGAGGAGGAAGTGATGGGATGCAAAATCCTATTATGAGTGTGAATCTCTTTTTAAACAAAGTAAATCTGCTGTTGGAAAAGATGAACTCATTCTAGCTTAGATGGGTTTTTGTTACTCTCATTAAAGAGTCCTGATTAATACAGAGCTTACTTGCTCTATTTGCCTATCTATGTAAAATATAGTATATAACCATATATAATGTATATAATACAATGTATAATAATGTAATAAATATAAATAATGTAAATACATGTCATATGTAACTATGTATGTTAAGTATAAACATATTGCGTGCAAATGTATATATAAAAGAATTCTACACTCTAGAACTTTAGAACCTCTTCCTTTTCTTTCGCCCTCCCCTTCCTGCTCCTCTGTCATGTCTAACCTCCATGCTTTGACAGGTTTGCCCAGAATGGAAGAAGGCAGCTGAAAGGGCAGGGACAGGGAATGAAGTTCTCAGACCCAAATGAGAAAACTTAATCCACTGGTAAATAACCTTCTTTTGCATGAGGAACAAATCAGGAAAAAGAAAATTGTTTCAGGATATTTCTTTTTTTCAAGTAAATAATTTCTTAATGTTTAAAAATCAGAAATATAATCTCTATAACAGTTCTTAAAAACTATTTTATATTAATTCCTTGTCATGGATGAAGGGATTATTTTTTACTATGATTTCAGAAACTAAGTAACTAACACACTAATTACTATGTTGAGTCTTTGAATAAATGTTGTGGTTGAGAAAGCATGCTGGAGGCTGGGGTTTTTTTTGTTTAAATGACCTTGTAAGCATCTTAACTGGGAAAACATGTTTGTCTCATAGCATCTCTTATACTGAATTCTTTAAAACAAGTTTCTGTTGAGGACCCCTGAGTGGCTCAGTTGGTTAAGCGTCCGACTCTGACTTAGGTCATGATCTCATAGTTTGTGGGTTCAAGTCCCACAACAAGCTCTGTGCTGATAGCCTGAAGCCTTCTTCGAATTCTGTGTCTCCCTCCCTCTCTCTCTCTCTGCCCCTCCTCTGCTGCTTGCTCGCTCGCGCGCGCTCTCTCTCTCTCCCCTTCAAAAATAAATAAACATTAAAAAAAAAAAGTTTTAAAAAGTTTCTGTCGAAGCAACAAACAGATCCAGAGAAATAACTTCTCCAAACACTCACTCTGAAAATAATCAGCTCGGGTTGGCCCCATAGGGTGTTCTACAGTCTACATGGGGTTCATAGTGCAGTGAGTCCAGACAGGCCCCCCCAGATAGGCCTGGGTAGTCTTCACTCTTCCCAGAATATACAGGAAACCAAATCCAAAACATGAAAAGTCTGCTTTATATCCACCAGCAGAGGGTGTACATTCCTTTTTTGCATTTTAAAATTTTATAGCGCACTGCTGACTCATGTTTTTAGTCCAAGGGCAGGACTTAAAAAATGGGGCTTTTGCTATACACAGGATCATATTTCTAAGGTATTGGCGTAAGTACATTATTTACTGGTTAAATGACTCAGATCTCTGAAGAAACCCTTTCCCGCATAACAAAACCTCCCCCATTAAAGGTGGCCTTCTCTAATTGAATAGTCATGGCAGCTCTGTCAAATGGTGACACCCTTTCACTCTGGACCTCACTTTGATATTGCAGCTCTAGCAAATTACCACAGATTTGGTGGCTTAAACAATACAAATGTACTATCTTAAAGTTCTCTAGGTGAAAAGCCCCACACAGATTGCACTGGACTAAAATCAAGACATCAACAGGGTTGTCTTCTCTACTGGGGCCTCTAGGGCATTGCTTTTTCTAGATCCCAGAGGCCATCTACATTCTTTGGCTCCTGCTCCCTTTCCTTCATCTTCCAAGCCAGGAGTGGCAAGTCGATTCCTCTTACATCACACCACTCTGACCTTTCTTCATAGTCCCATCTCCCTGTGACTCACCTCTGCTTCCTTTTCCATTTTTGTTAAATGTTTATTTATTTATTTTGAGAGGGAAAGAGAGAGAGAGAGTAGGGGAGGGGCAGAGAAAGAGAGCGAGAGAGCAAGAGAGAATCCCAAGCAGGTTTCGTGCTATCAGTGTGGAGCCCAACTCGGGGCTCAACCCCATGAGCCATGAGATCATGACCTGACCAGAAATCAAGAGTCCAATGCTTAACCAGCTGAGCCACCCAAGCACCCCTCTTCTTTCATTTTTAAGGAACCCTGTGATTACTTTGGGCCCATCTGGATAACCCAGAACAATCTCCCTATCTTAAAGTCAGCCAATTAGGAACCTTAATTTCAACTGCAACTTTCTTTCTCCTTTTCCGTTAAGGTAACATATTTATAGCAACTGCAACTTTCTTTCTTCTTTTCCATTAAGGTAACATATTTATAGATTCCAGGGATTAGGATGGACATTTCGGGGGCATTATTTTGCTTGTCATGCTCTGTATCCCTGCTCTGTAGCTTTCTCTGTGTCTATCTACATTCTTACTTCCGTTTCCAGGAATCAGTAACTACACATTTTTTTTTCAGTGTGTGAAAATTGCTGGCTTTAGAAATGTGAAATTGTGGAGTTTTATTTCCTTTGTTCATTGTGCTTAGGATCACTGGATTTAAAAATAGACTTAGTTAAGGGTAAAATAATATAATGTCTGGGATTTGCTTTAAAATAATCGACCGGGGAAAAATTGCAAGGCAAATAGATAAAGTAAGACTAACAACAGGGTGGTAATTGTTGAATTGGATGATGAGTAGATGGAGTTTAATTATATTCTTTTGTATGTATTTTCAAATGTTCATAATAAAAAGTTTTAAAAAATTGAGACCTTCTTACTGAGAATTCAACTGACTTTTCCTCCTTGTTTCTTTAATATTTGAAAAAGAATTTGATAAGAATAGTCAAAACTGCATACTAAACATGTCATTTTAAATGTACCAGTTTGACGGGAACCCTCTTGCACTGTTGGTGGGAATGCAAACTGGTACAGCCACTCTGGAAAACAGTGTGAAGGTTCCTCAAAAAATTAAAAATAGACCTACCCTATGACCCAGCAATAGCACTGCTAGGAATTTACCCAAGGGATACAGGAGTACTGATGCATAGGGGCACTTGTACCCCAATGTTTATAGCAGCACTCTCAACAATAGCCAAATTATGGAAAGAGCCTAAATGTCCATCAACTGATGAATGGATAAAGAAATTGTGGTTTATATACACAATGGAGTACTACGTGGCAATGAGAAAGAATGAAATATGGCCCTTTGTAGCAACATGGATGGAACTGGAGAGTGTGATGCTAAGTGAAATAAACCATACAGAGAAAGACAGATACCACATGTTTTTACTCTTATGTGGATCCTGAGAAACTTAACAGGAACCCATGGGGGAGGGGAAGGAAAAAAAAAAAAAAGAGGTTAGAGTGGGAGAGAGCCAAAGCATAAAAGACTCTTAAAACTGAGAACAAACTGAGGGTTGATGAGGGGTGGGAGGGAGGGGAGGGTGGGTGATGGGTATTGAGGAGGGCACCTGTTGGGATGAGCACTGGGTGTTGTATGGAAACCAATTTGACAATAAATTTCATATATTGAAAAAAAATAAATGTACCAGTTTGAAATGCAGTTGACTCTAAAAAAATTATTGAGATATAGTTTACAATGAAATGATGTTGATTTTTGTAAAATTAAACTTTTATTTTGAAGAAACTGTAGTGTCACATCTAATTGTAAGAAGAGAGATCTGATTTACCCTTTACCTAGTTTCCCACAATGGTAACATCTTAACAAAACTATAGCATCTTATCACAACCAGGATACTGACATGACACGGTCAGGACACACCACATTTTCATCACCACGAAGATCCTTCACGTTGCCCTTTTGTGACCAGCATGTTCTGCTTGGGTGTCAAATATTTACAATATCTTCCAAATGAAGACCTTTCTGTGACTTCTACACCCCTTCCTTTCAGCTTTGCTTAGAAACTTCACCGCAATATCTTAAAGTAACCCAAACCTATTTTTCAGAGCTGTCAAACGTACCACATGACATAATCCTAAAATTGTACTTGACTAAACGTTAGGTACCGTAGATGATCTAGCAGAATATAACCTCATAGAAGGGATTGTGAGCCATGCACAGGATAGCAAAGAGGCGTCTTGGAATTACAGAGTCCAAGCCGCATGATGGGGAGGCAAGGCAGTCGGTGTCAGCCACTTTGATGGCCGGAAGATAATACCATTGACAGCTTCTCCTCCTTCCTGGAGGTTGAAAGGCTCATTGAAAAGCCTGTATTTTCTAGCCCTCTCACAGCTACATGTGAGAGATGTGGCAACTATTCTTTTTTAAATTTTTTTAAATTTAATTTTAATTCCAGTGTAGCTAACATACAGTGCTGTATGAGTTTCAGGTGTACAATATGGTGTCTCAACAATTCCATATATTAGTCAGTGCTCCTCATGACAAGTGCTCTCTTTAATCCTCTTCACTTATCTCACCCATCCCCCAAACTCCCCTCCCCTCTGGTAATTATCTGTTTGTTCTCTATGGTTAAGAATCTGGTTTTTTGGCTTCTCTCTTTTTTTTCCCTTTGTTCGCTGTTTTTTTTTTTTTAATTTTTTTTCACGTTTTTATTTTATTTTTGAGACAGAGAGACACAGAGCATGAACGGGGGAGGGGCAGAGAGAGAGGGAGACACAGAATCTGAAACAGGCTCCAGGCTCTGAGCTGTCAGCCCAGAGCCCGACGCGACCCTCGAACTCACGGACCGTGAGATCATGACCTGAGCTGAAGTCGGACGCTTAACCGACCAAGCCACCCAGGCGCCCCTGTTTTGTTTCTTAAATTCCACATATGAGTGAGAGCATATGGTATTTGTCTTTCTCTGACTGGCTTATTTCACTTAGCTTAATATTCTCTAGATCCTAAAATTATGTTCGCCTTTCTAGCTATTAATGTCTCTCTTGCTATTTGAATGTAAACTTCTTAAAATGATGCACATTCATTTCCGAGTCTTCATGAATGCACCCCTCAACCCCAATGCACTTCATTCTTTTCCTACTACTCAATGGAAACTGCTCTAACCAAAGCCATCATTAACTTTCCAATCACCAAATAATGCACACCTTCTTCTCTGCCTATATTACAGGATCACTCCATGATATCTGACCCTGTGGACCATTCTCTCCTTTGAGTTTTCCCCTCTCCTGACTTCCTTACTTCTCTTATCCTCTAGTATCTCATTCTCAGTCTCCCTTTGTGACTTATCTTTTCTTTCTTTTTTTTAAATTTAAATCCAAGTTAGTTAACATATAGTATAATATTGCTTTCAGGAATAGAATTTAGTGACTCATCACTTACATATAACCCCCAGGGCACATCCCAACAGGTGCCCTACTTAATGGCCATCACCCATTTAGCCCATCCCCCCACCCAACACCCCTTCCAGCAACCCTCAGTTTGTTCTCTATATTTAAGAGTCTCTTATGGTTTGTGGCAACTATCTTTGGGCAAGGAGATGTAAGCACAGGGTAGCCTAGGACCTCTGGGAAGTTCTCAAAAAAAAAAAAAAAAGTGGCGGGCATTTCTTCATACCTTCCTGTTTGTTCCTTCCTGCGGCCAGCAATTGATCATTTGGGCAGAGAAGCAAAATAGAAGATGCCATGGTCTCTGAAGGCCTTGGAGCTGCCAAACCAACACTGGAGGGCCTATTTCTAGGCTTCTTTTACTGACAGAGTGATAAACCTCGATCTTGTTTAAGCCACAATATTGGGCTTTTTTCTCTTTTATGCAGACAGGAGTCCAAACTGACATAGGCAGTCTTCTTATCTAGAGGCTGAGGAAGTCCTCAGTTAAGGCTTGAGACTGCTCTTTTGATTTGGAAAAAAAAATGTTTTTCAATAGGCCTTTGATCATACAAAATCAAAGGCCTTCCCATTAGAGGATTAGAAGAATTAGAAACCACTGAAAGGTAAACAGCTCTGCAGAACGATGCAGAATTGTATCTTCCCTTGAGCAGAGTTGAGGCTCTGCAGAAAGAGGGCTATGATGGTAGAGAAATGAAGAGGAGCAGGCAGGAAGGTTACCCTCTTTTTAGAAGGAAAAAAAAGGGGGTATAGTAGAAGGCCTGCACCCTGGGTAGAGTTTAAGGTCAGGGATTCCCACATGTATCATCTATTCTCTCAAAGATGCCCCTGCCACTAGGGGCCTAAGAAGGGTGACAGCCAATGTAGCAGCCTTCTGCAGAGATGGACCTAGATGCATACTGATGCATTAATTTTAAAGTTGATTTTTTTTTCTTTTCTCTTCTGTGATGTCCTTGCTAATGTCCAAGCAAGTGAACATCTGTTTTGTTTTGTTTCGTTTTCACTTCTCAGCATCCATTTCCCTCTGGTGGCATGAAGGTATTTTCCTTCAGAAGCTACTCCTCCCCTACTCTCACCCCTGTGTTTGCGTGGGTTTGATTCCTCACCCCCACCCCCTTCATTCTGGCCCCTAGTCTCTGAGAGCATTTGTCACAGTGATTATTTAAGGGATACTCTAGGAACCCAAGCCAAGTCCCAAGACCCAATGCTGGGATGTTGGCTGGGCTTAATGGGGAAGAAATACCTTCTTTCTGCTCAACTTGCTCGAGTGCCGGCACATAAGCACGGACATTCTGTGTCCTACATAATGCATGGAGAGAAAAGCAGCCTGAAAAAAAATTGTAAGAGACCAAGAGATGATTGGCAGGAATTGAGCAATTGTCCAAAGCAAGAGGGCTACCTTGAAGGTGGAAATGGGACTTTAGACCCTGCTACTTTGGCCCTGAACAAAACGATCTCCGAAATCTGATGAACTTGAGAATACTCCAGTTACAATAATTAAATCAATATACCATGAATGAAATATGATATCTTCAGAAAACTGCTGACAGGTCCAAGTGGGAAGAGCTGAATCAGACAGTTGGCTAATATTATTCACATCTCTAAAAAACAAAACAAAACAAAACAATGAGTCAACAAGGCATAGAGAGGAAAGCCTGAGAGAGATCTGAAATGCTGAATCTAGCGCTGCCTCTCCAAATCCCAGAGACTACAGACACACTGAGTAACTAACTTGACTACCTGCTTGTTAGCACTTCCATACATTGACTCTGATAGGACCTTTAACCTTTAAATATCACTCAACTTAAGCTTCGTGTCAACTCAACACTCTTTAAGCAACATTAAGATGACAATTTAACATCTGATGTAGCTTCCCATCAGTATAATTAAGGCTGATGTAGGGCCCTGCAAAGGAGATGGGCAGAGTCCAGATCAAAACCATTTGAGAGAGGAGAAAGCCAAATTGTAGCTGGGAGGCCAAGTCCAAATATCAGGCCTGGACGGTCCTAAACAGAATCAGAATTTGGGGAAAGGGTGTGGAATTGGAAGGGAGATTTGGGTGAGGGGGTTTCTCTAACTTTCTGGGTTACAGACAGTAAGAAAAAATCAAGTTGGAAAAGAACAAAGAGATTTTGGTAATTGTTCTAATCAGCCTGGGAGGGTCTACATCTAGCTTTTGTTGGCTAGGGCTCTGAGGAGTGCAGCAGGTTTAAGGGCATGAGCCAGGTGGACAGGAACAGGGCCCTATTCTTGGTTCTAGTCCTCTGCATGATAGAAGGCTCCCTGCCCACTAGGGGCCAAACCTATATTTTCATTAATGTTAGAAATACTACTAGAGGACTATTAAAGGACTACTATTTTCTCACTAGGAGTTAGAAAAACCCCTTTGTTCTAAAGCTTTTCCTTTCTAAAATTGCAAATGTCCATGAAGAGAGTTAATACATCAAACTTCACCACTCATGTTGATATTCTTTTTTTTTTTTTTAGCGTTTATTTATTTTTGAGAGAAAGAGACAGAGTGTGAGTGGGAGAGGGGCAGAGAGAGAGGGAGACACAGAAGCAGGCTCCAGGCTCTGAGCTGTCAGCACAGAGCCTGATGCAGGGCTCAAACTCACAAGCAGTGAGATCATGACCCAAGCTGAAGTTGGATGCCCAACCTACTGAGCCACCCAGGAGCCCCACTCATGTTGATATTCTTACGAGAAATTTAAAAAAAATTTTTTAAAACATTTATTTACTTTTGAGAGACAGAGAGACAGAGCATGAGTGAGGGAGGAGCAGAGAGAGAGGGAAACCCAGAATCTGAAGCAGGCTTCAGGCTCTGAACTGTTAGCACAAAGCCAATGCAGGGCTTGAACTCATGAACCATGAGATAATGACCTGGGCTGAAGTTGTACATTTAACCGACTGACCCACCCAGGTGCCCAAAGAGAAATTTTTTTGTTTAAGCAAAAATTAAGTGCCCTCTGGGGCACCTGGGTGGCTCAGTCAGTTAAACACCCCACTCTTGATTTCAGCTCAGGTCATGACCTCATGGTTGGTGGGTTTGAGCCCGACATCACTGTCCCTGTGATTCTCTCTCTCCCTCTCTCTCTGTCCCTCCCCTCTGCCTCTCTCTCTCTCTCTCTCTGTCTCTCTCTCTCTCTTTCTCTTAAAATAAATAAACTTGAAAAAAAAATAAGTGTCCTCTATTTTACTACTTAAAAAGCTTCATTGTTTTTACTAGTAAATGATTTTCTAAGAGTTAATTTTCCTAACTTTGAAAACGAAAAATTCATGCAGATCAGTGAAGGACCCATGCTGGAAATAAATAATGTATGTAATGTTTATGCTTAAAAAGCCTAAGCCATGATATTATTAATATGCAAAAATGGATTGTTAATTTCCATACATTTGCCCATATACATATCATTGTTTTCATGACAACAGGGTATGTGAACCATGTATCTACAGTTCCCAAAACCATGTAAATCTTAAAGATTATCTACTGATCAAGTAATGATCAACAGGCAGATTGCCAGGTTTCAAAAGCACTGCTGGTTTGGCTTTGATTCAGCACTTACATTAATGTCTGTTTTTTTAATTTCCTACGGAAGAGAATTTGCATTGCTAAACTTGGAATATATAGTATGCATCCCTAATTTGGGTAAAACACCCATTCTGCCAGAGCTCCATAGTTAGAAAATAACCATAAAAGCTGTACAAAAACATATGTTAGTTTGCACAAATTGAAAGCTTTATTTGCAAAGCATCAGCCCACTCTACACAGGTGCTCTGCCTGTCATGAATTATTGCTTAAGCTTATGTCCTTGGTCCTGTTTACCTCCTCTCTCTTCCCTTCTTCCGGCTAACTCCATCGCCCTCCTCTGAGCAAGTTAACAACCTCTGCGTGCCCTTCCACACCTTCTACCTACTCTTTTAATTAGACAAACTCACATACGTGGGGATTTCCTCCTCACCATTTTACAAAATAAAAGGATTGTTATAAAAATTCTCTGGATTGCCTTTCTTAGTAAAATACATAGTGGAAATCTCTGCAAGTCATTTGATGGAGAGCTCACTCATTCTTTTAGCTATATAATAGTGCTTAATATTCTATGCTGCGAATAGAATATTCTATGCTTAACATTCTATGATGTGAATATACCACCATTTAGCCAGTTAT